>NC_050074.1:0-600000 GCF_009764565.3 Dermochelys coriacea | reverse complement strand
CTCCCCAAACCCTTGCCCTTCCTCTGTGCAGTGAGCTCTGTGCTCAGCCCATTCCCCCACCACAACTGAGTTCCTCAGTGCCCTGGTCCTCAGGGCAGACACCTGCTATCATTCTCCTTCTGAGCAGGGTGCTGCCAAATCCACCCATGGCAGGGATAGAAGGAAAGGTAAGAGAGCTAGTGACAGGTGAGGAACAGCCCCAGCTTGGAGGAGAGAGGTGTATGGATTTGGGAAAGGTTAGCGATTTAGGGTAGAGGGGCACCCACAGTCTCCTCCCAGCTGGGTTTCCAGAAAGCTCTTGGGGCTGCATTATTGTCTAGCCTTTCTCAGAGTGGCTTCTCAGATGGACCATCTGTGTCAGTCTGAAAACTTCTAATTTAAAAAGTAATAAGTTTAAAATACATAGAATAATGATGACAGAGCAGAGGCCACATCATTTACTAACACAGTAATATGATGATTTAGTTGGGGTGGGTCCTGCTTTGAGCAGGGGGTCGGACTAGATACCTCCTGTGGTCCCTTCCAGCCCTGAGATTCTATGATTCTAATAGTGGGCAACTTCAGCTACCTAAATATTAACTGGTCAAATAGCCCACCAAGACCTAACTTAGAAAAACAGTTTCTCCACCAACTGCTTCCTGGAACAGCGAGTTCTGAAGTAGGTATGTAAATATTGTTTAAAAAGTTAACCGTTTAAACAATACTAGTTTGGGGGCAGGGGGAGAGACAGGCGGGGGGGTCGCCCGCGCTCCCCTCAGGCAGGGGGAGACAGTCAGGGGGTCACCAGCACTCCTCTCAGGCAAAGTTGTCTTCCTGTCATTTCCCCCTCCAATTGGCCTAGTCATCTCTCCATCCCCTAGGGTTTGCTCAATCACAAGGCTCAACGCCCTTGGCCAGGTTAGCATGCTGCACTCTTCCCCATCTCTCATTCACCCAGCAACAAGCCTGGCTCCCTTTTAAGTCAGACCCATTAGCCCTGGTTCCATGAGATTTTCTCTGCAACACCCCCCAATGAAACCTCAGCAGCCAGCCCACAACTTAGTCACTCCAGGTGGGGTTCGTAAGTGTCATTTTGCTGAATGCCACCTAAGCAGGAAGGAGGAGCTTTTCACCAATAAAAAAGAGGGGGCATTTGGGAAACGCACAGAGGGGTCAGAAACATCATGGAATTGAAAAATATCACTTGGAAGAAGAGACATGTTCAGTGTGGAAGTGTCCATCAGACCATGTTTGAAATAGACAAACACTGCTATGGCTAGAGAAGCCAATGATTCAGGTGAGTTTGTTGTGAACTGGGAGAGTGTATTGTTGTGGGTATTTCCCTAACCTCAAATGGGAGGCTGTATCTTTTATGACAATTAAAACATAGATTAATAACAGCCTGAGAATATAATTTGTTATTGCTAGATCAAAGGGGAAGCAGGTTATAATCTGAGTAGGGAGACAGGGTCCATCCCACACCACAGAGCTGGGGCTGACACCCACCATTTGGCTGTCAGAGAACCAAGTGATGTGGAAACAATACTCAGGTCTTGCTCAAAGGGACTGTTCAGTCTCCAGCTCAAGAGTTTAATGTTTAACAACTTTCTACCTCATACTGCCTTTCAGCTAACCTAGTTCTTGCTGTTTGGCGCAGGGCCTTCTTACCAGGAGACTCCTCTCTGCTGAAGCCGAGATCTGACAAGGCACCTAAGCTGGCCCTTCCTTGGTATCAAAGAGAGGGGACTGCTGGTAGGCAGCTCTGTCCTTAGGAACGTGCATTCAAGACAAATGAAGAAATTGATTATTTTCTGGTGCCTGGTTATCTGAACAGTTCTATGTTGGGGGGCTGTAATATTGTGTATTGTCAGAGGCAGAAAGAATAAATACATACATACATAAATATTGGGGAAAGTACTGTCTGGCCCTTGGAGGCAGCCTCGCCCAATGATGCAAAGAGGTCGTAGCAGCCTGTGGACATGTCACACTGCTGAAAGGTGAAATTAGGGCTAAAGAAGGGCCCTGGGGACCACTAGGGACACATGCCTGAAAGTACAAGATCCCCTTGCACCTGCACTCTAGTACATTGGTATGTTCTGATTAGTATTTTGGATAAAGAGTAAGACCAAGGGACGCAGTTCATTAGTCTCCTGGGGCTTCCTGGCTGGCAGGTGGCACTTTGGCAAGAGCTACTGGGGAAAGAGCAGGTATTTTCATAGCTTTGTAAAGTTTCAGGCTGGAAGAGACCATCTGATCATCTAGTCTGATCTCCAGTATATCACAGGCCATTTAATTTCACCCAGTTACCCCTTTATTAAGACCAATAATGTGTGTTTGGCTAAAGCATCTTCCAGAAAGGCATCCAGTCCTGACCGGAAGACATCAAGGGATGGAGAATCCACTGCTCCCTTTGGTAGCTTGTCCCAAAGTTCACTGTTAAAATTTTGCCTTACTTCCAATTGGAATCTGTCTGTTTAGCTTCTAGTCACTGGTTCTTATTCTGCCTTTCTCTGCTAGATTAAAGATCCTCAATATTTTTTCCCTATGAAGGTAATGATATACTGTAATCAACTCACCTCTCAATCTTCTTTTTGATAAACAGATCAAGCATGGGCAGTGGGTATATTAAGCCAGGGAAGGCTCTGCCTTCCCTAGCTGCAGCCACTGCCACAGGACACTGGGCTGGGGCTGCTCCAGACCCAAGCTGGCCGATGCGGCTGGGACAGCTCGGGCCAGGGTGTGGGTGGGTCTGTCTGCCTGCTGGGGCTGGCCTGGGGCTCCTCTGACAGTGGGGGCGGGCGTGGCTCGAGGTTCCAGATGGCCTGGGGCTTCTCCGGCCATGGGAGAGGAGGGTAGGGGACTCAGGCTGTGTGGGGCAGGTCTCATGCGAAATGGGTGAGGCTGTGGGGCAAGCCTCCCAGAATGGAGGGAGTCCACCCTCCGCCCATGAGATCAAGCTCTTTCACTCTCAATGCAAAGCATTTTCTTGAATCATACAATTACTTTTGTGGCTGTTCTCTGCACCTCCTCAATTTTTCAACAGAACTTTAAAAATGTGGACACCAGAACTGGTCGCAGTATGTGTCTCATGATTAATCGCAGTTTTAGTTGCACTGTTAAACAATAATAGAATACCATTTATTTAAATAGTTTTGGATGTTTTCTACATTTTCAAGTATATTGATTTCAATTACAACACAGAATACGAAGTATACAGTAGCTCACTTTATATTTTTATTACAAATATTTACACTGTAAAAAACCAGAAGAAATAGTATTTTTCAATTCATCTAATACAAGTACTGTAGTGCAATCTCTTCATCATGAAAGTTGAATTTATAAATGTAGAATTATGTACCAAAAAATCTGCATTAATAAATAAACATAAGAATATAAGACTGGCCAGACTGGGTCAGACCAAAGGTCCATCCAGCCCAGCATCCTGTCTGCTGACAGTGTCCAATGCCAGGTGCCCGAGACGGAGTGAACCTAATGGGTAATGATCTAGTGATCTCTCTCCTGCCATCCATCTCCACTCTCTGACAAACAGAGGCTAGGGACACCATTCCTTACCCATCCTGGCTAATAGCCATTAATGGATGTCTTCAGAGAACTATCCAAGATGACTCCAAGATCTCTTTCCTGATTAGTTGTAGCTAAGTTAGCCCCCATCATATTGTATGTATAGTTGGGGTTATTTTTTCCAATGTGCATTACTTTACATTTATCCACATTAAATTTCATTTGCCATTTTGTTGCCCAGTCACTTAGGTTTGTGAGATATTTTTGAAGTTCTTCACAGTCTGCTCTGGTCTTAACTATTTTGAGCAGCTTAGTATCATCTGCAAACTTTACCACCTCACTGTTTAACCCCTTTCTCCAGATCATTTATGAATAAGTTGAATAGGATTGGACCGAGGACTGACCCTTGGGGAACACCACTAGTTACCCCTTTCCATTCTGAAAATTTACCATTTATTTCTACTTTGTTCCCTGTCTTTTAACCAGTTCTCAATCCATAAAAGGATCTTCCCTCTTATCCCATGACAGCTTAAATTTACGTAAGAGCCTTTGGTGAGGGACCTTGTCAAAGGCTTTCTGGAAATCTAAGTATACTATGTCCACTGGATCCCCCTTGTCCATGTGTTTGTTGACCCCTTCAAAGAATTCTAATAGATTAGTAAGACCTGATCTCCCTTTACAGAAACCATGTTGGCTTTTGCGCAACAATTTATGTTCTTCTATGTGTCTGACAATTCTATTCTTTACTATTGTTTCAACTAATTTGCCCAGTACTGACGTTAGACTTACCGGTCTGTAATTGCCAGGATCACCTCTAGAGCCCTTTTTAAATATTGGCGTTACATTAGCTATCTTCCAGTCATTGGTACAGAAGCCAATTTAAAGGACAGTTTACAAACCATAGTTAATAGTTCCGCAATTTCACATTTGAGTTCTTTCAGAACTCTTGGGTGATGTCATCTGGTCCCAGTAACTTGTTACTGTTAAGTTTATCAATTAATTCCAAAACATCCTCTAATGACACTTCAATCTGTGACAATTCCTCAGATTTGTCACCTACAAAGGACGGCTCAGGTTTGGGAATCTCCCTAACATCCTCAGCTGTGAAGACTGAAGCAAAGAATTCATTTCATTTCTCTGTGATGAAATTACCGTCTTTAAGTGCTCCTTTTGTATCTCGATCATCCAGGGCCCCACTGATTGTTTAGCAGGCTACTTGCTTCTGGTGTACTTAAACATTTTGTTATTACTTTTGGAGTTTTTGGCTACCTGTTCTTCAAATTCCTTTTTGGCTTTTCATTATAAATTATTCTTATTTCTTTTACACTTAATTTGGCACTGTTGATGCTCCTTTCTATTTACCTCCCTAGGATTTTACTTCCACTTTTTAAAAGATGTCTTTTTATCTCTCACTGCTTCTTTTACATGGTTGTTAAGCCACAGTGGCTCTTCTTTAGTTCATTTACTGTGTTTTTTAAATTTGGGGTATATATTTACATTGTTTACATTTAAAACAATGTAAAACTTTAAAGCCTAGAAGTCCACTCAGTCCTATTTCTTGTTCAGGCAATCGCTCAGGCAAACAAGTTTGTTTACATTTGCAGGAGATAATTCTGCCTGCTTCTTGTTTACAATGTCACCTGAAGGTGAGAACAGGTGTTTGCATGGCAGTGTTGTAGCTGTCATTGCAAGATATTTGCCAGATACGCTAAAGATTTATATGTCCCTTCATGCGTCAAACACCATTCCAGAGGATGTGTCCATGCTGATGACTGGTTCTGCTCGATAACAATCCAAAGCAGTGTGGACCGATGCACGTTCATTTTCGTCATCTGAGTCAGATGCCACCAGCAGAAGGTTGATTTTCTTTTTGGTGGTTTGGGTTCTGTAGTTTCCGCATCAGAGTGTTGCTCTTTTAAGACTTCTGAAAGCATGCTCCAAAATCTGAGAGGGACAAGGTGTGGAAGGCACTTCAGATTCTTAACCCGTGGGTTGAGTGCTGTAGCTATTTTTAGAAATCTCACATTGGTACCTTCTTTGCGTTTTGTCAAATCTGCTGTGAAAGTGTTCTTAAAACAAACATGTGCTGAGTCATCATCCAAGACTGCTAGAACATGAAATATATGGCAGAATGCAGGTAAAATAGAGCCAGGGACATACAATTCTCCTCCAAGGAGTTTAGTCACAAATTTAATTAACACACTATTTTTTTAATAAGCACCATCAGCATAGAAGCATGTTCTCTGGAATGGTAGCTGAAGCATGAAGGGGCATACCAATGTTTAGAATATCTGGCATGTAAATACCTTGCCATGCTGACTACAAAAGTCCCATGCAAACTCCTGTTCTCACTTTCTAGTGACATTGTAAATAAGAAGTGGGCAACATTATCTCCTGTAAATGTAAACAAACTTGCTTGTCTGAGCGATTGGCTGAACAAGAAGTAGGACTGAGTGAACTTGTAGGCTCTAAAGTTTTGCATTGTTTTGTTTTTGAGAGCAGTTATGCAACAAAAAACCCAACCTACATTTGTAAGTTGCACTTTCACAATAAAGAGGTTGCACTACAGTACTTGTATGAGGTGAATTGAAAAATACTATTTCTTTTATCATTTTTACAGTGCAAAATATTTGTAATAAAAATAATATAAAGTGAGCAGTGTACACTATGAATTCTGTGTTACAATTGAAATCAATACATTTAAAAATGTAGAAAAACATCCACAAATATAATAAATTTAAACTGGTCTATTGTTTAACAGTGCAATTTAAAACTGTTATTAATAGTGATTAATTTTTTAATTGTAATTTTTTTGAGTTATCGCATGAGTTATCTGTGATTAATCGACAACCCTAGTATTTACCACTCCCTCCATCTTTGTGTCATCCGCAAATTTTATCAGCAGTGATTTTATATTTACTTCCAAACCAATGATGAAAATGTTGAATGGTGTTGTGCCTTGCACTGAACCCTGTGGAAATCCTCCTAAACACCCCCATTTCATGATGAGTACCCATTAACAACTACTTCTAAAACTCTGTCTGTCAGTTCTTAATCCATAGACCTACCTTATGAGAGGAGATTCAAAGAGCTTGATTTCTTTAGCCTAACCAAAAAAGGCTGAGGAGGGAGATACAATTTCTCTCTATAAATACATCAGAGGGATAAATGCCAGGGTGGAGAGGAGTTATTTAAATTAAGCGCCAATGTGGACACCAGAACAAATGGATAGAAACTGTCCATCAACAAGTTTAGGCTTGAAATTAGACAAAGGTTTCTAACCATCAGAGCAGTGATATTCTGCAACAGCCTTCCAAGGGGAGCAGTGGGGGCAAAAAACCTAACTGGCTTGAAGACTGAGCTTGATAAGTTTATGGAGGGGATGGTGTGATAGGACTGCCTACAATAGCATGTAGCCGATCTGCAACTTCTAGCAGCAAATATCTCCAATGGCCGATGATGGGACACTAGATGGGGTGGGCTCTGAGTTACTACAGAGAATTATTTCCCCCAGGTGTTTGACTGCTGGGTCTTCCCTGCTGTCACGAGTCACTCTGAAGCTCAGCCAGGACTCTGGGGCAGCACACTTTCACCAAGGCAAGAAGCATCCTCAGCTTCGGCGCTTCCTGGGTCCAACGCAGAGCATCCAGCACCCCTGTTTGCACCATGAGCACCCTGCCGTGAGTCCACCTGGATGGGTCATCTGGGGAAGCCTTGCACACCCCCAAAGGGCCCTACACCCCAACGTTGCAGTCAGAAGCAACTCTCAGCCAGTGTTATACAACAGAAAGGTTTTAGTCATCAGGAATACAGCATAGAACAAATCTTGTTAGCACAGAAATCAGGAACATTCAGTAAAGCCCATGTTGTGAGGAGGGGAATAATCTAGAGCCCAGGACCCTGGCCCTCCCAAACCAGGAGACTGACTAGCCTCCAGGTGCCTGGCCTAAGACACACCCATTGCCCCTCCTCCATCCTTTGTCTCATTTTCCAAGCAAAAAGGTCCCCTGGTTGCCACCTCTCCCCTGGTTCCAACTCATTGCAGCCGACCCCAGTAATCAGTTGCCAGGTTATGGAGTGTTTTGGACATTGTCTACATGCAGACAGCTAGAGACAGCCCCACCTGCCCACTAGGGTCTCAGCAAAAATCACACACCTTTGTCCCACCACCTAGGCACTGGGGTAACACATAGGGAAATTGAGGCACACACAGTGTTCACACAAATCGTTAAGACGCTCACAAAACATTAAGAAAAAACCTCCCACTTTGTCACACCCTCATACTCAGGGTCCAAAAGATTCCCATATTTGGGGTCAGGAAGGAATTTTCCCCAGGTCAAAGTGGCAGAGACTCTGCTGATTTTTCACCTTCCTCTGTAGCATTGGGCACAGGTCACTTACAGGTTTAAAATAGTCTAAATGGTGGATTCTCTGTAACTTGAAGTCTTTAAATCATGATTTGAGGACTTCAATAACTCAATCAACTGGATGTCTACACTGCAATTAAACAGCCCCTTAGCCCGAGCCCTGACCTGAGTCAGCTGGCACAGGCAAGCTGTGGGTTTTTAATTGCAGCATAGACATACCCTTTGATCAGAAATGGACTGACACCCCCAAACCATTTTGAAATGGCCACTCGGCAGCCACCAGCTGGTAAGAGCTTTCAGGCCCAGAGACGGTCAGCTCTTTGAAGCAGAGATTATCTTTTTGCCCTGTGTTAGTACAGTACCTAGCACAATGGGGTCCTGGCCCATGGCAGGGGCTTTAAGCACCAAGGTAATACAAATAATGTAAGTACCAACTTGAGTCACTCAGTGCTAACCAGTTGCACAATCTGGTCCCCCTACTCCAACACTGCAGGGGGGATGCTACTGCTAATGGAGATGTTCATGTCTTTAGTTGCTTTCCTCAGTGCTCCTGCACCGAACATCCCACTCCCGTGTCTGCATGGGAACACCACCTCTGAGTCCCAGGTGGCTGGGCTGACAATGCACAGCGCACAGGGAAGCCATGCTAGTTTGAAGAACCTGGGAGAGTTGTGGGGCAGTGCGAAGATCACTCTGGGACGTCATATACTCTCTGCTCCATCTGCTAAAGCCTAGTTTGACTAACAGGTGAGAGATAATTGATGGGGGAAGCAGGGACCCAAGATCCCTTAGATAAACTCTGGGATTTATATTCTGTGGCTCAGTCAGGCTGCACATAAGAGTAGGAGATAAACTCAGACAGCTCCAAATGTGATCAGTACCTGCAACTGACTGAGGCAAGAGGAAAGCAAGCCTGGAGAAAGTTGTTTCTCCTGGGCTTACACTGAAACTTAGAGTATGCCTACCCTGCAGTGTTAGCCCAAAGAGCAGTGGGACTTGAGCCCACTGGCTCAATGTTCGTAACCTTGGGTTTGAGTGTCCAGATTAATATTGACCCTAGATTCAGAATTTCTGAACCCAGGTCTCACACTTGTGCTCAGGAGTCTACACTGGATTACACAGACCCAAGTCAAACCAGCCTAGGCAGGCTTTCTAGCACCCTACCCACTTGTAGCAACTGTAGCCCTTGGTTTTTGGTGCAGTGTGGGAAAACTTTACTGTCCACCTCCCGCGTTAGAGGAAGCTTTCACAACCTGCCAACACAAACTGCCATGTCACCTTTTGGGTTTGCATGCTCCCATCATCCAGAGCCAGCAACATGGAAATGTCACCATTGTCTTTCTTGGGGTTTCACTCCTGTTTCAGGAAATGAGCAGAGCATCCATGAGACACTGGTGGACATTTGTGACATTTTCTGACCTACCAAAGGCACCTGTCAGAGGAGGATGAGGATGATACAGACATGGCAGACTCAAACTGGCTGATGCCGCTCACAGCTCTTGGTATAGCTGCTGATTCTCTTACACTGACTGGCTCTTCTGGAGCAGGGCCACAAGCAGAGACTGGTGGGTCACATAGTCAAGCAGATCTGGGATGATCAAGTGAGGGTCCAGAACTTTAACATGAAGAAAGCTACATTTCTGGTCCTTTGTGAGCAGCTTGCCTCAACCCTAAGCATAATGACACATGCATGAGGATGAACATGCAGTCCAGAAATGGGTTGTTATAACCATCTGGAAGCTGGCTACCCTGGACTGCTGCAGGTCCATTGCTAATCAGTTTGGCATGGAAAGTCAACTGTGGGTAAGATGTTGGTGGGAGGTTTTTAATGCAATCAGGAGTGTGATTTACCCAGAGGTGGTAGTGGGCATAAATATTATCCCTGAAGTAATTGCTGGTTTTCAATGAATGGGGTTTCCAAACTGCACTGGAGCCATTGATGGGACTCCTATGCCTATAGTTTGCCCCTCTCAAGGAGCATGAGTACATAAACCACAAAGGGTACTACTCCATTGTTATGCAGGCCCTTGTGGACCACAAAGGTCAATTTATGGAAATGTTCATGTCACCAGGGTTTCCCACTGATCAGGAGTCTACCTTTATAGGCAGGTTGGGACACTATTCTCAGGAAATAGAAAAGGAGTACTTGTGGCACCTTAGAGACTAACAAATTTATTAGAGCATAAGCTTTCGTGAGCTACAGCTCACGAAAGCTTATGCTCTAATAAATTTGTTAGTCTCTAAGGTGCCACAAGTACTCCTTTTCTTTTTGCGAATACAGACTAACACGGCTGCTACTCTGAAACCTATTCTCAGGAAATGACACTGTCATACATGAAGTAACCATCCCCACTCTTATTCTGGGGGTACCCCATGTACCCCCTTTTGCCTTGGCTTATAAAACCATACCTTGATCTCAGAGGCACTGGCAAAAGAGTTTAATTATGTTCTCACTAGGTGTAGAAAGGTGGCTGATTGTGCGTTTGGCAGATTGAAATCCCTCTGGCACTGTTTACAGAACTGTTTGGATTCCAGTGTCATCAATGCGGTCGGCATTACTGTGTCTTGCTGTGCTCTTCACAATCTTTGTGAATCCAAAGGTGGGCCATTTGTCCCTGGGTGGCCCTATGATAGTAATGGATTGCTGAACTGATGCATCTTCTGGGTGAGTGTACCTGTCATAGCTGGAGAAGGATGCACCCAGGCAACAGAAGTCAGGGATGCTTTGTACACCCACACTATGGACTTCCCTGGGTCAATGGAAGAGGGAGAATAGTATGTTTATGGATGTATTTGTGCAGCAGCTTTCACAATAAATGAAGTACTGTCACTGTATACTAAGAATGGGGGGTGTTAATTGTCATGAATTGTTAATTGTGGATGAGATGACTGTTAATATACTGGTGTGGGACAATGGTTTGTGTGACATGAACCGTGGATTTTCATTGTGGATTGATCAGAATAGATGTATTGAGTGTGTGTTTTGATGCAACTTCTCAGTTTCACTTTATATGTTTTTATCATTCTTATTAAAATACACATTATATGATGTGATGCAATGATGATAAAAACTTAATTCAATAAAAGCCTTTTCTTACGACTGTATTAAAAAAAGCAATATTAAAGCATTGTTAGGCAGGCCAGCTGTCATTGCAACACCAAAACACCAGTAATAAACCAACTCCAAAGCCAATAATAAAACAAAGTGCATAAAGAAAACCCTGTGAATAGTACAAACAGTGAAACCAGTGCCAACTAATAAATGCCCTACTTTTGAAAGTTCTCTGGACCCCTAATCTTCTTTCCCTTTCTCGTGTGTTTAGCATATACTTGGAGCCACTGCATGGGGGTGGTTGCCAGTAGGAGCTACCTTTGTCCTGTCCAGTAAGTGTTGTCCTAGTTGGGCCACGCAGCCATGGAATTGTCCAATGCGTTCCTGGTCTGCAGCATATGGTACTGTGTAGGGGACTCAGGATGTGATGGGAGTGCAACAGGAGCCTCTTAAACAGGTCTTTCTGGAGCACTCTATCTTCCTCCCTCAAGCAACATTCCTGTTCCAGAAACTGCACTGCCAGCCTCTTATCATGCACTGAAATTCTGTCCTCATGCCCTGCAACCTGTCTATGTCTTTCCCCTTGCCATGAATCCTTTTTGCTTGGGTACTGCACCTGCTTGTTCGCCCTGTCTAGAATGTCCACTATACTTTCCATCATGGAAACACTTCCTCTTGGACTGCTCTCTGACAGTTCAAAATCCCAGGGTCCTGCTGAAGTAGGCTAAGCTGCTGAAACACAAGGGCCTGCACAGGTGGAAAGCCCTGAAAGTAGACATCAAATCGTAGAAGTGTAGAACTGGAAGGGACCTCATCTAGTCCAGTCCCATGAGCTCAAGTCAGAACTAAGTAATAACTAAACCGTTCCTGACAGGTGTTTGTCTAACTGGTTCTTAAAAACCTCCAATGACGAAATTCTACAACCTCCCTAGGCAATTTGTTTCAGTGCTTAACCACTCTGACAGTTAGGAAGTTTTTCCTAATGTCCAACCTAAACCTCCATTGCTGCAATTTAAGCCCATTGCTTCTTGTCCTAGCCTCAGAGATTAAGGAGAACAATTTTTTCACCCTTCTCCTTGCAACAACCTTTTATGCACTTGAAAACTAATGTCCCCTCTCAGTTTTCTCTTTTCCAGACTAAACAAACCCATTTTTTTCAATCTTTCCTCATAGATCAGGTTTTCTAGACCTTAAATCCTTTTTACTGCTCACCTTTGGACTTTCTCCAATTTCTCCACATCTTTTCTGAAATGTAGTGCCCAGAACTGGACATAATACTCCAGCTGAGGCCTAATCAGTGCTTAGTAGAGTGGAAGAATTACTTCTTGTGTCTTGCTTACAACACTCCTGCTGATATAGCCCAGAATGATGTTTGCTTTTTTTGCAACAGTGCTACACTGTTGACTCCTATTTAGTTTGTGATCCATAATAACCCAAGATCCCTTTCCACAGTTCTCCTTCCTAGCAGTCATTTCCCATTTTGTATGTGTGCAATTGATTGTTCTTTCCTAAGTGGAGTACTTTGCATTTGTCTTTATTGAATTTCATCCTATATACTTTAGACCATTTCTCCAGTTTGTCCAGATCATTTTGAATTTTAATCCTATCCTTCAAAGCACTTGCAACCCCTTCTAGATTAGTAACATCCACAAACTTTATAAGCGTACTCTCTATGCGATTATCTAAATAATTTATGAAGAAATTGAACAGAACCAGACCAGGATCAATCCCTGCGGGCCACCATTCAATATGTCCTTCCAGCTTGACAGTAAACCACTGATAACTATTTTCTCGGAACAGTTTTCCAATTGTACATCGTCTCAGTACTTCAAAAAAGGTTCAATGCCTTCACTGAGAAAAGGACCTGTGGAATTTCAAGGCCAAAAAATTATACTTCGTAAAACTCTGATTCAGTATATTGTCAGAAGAATGCTTTGGTGCCCAGAAGCTCCATGAACACAACCGAGTTAATCAAAGTGAAAAGAGTGAACACAAGATAAAATTTACACATGCTATATGTTTAAAAATTGCAGACCTCTGTAGTTTGGGGGAGGGGGTTTGTGGTTTACTACCTAAGCTTTCTCTATCCTTTCAGGCATTCCACATTCCGGAGGACATAACAATCTTGGAGTTTCTTGAATGGCAAAGGGACATTCTATTCCATGCTGCTGGTGGAAAGCCAGCCATGTATGGCATAGGGGTTTTCAAGTTGATGGTGACTGAGAAGTACATCTACAAGTGGAGTGGGCAGGTGTTCTACAGAGATGGGCCCAGAAAAATATACCCTTACACAAACTGTGACTATCTATCTGGAGTTTCTACTACAGGAAAAGTTTGCAGCTGTCAGCACCTGAGACTGGGTCAAAATTCATGGGGGGAAATCAACAGGATGCTGCATTAGTGTCCACACGGATTACTGCCTCCCTACAGCTTCCTATACAGCCTGCTCTGACTACACCTACCTATGGACTACATGCAATCACACATGATAACAAAGACACTCAAAGAACTACACAGCCATTCCCCAGCCGCAGATCCCAGTACATTTTCTAGTCTGCAAACAAACCCCCAAACTGTATGTTGGATATTGATTTTGTCACACATGCACTACGTTGTACCTACCTTCCATCACCCCTATGCAGTTTACTGTTTACAGACAGTTTGTTATGCTGTGGTGTGGTGTGGCTGATTTGTACATAGCGGCATACTAGAAGGGAAGGCCTTATAAGGTTCTTACTCTTAACATCCTGGCACAGACGTCTCTGTAAGAATGTGTGAGTATCAAGGAAAAATTTGATGTGAAATGTTTGTTTCACTGTTTGTGCTTCCCACGTCTCTTCTGAGTTCCATGTGATGGTCATGTAATGCCAAGGAGGAAACATGCAATCTGCCCTCAGTGTATACATGCTGCTACCCGCACCTTGCAATACATTTTGCATTGGGTCATAAAACAGAAATACCTCCCATCCCCCTACATTAACAACCACAAAATGAATCCAGAATCTTACCAGGATCCAGAGCTATTTCTGCCTCACCTGCTGTCGGCACCATGGCATGGTGCTCCTCCAGGGACTCATCAAATAGTTCTTCTAAGTGTGGACCCTAAGCAGGATGCACTGCAGCTGCTCTGGCATTAAAGCCTCCTTACAAATTGGTGTGAGCACCAGACTCATTTTGCTAGCCTGATCAGGCATCTGCTGGCTCTTCTCCAGTTCTAGACTGGATCTGGGGCTGAGAAAGTTGCCATCCTGGCTGACCAGGTCTCCAGTCCAGTGAATCCCCAACATTGCCAGCTTCTGGGTGTGCATGGTCATTCTTAGAACTCTTACTGAAGTCGAATGTTTTGCTCGTCTTGCACCAGTTTTACCAAAAAGCTGGCTGTGATCATGTGACCAGGTAGCAGTGTGCTTGGCAATGGAGCGACTTCTTATCAGTGACCACTTCAAACCCACAAGAAAGTTCACTCTGTTTGCAGCTCAGTGGTCAGAATAAATAAATGGAAGGTTTAAACCCCAAATAGCTGTAGTTGACTCCCAGGAAACAGAAGCAACCCCGGTGGTTTGATTGGCTAGTCTTGGAATTGAAAGGACAATTCCCCATGGAATTGTGGCATAGCATTGGCAGACTCTCAGGACATGAGTCTGGGGGACTCAGACCTGAGCTGAGCCCACACAGCAAAACAATGGAGTTTGGACCCAAGTCTGCCTTCTTGCTGGGTCCTAAGGCCTGGGCTTAGGCCTGGAGGATTTACTGCCTGACTCGACAAAATTGTGTGTAGATGGAAGGGGGCTTTGGGCTTGAGCCTGAGTCTGAGCCCACATTGCAACATAGACATACCCTTATTCACCCAGAGACCACAGGATGGGCTAGAGAAATATACAGGCCAGTAGGGACCCTGGGCCCTTAGAAAACCTGTGCAGACAGTGTCATACAGGTACATGCACATGCGTACACAGATGCATGCACACCGTTTGTAACAACCATCTGTCCTCTCCCCCCGGCCTTCCCAACCCTAGCCATCACCCTGACACCTACCTTCATGCTCGTAATGGAGTACTCGGTCTAATTTACTATTATGAGGCACTAAGCTCCACAGAATTTTATAAATATTAACTAGCCATCATCATCCCAGCAGGGATCAGGATCATCACCCCATTTTTCAAATAGGGAAGAGGCTTGAAAGCCAGAGTTAGGGTGGGACACTCTGGTCCTCTCCCAGGCTCTTGCAACACCTCTTTCTCCTAGAGAACAGCAGAGACAAACCAAACATTAAATACTGACATAGCAGCTCTTCTTCATGGGAAGGAATGCCCCTCTGCCATGTACATTGGCCAAACCGGACAGTCTCTACGCAAAAGAATAAATGGACACAAATCTGACATCAGGAATTATAACATTCAAAAGCCAGTAGGAGAACATTTAAATCTCCCTGGACACTCAACAATAGACTTAAAAGAGGCAATTCTTCAACAAAACAACTTCAAAAACAGACACCAATAAGAAACTGCAGAACTGGAATTAATTTGCAGTCTGGACACCATCAAATTAGGCCTGAATAAAGACTGGGAGTAGATGGGTCACTACAAAAACTAATTTCCCCCTGCTGATACTCACACTTTCTTGTCAACTGTTTGAAATGGGCCACCTTGATTACACTGGCCTCATTAGCATGACAAAAGTGATTTCCACCCCTTCTTGTCAACTGTTGAGAGTAGCCCACTTCCACCTTAATTGAATTGGCTCATTAGCATTGACCCCACTTGGTAAGGAAACTCCCATCTTTTCAGATGCTGTGTATTTATACCTCCCTACTATATGTTCCAATCCATGCATCTGATGAAGTGGGTTTTAGCCCACGAAAGCTTATGCCCAAATAAATTTGTTAGTCTCTAATGTGCCACAAGGACTCATTGTTTTTACAAAGATTGATGCCACTTCCAACCCTGCAGGAAGCTTGAGTCCCATGGCAGCCATGTAAAAGCCTGAAGGGACAAGAAGAGCATTGCTAGATCACAGTCACAAATTGAGGCGAATTAAAAACATACATTAACAGAAGAGCCTAAAGTGACTGTGGCCATTTCTGCAGTGGCTTGGTGCAAGGTGCAGCATGCTCACATCAACCAGACTCTAGCACTGCCCTGTATTAGGATGACTGCTTCTCCCCCAGTCCTGCCAGCTCCGTTCACAGCCCTCACTGGTCCCTCACACTCCATTTCACTCTGAGCACTTCTCTGTCATGTCCGCTAGCTATAGACTGAAGTATTGTCATTATTGAGCAGCTCAGCCTCACCAAGTCTGTGAATATTCAACTCCTTCTCACTGAGCCAGGCTTAGATGTTTGTAGGGTCCCTGCCTCATTTGTTCCAATTGTCAGAAGGTGTGTAGTGAATGAGGCAGGGGATTGCAGGATGAAAAAGAATGGACTTGTAGCTTAAGCAGATGAATGCCACCCTGAAGAACTGCAATCTATCCCAGCCTCTGCCACAGGGTGCCTGTGTGTTGCTTGGCAACTCACTTAGTGAAAAGTGTTCCTCATTTTCTGGGGCCCAACCTGAGACCCTGGGCTCTGATTTGCAGAAGTACTGAGCACTCACAGCTGAAGTCACTGGGAGCTCTCTTTTTATACATTACTTATATGGGAGGAAAATTCCTTTTTGCCAGGCATCTGGAATGATCCCTATGGAGGTCTGCCTGTGGTAGCTCATCCTTCTTGTATCTGGGATGGCTGAAGCGTAGTGCAAGGTAGTTCTCAAACACTGAACCTTAGGGCTCCGCTACTTCCCTTCGCTTTCATTCCCGGTCAGTCCAGAATCAGAAATTGCTTCCCTCCTCTGCCCTGGCTGGGACATTTGCATCCTCCTCCTAGAATCTCTCACAGCTGTGTGCATGTCCCCCAACACACTTCTCCTCTGAGGAAAGAACAAGTGACTCACAAATCTGTCTGTGCCTGACTCACAAGCATTTCAAATGCAATTTTAAAATCCACTTGGTCAGCCCTGCTCCTCTCTCTTCTCCCAGGGTAGGTAGGTGTGGCAGGGTCCTTGACACCCCAGCAAACTGCCAGCTCTTCCACAATATGCAAACAAGGGATGAAAAGCAACCTAACATAATGCGCTGACAGGTAACTGGTGAAGGCACAGGCCACTCTGTCCAGTCTCCTCATCTCAGTGATACTCAGATATGTTGGTGACATAGCCAGATCAGGCCTAAGCTCTGGAAGCAGATTCAGAGAGAACACCCAAAGCCAGAAATCCAGGGTAAAGTCCCTCAGTTTCACCCAAACCATCACCACCACCACCACCACCAGGGAGCCACCTGTTCCAATTACTCACCAGCAAACAGGAGCTAGGGAAGTGCTAGGAAATCTTCCTGCTTCAGCTCATGAGCCAGCCTCTAACTATTGCTAACAAACTCTCCACAGGTGGCCACTGATTACATACTATTCATTTTCTGGGGGACCAAACTTGAGGCCCCTGAAATCTGTTTTGCAGAAGTGCTGAGTGCTCAGCTGCACCTAAAGTCACTGGGAGTGCCATTCTAAATCTATGAAGTGTTATACATAATGCTAAGTATTCTGAAAAATCAAGTCCTAGCCATCTCACATTGGCCAACCAAACTCAATGGACACCTGATAATTGTGTCCTTAATCTTTCTGTGCCCATTGTACAATGGGAACAATACCTCCCTACCTCCTGGGCAAGTTGGAATTATACATTCATTCGAATATGTGATGTTCTCAGATCCTATGATGAGAAGCATCATAGAAATGTCCATGAGGAAATCAGTAATTCCATATTCAGTGCAGTGTTTAAATAGTGGGGAGTAAATAAAGCCTGAGGCCACACATTCTTAGATTCCAAGGCCAGAAGGGACCATTGTGATGACCTAGCCTGATGTTCTGTATAACACAGACCATAGAACTTCCACAAAATAATTCCTAGGACAGATTTTATAGAAAAATGTCCCATCGTGTTAAATTGTTCCAGTGGTTAGTTATCCTTACTGTTAAGAAGGTATGCCTTATGTCCAGTCTAAATTTGTCTAGTTTCAACTTCCAGACATTGGACCTTGTTAGACCTTTCTCTGCTAGATTGAAGAGCCCATTATCAAATATTTGTTCCCCATGTTGGTACTTATAGACTAATCAAGTCACCCTTTAACCTTCTCTTTGAAGATAGATTGAGGTCCTTGCATCTCTTACTATAAGGCAGGCTTTTCTAATCTTTTAAATCATTCTGATAGCTCTTCTTTGAACCCACTCCAATTTATCAATATCCTTCTTGAACTGTGGACACCAGAATTGGACACAGTATTCCAGCAGCAGTCACAGGAGTGTCAAATATGAAGGTAAAATAACCTCTCTACTGCTATGCAAGACTCCCCTGTTTATACTTCCAAGGATCACATTAGCTCTCTTGATCACAGCATCACACTAGTAGCTCATATTTAGCTGATTATCCCCCACAAACCCCAAATCTGTTTTAGAGTCACTGCTTCCCTGGCTAGTGTCCCTATATTATATTTATGGCTGACATTCTTTGTTCTTATATGTATACACTTATGTTTAGCTGTATTAAAATGCATATAGTTTGCTTGAGCCCATCTTATCAAGTGATGCAGATCATTCTGTATGAATGACCTATCATCTGCATTACTTACTATTCCCCCAATGTGTGTGTCATCTGCAAACTTTATCAGTGATGGGTTTATGTTTTCTTCCAGGTCATAGATAAACAAATGTGAAATAGTGTAGGGCATGGGCAGCAGGAAGGGGGGCTCCATGTGGAGGCCACAGCCTCCGAGACTCCCTGCCCCTTCTCCATGGCCGAATCCCTGAGCCCCTCCCTCAACCTGGAGGAGCCCCCAGGCCAGCCACAGCCATGCCTCCCCTTCCCAGAACCCAAGTCAACCTGGGGAAAAGCCTCTCATGCAGAAGACACTTTTGATATGCCCCAGGCAGGTTCCGGGGCAGCTGAGGAGGTGGTATGTGCTACTCGGCTTCCTGGGTTCATCAGTATTCTCTCTGGAGTCCAGGGAGATTACTGATGAACCAGGGAAGCTGAATAGCACATACTGCCTCCTCAGCCACCCTGGAACCTGCATGGAGCATAATAAATCAAAAACTTTCCCCCACAACTCTGCAACCGGGGGTCTGGCAGCCGCGGCAGCGCCAGGGGAGGCTGAGCCTTCCCTGGCCTATTTACCCACTGCCCATGGTATAGGGTCAAGAATTGATCCCTGCAGGACCCCCTGGAAGCTCACTCACTTGATGATGATTAAGGCTGCCAGCCTGTCACAGAAGTCATGGTTTCCGTGACTTTCCAGGAACTCCATGACTTCTGCAGCAGCCGGTATATCTGGCCTGGGGGCTGCCTGAGCAGCTCAGGTGGCCCCAGGCTAGCCACACTGACTGCTGCTGGGGCAGTCTCAGGCTACTGTGCCCCCCTCCCAGCAACAGAAGTTTGGGTGTTGGAAGGGGCTCAGGGCTGGGACACAGGTTGGGGTGAGGGTTCAGTTACCTCAGGGGGCCCCCCAGAAGCAGCGACATGTCCCTCCCTGGGCTCCTAGGCAGAAGCACAGCCAGGCGGTTCTGTGTGCTGCCTCTGCCTGCAGGCACTGCCCCCGCAGTTCCCATTGGCCATGGTTCCTGGTCAATTAGATCTGTGGAGTGGGCGCTCGGGGCAGCAGCAGCATGTGGAGCCCCCCCGGCTGCACCTCCACCTAGGGGCCGCAGGCACATGCCGGCCGATTCCAGGAGCTGTGCAGAGCTGGGTAGGGAGCCTGCCAGCCCCCTTCTCCCCCGCCCAGCTCCAGCAAGGGGTCCTGGGTCACCCCCTGCCCCAGAGCACCCAAGTTTTAGTCAGGGATATATAGTACAAGTCATGGATGGGTCATGGGCTATGAATTGTTGTTTACTGCCTGTGATTTGTCCATGACTTTTACTAAAAACACCAGTGACTAAAACGTAGCCATAATGATGATTCCTTGCTTGCAGTTAAAACCTATCAGCTAGCAAGCTTTTAATCCATTTAATATGTGCCATGTTACTTTTATGATGTTCTAGTTTTTTTAATCAAAATGTTGTGTGGTACTAAGTCAAACGCCTTACAGCAGTCTAAGTTTGTTACATTGACACTTTAGCAACCAAACTTGTCATCTTACTAAAAAGAGATATCAAGTAAGTTTGACAGGATGTTTTTCTTAAAACTATGTTCACTGACATTAGTTATATTACCTTCCTTTAATTCTTTAGTAATTGAGTCCCATATCAGCCTCTCCATTATCTTGCCAGAGATTGATTTCAGGCTGACAGAAATAATCAATTACCTTGCTCATCCTTTTTGCCCTTTTTTAATATTGGTACTACATTAGCTTTCTTCTGGGATTTACCCAGTGTTCCAAGACTAATTGAAAATCAGCATTAACAGTCCAGCTAGCTCTTTTAAAACTCCTGAATGCAGGTTATCTAGACCTGCTGATTTTAGGAATGAATTGAATAAGAATGATAAAGAGATATTGGCTAGCATGTCAGTGACCACGGTCCATCCTCTGCACTGAATGAGGCAGAGGTCCTGTGATCATGTAATTAAACACTGTATCATAAAGCATATGCACAAGGGGCCAAATTAAGGTTAGAGAGAAAACCTTACCTCTGGCATTTCCTAACTTTTGAGTGCTTGACTTTGCAACCTCAATAGCATTCTTTTAATATAATTTTAAAGTGTAATTTCCTAGGTTTTTAGGAAAGCAAACTAAAAATATACACCCAGAAATCCCATCACGTAGAACCCTATTGACTCCCACAGGGACCATCAGCTGGGTTGGAACCTTTAGCTCAGTAGCACAACCCCTACCACTTGGGCTAATGGAATAAGGAGTAGCAGCTGCAGGCTGATACCATTTATGTGGATCACCCACTAGAAGGGGATGAGACACACTTTACTAGCCAGTTTCACAGCTGTTTGCTAATGGTCAAAGAGCATTGAGAAGCACAGATTTTAAGGCTAGAGGGATCCTGATGAACATCTAATCTGACCTTCTGCATAATACTGGCCAGAGGACTGCCCTGAACGAATTTCTGCTTCAAGTCCAATAGCTAGGCTTGAACTACAGTGTATCTTTTAGGAAAAAAATCCTATCTTGATTTGAAAATTGCCAGTGCTGGAGAATCACCACTTCCCTTGGTGAGTTGTCCAGTGGTTAATTACTCTCTTTGCTTAAAGAAAGAAAGAAAAACAGTGATTTCAAGTCTGAGGGTATCTAGCTTCAACTTCCAGCTGTTGGATCTCATTATATTCTTGTCTGCTAGATTGAAGAGCCTGCTATTATCAAATTTCTCTCTCTCTCTCTCCCCCCCTCCCCCTCCCGCTCCGGTCCCTGTATCCCTCTTTTCCTGTCCAGCACTCTGCCTGGTGCTGGGCTGTATGATATTTCCAGATGGCTGGGATGCAGAGACTGTCAGGGACATGTGCGGGGAGAAGACAGGGAAGTACTCGTTGGGCGATTGTTCTGTACGCTGGGCCTACATCCTTGCCATCATTGGCATCCTCAACGCCCTCATCCTCTCCTTCCTGGCCTTTGTCCTTGGCAACCGGCAGAATGATTTGCTTCATGAAGAGCTCAAGACAGAGAACAAAGGTAAGAGCTACTCCTACCCCCATCCCACCTATGCCTCCACAATAGGATGTAGCAAAGGTTTTTCTCCTGGCTGAGTCCCTTCCAGCCCCTCTCCCTGCTTAAATGAATCCAGATAGTGCTAGGACTTAAGAATTCCAATGCCACCCTCTCCACACTGCACTGTATCTCTATTCCTCTTCTCATCTAGTCAGTATCTCTTTCACAGCCATGGTACCACCAAAAGTGCTGAAGCCTGAAAAATTCCTGATAAGCCCAAGTCTCTGGCCAGATATGTGGATGCCAGTCCCTGTCCTGTTGGGGGTACAAGTAGCCACCAAGATCTGTGCAGAGCTATGTGCAAGCAGAACCTTCCCACATTACACGCAATCCTGTTCTCTCTCTCTCTCTGGTTTTCCTGGAGCCTGGTCCAGACCTGCCCATAATTAACACTATAAATAGGGTCAGCTGGAGAGGAGAGGAGCACTCCACATTTAGCTGCGGCGAAGGATCCTGAGCCACCCTGTGGGACACAGTAAAACTTAATAAATATTTTACAGGCCCTAGGTTTTCCAGACAGCACAAGAACCTGCTCCAGGGGACAGGCTTCCAAATGGTTCTACTAAGGTCAGGTCAGGGCAAGGGGGACAGTGTCACATTCCCAATTAACCCTAACAGAATCTGCCCCAGCTAATCCTATCTGCTGGGGAGCAGCTGCCAGGCAGGTTCCAGCTCTAGGCATTCTGCTGGGTTTGTGAATAGGCAGGTTCTGTGACAAGGATGTCAGTCACCGTTCAGAGCAGGGGAAGGGGCTCATTCATCTGTGCATTGTGGTGGGGAATCCCTGCATGACAGACTTCTGTCCCAGCACCTCTGCCCCCTCCTTCGCTGCATTCCTCAGACACCCAGAGGCAGGAAGGGGGTTTAATGACTTATTATCACAGACAGAGCACAGTTAGCATTACTCCCAAACCAGCTTTCCTCTGAATCACTGTGGCAGCAGAGAATAATCTGTCCCCAAGGGAAGGTGACCCTTGTGCTATAAGACTGCAAAGGTCTCTGCTGGCCCATGACAAGATCAGAGTCCTATGACACCCACAGGCTAATGTCCCTGCTGCAGCTGGATTGATTTAAGGTACATTTTTATATGGTGAGTCAGCCATATCCATAACAGCAGTTTATCCATAATAATAGCATTTCTAAAAATAAAACCTGATTTGTGATTGGCTGAATATTTGTTTATTTTTGAAGAATGGCCATCCAGCCAGCGATCAGATTGGTGCGTGGCTCAGTCCCCCAGCCAATCAGATTAGCCAGTGCAGTTTCAACTTGGAACACTGGAATGGCCAGGTGGGAGCAGTCCACACAGGTTCATGTAGCCCAGTCTCCTATTGCTGAGAGCAGCCAGGCCCAGCTGCTTCCAAGGAAGGTGTGATAGCCCCTGAATGGGCAGTTAGAGCAGACCCTGCTCATAGGGGAAGTTTCTTCCTAACTCCTCAGTCAGAGGCTGGTCCTGTCTCTGAAGCAGGAGGGTTTGTATTCCTCCCATAACTGGTGCATTAACAATATCTCTAATTCTCTCATTTGTGGCACCCGTCCTCCTCTCTGTGCCTTCTTGATTCTGTCTGTGCTTTGCTCAGCTGGTTACTTTATCTCTTGTCCTGGGCATCACTAAAATTTGAACAAAGGTCAGAAGGGCCTAAAGGGCCTAAGTGGAAATGTAATTAATCACAATAAATCTACTGGCCTTAAAGTTTGCATCATCTGTTTGAATTAACCCTAGAGTTACAGTGGACATGGCTAGCTGGAAGCCAAGGGAAGAGGCTCTGAGCACAGGTGCATTAGGGTCTGTCAGTGGGTGGGTGGGAGCCTAGGTCTGACTGAATCCCTGGCCCCTCACCTCTGACTGGGAGAGGTTCACTGACCCCCAGCTGTTCCAGATTGACTCTGCATGCAGCCTCTGAATGCTCAGCCCATGCTTCTATATGGGAATGGGAGCTCTTCAAGCCTCAAACTGCCCAGTGAACTGTGCTGCCATCAGGCACCAGGCTGCCCTTTGCAGATGGTGCACAGCCATCTTGGGATCAAATCAGAGTCTCTAGAATAATAAATTACAGATATTCATAAAAATGTTTAGTGGTCGGACAGATCCATATCAAACAAGGAACAGTTCAGAGAAGCCATGTTCCTCATAACTGAAAAGGCAGGGAACCTGCTTAATGGGGTTTCAAAATATATGCAGGGTTTCCTCACTCAGTGCGTGTGTGTGTGTGTGTGTGTGTGTGTGTTTGTTTGTGCAACATGCCTCTATCCAGAATGCTAGGTAAACTCCTAGAAGTGAACTGCCACACTGAAGTAGCTTCATAGATCCCACGTTCATCTCTGATTCCTGCCTCATCCTCTTTCTGGGAGTGCTAGCAGAACTAAAGTGCATTCTTGTGAATATCCATTCTCCCTAGGATGGCTGCTGTTTGATATGGTGCTGTTTTGTGGTATACTGAGATACTAGCTACAGATGCTGTTCATTATGGACAAAGCCAGATACATAAATACCTGTCCCATTAGGGATTTTTTAACTAGATCATGGCTGAGTTCATTTGATCTTAGACCAACTGTACTCATCCCCTCACTGCCTGAAAAACTGGGAACTACCCAGTAGGTCAATACTCTGACCACAGACTTGCTCCCTTCCTCCTGGCACAAGAGGCCTGTGTCATAGCAACAGGGCCCTTTCAGCTGTAACACAGGCCTCCCCTTGGGAGCAGGGAAGCTCTTCAATGTTAGAAATAGTTTTCCCTCTGACAGAGAAACACAGATCCTGAAATTTGCCCTGTACTTCTCTATTGTCACAGAGACTGAAAAACACCCAGCCCAGAGATGAGGGTCCATCCAGGGTAGGGCTGAGGCTCAATGGCAAACAGTCTGAGGGGAAAAATATGAACAAATGAGACCAGATTCCCCTTATGCCTCAGGTGGGGATAGGGCTCTTCAGACCTGGGTTGGAGAGATGAGTGTGTTACTGTGAATGAGGGTATAGCAATCTGTCTATGGCCGTAGGTGTGTGCATAAAAATATCTGCGTATAGCATGGAGAGCTCTGGCTACACCTTGCATGTGTAAGCAGGTGCACTCTCCTTAATAGGGATCAGGCTGTATGTGCTTGTGTGGTGTATTGACCGTTCCATCCAGGAAGCTACATTCCCCTCCCAATTACGCTGGTGCAAATCCAGCCAAATCATCGGGAGGGGAAGCGGAGGAGAGAGTGTAACCACACAGTATTTGACCCACTGCATCTAAACCAAGACCAGATCAGTAGGATGTAGACTAATGAGTCATGAATTTGAATTCAGAGCAGCCCCAGAGAGCTTGGAGACGTGCCACGGGAGCCCCTTACTCTGAGTGGCAGCGCAGCCAGGAGGAAGCGGAGGCTGAGTCCAACCCAGAGCAGATTCCTAACTCTCTCTCTCTCTCTCTCTCTCTCTCCCTTTTTTTTTTTTAAATATTTTTCACAGATTTTGTTGGCACTGCGGTAAGTTCTGTGTGTTGCAGTGTGGCTCACCAGGCCTGGTTCCATCCTGTCCCAGTTAGTGTGTGCGCTGGGGGGGCAGGGAAGAAAAGGGTGTTGGGACCTAGGTCTGTTCTGTCTGCATCTGTGTGGGGGGCATTGAGCCTGGTTCTGTTCTGTCCCTGTAGCAGTACTACTAACCTTACAGGATCAAAAATCCTGAGTCAACCCCAAAGATGTTGAGATTAGCCCCCAAATCATAAGTGTTGGTTTGTGTTTTTTTTTTTAAATCAAATCATATTTAGCCTGTCTTGACATCTCAACTCCCTTCTGCTCCTCCTTTGTGTGTGTGAGAAAATGTCAGGCTGAAAAGACAGCCTTTAATGCCTACAGACATGCCTACCACTCCTTGGCTGTTCAGATGGGACCCCCACTCACTCTCTCCTCGCCCCTGAGATGGGGAACTACCATCCATTTCCTAACTACTGTCTTGCCTCCCTGCCCTTCCCCCAGATCTCTGCCTCAGCTTTCTTCCCTGATCTGTCCCACTGCACTCTCCTGCCCGATCACTAGCGCCTTCAGAAATCTGGCACAAAGAACCATGAGATTCTCTTGGAAACCTGAGCTATTTTCTGTACACATCTCAGAACCAATGGGCTGCCACACAGACCCTAAGCTAGATGGACAGTGTGCACTGAGTTCAAGTCTGAGGCTTTAAGACCAAATGGATTTGCTGGTTTAGGCCACAGTTTGGCCTAATTGCAAAACCCATTCAGAGTGCAGTAATTAGATTTATAATCCTGGAATCTTTTTAAGAAATCAGTTCCCACATTCAAAGCATTTCAACTTTTTAAAATTGTTCCATCCTTTGTATGTAATTTGATCCAGTATGTAATCATCCAATAATCTCTCCAAAACATTATCTAAATTTTAAAAATGACTAATTATAATTAATTGTGCAAATTGCTGAGAATACTAATTTTTATTTTCTTTATCTTTCGCTCCCACTGCCCCAAAACCACCCACTGCTGGGGGAGATCTTGGAGCAGTGGGAGGGAAGCAGTAATTCCCCAACTCCACCCCCATCTTCCCTACACTGCCTTGGGACCTCCTGTGCATGCAGCTGCAGCTCTTCTCTGACCCCCTTGACACTCTGCCTCCCACTTCCCCAGGATCCTCTGCTCCTTTGTACTCACATAGGGCCTGACATAAAGGCAGGGCTGTGGCAAAGACAGGTCTCTGTCAATCAGAGCTCTGCATACGTAACAGATCCTGAAAATTGGGGGAACAGAGATATTGTCATAACAAGAGCTCCTCCTGCAGGTTCATAGATTCATAGATACTAAGGTCAGAAGGGACCATTATGATCATCTAGTCCGACCTCCTGCACAACGCAGGCCACAGAATCTCACCCACACATTCCTGCAAAAAACCTCTCATCTATGTCTGAATTATTGAAGTCCTCAAATCGTGGTTTAAAGACTTCAAGGAGCAGAGAATCCTCCAGCAGGTGACCCGTGCCCCATTTTACAGAGGAAGGCGAAAAACCTCCAGGGCCTCTTCAGATCTGCCCTGGAGGAAAATTCCTTCCCGACCCCAAATATGGCGATCAGCTAAACCCTGAGCACATGGGCAAGATTCACCAGCCAGATACTACAGAAAATTCTTTCCTGGGTAACTCAGATCAAAATTGAGCAACTCACAATTAATTCACAAGAGCTGTCACCCCTGAGTTAGTGTGTGTATGGCATGGGGAAGGGTTGGGCTGGTTCAGTTCTGTCCAACCGTGTTAGTCTGAGAGGTGATGGGGGAAGGGGAGATGTTGTGGCAAGTTCTGACATGTCCCCATTAGTGGTGGGGTGGAGGTGTGGGCTCACCAGGCCCAGTTTGATCCCCTTCATGCCTGTCCCTTCTCTCTCAGTAAGAGGACTGAAGGGGTTGCTGTTCTGAACCACTCTCAGGATCAGCCACAGCCTGTTTGAAGCTAGTGCCTTTTCCAGCAGCGCTCCTCACACTCAGACTGGTCCAATGAATGGATCAAGTCCCAAAAAGGCAGTATCTTGTCACTACATGAGAGGACAGGACCACCTAGGACTCCATTCACTATTTATATCCCAGGAGCACCAAGGGACCCAGCCAAGATCAAGGCTCCATGGTGCTGGGTGCTATACATAGGGTTACCGTATTTCAGGTTCCCAAAATGAGGACACTGTCAGAGGGAGAGCTGGAGAGGGAGTACAAATGGGGGGTGCTAGAGGGGTTTGTATGTACTGGGGAGTACTAGAAGGGTCTGTGTACTGGGACGGGGTACCTGAAGGGTGCTGGAGGGGTGTGTATTGGGAGGAGTATTTGGGGGTGCTGGAGGGGGTATATGGGGGGTGTTGGAAGGGAGGTGTGTACTGAGAGGGGGTACTGGAGGGGTGTGTGTACTGGGAGGGATTACCTGGGGCCTCACTTCTGAGGTGGCGGGGCAGTGTCATTCTGGCTGGTGCAGACCTGGGATGTAGAGACAGTCACTGTCCTGATGAGCTCTGTCTAAAGACAACAAGCAGCATGGGAAGGATGAGTCAGAGAGACCGTTAACTGTGTGCTATTCTTACATATGTCTGTGTACATACCAGTGGGCTCCCTTACCTCCCCGGGATGCTAGATCCAATGCATTCTTGCATATACTTACAGTTTTATTGGCAAGCTGAATCAGGCCTTTTGCAGAGATTTTGTTTCCTGCCTTTAAGTAGGGTGGGCTGTAGGACCACAGAAAGGGTTAGTCCAGTGTTTCTCAAACTTTTGTACTGGTGACCCCTTTCACATAGCAAGCCTCTGAGTACGACCTCCCTTATAAATTAAAAACACTTTTAAATATATTTAACACCATTATAAATGCTGGAGGCAAAGTGGGGTTTGGGGTGGAGGCTGACAGCTCGTGACCCCCCCCATGTAATATCCTGGAGATCCCCTGGGTTAGTCCCAGGAGTGCTCCCCATGCAGCCTGACAGCGCATGGGGGAGTATGGAGAGCCTTCTAGCACTCAACAAATGGAGGTGAATGCCTCGCCCTTCCCTCCCAGCTGTCATGGCAGAAAGCGAGAGGAGCTGGAAGGGAGGGGACTTTGTGTGGGATGGAGTCAGAGGCAGCAAGGGCCTGACACTGTGTAAGAGCACTGCATCAGGGTGTCGCACTGGCAAGCCGTGGGGCTGAGTTGTAATGTTGTCACATGCTGCTGTACTGGGGCCCCCAGGGTGTGAGAAAGGAGCAGGGGCTCTTTGCAGAGCAGGAGTGGTGCAGAATGTAACCCCTTGGGCCTGTACAGGAGGACTGTAGCTTAGGGCTACACAGTTTATACCCATACCATAAAAGTAACACGCTTCCGCTGGCCCCAGGTCAGGGAGGGCTGCACAGCAGCAGCAATCACTGTGTAACTCACCACAGCTGCCAGGAGCTGCTTTCCTCCATAGCAGGTGAGAACAGAATCCCGGCCCCAGCAGAGTGTCCTCCTCAACTCCGTGCTGCTGGACAGGGGTGGGGTCTGCATGCCCTTCTCAACAGTGGTTCAGGCAGTGACTTTCACTGATGTGCTGGCAGAGATTCTCTCCCAGTTTGTCCCTGTCACCTTGCCATGCCCTCCCTGTGCAGGGAGTTTCTGGGTATCACTTGGATAAGGATCCTAGGAAGCTCCTGGGCCCCTCCATGACTTTGAGATCTCCACGCTTCCTCTCCAAGGGTTAATTTCCAGTTGGCCAGCTGAAGAGCTGGGAAATGATTGTAGGGTCTCAGCACAGAGAGATCCATGCCAGTGACAAGTACATTAGAAATGCAGATGGGCAAAACAGTTCCACACAAGTGGCTGCATGGGGTCCTAAAGAGGTGCCAGGAATACAGAAACTGGCACAGGGATGTTGTACATAGTGCCACAAGCTGCAAGAGCCCTTTCTTCCCTGGGAAGTTGCTGGGTCTGCAGGCATGCAAGGAAGCTGGTCCCAATGTCATAGAATCATAGAATCTCAGGGTTGGAAGGGACCTCAGGAGGTATCTAGTCCAACCCCCTGCTCAAAGCAGGACCAACACCAACTAAATCACCCTGCCCTGATTGTTACTATTGGTTACGTCAACCCCCTTGGGGTGCTGACACTGCCTTTCAGGGTTCTGGTGCTGTAGGTGTTGTGGCCTGGCTGGCACATGCTGATTCTCTGTGTTCTCTCCACAGAGGATATAATGTAGAGAACATGCAGCCGAGCCCTTATCTCACTGGTACCTGGCTCAGACGCTTTCTCTCTATCCTGCCTTCTTTCTGCTGCTGATGGTTCCATAACGTCAGCCTGAAGCCTCAGAATCTGCCAACCTCTCTGGGGATTTGCCAACCTTGCCCTGTGTCCATGACGGCCCGCCCATTTCATGTGACTCACCAGCTTTGGCTCCCTCCCCCTGCTCAGGGGTTGTATATGGAGGGAGTTTGATGCCAAATCCCCCTGAACCTGCTTCAAGAGGAGCAACAAACGGCAGTTTTGTTTCACTGAAAAAGACAGAGTTTTTAACAGATTTCTACATTCCCAAGATCCTCTGGAATTTCCATGCTCCCTCCGGAGAATGCTTCCAGCTGAGTTTCCTCCATATCATTTCCTTATGCAGCTGGCGCAAGCAATAGTCTATCTGGGACGCCCGCAGGACTGCAGCTCTGCAGACTCAGCCAGGAACCCTCCCCCACCCTGTTTTGTACAGCTCAGCTTTTCTGCACTCTGTGTTGGGGAAACCCAGCACCCGAGACTGGAACATTTGATACTTTTATGTGTAAATGAATCTTCTCTAAACAGGGTAAAGTTACTCTGAGTCCCCTGGGGATTCCAGCCACCGTGACTTTTTACTTTACCTCCATCCTGCCGGGGATGGCAGGAGGGGTTGCAGACTGACACTCACTCCCTATCCCAGAGTGTAGGGCTAGAAGACCTGCCCTGCCTGCTCCCTCTACTGATTGTGGGCCTCACTGCTTGGCCCAGCCTATATGGCTGCTGTGGCATCTAGCTCTCTATAAGCACTGAATGTAAACCTCAGCCAGGCCCCCTCATAAGGTAGAGCAACTGGAAATGCAAACCACACCTGGGGTGGGGATGGGAGTCTTTCCTCCCCTGCTGCTGGGTCTGTTCCCTCTCCGGGGCCCTCCTCTCTCTGATTCTGTCTCAGGCCGGTGCCAAATACCATACGCAACATATATGGTGCTTTTATCTCTACTGGCATAAGCAAACCTGCAACTTGGCATCTCTCCCTTAGGGCCAGCCTTGGAGGAGGGGCTAATGGAACAGAGGGAGGCGTTCTGTCCTGGAACCCCCTCCACTGCAGGAGCCCTGCCCCTCATAGGCTCCAGCTCCAGGCTGTGGAGGGCTGAGCTGCCTGAACGGTCTGTGGCCTTTGGCCAAGTGTCAGAAGAGGCAGAAAACTCCCCATGACTAAAGAGACATGAAGCCCTCCCAGACTGGCTTTCTCAAAGCCTCAGAGCTAGGAGTCCTGAAAGGCAGTGCCCCTTGCAGGGAATGATGCCATTTCCTGTTCCATCATAAAATCCACCATCCCAAGGCCTGAGCTGAGGGCTGAGAAATGGAAGGAAAGTCACCCAGAGTAACCATAGTGACAGCAGCACCCTCAACAGCTCCCTGGAACAGAGCTAAACCTTAGCCACACCCTGCAAGACCAATGTGCTCACATCACACCCTCTAGCTGGAGCAGAGCAAGAGGCTCTCCCAAGCACACACCCTCCCCTCTTCCCCACTCACCACACCAAATCCCACTGGCTAGGGATCTGGATTTTCTGGCCAGGTCAGTGTGTAAGGTTTCCTGTTTTCCTCACAGGCCCATGGGCACAGGCTTTATAAGCCAACAGCATTGGAAAGCATGCAGTCCTTGGCAATGCAATAAAGTTCTAAGCACTAGCACTGAAAGTGTTGAGCACAAAGTTGGAGGCAACCATGAGATTGTCTCTTCAGCCACATCCTGAAGGTGGAGTAGGAAGGGAAAGCATCCAAGTACCCCTGCAGCTAGAAGAAACTGGACAGGGCACATGAGGGGGCGGGTGTGCGTGAAAGAGAGAGAAATGTCAAGGGGAAAGGGCCACTTATTAACAGAGGCAGCTTGCCTGAGAGATGGGGAGCAGAGTGAGAGGCAGGTATTTCACTGGGCATGGTAGAGGCACAAGAAAGCTGCTGGCACTGAAATCAGGGTCATAGTTGGGGCAGCTGTTGTTTGGAAGAGAAGGAAGGAACTAAACAAGGATATACAGATTCTGCAGGGAAAAGGGAAGAAAACAAAGTAAGTTGAAGCTGCTAAAGGGGCTTTCACAAACCCCTCAGGGGAAGCAGCTCAAGATGGAAAGCAGGTTGGCGGTGGAGTCCTGCTGACTCCAGAGGTCAGGCATATTTTACTGCTCTCTGAAAGCTCGCTCTATAATGAGAAGGGAGCAGATTTGGGAAAGTAGGAAGCAACAAAGACTTTGTAAATATATCTTGAATAAGAGGCAGTTAAGGGGATAGTGGGGAGAGGCAAACACATACAAAGCCAGCCATTCTGGCTGGGCTGCAGCCCTGGGCACTAAGGGAATTAGTTGATTCACTTACTGAACCACTGAGAATTTTTCTGAAAAATCCCAGAGAAATTGGAAGGTGTGGAGAATAGAAGAAAAGCAAATGTAGCAGTGAATTTTCTGACAGGATGAGTGCAATCCTGGCAGTTCCTATCCGACAAGTCTAACCTCTGTTCCACTAAAATAATAGCAAATATCAAGAAAAATACACAAACACAAACCCTCCAATATCTAGAGTCGGGGTTCTCAAACGCCCAAAGCTTGGGTTACAACTCACAGGTCTCTTATTGACACGCTTCTTGTAAGCACCACCCCCAGCTCCTTCTCTTCTTCCGTTCACAATCAGCGAAACTTTGTTGTATCAATGACTGCTATTGCTTATGCGGAGAAGTCAACAGGAAAATACTGGGTGAATTTATAAATTTCTTTTAAAGCAATTTAGCCGCTAGAAACAAGGAGAAGGTGCCCACATCCAGCAACCAGCCAGTTCTCCACAGAGCAGTTTGAGAACCACTGACCTAGCAGATACTGCATATGGGGGATACAAATTACAGCTTATGTCAGACAAATGTGATTGGTTTTGTTGATTGAAGTGGAGAAGGGAATACAGTAGCTGTAATATATCTGTATTTTAGTACAACGTTTGATACAGTGTTTCACAAAACCTTACTGGAAAATATAATTCAAACTGGATTGGATTGGAACCCCGTGGTGTGGCTTGAGAATGTGTTTAATGAGGGGCAGTGCCCAGAGAGACTGGTTTGAATCTGGGGTTATTTACAAAGAGCTACTTAATTAAATTCAGAGAATAGAGCATACTAACTTGGGAGGAGTTACAAAGACCAAGAAGGGCAAAGAACTAATACAAGGGGATATGGAAAGGATAGAAATATAGGCAGGTTGCAACAGAGCAAGAAGCAATCTGTAAGAATGCAGCTAATACATCTGGGGAAAAATAATTGGAAGCAGTTATTCAGTCAAAGAGAGAGATGGAAAGCAGTAATGCTGAAAGAGACTGGGGCCATTGCACAGGGAAATTTGAAGAGGCGCTTGCAATGTAATATGTAGGAAAAAACCTCCAAAGCCATGATTTGGGCTGCATGTGCAGCAGTGTCGTGGAGCAGAGTGTGACAGCCCCTCGGTACAAGGCTCCATAGCAGCAATCCCCTAGAATTCTGTGCTCCATTCTAGGGCCTGCCCCACCACAGACACACAGACATAAAGGGCATTCAGAGAGGCAGCCAGCGCTCAAGCTGTGCATGGGGGGGTCTGATTCATAAGAAAAATTAAAGGACCTAAATCTGCTGATCTAATTGGGGAGGAGGGGAATATGCTGATGACAGGTAACTGGTATGCAGATTCCAAGGGCCAAAGGCTCTCCTTCCTCAGTGTGGCTGTGCAAGGGGGCTGGCGAAGGGGGGGCTATGGTTGGGTGATGTCCTGGTGCTTCCCTGCTGGCACAGTGAGGGCCAGAGGGTGAAGGAACGGACACACTCTGAGGCTCATTTTACTGCAGCGCCAAAGGAGCACGTTCTGCCCTGCCCCTCCCCCAGGATAGAGAAGCATGGCACAGGCCAGGATGCATCAGAGGGTGGTTGCCTGAGTGCACACTCAGGAGGATGGAGAAGAGAAAACTCTGGGCAGGCTGAGCCTCCAGCAGGACTAGCAGTGGGAACAACAGGTGGAGCTTCAGAAAGGGGGAGGTTCAGGCTTGTTATCAGCTGCATTCTTGCGGCCCATCAGATGTACCAGAGTGTGGGCTTGCCGTCCCTGGGGAGCAGTGGGAGTCCCATTGCTTGGGACAAGGAACAATTCTGCACTGTCCCACTGAGGCAGGGGTGGGAGATGGGCTGGATGCAGTCTCATCTCCTAAGTCGCCTCTAGGCACACAATAAACAGAGCTGAACCTTTCCAGAGCTAGGGCCAGAATACACACCAGCACGAAGCTGCAGAGGCTGGGTCCTGCCAGCCTAGGCCAGCAGGGCCTGACAGGCGCTCCCACCTGATGAAGTGTTTGGTCAACTGCATGACACAGGCTGGCTGGATCCCACGCCAGTTCCTAACAAGCTACAGAGCAGCTCATCCTCAGCCCCTCAGCACCCTGGGAGCACACGCTACCCTCCGGAACAGTGTGAGGGGCGGAGAGCTGACACAGCTGGCACCAGTGCGGTCCTCTGCCCAGGAACATACAGGCCACTTCCCAACTGCTGCCGCCAACCAGCGAACAGGCCAAGGAAGGCAACCTCTGCATGGTGAGACAGGCCAGGGAGGGGACGTCACCTTCCGCCAGAGGGCAGCAGAAGATAGCACCGAAACTCCAGGGAAGAGGCTATGAGCGTGCCAGGCTCTCACACAGAGGCCAGAGCTGTGGGGAGAAGTGAGGCACTCACCCACCTGGAGGCCCTCAGCTTTAGAATCACCTCCACCCTCTTGGCTTCTGCCCCCTTGAATCCCTCAGGGGAGACAGAGTGACCAGGGAGGAGGGCACTGTGCCGGAGGGGCAGACCCAGCAGGGAGAGGTAGGCACTGGAGCCCAGAGTCCTGATAGATTGTCTCTTAGAGCCCACATCTCCTCCACAGGCTCCTCCCTCCCCAGGCTGGTCCCAGGCTGTGCCCCCTGTAGGCACCATGCACAATGGCTGGGCAGAGCAGCCACCACATTGGTTATTGGAGGGGGAAGGCAGGTCTCAACTGCCATGTTTCCACACACCCTCCCCCCCATGGGAGGCTCTCAGCTGCAGTCCCTCTGCAAGGCTCCTCCTGCCCCTGCCACCCGAGAGCCCCGTGTCAGCTCCCACCACCCAGCATGCTGCCCAGTCCCACCCCGGCCCCAGCTCCTGGGCAAACAGCATTGGGGCACACCCAAAACATATGTCACGGAGCCGGGAGGGGCCAGCCCCTTCTCTGCAGGGCCCTGGGATGGCCCATGGAATAGTGCATTCTGTTTGGGATGCTTCATTGGTAGAAAAATATTGACAAGCCAAAGGGAATTCATAAAAAGCAACAGCAGTTGCTGGGGGCTGGTGAGAAAAATGTAACCCTTCTGTCAGGTGGAGCTGGCAACAACCAGGGCCAGATTCAATATCTAGGAGTTCCTTTCCAACAATACAACACAGAACCGGTTCGAGCCCCCAGCCAGTAACTTGGGAAAATTACACACCATCCCATGGGCACCTCTGAGAGGCAATACTTCCCCCTTGCAAGCACAGAGTCTGAGTGTAGAAAAGAAATTTTTAATGAAAGGATGGAAGTAACCTGACATTAATTTGGGAAAATGCCACAAGCAGGATTCATAACCATAAAGCTGTGAGCAGGACACCCACCGCAGAGTGCGTGGGGCAGAGCCTTCCACCTCATATTCTTGAGTTCTACAACCAAAAGTTCCTTTTCTATGTTCCCCTCTGCTCCCTCACCATACCCCACTCAGAGTGGTTGTCCTTGGTCAATGAGCACCCAGGGTTCAGGGTTCACCTCCCATCTGGGGAAGAAGGCACCTTGGTTGCTCTACCATCTGAGCACTTGCTTTGGCTGGCTGCCCCATCAGCCACTGCGCCTCTCCATTAGCTATCCAGACAGCTGCAGTTCCATTCCTCTAGCTGCCCCCCCAGCCACAGATTGCCTCGCCGACTGCTTGTTCTACTTGCTGCCTCACCAGCTGCTCATTTGACATCAGACTGTCAGTCACCTTCTGCTACTACCTGCCACTCTGCTGTGACCTCTGCACATCAGTCTCTTAGTGATTTTCAGCAAGACTGGGAAGAAACACTGCCGCATCACAGCTGATTTCAGCTCTCATTTGAGCACTTTAACATAACAAAAAGGCTCCTAATGAAGCCTATTTAGCTCTTTGAACAGTGGGGAGAAACAGGTTAAACCAGACTGGGGACCCTTAGGGAGAGTCCACACTGCCTAGCTGGAACACTTGTCCACACCCCTCTTACTTTCACAGGGCTCTGGCATTTGAGCCCCTGGCTTAGCAAGTCTCTTTCAGCTGAGGGTGACCCTCAATCAGGACAAGCTCAGCATGGTTCTGCTCCCCTTAAGTCAGACAATGAAGATAACAACACTGATAACATTTCACTACCCCTGCATTCAATACTAAAGTGATTTTTAACCCAACACCAGCCAAAGCTGATCCCTTGGAGTGACACAGCTCCTGTCTGCTAGATACCTACGCAGAGTAGGTGCGTTCATGTAAATACAGTTTGCTCCTGAAGTCTCTCCCCATCCCAAACTAGCTGTCAGGGGAGAGTTCATTCAGACCCTGCTTAGAAGTTGTTGGGGGGCTGGTGAGAAGGATTCATGGGGACGCTCTATCTAGCACAGCTACAGAGGACCTGCTAACAGTGCAAACCCCAAGGAGAGAGAGGAATTGTCCTGGGGGGGGGGGGGGACAAGGAAAGACAGATGGAAGCTAAGGACCAGGAGACACCTCCTGCCAGCAAGTTCATGAGGCTGGAGAAGAAACTCTGAGGGGGTGAGACTTGATGAAACAGTAGGGAGCAGCCTGTCGCAAACAGCCCTGCCCTGGCGAGGGCAAGGAGAGGCCAAGCAGAAACATGTGTATTACTTCTAGGACCTCACACTTGACTGTTTCTCACGCCCCTTGGGCTGGAGGTGCTCCCTGGACACTCAGACACAATTCCCAGCTTTCAGGAGATGCTCAGCAGCTGCTGTTGCTGCCTGGTGGGTGCCATTCACCACCTGCACCAATGTACTGCACTACCACAGTGACCAAGGCCTGGAACATGCAGCCAGAACACAGAGTAACCCCATTGCCCAGAGACAGGCAGAGACTGCCTCTCTTGTGAGACAGCCCAGAGTGGAGGAGAGTGTTCTAGTGAGCAGACCCTGGCTTAATGGCAAGGGGGTAGAGGCAGGGTCCTTGGATGAGGAATTCACCTTCCCTGTTGTCTTGTCAGAGCCCAGGTCCTGCTCCTTTCCCATCTCCTAGGCAGGTTCTGGCAGAAGGGCCAGGGAGCAGGCGTGGGGATGCTGCATGGATGCATGGGTTGAGTGCCATTTGTTATCAGGCAGTTTGAGCCCAGAGTGGCCTGAGGAGTGGGCTGAGGCAGCATTGCTCAGGTCAGTGAGATGCTCTCTCTGCTGGATTTTCCAGCCCAGGCCTCCCCACCCATTACCTGGGGAAATGCTTGCCTCTGTGTGGGGATGGGCCTCCCTCTTCCCCCAGCCATGGCAAGGGGGTGGAGAGATGTCCCACAGCAGCAGAACCAGTAAGTGTTTCTGGGGTCCCACAGATGCCCCTGCACAGGCCCCGCATCCTAGTTTGGGCCCCCAAAATGGTTTTGCTGGCACACAAAAGAGGGGTGTGTGTGGGATGCTGGCCTCCAGAGGGCACCTGTAGGTTTGGGAAGAGGAAGTAGGCATGCTAGCTGCTCCTGGAGGAGGGGAAGGGGGGGGAGGGGATTGGGTTGGGTTGGGTTGGGGGAGAGAAGGTGGTGGGTTGTCTCTTTTTACACATTCTGCTTGCCTAACCATAGTCAGACTCTAGGAGGGCTCCCACTACATGCTTTGCAAATACCTTGCTCTGGTCTTTGTCACTGTGCAACATCAGCAGCTCTTAAAACACCACAGCTGCTCTACAACCGATGCCCAGGGCTCCTAAAGCCCAGGACCAGAGCTGAGCTGATGAGACAGGGGCAAAGCCCATAGTGCAGGCAAAGCCTGAGGGAATGAACATGGGTGAGCTCTGGGAGGAGCTTCAGAACACTAAACTACACAATGCTACTGGAAAATAATCCAAGCAGATCAGGGAAGAGCCAGCCCTGGGTCTGGAGCAGGGAGATCAGCAATGGTAGGGACCAGCCGCAGTTTAGTCAGAGGGCTGGCAAGCATATGCAGGTAGCATGCAGAAGACAGAACATACCACTCAGGTCAAATGGCACATGCATAGGCCCCGGGGAAAAGACCCTGTTGCTTTTGGAGCCCAGGCCGTTGTCATGGGCAGGGATACGGCATGAGTGAATGATAGCCCCACTCTTCAGCACACACCAAGGCCTGGGACGTTCCACTCCTTGGGCCTTTGCAGCAGGGGGCTTTGGGCTCAGGAACTAGCTCACAAAAGCTTATGCTCAAATAAATTTGTTAGTCTCTAAGGTGCCACAGGTCCTCCTTTTCTTTTTGCAGATACAGACTAACATGGCTGCTACTCTGAAACCTGTGATTGGGGGGTTACTCCTCTCCTGGCTACAGCGGCAATCTCTTTGAACGTGTGTACTTCCCCCACAAAAGAGCTGGTTTAACACAATCTGTGGGACCCCACAGAAGAGGAGGGGGAAGAAGACTGAACTGCCATCCTTCCGCCCCGAGGAGCACAAACCAGGACTGGCCTAGTGGATGGAGAAAGCAGTAAACATGATGTATCTTGATGTAAGGCTATTGACACAGTCCCACAAGACAGTCTCATAAGCAAACTAGGGAAATACAGTCTCTAGCTGAAATTATTATAAGGTGGGTGCACAGCTGGTTGAAAGACTGTACTCTAAGAGTAGTTATTAGTGGTTTTCTGTGAAACTGGGAGGATGTAGCTAGTGGGGTGGGTCCTGTAGTAGTCAATCTTTTCATTAATTCATAGTTCTAGATTCATATATTCTAAGGCCAGAAGGGACCATTGTGGTCATAGAATCATAGAATATCAGGGTTGGAAGGGACCTCAGAAGGTTACCTAGTCCAACCCCCTGCTCAAAGCAGGACCAATCCCCAACTAAATCATCCCAGCCAGGGCTTTGTGCCTGACCTCAAAGGATGGAGATTCCACCACCTCCCTAGATAAGACATTCCAGTGCTTCACCACCCTCCTAGTGAAAAAGTTTTTCCTAATATCCAACCTAAACCTCCCCCACTGCAACTTGAGACCATTACTCCTTGTTTTGTCATCTGTTTCCACTGAGAACAGTCTAGATCCATCCTCTTTGGAACCTCCTTTCAGGTAGTTGAAAGCAGCTATCAAATCCCCCCTCATTCTTCTCCTCTGTAGACTAAATAATCCCAGTTCCCTCAGCCTCTCCTCATAAGTCATGTGTTCCAGCCCCCTATCATTTTTGTTGCCCTCCGCTGGATGTTTTCCAATTTTTCCACATCCTTCTTGTAGTGTGGGGCCCAAAACTGGACACAGTGCTCCAGATGAGGCCTCACCAATGTCGAATAGAGGGGAACGATCACGTTCCTCGATCTGCTGGCAATGCCCCTACTTATACATCCCAAAATGCCATTGCCCTTCTTGGCAACAAGAGCACACTGTTGACTCATATCCAGCTTCTTGTCCACTGTAACCTCTAGGTCCTTTTCTGCAGAACTGCTGCCGAGCCATTCGGTCCCTAGTCTGTAGCGGTGCATGGGATTCTTCCATCCTAAGTGCAGGACTCTGCACTTATTGATTCATAGATAGATTCATAGATACTAAGGTCAGAAGGGACCATTATGATCATCTAGTCTGACCTCCTGCACAGCGCAGGCCACAGAATCTCACCCACCCACTCCTACAAAAAACCTCAACTACGTCTGAGCTATTGAAGTCCTTAAATCATGGTTTAAAGACTTCAAGGAGCAGAGAAGCCTCCCTCCAGTCACCCATGCCCCATGCTACAGAAGAAGGCGAAAAACCTCCAGGGCCTCTCCAATCTGCCCTGGAGGAAAATTCCTTCCCGACCCCAAATATGGCGATCAGCTAAACCCTGAGCATATGGGCAAGATTCACCAGCCAGATACCCAGGAAAGAATTTTCTGTAGTAACTCAGATCCCATCTATCTAATATCCCATCTCAGGGGATTAGTCCTATTTACCCTGAATATTTAAAGATCAATTACTTACCAAAATCCCATTATCCCATCATACCATCTCCTCCATAAACTTATCGAGTAGAATCTTAAAACCAGATAGATCTTTTGCCCCCACTGCTTCCCTTGGAAGGCTATTCCAAAACTTCACTCCTCTGATGGTTAGAAACCTTCGTCTAATTTCAAGTCTAAACTTCCTGGTGGCCAGTTTATACCCATTTGTTCTTGTGTCCACATTGGTGCTGAGCTTAAATAATTCCTCTCCCTCTTCTGTATTTATCCCTCTGATATATTTATAGAGAGCAATCATATCTCCCCTCAACCTTCTTTTAGTTAGGCTAAACAAGCCAAGCTCCTTAAGTCTCCTTTCATAAGACAAGTTTTCCATTCCTCGCATCATCCTAGTAGCCCTTCTCTGTACCTGCTCCAGTTTGAATTCATCCTTTTTAAACATGGGAGACCAGAACTGCACACAGTATTCTAGGTGAGTGCCTTGTATAATGGTACTAAAACCTCCTTATCCCTACTGGAAATGCCTCTCCTGATGCATCCCAAAACCACATTAGCTTTTTTCACAGCCATATCACATTGGCAGCTCATAGTCATCCTATGATCAACCAATGCTCCAAGGTCCTTCTCCTCTTCCGTTACTTCTAATTGATGCGTCCCCAACTTATAACTAAAATTCTTGTTATTAATCCCTAAATGCATAAACTTACACTTCTCACTATTAAATTTCATCCTATTACTATTAGTCCAGTTTACAAGATCCTCCTGTATAATATCCTGATCCTTCTCTGAATTGGCAATACCTCCCAGCTTCGTATCATCTGCAAACTTTATTAGCACACTCCCACTTTTTGTGCCAAGGTCAGTAATAAAAAGATTAAATAAGATTGGTCCCAAAACCGATCCCTGAGGAACTCCACTGGTAACCTCCCTCCAACCTGACAGTTCGCCTTTCAGTAGGACCCGTTGCAGTCTCCCCTTTAACCAATTCCTTATCCACCTTTTGATGTTCATATTGATCCCCATCTTCTCCAATTTAACTAATAATTCCCCATGTGGCACGGTATCAAATGCCTTACTGAAATCTAGGTAAATTAGATCTATTGCGTTTCCTTTATCTAAAAAATCTGTTACTTTTTCAAAAAAGGAGATTAGGTTGGTTTGGCACAATTTACCTTTTGTAAAACCATGTTGTATTTTGTCCCATTTACCATTGACTTCAATGTCCTTAACTACTTTCTCCTTCAAAATTTTTTCCAGGATCTTGCATACTACAGATGTCAAACTAACTGGCCTGTAGTTACCCGGATCACTTTTTTTTCCTTTCTTAAAAATAGGAACTATATTAGCAATTCTCCAATCATTCGGTACTACTCCTGAGTTTACAGATTCATTAAAAATTCTTGCTAATGGGCTTGCAATTTCAGCTGCCAATTCCTTTAATATTCTTGGATGAAGATTATCTGGGCCCCCCGATTTAGTCCCATTAAGCTGTTTCAGTTTCGCTTCTACCTCAGATATGGTAATATCTACCTCCATATCCTCATTCCCATTTGTCATGCTACCATTATCCCTAAGATCCTCTTTGGCCTTATTAAAGACTGAGGCAAAGTATTTGTTTAGATATTGGGCCATGCCTAGATTATCTTTAACCTCCACTCCATCCTCAGTGTTTAGCGGCCCCACTTCTTCTTTCTTAGTTTTCTTCTTATTTATATGGCTATAGAACCTTTTACTATTGGTTTTAATTCCCTTTGCAAGGTCCAACTCTACTCGACTTTTAGCCTGTCTCACTTTATCCCTACATGTTCTGACCTCAATTAGGTAGCTTTCCTTGCTGATCCCTCCCATCTTCCACTCCCTGTATGCTTTCTGCTTCTTCTTAATCACCTCTCTAAGATGCTTGCTCATCCAGCTTGGTCTACAACTCCTTCCTATGAATTTTTTCCCCTTTCTTGGGATACAGGCTTCCGATAGCTTCTGCAGCTTTGATTTAAAGTAATCCCAGGCCTCCTCTACCTTTAGATCCATAAGTTCTTCAGTCCAATCCACTTCCCTAACTAATTTCCTTAATTTTTGAAAGTCAGCCCTTTTGAAATCAAAAACTCTAGTTGCAGATTTATTTTTGTTAATCCTTCCATTTAGTTTGAACTGAATTAGCTCATGATCACTTGAGCCAAGATTGTCCCCTACAACCATTTCTTCTATGAGGTCCTCGCTACTCACCAAAATTAAATCTAAAATGGCATCCCCTCTAGTCGGTTCAGCAACTACTTGATGAAGGAATCCATCAGCTATCGCATCTAGGAAAATCTGAGCCCTATTATTATTACTAGCACTGGTCCTCCAGTCTATATCTGGGAAGTTAAAGTCTCCCATGATCACGCAGTTTCCATTAGTATTTACTTTATTAAAAACATTAAAAAGGGCTCTATCCGTATCCAAATTAGATCCCGGAGGTCTATAGCACACCCCAAGCTCTATCGTAGGAGAGGCTTTACTAGTTATCTTCCCCAATGTAATTTTTGCCCAGACGGACTCTGTCTTATCCATTGCATCGCTTCTTATTTCTTTACATTCTACCTCATCATTGATATACAATGCTACTCCACCACCTTTACCTTTGTTTCTGTCTTTCCTAAACAGCACATACCCTTCAATACCTGTAGTCCAGTCATGACTACTATTCCACCATGTTTCTGTTATCCCTATAATATCTGATTTCACTTGTCCTTGTTGAACCTCATCAGATTTTGTTTGGCCCAATCCTCTAATTTGTCTAGGTCCATCTGTAGCCTATCCCTACCCTCCAGCGTATCTACCCCTCCTCCCAATTTAATGTCATCTGCACACTTGCTGAGGGTGCAATCCACGCCATCCTCCAGATCATTAATGAAGATATTGAACAAAACTGCCCCCCAGGACTGACCCTTGGGGCACTCCGCTTGATACCGGATGCCAATTAGACATGGAGCCATTGATCACTACCCATTGAGCCCAATGATCTAGCCAGCTTTCTATCCACCTTATAGTCCATTCATCCAGCCCATACTTCTTTAACTTTCTGGCAAGAATACTGTGGGAGACGTTATCAAAAGCTTTGCTAAAGTCAAGGAATAACTCATCCACTGCTTTCCCCTCAACCACAGAGCCAGTTATCTCATCATAGAAGGCAATCAGGTTGGTCAGGCATGACTTGCCCTTGGTGAATCCATGCTGACTGTTCCTGATCACTTTCCTCAAAATGCTTCAACATGGATTCCTTGACGACCTGCTCCATGATTTTTCCAGGGACTGAGGTGAGGCTGACTGGCCTGTACTTGCCAAGATCCTCCTTCTTCCCTTTTTTAAAGACGGGCACTACATTAGCCTTTTTCCAGTCGTCCGGGACCTCCCCCGATCGCCATGAGTTTTCAAAGATAATGGCTAATGGCTCTGCAATTACATCCGCCAACTCCTTTAGCACCCTTGGATGCAGCGCATCCGGCCCCAGGGACTTGTGCTCATCCAGCTTTTCTAAATAGTCCTGAACCACTTCTTTCTCCACAGAGGGCTGGTCACCTCCTCCCCATATTGTGCTGCCCAGTGCAGTAGTCTGGGAGCTGACCTTGTTTGTGAAGACATGGGCAAAAAAAGCATTGAGTACATTAGCTTTTTCCACATCTTCTGTCACTAGGTTGCCTCTCCCATTCAGTAAGGGGCCCACACTTTCCTTGACTCATCTAGGCTGACCCCTAGATAGCACAGGCCATAATAATTAAGGCCTGGTCTACACTACAGCATTTGGTCAATTCAAGGCAGCGTATGTTGACCTAATTCTGTAAGCGTCTACACTAAAATTTCGCTCCCACCAATGTAACTGCCCTGCTATGCCAACCAAATAACTCCATCTCCATGAGAGGCATAGAGTCAATGTTGCTGAAGTTAGGTCGACAGAGTGTCAGTGTAGACACTACATTGCCTACATCGACTGTTACTGCCTTTCAGAAGCCATCCCACAACACCCCACACTGACAGTACAGTCAGTACAAGTGGTCCTAGTGAGGACATGCACTGCTGACACAATGAGCATAGTGGGGACATGCATAAGCGATTTAATTACTGTGGCAGCTGTATGCCAACATAACTTACGTTAAGTTTGTAGTGTAGACATGGCTTTAGATAAAGGCGTGGAGATGCGCTTTCAAAATTTGCAGGTGACACCAAGCTGGGAAGGGTTGTAAGCACACTGGAGGACTGGATTAGAATCCAAAATGACCTTGACAAATTAGAGCATTGGTCTGAATTCAACAAGATGAAATTCAATTAAGTCAAGTGCAAAGTACTACACTCAGGAAGGAAAAATCAAATGCACAACTAAATAATGGGGAATAACTGACTAGATGATAGCACTGCTATAAAGGATCTGGGGTTATAGTAGATCAGAAATTGAATAAGAGTCAGCCATGTAATGCAGTTGTGAAAAGACTGATACAATTCTGGGGTGTATTAACAGGAGTGTCATATGTAAGACACAGAAGATAATTGTCCTGCTCTACTTGGGACTGGGGAGGTCTGAGCTGGAGTAGCACGTCCAATCCTGGGCACCACACTTTAGGAAAGATGTGGACAAATCAGAGTCCAGTGGAAAGTAGCAGAAATCATCAAAGGTTTAGAAAAACCTGACCTTTGAGGAAAGGTTAAAAAAACTGGGTGTGTTTAGTGTTGAGAAAAGATGACTGGGTTGGGGAGACCCTGATCACAGTCTTCAGATATGTTAATGGCTGTTCTAAAGAGGGTGGGGATCAATTGTTCTCTATGTTCTCCTTAACTTCTGAGGCTAGAACAAGAAACAATGGGCTCAATTGGAGCAAGGGAGGTTTAGGTCGGACATTAGGAAAAACTTCCTGTCAGGGTGGTTAAGTGCTGGAATAAATTCTCTAGGGAGGTTGTGGAATCTCCATCAACAGAGGTTTTTAAGAGCAGGTTAGACAAACACCTGTCAGGGATGGTCTGCCATGAGTGCAGGGGACTGGACTAGAAGTTCTCTGATTCTATGTCCACTGAAGGTAGAATTGGCTTCATATCTTCAGCAAGGGAGATCTAGGTTAAATATTAGGAAGAACTTTCCAACTCTCAGGGCAGCTAGGCTCTGTAATAGGCTTCCAAGGGAGGCTGTGGGTTCTGCATCGTTGGAGATTTTTAAGAACAGGCTGGACAGACACTTAGTGGGGATGGTCTTCATGTTAGGTCCTGCCTCAGTGTGGGGGGTTGGACTTGATGACCTTTCAAGGTCCCTTCCAGCCCGACATTTCTAAAATTCTGTGATGCACAGAACTGCTTGAAGGCAGGCAGGGCAGACAGCTGCAGCTGGTTTAACAACCCCAGTGACTCTACTCAGTTTGGGGGCACGCCTTAGTCATCTTGTCCCCATCTCTACTGGCCCCTGCTGTCCCACAATACCCTGCTGGTTTATCTTGTACCCATCCTCTGTAGAGGAGCTGCAGGGTGAGCCAATGTGCTGCCCCGACTGAGGCTGCTACAGACCCCAAAGATGGGGCAATGCCGATGAGTCTGTGCTGTGGGGGAAGTTCTGCAACAGGTAGGATGCCCAGGAACCTGGTGCTCCCAGCAGGCCCCGGTCTTGCTGGTGCTGATGCATGCTCACAATTTATCATGAACATAGTGCCACAGGTGGGCCTGCTGCTTTTTGCACAACTCTGCAGATAGGGCCCTGCCCCAGGCTGAAATGTCAGGCCCCAGGCTGGTGCAGGAAGCCCAGGCTAAATCAGGAGAGGGGTTGCTATGCAGCAGTCTCATCCGCAGTGAGAGTGTGGTGGTTGCATTCTCCTAGCCTGGGTGAGGGGCAGAGACAGCTCAGTGCCCTTCACTGCCTTTGGCTGAATGGCAGATGAAGGACAAAGGATGATTCTGAAGAGGAGCAACTGCTGAAAGGCAGCCAGGGTCTGGGACAGGAACGAGGACATCTATAAAGTCAGAAACCAGAAATGGGAAATCACACTTCACAATTTCTCATTTCTCAGCACAAGCGAGGAAATGAGATGCTCCCCAAGCCACTGCCGCATTGCCACGGTGACTCACTGTTACACCTGGAGCTGGGGTCTGTCAATAGCATTCTCCTGCTGTTGCCATGGAAAGCCAGCGAGTGTAACTATGGAGATGATGATGTTGCTGGCACTATGGCAGCCCTGGGGGCTGGAGGGAGGGTAGACTGGGTAAGGGGATGCTTCTAGACAGCTTAAGATTTGGTTTATAGCTTTATTTAAGATTCAGCCTCACTCAGATGGCCAGAGAAGCCAGGAGCCTGGGAATGACAGACCGAGGAGCTTTGGCCTCTAAAGCAGCAGCTCCTGTGCACATGAAGTCAACAGTGGGCAGGGTCTGGTACTGTTTGTGGAAGAGTGAAGAGTGCCAGCGGGTCTCAGCCTAGTTCTTAGTAGGCAAGTGTCCATGTCACAGGCCATAGTCACAGCAGGCCTGTCAGGTCCCTGCCTGTTGGCAATCTTGCCAGCGAGACCAAAGCCTCACTGGGACCTGGATGCTGCATGTAGAGAAGACCTTGCATGGCTGGATAAAGGCCCCTGAGAGGGGACAAGGGCAGGACTTGCCTCTGGGAAGTTCATGCTGCTGCTCTGGGCAGTGCTGGGGATTCAGGTTCTGAGGGCTCCAACAAGACCAAGAGAGACCCTGTTCTGTTCCCAGCTGTGCAGCGAGACACACTGACAGGAGCCACAAGGTGGGCTCAGGGCACCGAGCTGGAGCCATCTCTCATTTGGACTCGGGTGCAAGGGCGGGACCCAGCTGGCTACTTCCAGTGAGAAAAACATTGTCTGGGCCCAAGAGTCCAGCAGTGTCACTGTCCCAGCAGCTGCTGGACGCCTGAGACCATCCCTTCTGTGACTGGCTGTGGGGTTTGGCGGGGGTGCGGGAGACTGAATGTCTAAGAGCAGGGCTTGGCTTTTGAGTGATGTGTTTGAGGATAGCTGTGTCAGCCTCACTCTGGGAAAGGCCAGGGATTCCCATTACTGCCCCCTGAATACATCCCTGCCTGATACCCAGAGAGAGCTGTGGCCACTGGCAACACAGCTACTCAGACAGAATCAAGTCCAGGTGCAGAAAGATGAAAAGGACCTGAATTTCTAGCTGCTTCTGCAGAGAGATGAGGAGAGGCAATCTGGAGAATCATGCTGGGCCCAAGCTTCACGTGGGTTTCTTCATGGGGCAGCTGTAATAGGAGGAAAAACCTGCTGGCTTTAGTTCTCTCCTTGGGCTGTGCAGTGTGGTGGTTGCTGCTGCCTCTGGGAAGTCAGACGCTGCCTCCAAGAGTCTCCATGAGTTTGGAATTGGATCAAGTTTTCAGAGGGTTTCTCCAACCCAGTCCTGGACCCGACCTTCACAGCTCTTCTGGCACTAGTGCCATGGGGTTTGGTGCATGGTGTCCGCAGGCTGAAGTCTGAGGCCTTTACTGTGCGATTCCCTTGGACATAGATGGGTGGACTGAACAGGAGAGAGAAGCTCCCTGGAAACAGGCTCTGTCCTAGATAGTCTACAGTAAACCCACTGCCCTGGCTGTGCCTGCCACCCCGCGTGGCTCCATCTCCAACAAGAGCCTGAGGGTTAGAGGGCCAGAAGCAGGTAGGGCAGGGATCTGCAGGGGCTAGATGTCATAGAATCATAGAATCATAGAATATCAGGGTTGGAAGGGACCCCAGAAGGTCATCTAGTCCAACCCCCTGCTCAAAGCAGGACCAAGTCCCAGTTAAATCATCCCAGCCAGGGCTTTGTCAAGCCTGACCTTAAAAACCTCTAAGGAAGGAGATTCTACCACCTCCCTAGGTAACGCATTCCAGTGTTTCACCACCCTCTTAGTGAAAAAGTTTTTCCTAATATCCAATCTAAACCTCCCCCATTGCAACTTGAGACCATTACTCCTCGTTCTGTCATCTGCTACCATTGAGAACAGTCTAGAGCCATCCTCTTTGAAACCCCCTTTCAGGTAGTTGAAAGCAGCTATCAAATCCCCCCTCATTCTTCTCTTCTGCAGACTAAACAATCCCAGCTCCCTCAGCCTCTCCTCATAAGTCACGTGCTCTAGACCCCTAATCATTTTCGTTGCCCTTCGTTGTACTCTTTCCAATTTATCCACATCCTTCCTGTAGTGTGGGGCCCAAAACTGGACACAGTACTCCAGATGAGGCCTCACCAGTGTCGAATAGAGGGGAACGATCACGTCCCTCGATCTGCTCGCTATGCCCCTACTTATACAGCCCAAAATGCCATTGGCCTTCTTGGCAACAAGGGCACACTGCTGACTCATATCCAGCTTCTCGTCCACTGTCACCCCTAGGTCCTTTTCCGCAGAACTGCTGCCGAGCCATTCGGTCCCTAGTCTGTAGCGGTGCATTGGATTCTTCCATCCTAAGTGCAGGACCCTGCACTTATCCTTATTGAACCTCATTAGATTTCTTTTGGCCCAATCCTCCAATTTGTCTAGGTCCTTCTGTATCCTATCCCTCCCCTCCAGCGTATCTACCACTCCTCCCAGTTTAGTATCATCCGCAAATTTGCTGAGAGTGCAATCCACACCATCCTCCAGATCATTTATGAAGATATTGAACAAAACGGGCCCCAGGACCGACCCCTGGGGCACTCCACTTGACACCGGCTGCCAACTAGACATGGAGCCATTGATCACTACCCGTTGAGCCCGACAATCTAGCCAGCTTTCTACCCACCTTATAGTGCATTCATCCAGCCCATACTTCCTTAACTTGCTGACAAGAATGCTGTGGGAGACCGTGTCAAAAGCTTTGCTAAAGTCAAGAAACAATACATCCACTGCTTTCCCTTCATCCACAGAACCAGTAATCTCATCATAAAAGGCGATTAGATTAGTCAGGCATGACCTTCCCTTGGTGAATCCATGCTGACTGTTCCTGATCACTTTCCTCTCCTCTAAGTGCTTCAGGATTGATTCTTTGAGGACCTGCTCCATGATTTTTCCAGGGACTGAGGTGAGGCTGACTGGCCTGTAGTTCCCAGGATCCTCCTTCTTCCCTTTTTTAAAGATGGGCACTACATTAGCCTTTTTCCAGTCATCCGGGACTTCCCCCGTTCGCCACGAGTTTTCAAAGATAATGGCCAAGGGCTCTGCAATCACAGCCGCCAATTCCTTCAGCACTCTCGGATGCAATTCGTCCGGCCCCATGGACTTGTGCACGTCCAGCTTTTCTAAATAGTCCCTAACCACCTCTATCTCTACAGAGGGCTGGCCATCTCTTCCCCATTTTGTGTTGCCCAGCACAGCAGTCTGGGAGCTGACCTTGTTAGTGAAAACAGAGGCAAAAAAAGCATTGAGTACATTAGCTTTTTCCACATCCTCTGTCACTAGCTTGCCTCCCTCATTCAGTAAGGGGCCCACACTTTCCTTGGCTTTCTTCTTGTTGCCAACATACCTGAAGAAACCCTTCTTGTTACTCTTGACATCTCTTGCTAGCTGCAGCTCCAGGTGCGATTTGGCCCTCCTGATATCTTTCCTACATGCCCGAGCAATATTTTTATACTCTTCCCTGGTCATATGTCCAACCTTCCACTTCTTGTAAGCTTCTTTTTTATGTTTAAGATCCGCTAGGATTTCACCATTAAGCCAAGCTGGTCGCCTGCCATATTTACTATTCTTTCGACTCATCAGGATGGTTTGTCCCTGTAACCTCAACAGGGATTCCTTGAAATACAGCCAGCTCTCCTGGACTCCCTTCCCTTTCATGTTAGTCCCCCAGGGGATCCTGGCCATCTGTTCCCTGAGGGAGTCAAAGTCTGCTTTCCTGAAGTCCAGGGTCCGTATCCTGCTGCTTACCTTTCTTCCCTGCGTCAGGATCCTGAACTCAACCAACTCATGGTCACTGCCTCCCAGATTCCCATCCACTTTTGCTTCCCCCACTAATTCTACCCGGTTTGTGAGCAGCAGGTCAAGAAAAGCGCTCCCCCTAGTTGGCTCCCCTAGCACTTGCACCAGGAAATTGTCCCCTACGCTTTCCAAAAACTTCCTGGATTGTCTATGCACCGCTGTATTGCTCGAGAATGGTAAGAGGCTTGGCCCCTGGTCCCAATCCTTTTGCAACTGCTCCAGTGCCCTCCTCCTTCCTCAGGCTCAGCAACATCCACACTCTTGTGGCTTGTAGGGTGTCTGATAATCGCCAGCATGGGAGGAGCTCTCAGCACTCAGCCTTTGCCTAATCACTGATCACCCTCTCACACAGCCCAGCCAAGGTCCAGCTGTGCCCCTAACCCCCCATCTCCCCTGCGATAACGCACCAGGTGAGTGGGTGGCTGGAATGGAGGAAACATGGCCACCACTGACAATGAAAATGGCCCTGACTGTTGGATGGGATTCCCCTGCCCCTCTCCTACCTCACTAGCTGGCCTCATTCAGCCAGCAGAGATCTGTCTGAGCCACCATCCTGTCCTGGCAAGAGGAACAGATATGAGGCTCTTCTTCCCCAAGACGCAGCTGGGGTTCTGTGGGGGAGGTGTGCCAGCTCTCGGGCCTGGAACAGTAAAGGGCCGCCCGGGGGGGGCAATGGGGCAATTTTCCCAAGGCCCCAGGCCCCGCAGGGGCCCCCACGAGAGTTTTCAGCGGCCCTTTGGCAGCGGTGGATCCTTCAGTGCCGCCGAACACAAGCGGAGTGAAGGACCCGCCGCCGCTTCTTCCGCTCCAGGTCTTCGACAGCAATTCGGCAGCGGGGTTCTTCCACTCCATGTTTTCAGCGAAGTGCCCCCAAGACCCGGAGCAGAAGGACCCCCACGGCTGAAGACCCCAGGCCCCTTGAATCCTCTGGGCGGCCCTGGAACAGTACCATGTGCCCTGGACCTAGCAGGGGAGGAGCCTGGGATACAGTGATTGCTTCAGAGCCAGGTGTGTGTCTGCTTGGTCCTTGAGGTGCCTGCTCATGCCAAGGCATGGCTGGGTGGAGAGGAGTGGGCACAGCCCAGCACTCATGCCCTGGAGTGTGAGGAAAATGGGGCCGTGACTCAGCCCAGGACGTGGGACCTGTGGGGTAGAATTTGGGGCATGGACTTTTCTCAGGACTCTTTAGCTAGGCAGATCTTTGGAGAAGGCACCTTGTGGCATTCTAGAAGAGCCACATCAGAGACAGCACCATTAGCAACATCTGTCCCTGTCCCGGACTGAACTTGAGGGGAATCCTGCCCTCCACAGCTCAGAAACCTGTCTCTTCATTAGTGTTAGGCATCTCGAGCTCAAAGTGCAGCTGCTTTCTCTATTGTGCCCCCACATTACCGCACAGTCTCCCCACAAAGGCCCCACACCCTACTCGGTTCCTTCTCCTGCTGTAGAAATGTTTGTCTCTACTTTACAGCCTGCAGAGCCCCCAACTGACCTGGGGGTATTTACTCTCTGACCTGACCTGGGGGTATTTACTCACTGACCTGACCTGGAGGTATTTATACTGCAGCTCTTGGGCATGCAGCCTGGCTCCTCCTGCTGGGACTGGGAGAGCCATTACCACAGACCACATATTCCTCGACCGCTTTCCTCCAGGTGCAGCCGCAAGACTCACTGGAAAAGGCAGGAGGCTGGGGAGGAACCTGCACCAAAGAAGATTTCGCTTCAGTTTTACTCGATTTGCAGGTGAATTTAGAACCTTCTGGCTCCCTGCAGAGGGGAACTCTTGCTAGATTGTAGAGTCAGTTGCTTGACCACAGCTCTTTGGTTCATTATTAAATATATTCAAGAAATCACATAAACAAGATCAGTCAGGTTTATTGCTAAAAGCCAATAAGAATATATTACAAGGAAATGGTGCAATATGATACCAGTCTCCGGGAAGTCATCATGTGAAGTGTTATGTTCACCTCATGCAGAAAGTATGCTCCCAGTGTTACACCCCAAAAGCCATTTTGTTATACCCTATCTGGTTACAAGTAAAAGGTCCTCTCTACGACATCTGAAACTAGAGTTAACCAATCAGTTTTCTACCACGTTTTTCTGCTACCATGGTGTATCCCTTACCTCTTTGTTCTGAACACATGCATCGCAAGGACCAGAGGACGTGAAAGCAGGTCCTAGGGGAGCCCAATCATATGTCTTGTCCTCTTCTTTTGGAACATTCCGGTACAGGCCTGTGAGAGTAACTCCCTTCCTATTGCTACAGGAAAGCACACATGGGTCCGGTCTTGACAGTTGCCTTATTTACTTAAGTGACTGCAAGGGGTTATGGGATACTTAGCATAAGTGAGCAAGGTTATATAAAAAAAGCATTGGCCAATTTAGGCTACATAACTGCTATTATCTTACTATTATGAGCTTAATACAGACTGCAGATAATACATATTGATAATGTGATATATACATGCTAGCACAGCATATATTAGTCAACAGCTCCCCTCCCACTTGTCAACTTGATAATTGATTATAGTTAAGGCAACATCTTTACCAAATTAATATATGCGGCAGTGATAGGCAGCTTTATATGTAATTTAAAGCATAACTTATACCCCTTGTCGCACACACACAGCTTTAAATGCAACATTTCTCCAAGTATGGGAAATCAGTATTTCAAGTCCCCATCATGGATAAGGGGATTCAAGGCTTGTTCTGCTTTATACATGTCATAAGAACATAAGAATGGCCATACTGGGTCAGACCAAAGGTCCATCCAGCCCAGTATCTGTCTGCCGACAGTGGCCAATGACAGGTGCCCCAGAGGGAGTGAACCTAACAGGCAATGATCTAGTGATCTCTCTCCTGCCATCCGTCTCCACCCTCTGACAAACAGAGGCTAGGGGCACCATTCCTTACCCATCCTGGCTAATAGCCATTAATGGACTAACTGGAATTGTGTATGGGTATGTTTCTGATCTAGTAACATTTTTAAATTTAAAGTAAGTGTTTAAAACTAGTAGGTAAGTTTCAACTACATCCTGATCTTGGGGCTTCCTTTGGAGAATAGATTAATTCTGAAAATGAGGATAGTCATTATTAGAGTGTGTCCCACAGTGCTACATCCATGAGGAGTAAAACAGAATTTGGAGTAGTGACATTGTGTCTGTCTCCCTGTATAAAGTCCTTGTAATTAGTTACCACACAGCATTGTCCATCCAGGACCTTTGGTATGATCCAGTATGGCCGTTCTTATGTTTTTATGTTATGTTATGTTCAAATATGAATGTTTTAGCTGCTTTTTCAGTTTTTGGATAAAGATATTCCTTTTTACTTCCTAAACACATACATTACTAGTCTTCCATAATGAATACAGTGCTTGACTGCTAAAATAGATGCTCACAATCAATTCTACGAGCAGAGGTATTGCTCACTATTGCTGAGCACTCTGTTTTACCAAGAGAGTTAGCAGAGAATTTTTTACCCAAGCTTTTTAGTATTAATCTGTTTGTGTTAGCAATTTTGTTAAATATTTAGAAACAAACTTTAATTAACCAATACAGCTTTTAACACAGCACAAAAGAAAATAGTATAAAACTAAAGCAAAATGAAGTTTAAATGCTGGGTTATGCAAACACTTTGACGGTAATAAACTTTTATGACATTTGCTTGTGCTCAGAAGAGGAAGGTAGAAACCTGTTGAAATTTGTTTGGTTGGTTTTAATATTTTTGCAACATAACCAAAAAAATAATATTGTTATATTTTTAAACATTTTGACTAAACTTATAACTATATTTAAATATTTAATAAAGGCACAAACAAGTTTATAAAAATCTAAAGTTATGAATTGATCAATATTGCCTTTGCATTTATGTTGAGTGGTTTTTCTTTCTCTATATTTTTTTCTTTGAACAAAAAGCCTTTGATTAATAAAAGAATCATCTTTTTTGTTTGCAATGAGGCAGAAATACATATACATAGAGTTATAACTGGGGCCTTTTTCTGAGCTTTGCAAAAAAATTGAATTGGTATTATGAGATGGTTATAACCCAACCAAAATATTAAAATAGTGTGATACCACTAATGTTAAATACGCACACGCACATACACATTGTATAATTGTAAAAGATTTACTTTTGTTTCAATAAAATAAAAACAAAAATTAGTCATATGACAACATACACCAACACAGAACAACATACCTGACATGTAGGACAAATTTACACTTAAAGACAAATGGTACCAAAATTGTATTTGTAATGATACATTATAAGGAATTAATAGTTTAAAGTTAAGGCAATCCATGTTAGCAAACAAAAGGGTAAGCAAAAGAATTAAACATTAGGCAAGTTATCTTTTTATTTAAATTTTGTAAAGAACTAATTTAAAAAAGTCCCATTAGGTTATTTGACCACTTTGTTGTAATATTTTAATTAATTTAAGGCAATTTACATTATTGTATATTCTTTTTATCTTACAATTACTACTGTACAGGAACTAAGCAAAAACCACGTTTCATATATTCGTTAGTGGCTAAGATTAGAAGCAAAGTTAGCATTTCTTCAAGAAAGTTAAGTGTATCTTCAGCTGTTGCATTCCTGAAGGGTTAAAATAATTGCTCTTATGGGACGTAAAGTTTTTACCTTAAGCATTTTGATTATTTGTTTTATTTTTGTTACTGTCTCTCTCTGCGGTGTAGACCTCTGTAATAACTTTAACTTTAACACAAAGGGAGGGCAGAACTGAGGAGACAGTAGTGTAGGAAGGGAAGGAGACATGAGCCAAGGGAGTGTAATTAACACTGTAGGGGCAGTGAGTTTAGCAAACTGAGAAAGGTGATAAAAGAAAAACTTGACCTATACATAAAAATATTTGAGAAAGGTTATATTATTAGCTCTGTGGGGGTTCCGTGGTCGGAACGGGGTTTGGGAACTGGGACCTCTGGCTTTTAACCCAGATCTGGAAGAGGGGGTTGCTACCTGTTTCCACAAAACCTGAATTTCTTCCCTAAGTACCTATTGCTTTCATCTGCACTTCCAACTGATCACAGGAGTGCTCTTCCTTGCTACAATTAACTGTTTTGGGGCAATTCATACATGTTTATAAGATTTCTACCCTGTCTTTGCCACACCAAGTTTTCTCCCTCTTGCTGGCAATTAAGGGAAGAGTAGATAAGAGGGATATTACAGTTACTTATGCTTTCCATCTGCTGCTTTAATTGCCCATTTTGATTTTGTCCTAGTTTTAAACCGTCTCTTAGGTCAATTATAGTTTTATTGTTTAACTTTTACTTCACATACTGAATCCTGGGTGAGATGGAGTGGGTGGGTGTGTTGGGTTTTTGGCTCCTGTCCTGCACAGATGAACTGCCCTTACATTTATTTGCTTACAAAGATTAACGAGCTCCTTTATTATTTTTGGCTGCCATAACAAAGGTTAAGGCTGAAACAGCAGAGCCCGCTAATTCTCGGGCTTTGCTGTTTCAGCCTTTGCTGTATCTGGGTGCTTTGCCCAGAAAAGTTTCACTTGTAATTAACCTTTATATGTTCTCAAAGTATGACTTTTAGCCAGAAATTCCTAAAATATTTGTCTTTCACCTAGAGTGCTTTATCGGCACTTTCTATAAAACTGGTTATTTTTTAAAAAGCTGTTTTGCCACAGTGGCACCTTTATAAATAAGTCACAGTAGCACCTCCTGCATGTACTGGAATTGTAGGAGCACTTATAGCACTCATTGGCCTGTCTGTACGAGTGTACATGAGAGTAACAAACAGTAGAGTCCCACCTCGTACTGAATACTATCCCTGCCAAGCAGTGTGGTCATGACCTTGCACTGCTTGATTTAACTGATGGTATTGGCTAGATGGCTCCTGGCTGCCTCACCAATTTGTTGATAGTTTCTGTAGTCCAATCAATTACCCACACTTTGGTTTGTTATGAAATTTGAGACCAAATAAACAATGTCAGTCAGGTTTATTGCTAACAGCTAATAAGAATAAGTTGCAATATGAGATCAATCTCCAGCAAGCCGTCTCAAGCCATGTTGTAAAATTCACTTTACACATAAGTTATGCTCCCAGAAGTTACAACCCAAAAGCCATCTTTTTTTACCTGGTTACAAGTAAAAGGAACTATCTACATCATCTGAACCTAGAGTTAACCAGTCAGTTTTCTACCATATCTTTCTGGGCTCTGGTGGATCCCATACCTCTTTGTTCTGAACACTTGCATTGCAAGAACCAGAGGCTGTGAAGACAGCTCCTAGGTCTGTACTAGGGTAGCCCAATCATATGGCTTGTGCTCTTCTTTTGGGCCATTCCAGTGAATGTAACCACTGTCCTGTTGCTATGGTAAATCTCTCATGAGTCTGGTCTTGGTAATTGTCCTACTTACATAAACCAAAAAGTACTTAAATAACTGTAAGGGGTTATGGGATACTTAGCATAAGTGAGCAGGATAATATAAAAAGCATAGGCCAATTTAGGCTATATAACTGCTATTATATTACTGTTGTCTGCTTAATTTATACTGATATATGTATGGTGTGGATAATATAGATATATCATATTACTAATACATATATGCTAGCCCAGCATATATTAGTCAACAAAACATTTGTCGTTTCCCAGTGGAATGCTGCAAGTTTCTCTGCTGTTTGGGCCCCCTCTAGTGGCTAATTTAACAGACAGGTACCAGGTAATGAGTTTTGAGGGAAGGTTCTTAAATACAGACTCACATCTGAGATAGGGTCAAACATATTTTGTGGGAGGGCAAATGTGCCTCTGGAGCAGGCCACAAGCCTTTAGCATGTCCACTTTGTGTGTCATGATAGACAGCTGAGCACCTCCGATTGTCCCATAAACCCACTTCCTCTTGCTTCCGCTCCTCACCACAGGAGCCATGGTGATGGGAAGGGAACCCTGACTCAGTTACAAAGACAGTCAATCAGGTTCTCTGTACCATGGGCTCAGCCACCCTGTTCCTACCGCGTGCCAAGAGTCACACCCGGACTCACAGCTGCAGGACTGGAGGAAGCCATATGGTGGGAGGAAGGCCTTTGTCCCCAATACAGAACACTGATAGCTATGCAGTTGTGAGGGCAAACACATGGCATACTCTCCTGGGTCCTGCTTCAAACTCCACTGCTAGTCAACTTAAGCTTTATGAGCAGGTTTTTCTTTCCCAGCCAGGCACACAGACACTGGGCATTGCTCATGTGGGGCTCTGCAGTTGCAATCCTAGCAGAGGAGGGGAGACTTCTAGCTGCCCAGTTTAAGTACGTAGCTCCAGACAGACAGCTCTGCTCAAAGGCCACATTTGGGATACCAAAGCCAGAGTCAATGATGGTCCTGAACCATCAGACTGTCCATGTGCACCTGTGCTTAGAGAGACCAGTCCTGTGGATGGCTGTGCGGAGTGAACTCTCCCTCCTGAACAGGATACTTCTTTACTACATGTTTGATTGACAGTTTAAAAGGTCAAACCTGATTGGAGAGGCCCTGTGCTGCACCCGATGCAGAGTAGGCTAGTGTCAGCCATTGCCCGTGTGAACTAGGAAAGTGTACAGCTTGCAACTGCTCTGGACCTGTGCCATGGTTGCTGCAGACACAGATGCACCCATCAGACCCAATACTCATAGCAATGGCTGCACTGTCAAAGCATAATCATAGCTGAGAATGAAGAAGGCAGAGGTGGGGGGGCCCAGCAGTTGGTGGGATTGGCAGCCATGATGGTGAAGCTTGCTCCTGTCCCTTCATGTCTTTCGGTCAGTCCGTACTCACAGCCACCCAGCCCCCTCATTTATTTTTTTCGCCAGTTAGGCTTAATTTCCAATACACCAATTTTGGTTACTTGTCACAACTCTCTGTTTACCAGACATGATCTTAACACAAGCCTTGATTTATAGCCATAGACATTTTTGTGGGATTTTAGTCTGTCTCTCTTTTGTACTATTTCCTCATGAACATTTATTGTTATAGGTTATTGTGCCACATCATAAACTTTTATCCCCTTTTCTGGGACAAGTGGGGTACATTTGTAGCCTCAAGTATTGCAATAGTTCCTACCTACGTAAATCATCTGCTGGGGAAAAGCTGGCACTTTGGATAGTTTATCATGCCCCTCAAGCTCCTGGTGATGACACATATTTGCACTTTCACGAGCGGTATCACTGATTTGCCACTAGCTCAAGTAGGGAACACTGTCAGTGTCCCAGCCTGGGAAGTTAGGCCACAAGCATTTAGTGACAACACAGGGAGTAGATGCCAACCCAAAAGCCAAGACAGAACTTTACAGTGCTTAGTTCCCTGTTTGGGGGTCTGTAGGACCCAGAGCTCACAGGTTTCCGATAGATTTTTTTAAGCCAGAAGGGAGCAGTGTGACAATGTAAGTCTGATGGCCTGCACACCACAGGCCAGCGCTTCAGCCAGTAATTTGTGAAACAAGCTACAGCTGCTGTTTGCATTATAGCAGTTATGTGCGAGAGATACCTGGTCTGGAGCTGAAGACTTCCAGTGATGGGGACTCAAGCTCATTCCCAGTAAGTTGTTCCAATGGTTACTCACCCTCAGCACTAAACCTGCACCTGAATTCTAGTCTGTGGTGTTTATCTAGCATTAGCCTCTAAAACACTGGGTTGTGTTCTGCCTTTCTCTGCTAGACTGATGAGCCCTCTCCTACCAGAATCTCCTTCCCAGGTAGCTAGTTTTAAACCAAGTTCAAGTCACCTCTTAACCTTTAGCTGGATAAACTAAATTGAGCTGCCTAAATCACTCTTTATAAAGGCAGCCCCCACCCCAATCTGCTAAGCATTCTTTAATGAACCATTTTAAACATCCTTTCTGAAGTGTGGCCAGATGGCTGGGACACAGTATCCAGTAATGGTCTCACAAGTACTGTATACAGAGGTAATAATACTGCTCTACTCCTATCTGATAGTCCTCCACTTAAGGAATGAGCTTGTCCACTTTGCAACAGCGTTCGCATTGGACATTCATGGCCAAGTGGTTATCTAGCATGCCCCCCCCCAATCCTTTTCAGAGTCACTGCTTTCTGTAAGGGTATGCCAACTCCTGTGCATGTCTTAGCATACTGGACCATGTACATGCTTAGACATACACCCTATGCCAAGGGGCCTCACTGCCCCCGTTACACACTGTTTAGTGCTACTACTTTTGGGCAGTACCCCAGGGTTCTGTGTGGACAAGGAGACCCTCTATGAACCACTTTGTCGTATACTGTTGGTATTGGTCCATTCAGACAGTTGCCAATGGCAGTTCCTGCTCATTGCTGTTTCTTGCCAAACTTGATGGAAGATGCGGATCACTGGGAAAACTATCTGGTGCTGCACTTTACTGCAGGACAAATGGTTATGCAGTGGAGAATGATATCAATGAGCTCCGGAACAGAATTTGGACAAAAGCATCTGACCCATCCAAAACAGCTATCCTTGAGTGTCAATGACAGTTTACGCAGTGCACATGGTATACATATGGTGCCTGCCAGTATTGCCATGGTAGTCTCTTTTTGGGATGGGAGTCAATCTGGTGCAGGAGACCCAGACCAGTGTGGTGGACTCACATTGTTTGGGAAACTACGGATGACCAGTAGTGGCTTCAGAACAGACCTTCCTGGAGCTGTGCAAGAAGCTTGCACTAAGCCTCCAGCAGCAGAACACTTGAGTCAGGGAAGCCATAGCAGTACCAAAGTAGGTTTGTATTATTACCATCTGGACACTGACCACAACAGAGAGCAATACATCTGTCACACTCCACTTTGGGGGGTTGGAAATGCTACTGTTTAGTGGTGTAGGTAACACTGCTCTACCCATAGGTGGTTGCCATAAGAAAAACTCCAAAAATAATAGATGGCGTTCAGAGGCCTTGACTTTCAAACTGTGCAGGGGCCGTAGCTGACATCCATATCCCACTATTTTGCCCACAGGGTGAGGATGTAAAATGAAAAAAATTACTAGTCCCTTGTTCTGCAAGGCTTAGGCCTTGGCTACACTTGCAAGTTAGAGAGCATTAAATCAACCCCGGGTACCCTAACTCCTGAGGTGTCCACACTGGCAAGGCACTTAGAGCACCTGCACTCTGCAGCTGGCGCGCGCTGGGTAATCCACATCCACGAGAAGCATAGAGCTTGCTGCGCCCTGGCTGAAATGCCCGGGTATCAGTGTGAACGAGGTGTTGCATTACGATGCTGTGATTGGCTTCTGGAAATGGCCCATAATCCCTTGAAGTCAGTGGCTACTCTTCTCATTGTTTTGAACTCAGCTGCAGGCATGGATATGAGTCAACAGTGTGCCATTGTTGCCAAGAAGACTGTGACGTTGCAACCTATAATGCTTTTTGGAGATACGCGTATCATAGAATATCAGGGTTGGGGGGGACCTCAGGAGGTCATCTAGTCCAGCCCCCGCCCCCCCCCAATGAAATCATCCCGGCCAGGGCTTTGTCAAGCCTGACCTTAAAAACCTCTAAGGAAGGAAATTCCACCACCTCCCTAGGTAACGCATTCCAGTGCTTCACCATCCTCCTAGTGAAATAGTGTTTCCTAATATCCAACCTAAACCTCCCCCGCTGCAACTTGAGACCATTACTCCTTGTTCTGTCATCTGCTACAGCTGAGAACAGTCTAGACCCATCCTCTTTGGAATCCCCTTTCAGGTAGTTGGAAGCAGCTATCAAATCCCCCCTCATTCTTCTCTTCCGCAGACTAAACAATCCCAGTTCCCTCAGCCTCCCCTCATAAGTCATGTGTTCCAGTCCCCTAATCATTTTTGTTGCCCTCCACTGGAGTCTTTCCAATTGTTCCACATCCTTCTTGTAGTGTGGGGCCCAAAACTGGACACAGTACTCCAGATGAGGCCTCACCAATGTCAAATAGAGGGGAACGATCACGTCCCTCGATCTGCTGGCAATGCTCCTACTTATACATCCCACAATGCCATTGGTCTTCTTAGCAACAAAGGAACATTGTTGACTCATATCCAGCTTCTCATCCACTGTAACCCTTAAATCCTTTTCTGCAGAACTGCTGCCGAGCCATTTGGTCCTTAGTCAGTAGCAGTGCATAGGAGTCTTCCATCCTAAGTGCAGGACTCTGCATTTGTCCTTGTTGAACCTCATCAGATTTCTTTTGGCCCAATCCTCTAATTTGTGTAGGTCCCGCTGTATCTTATCCCTACTCTCCAGCATAGCTACCGCTCCTCCCAGTTTAGTGCCATCTGCAAACTTGCTGAAGGTGCAATCCACGCCATCCTCCAGATCATTAATGAAGATATTGAACAAAACGGGCCCCAGGACTGACCCTTGGGGCACTCTGCTTGATAGCGGATGCCAATTAGACATGGAGCCATTGATCACTACCCATTGAGCCCAATGAGCTAGCCAGCTTTCTATCCACCTTATCGTCCATTCATCCAGCCCATACTTCTTTAATGTGCTGGCAAGAATTCTGTGGGAGACCATATTGAAAGCTTTTCTAAAGTCAAGGAATAACTCATCCACTGCTTTCCCCTCATCCACAGAGCCAGTTATCGCGTCATAGAAGGCAATTAGGTTAGTCAGGTGTATATATGACATAACTGGAATATGCTTTATGCTACATATGCCATGTAACATTTCTCTGTAAAGGTTATGATCTACTGAATATATTCATCCTATTTGTATGCATGTATCATTTTTGTATTCAAAATTATGAATATTGGCTGTGTACTTGTTTGATTTTAAGTAGCCTTAGTAAGGCATTTGGTCAGTTTCTTGAAAAGGAATTTGAAAGTAAAGTGCCCAATCAAGAAACACTTAACAGCCAATGGAACCCTGAAAGACTCTAATCCACATAAGACGTCTACCTGGGAACATTCAAGGTAGCATGTGCACAATGGCTGCCACCAGTAACGTACTGAGTCATGCATAGACATGTGACTTGCCCATGTGACTCCAAAACTCCAGGGTGCACCTGGATTCTGCATAGGAGCAAGGAGGAGGTCTCCCCCCCACAAGAGAAAGTCTATTTAAGCCTCTGGGAGACACCCCCCCCCTCCATTTGGTCTTCAGCTTGCTCAAGAGGTAGTCTTGCCACCCCAATGGATACCTGAAGGAAACTGAAACAAAAGACAGTAACCACAGGGGTGTGAGTGATTGCTGGACCCAGACTAGAAGGAGGCTAATCTGTAACAGCAGCTTACTGGAACATCTCTGAGGATGAGATTGCCATCTGTAATACTTTTTTACTGTATTAAGTTTAGACATGCATGTTTTGTTTTATTTTATTTTGCTTGGTAATTCACTTTGTTCTGTCTATTATTACTTGGAACCATGTGAATGCTACTTTTTGTATTTAATAAAATCACTTTTTTACTTATTAACCCAGAGTATGTATTAATACCTGGGGGAAAATAGCTGTGCATATCTCTCTATCAATGTTATAGAGGTTGAACAGTTTATGAGTTTACCCTGAATAAGCTTTATACAGGGTAAAACTGATTTATTTGGGGTTTGGACCCCACTAGGAGCTGGGCATCTGAGTGCTGGAGACAGGAGCACTTCTTAAGCCATTTTCAGTTAAGCCTGCAGCGTGTGGAGAAAGTTGTTCAGGCCTGGGTCTGTTTGCAGCAGGCTGGTGTGTCTGACACAACCATGCAGGGTGCTGAAGTCCCAGGCTGCCAGAGAAAATAGGCTCAGAGGTAGTCTCAGCACATCAGGTGGTAGTTCCCAAGGGGTTTTCTGTGACCCAACCCGTCACAAAGGCTAATGGCATTTTGGGCTGTATAAGTAGGGGCATTGCCAGCAGATCGAGGGACGTGATTGTTCCCCTCTATTCGACATTGGTGAGGCCTCATCTGGAGTACTGTGTCCAGTTTTGGGCCCCACACTACAAGAATGATGTGGAACAATTGGAAAGCGTCCAGCGGAGGGCAACAAAAATGATTAGGGGACGGGAACACATGACTTATGAGGAGAGGCTGAGGGAACTGGGATTGTTTAGTCTGTGGAAAAGAAGAATGAGGGGGGATTTGATAGCTGCTTTCAACTACCTGAAAGGGGGTTCCAAAGAGGATGGGTCTAGACTGTTCTCAGTGGTAGCAGATGACCGAACGAGGAGTCATGGTCTCAAGTTGCAGTGGAGGAGGTCTAGGTTGGATATTAGGAAACACTATTTCACTAGGAGGGTGGTGAAGCACTGGGATGGGTTACCTAGGGAGGTGGTGGAATCTCCTTCCTTAGAGGTTTTTAAGGTCAGGCTTGACAAAGCCCTGGCCGGGACAATTTCATGGTGGGGGGTTGGACTAAGTGACCTCCTGAGGTCCCTTCCAGCCCTGATATTCTATGATTCATGCAGAGATCCCCTTTCAAAGCTCCACTTCTGACAGCCCACATGCTTATCTGCTCCAGGACAAAGCAAACCATTACTGTGGAATGCTCCTGCTGCAGCAGCAGGTATTTGTGCATGTGTGTGTGAGAGAGAGCGAGGCAGGGGTGGGGGGGGGCTGATGTCAGGGTTTCCCCCTTTCCCCTGCTGCTGTCTGAACTTACAAGACAGCATGCTGACACACTCTGCTCCCCAAAACAGTGTCTCCCCCCTACATACACACAACACACTCCCTCACCCCCGGTTGAAAAGCACAATGCAGACACTTGCACACTTGGATAGCTATCACACTGCTCTCTGTGGCATTGCAAGAGCTGCTAACTTGGTCACGCCGGTGCACTTGCAGCTGACATTGTGAACACATGGCAGCGCTTTTCCTGCTGCGGTCTCCGAGGGCTGGTTTAACTCCCGGCGCTCTACATCTGCAAGATAAGCCATGCCCAAAGTTTTGCCTCTTTAATTAAAACCACTGTTGCATGTCCATACTAGTTCCGTGTGTCGGCAGAGCACAGCCACGCTAACAGCTCTTGCATCGACACAGAGAGCAGTGCATTATGGTAGCTATCCCACTGTGCAACTGGCTGCGGGGTGCTTTGGGAAGGGTTTGCAACGCCGCATGGGGCAGGGACAGCATCACATAATGCAGGTTTCTCAATCCCATTGTTCCAGGGGCATCCTGATAGATTGTCAGCTGCTTTTTCAACTCAAGTGTGGGGGGAACAGGGGAGGAGAGTGGTGTGTCTGGGGTGGGGAGACAACAGCTGACCAATCTATCCTGCTTCCATCCTGAGGCGGCTCAGGACAAGTCCAGTTTACCAAAGCTTTGTACAGCTGGCAGGATCCCACCCATGTGCATACCGGTCCTTCATGAAGGTTTGGTTGAACAAAAGACAAGTTGCGCACACAAAAGAATTTTTTAACAAGGCACCTCCCCTGGTCTATCACCTTAGGGTGGGATCTGTGCACTGAAGGGTAGTGGCTGAGCTGTGACAATCATGGTGAAATGCTTTTGTCTTGACTGTTCACACAACTCTTATCAGGAGTATTTGATTGCTCTCATGACCATTTATTTGTGGGGGTCGGGGAGGAAAAACAATGCAGCCATTTTTTTTTTTTTTGTTGCAGGTTAGTAGTGCTAACTGCACTTTGTGGCTGTTGCACAGAAATAACCTCTTATGTTGAACCTGTTGACAGTTTTGGGGGCAGGGAGAAGAAGGGGCTGGTGATACACAGGATCGTGCTAGATGTCATTGCCTGCATTGTTACTGGAACTGTGTTTGGATTTTTTGGCATGTGAACTAAGCCATAAAGATGTTCACCTACCCCTTTTCTGTGTTTTAGATTTCTGATACATTGGAAACTAGGTTTGGAAACTAGTAGTGCTTTCTATGCTCAGCATGTAACATTAGCTGCACTTCCCATCCCCACCCCCAGTGTAACCTTGGACTTTGGCTATTGCTGAACCTGGGAACAGAAGTGGGGCCAGACCGAAAAGAGTTTGCAGTATCATGGCACCAGTGATACACTATGAAGTTTCTTGTGTTGGGAATCCTGGAGACAGAGCTTGAAAACATCTTCAATTCATCATATGTAGGATGGAGAGGCCCCACACAAGTAAAAGAAAAGTATACTTATTAAACATATTACATGGAACACATAATTGAAATGTATCAACCACCAATCTTAAGAAAATGTAGGGAATGTGGGGTGGGGGGGTGTCATCAGTTGTTGGCTGTTTGTGTGCTCTCTGCATGCTGCACTAGCTCTGGCCAGCTAGCCCATACAGCCGGCTCCGATTGACCTGCCCAAGAAGACCGCAGTCTCAGTTCCGTAGTGAAGGCACGTACCAGGTTTATTGCCGACAAAGCTCAGTAGTAGCATCCGGCTGACTCTACGGGGCCACTAATACATGTATGTTCGTGACAATGGACTCAGCCCAGTGAACAATGGGACTTTTCATTCCCCCCTCAGCTGGACAAACAGCCCCCGTGATCCTCTTTATACACTAGCACAAGTTACGTATCACCCCTCTGATGTGGCTAGTTACCACCCTGCACCTTGTACAAGTTGCTTCCATGAAAACATCTCTGTCCATCATCCTGACCTTATCCTGAAAGCTGGTCAGTGTGTCTCTGTGCCATCTTCATGGAATGTGTTTACATCATAACCCCACTCTTCCAGCACTATGCACCGGGAATGTGTTTACGTGAATACCTACTGCCTATGAATGCTTGTGTTTTTGCAGTGGCAGCCCTGTTCTTCCCAAGTGCATGTATTGGACAGCAAATGTGCAAGCAGGCCTCTGCTTTAACAGGGCAGGGCCTGACTCTTGCTAACCCTGCTCTTGATGGGCAGGTCTTGACTCTGCTTGGGCCTTAGTCTCACCAGGCCTCATGTCTCAAGCTCTTTTTCTACTACAGTGGTGTGGGACTGGCTGCTAGCCTGCAGGGGGCGGGCATTAGGGTGTCTGTGTGTTTGCGTCAGGGAAGCCTGGCTGTTTGAAAATAGCCAGAGCCTCGCGAACCAGCTGAGCGGCAGCGGAGCAGCGGGGACAGCAGAGCAGCTCACAGCAGGAGTTTGCCTGGGACTGGTAAGTATCCGAGTGTGTGTGTTTGCTTGCTGAGGAAGTATCCGAGCGTGTGTTTGCTGGGAGGGAGCCTGAGTGAGTGTCTGATTGGCTGCTAGCCTGCAGGGGGCGGGCATTAGGGTGTCTGTGTGTTTGCGTCAGGGAAGCCTGGCCGTTTAAAAATAGCCAGAGCCTCGCGAACCAGCTGAGCGGCGGGGACAGCAGAGCAGCTCACAGCAGGAGTTTGCCTGGGAGTTCGCCTGGAGTGAGCCCAGTGAGGCTTACATCTTGCCAACGTCTCTGAGGAAGCTCATAGTAGGTAGGTGATATGGAAGGGGGGGGTTCAGCTGTTGTGACCTGCACTGGATGTGCCATGTTTGTCTTTCTTCCACAGGACAGAAGCGACTTTGTCTGTACAAAGTGCAAGCTGGTCTCCATATTGGAAGAGAAGATTGAAGGTCTGGAGCAACAGGTAACGACCCTGCGTTGTATACGAGAGACTGAGGGTTTTCTGGACCAAACTCAGGATAGCCTTCTAGGGGCACAAAGCTCTAAAGATATAGAGCAGGTTGCACAGAGGAGCCAAGAGGCCAGTGAAGAAGCTTGGCAACATGTGACCTCCAGAAGAGGTAAGCGGAATGTCCGGGTTCCAGTAACACAGACACAGGTAACTAACCGCTTTCATGTTCTCTCCACAGGTACCAATGCGGAGAGTGGACCAGATGATATGTCTGGGGGGAGAAAGCAGAAGGAGACTCCGCTGGTTGGGAGGCATGAGATGCGATGTCCTGAGGTTGGGGGTTCCACGACCACCACTCCCAAGAGGAGAAGGCGGGTGGTGGTGGTCGGGGACTCTCTCCTCCGGGGGACTGAGTCATCTATCTGCCGCCCTGACCGGGAAAACCGAGAAGTCTGCTGCTTGCCAGGGGCTAAGATTCGTGATGTGACGGAGAGACTGCCGAGACTCATCAAGCCCTCGGATCGCTACCCCTTCCTGCTTCTCCACGTGGGCACCAATGATACTGCCAAGAATGACCTTGAGCGGATCACTGCGGACTACGTGGCTCTGGGAAGAAGGATAAAGGAGTTGGAGGCGCAAGTGGTGTTCTCGTCCATCCTCCCCGTGGAAGGAAAAGGCCTGGGTAGGGACCGTCGAATTGTGGAGGTCAACGAATGGCTACGCAGGTGGTGTCGGAGAGAAGGCTTTGGATTCTTTGACCATGGGATGGTGTTCCATGAAGGAGGAGTGCTGGGCAGAGACGGGCTCCATCTTACGAAGAGAGGGAAGAACATCTTTGCCAGCAGGCTGGCTAACCTAGTGAGGAGGGCTTTAAACTAGGTTCACCGGGGGAAGGAGACCAAAGCCCTGAGGTAAGTGGGAAAGCGGGATACCGGGAGGAAGCACAGGCAGGAATGTCTGTGAGGGGAGGGCTCCTGCCTCATACTGGGAATGAGGGGCGATCAACAGGTTATCTCAAGTGCTTATATACAAATGCACAAAGCCTTGGAAACAAGCAGGGAGAACTGGAGGTCCTGGTGATGTCAAGGAATTATGACGTGATTGGAATAACAGAGACTTGGTGGGATAACTCACATGACTGGAGTACAGTCATGGATGGTTATAAACTGTTCAGGAAGGACAGGCAGGGCAGAAAAGGTGGGGGAGTAGCACTGTATGTAAGGGAGCAGTATGACTGCTCAGAGCTCCGGTACGAAACTGTGGAAAAACCTGAGTGTCTCTGGATTAAGTTTAGAAGTGTGTGCAACAAGAGTGATGTCATGGTGGGAGTCTGCTATAGACCACCGGACCAGGGGGATGAGGTGGATGAGGCTTTCTTCCAGCAACTCACGGAAGCTACTAGATCGCATGCCCTGATTCTCATGGGTGACTTTAATTTTCCTGATATCTGCTGGGAGAGCAATACAGCGGTGCATAGACAATCCAGGAAGTTTTTGGAAAGCGTAGGGGACAATTTCCTGGTGCAAGTGCTAGGGGAGCCAACTAGGGGGAGCGCTTTTCTCGACCTGCTGCTCACAAACCGGGTAGAATTAGTGGGGGAAGCAAAAGTGGATGGGAATCTGGGAGGCAGTGACCATGAGTTGGTTGAGTTCAGGATCCTGACGCAGGGAAGAAAGGTAAGCAGCAGGATACGGACCCTGGACTTCAGGAAAGCAGACTTTGACTCCCTCAGGGAACAGATGGCCAGGATCCCCTGGGGGACTTACATGAAAGGGAAGGGAGTCCAGGAGAGCTGGCTGTATTTCAAGGAATCCCTGTTGAGGTTACAGGGACAAACCATCCCGATGAGTCGAAAGAATAGTAAATATGGCAGGCGACCAGCTTGGCTTAATGGTGAAATCCTAGCGGATCTTAAACATAAAAAAGAAGCTTACAAGAAGTGGAAGGTTGGACATATGACCAGGGAAGAGTATAAAAATATTGCTCGGGCATGTAGGAAAGATATCAGGAGGGCCAAATCGCACCTGGAGCTGCAGCTAGCAAGAGATGTCAAGAGTAACAAGAAGGGTTTCTTCAGGTATGTTGGCAACAAGAAGAAAGCCAAGGAAAGTGTGGGCCCCTTACTGAATGAGGGAGGCAAGCTAGTGACAGAGGATGTGGAAAAAGCTAATGTACTCAATGCTTTTTTTGCCTCTGTTTTCACTAACAAGGTCAGCTCCCAGACTGCTGTGCTGGGCATCACAAAATGGGGAAGAGATGGCCAGCCCTCTGTAGAGATAGAGGTGGTTAGGGACTATTTAGAAAAGCTGGACGTGCACAAGTCCATGGGGCCGGACGAATTGCATCCGAGAGTGCTGAAGGAATTGGCGGCTGTGATTGCAGAGCCCTTGGCCATTATCTTTGAAAACTCGTGGCGAACGGGGGAAGTCCCGGATGACTGGAAAAAGGCTAATGTAGTGCCCATCTTTAAAAAAGGGAAGAAGGAGGATCCTGGGAACTACAGGCCAGTCAGCCTCACCTCAGTCCCTGGAAAAATCATGGAGCAGGTCCTCAAAGAATCAATCCTGAAGCACTTAGAGGAGAGGAAAGTGATCAGGAACAGTCAGCATGGATTCACCAAGGGAAGGTCATGCCTGACTAATCTAATCGCCTTTTATGATGAGATTACTGGTTCTGTGGATGAAGGGAAAGCAGTGGATGTATTGTTTCTTGACTTTAGCAAAGCTTTTGACACGGTCTCCCACAGCATTCTTGTCAGCAAGTTAAGGAAGTATGGGCTGGATGAATGCACTATAAGGTGGGTAGAAAGCTGGCTAGATTGTCGGGCTCAACGGGTAGTGATCAATGGCTCCATGTCTAGTTGGCAGCCGGTGTCAAGTGGAGTGCCCCAGGGGTCGGTCCTGGGGCCCGTTTTGTTCAATATCTTCATAAATGATCTGGAGGATGGTGTGGATTGCACTCTCAGCAAATTTGCGGATGATACTAAACTGGGAGGAGTGGTAGATACGCTGGAGGGGAGGGATAGGATACAGAAGGACCTAGACAAATTGGAGGATTGGGCCAAAAGAAATCTAATGAGGTTCAATAAGGATAAGTGCAGGGTCCTGCACTTAGGATGGAAGAATCCAATGCACCGCTACAGACTAGGGACCGAATGGCTCGGCAGCAGTTCTGCGGAAAAGGACCTAGGGGTGACAGTGGACGAGAAGCTGGATATGAGTCAGCAGTGTGCCCTTGTTGCCAAGAAGGCCAATGGCATTTTGGGATGTATAAGTAGGGGCATAGCGAGCAGATCGAGGGACGTGATCGTTCCCCTCTATTCGACACTGGTGAGGCCTCATCTGGAGTACTGTGTCCAGTTTTGGGCTCCACACTACAAGAAGGATGTGGATAAATTGGAAAGAGTACAGCGAAGGGCAACAAAAATGATTAGGGGTCTAGAGCACATGACTTATGAGGAGAGGCTGAGGGAGCTGGGATTGTTTAGTCTGCAGAAGAGAAGAATGAGGGGGGATTTGATAGCTGCTTTCAACTACCTGAAAGGGGGTTTCAAAGAGGATGGCTCTAGACTGTTCTCAATGGTAGCAGATGACAGAACGAGGAGTAATGGTCTCAAGTTGCAATGGGGGAGGTTTAGATTGGATATTAGGAAAAACTTTTTCACTAAGAGGGTGGTGAAACACTGGAATGCGTTACCTAGGGAGGTGGTAGAATCTCCTTCCTTAGAGGTTTTTAAGGTCAGGCTTGACAAAGCCCTGGCTAGGATGATTTAACTGGGACTTGGTCCTGCTTTGAGCAGGGGGTTGGACTAGATGACCTTCTGGGGTCCCTTCCAACCCTGATATTCTATGATTCTATGATTCCCACAGATGGTCACTACGGGAGGAGCCCCTGGGAGGGGTTTTGGTGCCACTGGAGGGTGAGGTCCCAGGAGTCTAGCAGGCTCCCTGTTCTCCACTCGGTCACTTGGAAGAGGCGGTCCTTGAAATAGGATCCTCCAGCTCAGCAGCACCCTGAGCAGCAGCAGGGATACACTAACTCGTTCAGTGGCCTCAGCAGCAGGTTGCTGCTCAAAGGGATGGACAGGAGACACCAGGAGGAGGTTGAATTCATTTGGCCACTGGTTCTATGAGCCTCTCTATGAGGGAGAGCTCCCAATGGCATGTCTCCTGTGGCTTGAGCCAGTTCATCAGTGTCTCTTCCAGCTGAGGAGCCTGATCCTCCTGTGCCTTGAGAAATTCAACTGGCTCCTGTCCGTCCCTCTGAGCAGCTATACCAGGGTCCTTCTCCCTCTGCATCTGCGGTGCTGCTCCAGCCCTGCTCGTGAAATAGTTTCCCTCTCAGGAAACGAAGATCCTGCCAATGCAAAGAAAAGGTACAATTATATTTTTCCTCCCCTCTTTGGAAGAAGCTGAGAAATCCTCCCATACAATAAAACTGATGTAAAAGCCCACAATTTTGATATTTTTCAGCATTCCAGGAATGTCATGGTTGGACTATCCTTGGTTCTCAGCCAACTTTTGAAGCCCATGAGGAAGGATCAGAGGCTACTAATGGCAAGAAAAATGTAGCGTTTTTTAAACATTCATAGAGCCTCAAGGGGTTGGTGGCAGCTCTTTCTAGGGGCTAAGTTACCAGTTTGCAATTTCTTCTTTAAAGGCTGCCCGCCCTTTGGAGAACATGGCAGTTTTCAAGGTACCAGGACTGAAAAGGGAAGTGGCCGTGGCTTTCCAGTCCTGTGGAGGGGATGGTTCTGCTAATGGTCACCCCTCTACATATTATTGAATGGAGGGGTTTGGTCAGCTATGAAGGTGGACCAAGCAGATTTGAACTGCCATTTAACCTTAAGATGCAGCTGGAGTTTCTGCTACACCAGAAATTTGCTAAAATATGTTTAAAGGGCTGGGAGGCAATTTGGCTGAAAATTGACTATATTCTCAGCTAGTGTAGAGTGTCTGCGCAAAGGGAGATGTGAACCATGAACACCGCTCCCCACTGTCCTTTAAAAAAAGAAAAGGAGTACTTGTGGCACCTTAGAGACTAAAATTTATTTGAGCATAAGCTTTTGTGAGCTACAGCTCACTTCATCGGATGCATCTCTGGAAAATCCTGCTTCTATGCCTGCCTAACAGTGAAATGGACAAGGAAAAAGACAACTGAACTTTATTTGCGTCCCTGAAGTTTCATATCAGCACCACAAGCCCCTTGCCTCTCCACTGCAAAGGGACACCACACTCTGTTTATCCAGCAGTCAGACTGGATCCTTCCCCCACCCTATTTCCCCTAGCTTGTGCAGCACAGCATGGTGGAAGGAGAGGCCAGACACCAGGGACAAGGGTGGTAAAAAACAAAACAAAACCCTGTACTCTTCCAAGAGAGAAAGGACTGCTGTGCCTAACTTATCCTCAGACAACCAAAGTGTTCTACAACTGGTGTTCTTTTCCCTTCCCTCCCTCTCCCTCCACCCCCATCCTTATCCATGCAGCTCCCATTTGAAAGGGGACAGTAAGATCAGGGGATTGGGAGAAGCACTGAAACTGTGTAATCTTCCAAGGGACAGAAGAAAGCTGTTACTAACTTTAGACAACCAACTATACGTTTTTTACAACTGTCCCATCCCCAAATGGGACCTTTCTAACATGCCTCTCCCTTCTCCCAGTCCACGTAGCCTTGGGCCCAACGCTGCCTGAATGCTGGCCAAGAAATGCAGACACAAGGGCACAGTGATGTTTTGTTAATCTGTTTTTAAGAAATAGCTTTAGCCAAATGTGTAACAGTGATTAATTGGAAATCAATAAAATAATTGATTTATAACCATCTCTTGCTCGGGGCCCATTTCAGGGTGGAGCAGAGCTGGGGCTGGATGGAGGGGTGAAGTTGGAGAAGTTTGATAAGGAGATGGCGCATGACAATGCCTTGGTTTCACCATTGCAGTTCAGTCTCTCAGAGGCAGAGCAATGCATGGCATCTTATCCAGGGAGGATAAGCACAGTACTTCAAATGACTGGGATCTTAAAATCAGGAATTTAGCACCAGAGCAAGAGGTGAGAGTTGGCAGGGAGGGTGGGGATCCATTTTAACTTACCAGCCTCAGGTTCTGGTTCCTGCTGTAGCTTGGGATTCTCCTCAGATTCAGGGGAGGGGGAGGTAGGGGGGCTTCTTCCACTAACTCCTCCAGTTAGAGGTGCAGAAACACATGCTCCTTGTCCTGCAGGACATCCCCTGTGGTCCCTGCTTCCCTCTCTCCCTGGCCCTCATCACTGTTGGACAATGAGGCCAGTAGGGTTGATGAGGGGCTTGTGAGACACTTCAAGCTTTGTACAGGGAGCCCTGGACAGCACCTGGTCCAGTACATTGCAGGAGGGGCATGCACAATGAGCCCTCACAAAATCACTGCTGGAGTCTTTGGCCCTCCTATACAGAAGCCTCAGTGCTTAATGGGCCAGAGCCAACCGAACACCTGCCTGCTCCAGCCTCCATGAAACTCGGCAGTACAGGAGTTCCTGCTGCTCCAGGACAAGTTGTGGAGGATGGTATAATCCCACCCCACATTGATCAGCATCTGGGTGTGGTCAGCAGGCCAGGAAGCTGCTGTTGGAGCAGGATCCGTTGTCACCTGCATAATGTGTAGAGTGCTGTGGTCAGCACAGCTCGCTACGGCTTGTGACGACAGGGAGACAGGTACCTTTGTAGACTGGGTAAGGGTCAGGAAGAAAAGGGTTCAGTGCATTATGGGAATGGGGGTGGAGGACTGCAGATGCTCAAGACTAGGTACCTAACCCCCATCCACACTGCCATGGGGCTGTGCCACAGTCTGACTGCTGGATAAACAGAGTGTGGTGTCCCTTTGCAGTGGAGAGGCAAGGGGCTTGTGGCGCTGATATGAAACTTCAGGGACGCAAATAAAGTTCAGTTGTCTTTTTCCCTGTCCATTTCACTGCTAGGCAGGCATAGGGGCAGGATTTTCCAGAGATGCAAAGGACAGTGGGGAGCAGTGTTCATGGTTCACATCTCCGTTTGCGCAGACACTCTATGCTAGCTGAGAATATAGTCAATTTTCAGCTAAATTGCCTCACATCTCTCATGCATGCTAGCTTACCTGCCTTCACACATGTGCTTCTGGGATTTAGGGGTGGACAACAGCGGGGTTAGGGCACAATCACATGCATGGACAAGTGAACAGTCACTAGTATAGACGCCCCCTATGTGTGATCTACTCTCTGCTCCTAGATATATAACCTTGCATTTAGCTGTATTACATTGTATCTTTTGTTTAAATTAGTCCATCTTACCAAGCAATCCTGGCTGGTCTGTATAACTGACCTGTTCCCATCATTTACCATAATATGAATTTGTTTTTATCAGCAATAATTTTACCAGCAATAATTTTATATTTTCTTCCAGATTGTTAATAAAGATATTGAATTGCACTGGCCCAGGAACAGATCCCCATAGGACTTAACTAGAAACAATCCCTCCCTAAGTTAGCAGCAACACCATCCGAAAAAACCAACTCACCATACCAAAGTGTCCCAATGGCCTCAAGTCTTTCAGACAACTAACCAGATCTGACTAGAAGGCAGGTATAGCTATGGAAAAGGTATCCATTAAAGTGTCACTGGGAACATGCAATGAGCTGGATGGCTCATGAGGTGCATTCCCCTGCAGGAAGTTCCTTTACTTCCTGCTCAACTGGAGGAACTGGCTGCAACATTCAGGGGTGTGATACAGAACAGCTAATAGGCGCTTGGCTTGTGCTCTACCCTTCTATCACACTCTGCCTCAGGGGTAAAAATACAACAGAAAAACAAAAACTAGGGGATTTTTGCCAGTCTTGTGCTCAGAGCCAAGAGTGAGAATCCCAAACAGATGGTATCTTTAAAGGATGAAGTTACTGTAAAGTCAGAATCAAGAAAGCAGTAAGGGAGGAAAAAAAAAATCTAACTTTCCTATCCTGGGGCCACATACCATCCTAGAAAAAGGTTTTCCTCATATCCCTTTCAATAAAACAAGTATTTAGAACCTTGATCACCTATGACCTTCCTGTTCATAGCTAAACTATGAGTGACCCATACAAGGTAAACTTTTGTTTTGTGAGATATGAAGTCTGGTCAAAGGCTTTTTAAATGAAAAGGCCAACTGGGAGAAGGCAGCTGAAGACTCAGACTACTGAACTGTGTAATGGAACGATGTTGTGCAGCTTGGCCAGAGAGATTGTTCTCTTGTTTTGACACCCAGTGATGTGATAATCTCACTGGCCACTTCAAGAGTGCGTAGGATGTAGGATGCACAGATGTTCAAAAGATTTTTTTTCAATATCCAGGAAGAATTGGATCTATGTAAAGAACCAGAATTTTAACACTTAGAGCCTGATAATTTCTAACAGCAGATTTACATAATAAAAGTTGTAAAGTGGAAAGTGATTAATTCTCTTCATTGAAAGTTATTATGTCTTCCAGAAAATGTTAAGTTGACTTTTTGCTTATCTTGTGAGCATTTCATGTCATTTTTAAAAAAAATTCTACTGCGTATCACAATACGATGCCAACTCAAGGCAACCCCTCTTCGGATCAGTACACATCATGAGCTGCTAAGGGCTGATGAAATAGTGGGTGGCTAACTACAGGGAATCTCATGATTCCAGGGAAGCAACTCAGGAATCCCTGGGAAAATTCAATTCCAAGGCAGCATGTAATCTCCCTGGGGATTCTGAATTTTACTCAATATTCCAGCTGAGCTGACAAATGAGCAGGTTGTGTGACTTGCCCACGATAATAACCCAAATCAGAATTCAAGATTTGTTCTGCAACTACCAGATCTCCTTTACTGATACATGCAGTTTTCTCCTTGCCTCAAGACCTCTGCAATGCTTTATATACCTGGGTTACAGGTAGGGGGGCAAAGCAGGGCAGAGATGCATAAAATACCTGGCCGTATGTCTGTTCTCAGGGCGAGGACATTAAAGCCGCTAAAAAATGGGAAGGGAAATTCCAAAATGTTGTTTTTCAAGTTAAGTATTTTTATTATCAAAATTATTACATCTCTTGTGAAAGTTCAAATGTTACAGCATGGTGTAAAAACCCCACTAGAGTCAGAAGCTGCAGCCCCCACCTTTCCAAGAGCTTTCTAGGGTGCCTCCCTTCTGCACCCTGCACATGCTGAGGTGCTGGAACCTCTGCATGCTGCTCCCAAACCCCAAATCCACTGCTGCCACTAGGCAGGGCAGAGCCTGCCTGCCCATGCTGCACACAGCATGAAATGGGAGACTACACACCCAGGTCTAAACTGAGTGAAGTTTACACCTATTTTATACAGTATACAGAGACACCCGTGTTCCAGGTGACAAGTTCCATCCCCAACACACACTCAGCCAGACTGTTGGAGAAAGTTACTTTGTTTTAATATTTTAAAAGTCTCCCCTACCTTGAACAAACACCTGATTTCAATTATGAAGTAGAGAACTTGTAACAGCCCTAAAAAAGGAAGAAGACTCTGCATTTGAAAGACAGGGAGACAGACTCACAGCATTATCTCGTCCAAGAGAAAAAGGAGAAGGCCCACTGCAGCACCAGGGACTCTACCTGTTGTATATTAGCTAACCTAATATGGTTATAACTGAATATAAAATTAGATAAATAAAAACACGCCTGATATTACAGTAAACAAGTGAGAAAGAAGCTGGCAATTGTATGGGGCTGAACTGAAGGCACACCCCCTTTGGGCTGGCTTTGGCGCCACTCTATGCATGTGACCCCCAGGCTCACATTTACTGTGTGTGATACTTTACACCTACGGCACCCAACTTACCAAGGCCTGGAGTCCCCACCAACCATGCACTCTGGGACACACATTCCACAGCCCACGCACAGACCCCAGTATGAACATGACTCATTTGGACAGCCCCCATAGCAGTGACGCCACAATGTCACCCCTACTCAACACCCAACCCCCAATGTCACACAGTGACTATGTTCATGGAGACCTTCCCGTTGATGATACACTGCAGCATACGACCCCAATTCAGTTTCCCAGCTAGTGACAAACATTCACAGATCCCCATTAGTGACAGTCACAGGAACTGCCCCAGTTTAGTTATATCCTACAGAGCCCCCCTCACCCTCACTGTCTCCTAGTCCCAGTGCTAACTGACCAGTTCTTGGAGTCTGTCACAATGGAAATGGGTCTGGTTGTGGGGGTCACAGCCCAGGCCCAAAGGTGGTGCATGTGCTGGTCTGTTGTGACTGGAATGATCATAACGGATGAAAGCCCCCCCAGATGCACTGAGAACCTGACCTACAAGAGAGCTTTGGGATTGGAGTTTAACTTCCCCCAGAATTTTCTTTAAATTGTTTTCATACTTAAAAAGATGTCCTTACTGCACAAGTGACTACAGCTATGGGCATGGACAGGAGACAGAGGCTGCATTGCAGTCATTGCACTTAGAACCATTTGCTTTTCTACAATGTATCCAGCTTTGCTAGTCTCTGCCTCAGAGAAATTTGCATCCTCCTCTAATGGCAGAGGCTGCCTCTGCTCATAAATCTCACTCATTTACTCCAGACTCCAGCATCTGACCCCCTGGGCCCCCAGCATCAGGTGCAAGCTCCCAGCATTGGCCCAGAAGCCACTTCCAGAGGCAGCTGGAAGGAGTTATGGGCAATTCAGTCCTCCTTGAATCCAGGCATCCCTAGGAAAGTCCTGTCTGAGTCTTTACTCCTGGACCTTGAAGCTGCTGCAGTCTATACTGATGGACACTGCCTCCCACATGGTGTGGATAGTGCTGTGAACTGGAAACCCCTGGCCCTCTGGAGCTCTGGTGGAGAGCAGGCTGCCCAGAATTAGGCAGGCTGATAGTCCGCAAGTCTGACTGCAATGATCTGGAACTATGGGGAACAGAGCTGAAACCTGATGCTCCTGTGCAAGGCTGAGAAACCGACCCCAAGGATACTGAGTCTGCAGCAACCTGCTGTGCTGGACTGGCAGCAGTAGAGTGACTCTTCTTCAGAAGGTTGCTATTAATGCTACTTCCAGAGTGCTGCTGGCTGCTGTAATACCCAGAATTCCCTGCAAACAGAGCTGGGGAGTCCGTGGAAACTGAATGGGCAGGGCTGGAATAGGAGGTGGACGAAATGGAAGCTCCCGACGAGCCCTGAGCGGGGTTGTGTCCTGTTCTTGGTGGAGCTGCTCGGTAACTGTATCCAAGAGGTGGAGTAGAGTGTCCTCTGTAGGGGGAGGAACTCTGCTGAAGGAGGACCTGGGACTCTGCTCGGGGGCTGTCAGCCTGCAGGAGCGGGAGAAGATTGAAGGAGGGAGAGAAAAAGTGTCACAAAGATTTCCTCCTCTCTCTACTAACCCCCACTTAGCAACACTGTTTGATGTTCAAACAACCTGACCAGTTGCCGACAATGAACTGCAGGTTCTAATGCTTGCTTTTGACTAGAAATCAATGATGGCTCTTACCTGGTAGCTATATCTAGAAGGGCTGTAAACTGCTGGTCCTTTGAGTGCAGAACTGAGACCTTCTGGGGTGTCTCCCTCAGCAGTACCTAGAAGACATAGCACAGTCAAGGCTTAAACTTCACTTCCTGGACCAGGGCCACACCTGTTCTCTCCTAAGCTCAACTGTGTGCACTCCAGTTATCTTGTTCCACAGTCCTGCTGTAGGTAAGGCAGGAGCACCACCCAGCACCTCAAGTCATTGGGGCCTTTGAAGCCAAAAGAAGTTAACTAACAGCAATCTGGAGAATCCCAACACCACACAAGAGCCACCAGCAGGAGTAAAGAACGGTTATTTACCCGCCAGTGACTGGTTCTTCAAGATGTTGTAGTTGGCATGGAGCACACTGTAGGGGAGCATGAGCCTCATGTGCACAAAATCTTTTAACTTTTTCACAGTCGTATCTGTTGGGGCTGCGTCTGTGCTCTGAGCCTCCTGGTGCTTCTGCATGAGGGCACGAAGGGTGGCGCAGCCACAACCCTCCCTCAGTTCCCTCACAGTTCAAACCTTTGAAGCTGAGGACTCCGAAAGACTGGGCTGGAGGGCAGGCTGTGGGATCCACAGGGACTACAACATCCTGTAGAACCACAGTTACTGTAGGGGAAATGAGTGGTCTTCTAGTATGTGTTGAAGCAGATACCCCTGGAGGTGACTGGCAAACAGTATCCCCTCTAGGCAGTGAGATTGAGGTGTGCCAGCCACATCAGTCAATACCAGTTGGAATACTGCTCTTCTGAACCTGGCATCAGACTAGCCACCATGTCCAAGGCATCATGCTTGACAAAACTGAATGGGGCGCTCCACAGCGCAGCTTTACAGATCTCACACACTGGCAAGTTTCTGAAGCAGGCGGAAGACCCTGTCTCTTCCTTGGGACAGAGCATGCCCTAACATTTGGAGGGAAAGGCTCACTAGCCAGCTGATGCCAAGTGGACATACTGCAATCTCTGAAAGATTGCTGAGGCTCCTCCATTCCTCTGACCACTAGTCCATGCTGCTCATCCGTATGGGCATGAATACTGCCAGGTATGACCCTGGGCAGATCAGCAGTGACTACAGGGCTGTGGGAGTGCAGGTGGTGGTGGTGTCTGTCCTCCTGGTTGAGGGTACAGTCCCAGGCAGGGACAGGCACATCCTGGAGATGAATGGATGGCTGCACAGATGGTGTCAGCAGGCAGGCCTTGACTTCCTTGACCACTGGGTGCTGTTCTGGGAAGGAGGTCTGCTGGGAAGAGACAGGATTCACCTGATCAAGAAGCAGAAGAATATTTTCACGCACCGACTTGCCAACCTAGCAAGGAGGGCTTTAAACTAGGTTCAAAGAGGGCAGGTGACAAAAGCCCACAGGTAAGCATAAAAACAGAAGACTAGATGTTGCTGTGTCGGTGAAGACATGGAAAATTAAAATAGGGTCAGACAAGCAACAAAGAATGGGTGAATCTGCTCAACATCTTAGATGTCTTTACACAAATGCAAGGAGTGTGGAGAACAAACAGGAAGAACTGGAAGTATTAGCAGATAAGAAATTATGATAATTAGCACCACAGACACTTGGTGGGACAAGTCTCATACTGGAATACTTGCATGAAGGGCTACAGCTTGTTCATGAAAGAGAGGCAAGATAAAAAGGGAGGTGGTGTATTATGTATCAACAATATATAGACCTGTCCTGAGGTCTAGAAGGAGATGAGACGCAGACTGGTTGAAAGACTCTGGGTAAAGATAAAAAGGGGAAAATAGGGATGATGTCAGGGCAAGGGTTTTACTATAGGCAAATCACAAAGTGGAGGGGGATGAGGCATTTCTAAAACAAACATGAGAAATATCCAAAACACAAGAGTTGGTAGTAATTAGGGACAAACCACCCAGACATCTGTTGGAAAAGTAACATGGCAAAACACAATTTCCAGTAATTTATTGGACTGTACTGGGGACAACTTCTCATTGCAGAAGGTGGAAGAACTAACCAGGGGGAGAGCCATTTTAGACTTGATCCTGACCAATAGAGAAACTGATTGCCAATTTGAAGGTGGAAGGCAGTTTGGGTGAATGTGATCATGAAATGACAGACTTAGTTACTTTAAGGAAAGAAAGGACTAAAAGCAGCAGAATAAGGACAATGGACTTTGAAAAACAGACTTTAACAAACTCAAAGAACTGGTAGGTCAGGGCTCATGGGGAAAACAAAGGAATAAAGGAGTTCAGGGGAGCTGGCAGTTCCTCAAAGAGACAATATTTCCTCAAACCTCCCCCACTGCAACTTGAAATCATTACTCCTTGTTCTGTCATCTGCTACCACTGAGAACAGTCTAGATCCATCCTCTTTGGAACCCCCTTTCAGGTAGTTGAAAGCAGCTATCAAATCCCCCCTCATTCTTCTCTTCCGCAGACTAAATAATCCCAGTTCCCTCAGCCTCACCTCAAAAGTCATGTGCTCCAGTCCCCTAAACATTTTTGTTGCCCTCCGCTGGACTCTTTCCAATTTCTCCACATCCTTCTTGTAGTATGGGGCCCAAAACTGGACACAGTACTCCAGATGAGGCCTCACCAATGTCGAATAGAGGGGAACGATCAAGTCCCTCGATCTGCTGGCAATGCCCCTACTTATACATCCCAAAATGCCATTAGCCTTCTTAGCAACAAGGGCACACTGTTGACTCATATCCAGCTTCTCGTCCACTTTAACCCCTAGGTCCTTTTCTGCAGAACTGCTACCGAGCCATTCAGTCCCTAGTCTGTAGCGGTGCATGGGATTCTTCCACCCTAAGTGCAGGACTCTGCACTTGTCCTTGTTGAACCTCATCAGATTTCATTTTGCCCAATCCTCTAATTTGTCTAGGTCCTGCTGTATCCTACCCTCCAGTGTATTTACCACTCCTCCCAGTTTAGTATCATCTGCAAACTTGCTGAGGGTGCAGTCCACGCCATCCTCCAGATCATTAATGAAGATATTGAACAAAACTGCCCCCAGGACTGACCCTTGGGGCACCCTGCTTGATACTGGCTGCCAACTAGACAAGGAGCCATTGATCACTATACATTAAGCCCAATGATCTAGCAAGTTTTCTGTCCACCTTATAGTACATTTATCCAGCCCACACTACTTTAACTTTCTGGCAAGAATACTGTGGGAGACCGTATCAAAAACTTTGCTAAAAAGTCAAGGAATAACATGTCCACTGCTTTCCCCTCTTCCACAGGGGCAGTTATCTCAACATAGAAGGCAATCAGGTTAGTCAGTTATGACTTGCCCTTGGTGAATCCATGCTGACTGTTCCTGATCATGTTCCTCTCCTTTAAGTGCTTCAAAATTGATTCCTTGAGGACCTACTCAAGGAAAGCAGCCAGAGGACAATAGGGATATAAGGAATAGCTAGCATGGATTTGTAGAGAACAGATCATGCAAAACGAGTTTAAGTTTCTTCTTTGACACAATTACTGGTTCAGTGAATAGAAGGGAAGCAGTAGATGAGCTATATCTTGATTTTAATAAGGATTTTGACACAGTCCCACAGGCTAGTCTCATAAGCAAAGTAGGGAAATATAGTCTAAATGACATTACTATAAGGTGGTTACACAACATGTTGAAAGATGGTAGTAAAGAGTAGTTATCAACAGTTCACTGTCAAACTGGGAGGATGTATAACTTGTGGGGTCCTGCAGGAATCAGTCTTAGGTCCTATAATAGTTCATATTTTCATTAATGACTTAGATCAGGGGTCGGCAACCTATGGCACGCGTGCCAAAGATGGCACGTGAGCCCATTTTTAATGGCATGCTGCGGCCTGCGGGGCAGCAGAAGGGTGCCATTAAAAATCCTGCCCTGCCCAGCCCGGCCTGCTCTTCTCCACCCCCTGCCCCCTCCCGCGGGGACAGGGGGCAGGGGGCAGAAGCTTGGTCCTGTCGGCTCCCATGCCTCTTCCCAGTGTGCTGGGTTCCTGCCCCTCCTCCTCTACATCCCTTCCTGCCGTCCGATCAGCTGATGGCCCTCGCAAGGGGGTGGGGGAGGAGCGGGATCAGTGTGCTCGCTGCTCCCGGCGGAGACAGAGAAGAAGCGGAGGCAAAGCCTTGGAGAGGGGGGGGAGAAGGGTGGCATACCCCCTCCAGTCCCCTGCCATGAGCATCCCACAACCCCAGCCCACACCCCCAGCCCTGCCCCCCTCACACACACACCCAGCCCTCTGCCCTGAGCCCTGCACACCCCCCAGGCCCCTGCCCTGAGCCCTGTACCCCCCTCACACACCCCCAACCCTCTGCTTGACTCTTTCACCGCCCCCACGACCCCAGCCCTGACTCTGGCACCCCCACACATCCCCAGGCCCCCCACACCCCATGCCCTGACACCTGCACCCCCCTCACAGGCCCCCAGCCCTCTGCCCTGATCCTTGCACCGCCCCACATCCACAGGCCCCCCCACACCCCATGCACCCCCCACATCTCCACCCCTACCCTGAGCACCAAACGGGAACTCCTGCACCCCCCCACATTCCCACCTGCACCCCTCCCACCCTCAGCTCAGTGTAGAGAGAGGGACAGAGAATGGGCCAGAACCAGGGAGAAGGTAGGTACCCACTGTATGTGGGCAGGGCTGGGACCCCAGACTGGCAGCGGGCTGAGCGGGTCCAGCAGCTGGGATCCTGGCTGGCAGAAGCCGGCAGATGGAACCCCTGAGCAGTTCAGCCCACTGCCGGTCTGGGGTCCCGGCCGTCGGCCCCGCACAGCCCGCTGCTGGTCTGGGGTCCTGGCCGCAGGCCCCGCTCAGCCTGCTATTGGCCTAGGTGAACGGAACCCCAGACCAGCAGCGGGCTGAGTGGGCCAGCGGCATAAGATCAACATTTTAATTTAATTTTAAATGAAGCTTCTTAAACATTTTGAAAACCTTGTTTATTTTACAATACAACAATAGTTTAGTTATATAATATATAGACTTTTATAGGGAGAGAGATCTTCTAAAAAACATTAAAATGTATTTCCGGCACGTGAAACCTTAAATTAAAGTGAATAAATGAAGACTCGGCCCACACTTCTGAAAGGTTGCCAACCCCTGACTTAGATAATGGAGTGAAGAGAAGCTTACAAAATTTGCAAATGACACTAAAGTGGGAGGAGTGGCTGGCACTCCGGAGGGCAGGATTAGAATCTAAAACAACCTTGACAAATTAGAGAATTGGTCTGAATTCAAGAAGATGAAATTCAATAAAGACAAGTGCAAAGTACTTCACTTAGGAAGGGGAAAAAAACTTCACATGCACAATTACAAAATGAGGACTACCTGGCTAGGCAGTAATACAGCTGAAAAGTACCTGGGAGTTACAGTGGATCACAAATTGAATGAGTCAACAATATCCTACAGTTGTGAAAAGGCTAACACTCTGGAACGCATTAACTGGAGCAGTGTTGTATGTAAGACACAAGAAGCAAATGTCCTGCCCTATTCAGCACTAGCGAGACCTCAGCTGGAGGGCTGTGCCCAATTCTGGGTACCACACTTTAGGAAAGATGTGGACAAATTGGTGAGAGTCCAGAGGAGAGCAACAAAAACTATACAACGCTTAGAAAACCTGTCTTATGAGGAAAGGTTAAAAAAAACTGAGCATATTTAGTCTTAAGAAAAGACGACTGAGGGACCGACCTGATAAATCTTCAAATCTGTTCAGGGCTGTTACAAAGGAGGAGTGATCAGCAGTGCTCCATGACAACAAAAAGTATTACAAGTAGTATTGGGTTTATAATCTGCTGCAAGGGAGATGTAGGTTAGATACTAGGAAAAGTTTTCTAACTATACAGGGTAGTGAACCTCTGGAATAGGCTCCTGTCATAAATATAAAGGGAAGGGTAAACACCTTTAAAATCCCTCCTGGCCAGAGGAAAAACCCTTTCACCTGTAAAGGGTTAAGAAGCTAGGATAACCTCGCTGGCACCTGACCACAATGACCAATGAGGAGACAAGATACTTTCAAAGCTGGAGGGAGGGAGAAACAAAGGGTCTGTCTGTCTGTGTGATGCTTTTGCCAGGGACAGAACAGGAATGGAGTCTTAGAACTTAGTAAGTAATCTAGTTAGATATCCATTAGATTATGATTTCTTTAAATGGCTGAGAAATTAGACTGTGCTGAATAGAATGAATATTCTTGTCTTTGTGTCCTTCTTGTAACTTAAGGTTTTGCCTAGAGGGATTCTCTATGTTTTGAATCTAATTACCCTGTAAAGTATTTACCATCCTGATTTTACAGAGGTGATTTTTTTTTTAACCTTTTCTTATATTAAAATTCTTCTTGTAAGAAACTGAATCCTTTTTTCATTGTTCTTAAGATCCAAGGGTTTGGGGCTGTGGTCACCTATGCAAATTGGTGAGGATTTTTATCAAGCCTTCCCCAGGCAGGGGGGTGCAAGGTTTTTGTGAGGATTTTGGAGAGAAAGACATTTCCAAACAACGCTTTCTCAAAAAATAAACCCGGACGTTTGGTGGTGGCAGTGGAAGTCCAAGGGCAAAGGGTAAAATAGTTTGTACCTTGGGGAAGTTTTAACCTAAGCTGGTAAAAGTAAGCTTAGGAGATTTTCATGCAGGTCCCCACATCTGTACCCTAGAGTTCAGAGGGGGGAAGGAACCTTGACAGCTCCCAAGGGAGGTTGTGGAATACCTGTAACTGCAGGTTTTAAAGAACAGGTTGGACAAACACCTGTCAGAGATGGTGTAGTCCTGCCTCAGTGAAGGGGACTGGACTTGATGACTTCTCAAAATCCCTTCCAGCCCTACATTTCTCTGATCCACTTAAATTCTCTGTGATGAAATGGCTGCCTTTCAACAAGACAGATATAGCCACAAAGAGATGAGGAAGCATTTGGTCCTGTCCAGGTAAGAAAGCAAGACTATGGAAACAGGCAAGAGACATCGCTTCTCAGAATCAGCTTGTCCCTGAGAAAGAAGTGTAAAAAGGTCTGGCCAGGAGGGTGTGGAGCTAGTGGACACACTGTGCTGCGATAGCTACTAGGAAGACTACCTTAGGCATAAGAAGATTTATTGAACACTCTGACAGTGGCGTGAATGGAGGCTCCATGAACTTTAGGAGGAGTAAGCTGAGAGCCCTTGTAGGAGTCAGGTCTCTGCCAGACAAGTAAGTATGTGGCAGGCCCTTGCGGAATCTCAATACTGTCAGATGTGACAAGACTGAGTATGACTGTATCAGAATGTGACACACTAATACTGTTGGAAAGTGGACTCTGACTGAATTAAATGCCAAGCCAGCCTGTTTCAGGTGAAGCATACAGTCAAGAATCTGGGGTATTGGAGCCTCAACGGGTTCCAGATGATGCTGGATTTTCTATATGGAGAACAATTTTCACTTGAAGGAGTAGGTCTTCCCAACAGACTGCTTCCTGTACTGCATGAGGATTTCTTATTGAGAAAAGTCTGCCTGTGGTGTGCAGCCAGCCAACTTTCAGGTCAGATTCAACTAATGTGGGTCGAGGTGCAATATTGGGCCACTGTGCTGGGATATCATGTCTGAGCAGATTGGGAGATGGATGGAGATATGCCTAGGCCAGTAGAAAGCTATTGGGAGAAGTGCAGCCTTGTGCTGTCTATGGAGATCAGAGAGATTGGGGTAAAGGCATACAGGAAGTTTGGAGCCCACTGTAGCAGGCAAGTAGTTGGTAAGAAGCTTGGACTCATGCTTCCTCTGGAGCCAAATTATGGGCACTTAGCACTGTCCTCTGGTAAACAGATCTATCATGGGAGTGTCACATACATGCATGCTGACATGCGGCTGAGCAGCCCCAGACACAAACGCACTATTGTTGTTTTGATCTTAGGTCCCTTGCTAGTGTCTGAAACCTGGCCTCTTGCAGGTGAGCTCTCTGTGATCAACAGTCAATCACAGCTCCTACAAACTCTATTGTCTGTGATGGTGACAGATGATTTATCATAAGAACGGCCATACTGGGTCAGACTAGTCCAGTATCCTGTCTTATGACAGTGGCCAATGCCAGGTGCCCCAGAGGGAATGAACAGAACAGGTAATTATCAGGTGATTCATCCCGTCGCCCATACCCAGCTTAGTAGTTCACAAAGACTCCTCACCAGGAGAGCAGACAGAGCATTTCATAGAACCACAGGTTTAGCAGGGACTGCAAGAGTCGTGTAATCTAACCCGCTGCCAAGATGTAGGATTTGTTGCTTTAAACCATCCAAGACAGATGGCTATCCAGCCTCCTTTTGAAAACCTCCAGTGAAGGAGCTTTCATGAGAATTTACTCCAGGGTTGCTGCGGTCTTCTGCTGGGAGACCATTATCAGCCAACTGTTCATTCACAAAAGTCTACATCAATTCCCTAAGCGTGCTGCCACCATTGCGATTACAACCTGTGCTGTGGAGAGGCCAAAGAGCAGTACTCTGTTGTCACATTCTGGGTCGCAATACAGACCAGGGAGAGATTGGGTCACCATCTGTCCCATAGCCTTCAGTGCCTCACAATGCTTTGAACTTCTAGATCCCAACGTTATGGTGCAGGTGGTGACAAACACTCCCTGGTCTGGATTGCACCCCAGAATGTAACAGTGGTGTAGTTGAAATAGGATTTATACACAACTTGCTAGTTTAACTGAGGTTTACACTTTAAGGAGAGAGATGGACGGTGCACAACACAGGTTTTGGGGAAAATTCAGGACTGGGAGTATGTTGGGGTCACCCTGCTAGTGGTTACCATGACTGGTGGAAGCCAAAGTGTGGCTGCTGACCCGGGGCTGTCTAGCACACAGACACTCAGGGTGTGACTTGCATGCTGGTAGGCTAGTTGTGAGTAGCCCTGGTTGGAAGCCGCACAGCAAAGCACTGTGAGGCACCCCAGGCTAAGGGGCAGGCAGTGACAACTTCTCACTGGTCTGGATTGAACTCCAGAGTGTGACACCTGCATAGGCAATGATTGGCTGCACAGTATGAATCTCAGATACTTCCTGTGTGCGAGGTGGACGGCAATGTGGATGTATGCATCCTGCAAGTCGAGAGCCAAGAACTAGTCTAGATCCTAGAGAGATGGAACGGTGGATATGAGCATTACCATCCTAAACCTGAGATGGCATGTGCATTAGTTGAGTCTCCTCTGTTCTAGGATAAGATGGAGGCCCTCTTCTGAATAAGGAAATACTCGGGGCAGAAGCCCATTCCTCTGAAATTCAGCGGTGCAACTGGAGGAGGAGATGATCTCTAGCACCCATCTGTCTGATGTCATTGTTCACCATGCTTGGTGGCATGGGGCGAGGTAGCTTCCAAAGGGGTGCTCTCCGGACTGAAACTAGTGTGGCTCCTGAGTCCTGTCACATCTGTTGAAGTGCTATAGGGTGAGGGGATGTCATGGAGGCAGAAGGCTGACAACTCCTATTGAATTTTGGCTTCTTCATGGAATGGTACTCGGAGTGAAAGGATGGTACCTATTGTCTCAACTTGGGTTAAGGACAGTAAGACTTGTGATATGGGGCTGGTGTGCAAGTCCCCAGGTGGGCTTTGAGTCTGTGTCCTCCAAGGGCATCCTTGATCATGGCCTGTATCTCCCTAGAGATGCCTGATGCTTGGAGCCAGAATGCTGTGTGCCCAGTCACTGCCATGTCCATAGACTTGGCTGCAGCATCGGAGAAGTCCATTTCTGCCTGTAAAGTTGTCTGCCACCAACTAGCCTTTCTTGAGTATTGCCCTTATTTTGAGAGAGAAGATGTCAACGCTACCCCAGCCCAAAAAGTCATTTTTGGTCAGGAACATTGGGTAGTTTGCCACTTGGACTTATAAAGAGGCAAAGGAGTAAGATTTTCTCCCAAGCAGGTTAAGCTGTTTGCATCTTTGTCCTTAGGAGTTATTGTTTGATTTAGATTTTTCCTGGAGCACTGTAATGACTAAGAAGCCTGGGCTGGGGTGGGCATATAAGTACTCAAATCCAGGCTGAGGGACCTGACACCATTTCTCCAGTCATTTTGCAGTCATTGTTACTGCGGCCAGCGACCACTACAGGGTCTTCGCCAGGTCGAGCAACTCCTCATTTATGTGGAGGATGGTTCTGGGTGACCGGGAGCTGTCAGACCATTAAACAACTTATGAGATTTCTCTGATGTGATTGTACTCTCTTTCTCCAGAGTCTCAGCAACTCTTTTAAGGAGCTCTAGGAAATACACTGGCAAAGTTCTCTGGCCTCTGTTATACTGGAGGTCAAACTAGATGATCACAATGGGCTCTTCTGGCCTTGGAATTTATGAAGTCATCTCATGCTGAGATCACCGCCTTGTTGGGTGAAGTAGTAGTCAGGACCTTTGGTAGTGAAACAGGATGTTGCTGTTGCTCTGCCCTGGTGGTCTGGCCAGAGGAGCAGGCAGGGAAAGTGATCTCTTCCTAGAATGTGTTGGAGACCACTCAGAGAGGCCTGTGAGAATAGGCCCAGGAAACCCAAGAGAGCCAGGCAGTATGCAAGAGAGGTATAGCTAGCTTGACTAGTACTGGTCAGTCCAATGTCATTGCTAATGAGACAGCAGCTAAGTCCTATGAGGAGAGCTGGCAGACCTCTCAGTGATGTTTACCACAGATCTCAGAGAAGGTGGTTTCCAAGCTTGAAGGTGCTGAAAATGTATGCCCTAGTGATGGAAAGGAACAGACCTCCTCCATGGGCGGTGCCAAGGTATACAGTGTATTCAGGGGCTTGCATTGGTACCCGTAGATGCTGCAATACTGATGGCCCTGGTTTTTGTAGTAGCTCATTTTCAGCTGCAGTGCTGATGCTCAGGGATGAGTTGCTGGAGCTGGGATCGGTGTCAGAGAAGGCTTATTTTGTGCTGCGGGGTATTCCTTATTAGTCCTAAATGCTGTGTGGGGTTTGGTGGCTTTATCTTTTGAGGCATCAGGTGGTCTCATGGAAGGAACTGAGCTCTGCCTCTATGTTCAGAGCTCAGTGTCAGACCGATCCTGAGACTGTCATCATCTGCTTTGGTGCTGATAGCACCTGCTGCGCTCATGTGGTCCTACTTTGGTGCCGGATCTTTCCTCAGTGGTCTCTTCTCCATGCTGGTCTTTGGAGTTGCTGCTTTGCTAGATCGGATGCTGGTGAAGCTACCTTGTCCACTACTTGGACCCTAAATCTCATCTTCTCAGGATCTGAAGAGACCTTCATAGACTGTTCCAAGAAACGAAGCTTCAACCATGCTTCCTGAGGCTTGTGTGTTCTTACAGAGAAAGAATGGCATTCTGAGGATCTGCTTGTTTTCTGGGACTCTCCTAAGCAGATGAGGCACCTGCTGGGTCCATATTTCAGAGGAATTAGTCCACTGCAGGATGGGTGCAGCTTGAAGCCTGAAGGTTTGAATTCCTCATGTTGAGAATCCCTGTACACAGATGCTGACTGTAAAATATTTCAGGAAGGCTGTACATCAGAGAATCAGAAGTGTTACAAAGGGTTTTTTTGGTAAGAGTTTGAAGAAATTTAGCCAAAGCTAAGAACTAGCAGGTTGGATACTTGCTATGTTCTGTCTCAGTGCTGTGTAAGAGAGAACAGAGCGTCCTGGCTGCCCTGGTCTTTGTGCTCCTGTAAAGAGGCAGGAGATAGCAAACGTGGCCCCAAAGGTTTTTGTCAAAAATCAGCTGTCATGTACATGAGGCGCACATGCAACAGTGAGCTCCACACCGCCATACATGAAGAACAATAAGACACTGCAGATCAGCAGTAAGGATAACACGTTTCCATTCTAAGCCTTAATCTGACCTCCTTCCCTCCACCCTTCTGTGTGGCAATATCGCACGCATCACTTCCTTCCAAATCCTTGCATTGCTAACCTCCACCCAACAGTCATGCCAGAGATGGTTCCTAACTTTATTATTAAAGGGCAAACTTTAAAAAAAAGCCTTTATAAGACCAAGAGCTAACACCAGTGTTCTGATGCTCTTGCCATTTATAGTCATCCTCTGCTCTGACATGTCATATTTAGATGCAAGGCCCTCAGTGCTCGGAGCTGTCGCTTTATGTCTGTAAAGTGCCACGCAGGCTCAGAGTGCTGTATGCATTAATAAAACTCTTCCCAGAGGAGAATTTCTTTGCAAATTTAAGGCTAATCAGAGGAGACTTTTTCCGAGTTATGAAAGGCCGAAAAAAAGGAAAGGTTACTTACCTTGTACAGTAACTGGAGTTCTCTGAGAAGTACGTCTCTATGAGTGCTCCACACCAGAACATGCCCATGCCCTCTTGATGAGAGACTTTCAGCAGCAGCATCTGCAGGTCAGAGCCTGTGACCAACACACTGTCATGCTCCGGGGTGAGGGTGTGGACCTGCTGCCACTCTAGTTTTTTCTCAGCTGGAAAAGAACAATCAGAAAACTCCAAGGCAGAGGGAAAGGAGGGCGGGCAGTGGAAAACCCATATGGAATCACATCTCGAAGAACTCCAGTTACTTTAGAAGGTAAGTAACCTCTCCTTCTTCAAGTAGAGTCCCTATAAAAGTGTTCCACATGAGGTGATTCCTGAGCAGTACTTCAATTATGGAGAAGGGTGCTAAGGAGGCCGATTCAGTAGAGAGTATAGAAAAGAATCACCAAAGGCAGTGTTGGCTCTGAAAGCAGGTTTGAGAGTATAGCGCTGGAAAGGGTGTGCCGAAGACCAGGTGACTGGCTTGAAGATGTCTGAGATACAAATGTTTTAGTAGGGCCACATGGTAGACGAGACCCTGGTGGAATGAGCTATCACCCTTGGAGGGGACAGCTTTCCATATGTTCTAATGGATGTTTCCTCAGTGCAGTAGGGACTAAGATGAGGTCCGACTGCAGAGTAGGTTCTTTGAAAGGAGGAAAATGGTTGAACAGGCCTTTGATAAATGTCAGTCACTGGATGAGTGAAGACTGAAAACCCCTCACTGGGAGGTGAAAAGTTGTGATAGCTGCCAAACTAATCTTAACTGAGCTCAGCGATAATCCTGTGGTTTTTAAATTTAGCAGATAATCAAGAATGTGTGTCAGACAAGACTCAACAGGAGGTATAGATTGGCGGCTGCACCAAAAATGAAAATGTTTCCACTGCTGAAGGTAGGTTCTCCACTATGGAGCAGCACTGTTTGTCCCTCTGGAAAGCAGTCTTGTTCTATACCAGAGAGCCATCTAGTAGTCAGGCCTTGAGGGGAAGGTTGGGGGAGGGAGGGAGCGATCCCAACTCCTTGGTGAAGAACTCTGCTGTCAGGGGAAGGTGGAGGCAGTTGCTGAGACATGCAAACAAGCTCTGGAAACCATACCTGCCTTGGTCATGATGCTGCAATGTGGAGGGCTACTAATTTCTCCTGTTTCTGATCTGGACTTTGAGTAGTGATGGTGTTGGGAGATGATCACACAGAGATACATGGGGTCAAAAGATGACTAGGGCACCTCCCGTCAAGTGGCTGCTGTGCTCCCTGGCCTCCTGAACAGAATCATCTGCACTTTGCATTGGATGGTGTTGTGGAGAGACCTATCTCCGGATGGCCCCAGGTAAGATGTGTCCTTCGGCATACCACATCATTCAGCTCCCACTTATGGTTGAGGCAGAGGGAGTCTGCTACTGTATTCTGCAGTCCTGGTAGGTAAACCACTGAGATCTGTATGTGATGTGATATGCAACAGTTCCATAATCTTATGGATTCGGCACAGAACGAATGGGATCTTGCTACTCCTTGTCATTTGAGATAATATATTGCTGCTCTGTTGTCCATCATTATTCTGGTTGGGGGCCCGACATGGGAAAGGAACTGCGGGCAAGCATAACGCTATCCTGAGTTCCAGGATGCTGATATGGAGGATTGCGTCCTGTGGGGCCCATTTGACCTACACAGTGAAGCCTTGGAAGTGCATGCCCTAGTCTAGCAGGGAGGCATATGTAGAGATGATCCTTGTGGGAAGGGGTTGCTAAAATGGAACTCCCACCCATACCTTTTGGGGACCTTTCCACCAACTGAGAAAATTGAGAACTCTCTGAGATATGGACATCCACTTGAATAGACTGTATTGTTGGAAGTGTAGATGGTTCTCAGCCAGGCTTGAAGACACAGAAAGCGTACCCTTGCTAAGGGTGTCACAAACATACAGGCTGCCATACAACCCAGGAGCTGCAGGCAAGCCATTTCTGTGGTTTGCAGGCTCTGCTGTACTGTTGAAATGGGGCTGGACTTTGTGGAAAATCTGTCTGTTAGCAAGCATGCTCTGGTGGTGGTAAAGGAATCTGGCGTGGCCCCATAAAGTATATGTTTTTTGTATAATGACAGGTTTCAGAGTAGCAGCCGTGTTAGTCTGTATTCACAAAAAGAAAAGGAATACTTGTGGCACCTTAGAGACTAACAAATTTATTTGAGCATAAGCTTTCGTGAGCTACAACTCACTTCATTGAATGCATGAAGTGAGCTGTAGCTCACGAAAGCTTATGCTCAAATAAATTTGTTAGTCTCTAAGGTGCCACAAGTACTCCTTTTCTTTTTATGTTTTTTGTGTGCGAGTGTGTAGACTTTTCCATGCCAAGGCAGAGGACAAGGAAATGGAACAGGGATAGGGCCCTTGTTGGTTGCTGTTTGTACTTCAAGAAACGAGTGACCCTTCAGAAGCCAATCGTCCAGGTAAGCAAAGATGATTATTCCCATCTGGCAGAGATAGGCTGTGATGGCCAAGAGGACTTTGATAAAGACCTTGGGTCAGTGGAGAGGCCGAAGGGCAGGACATGATATTGGCAGCAGTCCCTGCCAACAACAAAATGTAGTAAATATTTGTACAAGATGCGTCTGGCTATATGAAAATAAGCATTCTAAAGGCAATGGAGACAAACCAACCTATCTTCTGGATCCATGGAGGGAAGTAGTGCTGCTAGAATGACCATTCTGAACTGCTGAGAGCAGATAAAGACATTTGAAGTCCTGAGATCCAGAACTGGTCTTCACCCACATTTTCCTTGGGGACGAGGAAGTACTGGGAATAGGATCATTTCCTGATGAAGACCAGTGGAACAGGTCCGACTAGGTAGGAACCTCCTGCCTCAAGAGACTCATGTGAAGGGTCCCTGAAGATCGACAGAAAGGGAGAGCACGCAGGATGAGCTGAACTGGATGGAACAGCCTGTAGAACTCACCTCTGTCCAGATCCATCTGTCTGAGGTGATGAGTTCCCAGAAGGACAAAGTGGTTGAGAGAATCTCCATAAGGGTGCATGGGAGAAAGATGCATTGTAGGATCCGGAATAGGAGATAGTGCTTGACCTTCAACCAACAGGTCAAAATGATTGCTTCTAAGATGTCATTGACTATGAAGGATGGCCCCTTCTTGGTGAATATAGGCTTCTTCCTGGGGGGGAGATGGGGGTTCAGCTGGCTTCATGAGTTAATAGTGGGCAAGATTGCTGAACTGCCTCTTATCTTATATTTTCTCTTTGTCGCAGTCGTATAGATGCCCAGAGATCACAGTGTCGCACAGCAGACTTTTAGTGAATGAAGGGACCTGTCTGTGGCCTCACTCAACAGCTTGGGTCTTTTGAAGGTACGGTCCTCAGCAGTGTTTTGTACCTCCTGGGGAAAACTGGAACTAAGAAGTTTGATGCATGACCACTGCCATAGATACAGAACATACAACTGTATTGGCAGCATTGAGCAAGGCCAGGAGAGCAGCTTTGGAGATTGTCTGGGGTTCCATTATCAGTGGTTGAAATTGTTCCCTCTGGTCCTGTGGCAGGTGCGCAAAAGACAAAAATTCGATTTGTAAAATTATGTTTTGCCATCAGGGCCTGGTAAATGGCTACTTTGAACCACAAAGAGGCTGAGGAGCAGCTTTTGTGGCCAAGATCTAACCATTTTAGCTCCCTCTTGGATGGCGCTGAGCAGGACTGACGTTGGTTTCTTTTGTCAGAGGCCTTCACAACCAGGGAGTTAGGTTGAGGGTGGGAGAAAAAAAAATACCCTGAGCCTTTGGGTGGAATACTGCATTTTTTAATCAGCACAATTACAAGTAGGTGGTAGAGTAGCTGGAGTTTACCTCACACCTTAAGGGCTGGAGACAGCAGAGCATCACTGATGGGCAAGGCAATTTTGCCCTGAGGAAGCATATGCAGCAGGGAATGTTGGGTTCCTGTATCTCTTCCAATGGGATTTGCAAGGCCTCTGCGATCCATTTCAGAAGGCCTTGAAATCATTAGTGGGGGAGGCATAACAGCCTTGTATGGCAAGGACGATTTATGGAAGGATGTTTTTTTCTTCTTCCCCACCTGGCTCTTGATCCTCTATAAGTCCTCCGGTCGAGCAGGAACTAGGGTCGGTGATTGCTGTTCTTGACATACCTTCTTATGAGATGGAACTGTGTAGAACTCCTTGCTATAAGAGGCCCAGGGGTTCTAATAAGCCCATAGTGGTGGGGCATAAGAGAAAAGTCAGGACCCCAAGATTGCTGGGTATATCTCCTGCTGGGAATTTCTTCCTTGGGGTGCACCTCAAGGGAGGGAAGCCGGAATGGGAAGGTGGAGGAGCCCTGTATGGACTTCTCGGAATCAGATGCAGTGTCATCTCCTGTGTCCACTTGAGCGACAAATGGTGCTGGTATCAGAGACTATGCTGGTACTGGGGGCTGGAGTGGGTCTGGTAACCGCATTAGTATGGAAGCAGAGACTTCGCTGGCTGATGAGATAGTTCCACAAGAGGATATGTTGGTACTGGCTGAAAATGCCTCTTAGTTGACTCTGGGAAGTATGTTGGTACCAGTGGGGAATGTGTCTCAGTACCTCTCAGCAATCGAGACGCAGAATCTGAAGGTCCTTCTGCGAAAGGCACCTGGACAGTATGAGGGACTCTGGATAGGAAACCTCAGGAGTCAGTACATGTAGGGATATCGGAGACAGTACCGAAGTGTGGTCTAGGCATTTTCCTTGACTGGTTGCAGAAGACTGTACCAATGATGATTTTGGTTTGGTTTTAGAAGAGTTTTTATGCTTCAAAGGTACTGAGTCTGGTGCTAACAGCAACGCCACTCTATGTTGTTTAACAGATGACTTCTTGGTACATGGCATGGCCTTTTAAACTGGTGTCAGGTTCTGAATATTGGAGAAGGTGGAAGCCACAGCAGTACCAGTGCTGGGATACAAGACACAGACCAAGAGGTTGACTTCCCCATGTTCTGTTCAATATCTTCATCAATGTTTTAGATAATGGCATAGAGAGTACACTTATAAAGTTTGCAGATGATACCAAGCTGGGAGGGGTTGCAAGTGCTTTGGAGGATAAGATTAACATTCAAAATGATCTGGACAAACTGGAGAAATGGTCTGAAGTAAATAGGATGGAATTCAGCAAAGTACTCCCACTTGGGAAGGAACAATTTGTTGCACGCATCCAAAATGGGAAATGACTTTCAGGAAGGAGTATTGTGGAAAGGGATCTGGGGGTCATAGTGGATCACAAGATATATATGAATCAACAGTGTAACACTGTTGCAAAAAAAGCAAACATCATTCTGTGATGTATTAGCAGGAGTATTGTTAGCAAGACGCAAAATTAGGCCTCAACTGGAGTAGCGTGTCCAGTTCTGGGCAGCACATTTCAGGAAAGATGAGGACAAACTGGAGAAAGTCCAGAGAAGAGCAACAAAAATGATTAAAGGTCTCGAAATCATGACCTATGAGGGAAAATTAAAAAAATTGCGTTTGTTTAGTCTGGAGAAGGGAAGAGTGAGGGGGGGGGTGATAACATTTTTCAAGTAAATACAAGGCTGTTACAAGGAGGAGGGAGAAACACTATTTTCTTTAACCTCTGAGGCTAGGACAAGAAACAATGTGCTTAAATTGCTGTAAGGGCAGTTTAGACTGAACATTAGGGAAAACTTCCTACCTGTCAAGGTGATTAAACACTGGAGCAAATTGCCTAGGGAAGCAGTGGAATCTCTGTTGCTGGAGATTTTTAAGAGGTTAGACAAACACCTGTCAGGGATGGCCTAGATCAGGGGTGGGCAATCTTTCTGGCCTGAGGGCCACATTGGGGTTCCAAAACCGTATGGAGGGCCGGGTAGGGAAGGCTGTGCCTCCCCAAACAGCCTGGCTCCCGCCCCCTCCCTCTTCCCACCCCCTGACTACCTCCTTCAGAACCCCCCCATCCAACCTCCCTTGTTCCTTGTCTCCTGACCACTCCCTCTGGGAAGCCCCCGCCCCAACCGCCCCCATCCAACCCCCTCTCCCCTGCCTTCCCTGCCCCCATCCACAGCCCCGCCCCCTGACAGGCCCCCCGGGACTCCCACGCCTATCCAACCGCCCCTGCTCCCTGTCCCCTGACAGCCCTCCGGGACCCCGTGCCCCTTATCCAACCCCCTCTGCTCCTCTTACCATGCTGCTCAAAGCAGCATGTCTGGCAGCCATGCCGCCTGGCCAGAGCCAGCCGCACTGCTGTGCTGCCTGGTGGGAGCTCGCAGCCGTGCCGCCTAGAGTGCTGGCGGCATGGCGAGCTGAGGCTGCAGGGGAGAGGCTGGGGGCTAGCCTCCCCGGCTGGGAGCTCAAGGGCCAGGAAGGACTGTCCCATGGGCCAGATGTGGCCCACAGGCCGTATTTTGCCCACCTCTGGTCTAGATAATACTTAGTCCTGCCATGAGTGCAGGGACTGGACTAGATGACCTCTTAGGGTCCCTTCCAGTCCAATGAAGTGAGCTGTAGCTCACGAAAGCTTATGCTCAAATAAATTTGTTAGTCTCTAAGGTGCCACAAGTACTCCTTGTCCATTTGTAACTCAAAAAACTTGCTGTAAAACAATAGCTAGCACAGTGATGCTGATTGAACATGGCTTTTCAGTAAGGGGAGGTGGAGACACTTCCTCCAGCTGTGTGGGGGCAGAAGACAACCACTTCAAAATTTCAGCTAGTGCAGAATGCAGAAGCCTGCTAACTAGCATTAGCTGGAGGGAACATAATGCTTGCTCTCTAGAGTCTGCACTGATTCCCAGCTTACCTCTAGGTGCAATCTAGGTGTTGATTTGATCTATAAAACCCCACGACTTGGGTCCTGGCTACCTGAGATACTCAGCCCCTTCCACAAGCTACCAATGGACAGAGAGATCCGTTGGAATGCCTCTCCTGTGAGCTTCTACATATAAGCAACTGGGGGCAAAGCTTGCTCTCTCTCCAGTATTTTTAAGTTGCTTAATAATGTCCACAACCATTTGTTCTAGGTCTCAAGTGAGATCAGAATCCTATTGTGCTGGTCATTGTAACAGATAATCTCTGCCCCCAAAAAGTCTGAAATCTAAATAGAAAGGTTAAAGGTTCCATTTTGCAGATGGGGAACTGAGACACAGAGATTAAGTGACTTGCCCATGGTCACACTAGGACCAGTTCCAAGAACCAGGAATTAAATCCAGACGTTTTGAGTTCAAGTCCAGTTCCTTAACCACAAGACCACTGTCTCTTTTGTGGTAAAATCCCAGCCCCTTTGAAATCAGTCAATGACAAAACTCCCTTTGACTTCAATTGGGCCAGGATTTCAACCATAATATCACAGTGCTCCTGGTACTTACTTTCCCTGCTGCTCTGATATAGCCTGAGTTTGTTAATCTCAGGCCTTTGTCTGATGATGGTAGGTACACCACTAAGGTGGTTTTGAAGGAGCTCAGTTCAGTTCAGTTGACCCTGACATCTCAGGGTCATTTGTTATATTTGTAGATCCATCCAGAGTCTTAGTAAGCAGAAGGTGAGAGCATTCAGGGACCCCTTTCCTGATTCCCTCAAACCCCAGAACTCTGACACACAGTGAGGGCTCCCCTATACCCAGAGATGGGAAGGATGGCTACATGTAACTGAAGGTCAAATTCTTGAAAATGATATAAGCAAGAGGTCAGGCGAATTTCACGACTGACCAGGATCTTCACTTGGTAGGCGGAAGGAAATAAAGGGGCAGAATTAAGACTATGATTGGAACCTTAACTACCTGTTTCCTGAGTTTAAAGTGTCTATAATTCTCAGCTTACTTTTTGTGAGGAAATTTGGTGCTTGGTATCTTCAGAGAACTGTACAGCTAATTAACTCCACCAGCCTCCTGATGCCAGTACTATCCCCATTGTACAGGAACAGGAAAACAGGCCAAGGGTGGTTTGTCCAAAGTCAAAGAGCAAATCTGTAATATAGTTGTGGGATCAGGGTTGGAAGGGACCTCAGGAAGTCATCTAGTCCAACCCCCTGCTCAAAGCAGGACCAATCCCCAACTCCAGCCAGGGCTTTGTCAAGCTTGACCTTAAAAACCTCAAAAGGAAGGAGATTCCACCACCTTCCTAGGTAACCCATTCCAGTGCTTCACCACACTCCTAGTGAAAAAGTTTTTCCTAATATCCAACCTAAACCTCCCCCACTGCAACTTGAGACCATTACTCCTTGTTCTGTCATCTCTACCGTTGAGAACAGTCTAGATCTATCCTCTTTGGAATCCCCTTTCAGGTAGTTGAAAGCAGCTATCAAATCCCCCCTTATTCTTTTCTTTCGCAGACTAAAGAATCCCAGTTCCCCCAGCCTCTCCTCAAAAATCGTGTGTTCCAGTCCCCTAATCATTTTTGCTGCCCTCCGCTGGATGCTTTCCAATTTTTCCACATCCTTCTTGTAATGTGGGGCCCAAAACTGGACACAGTACTCCAGATGAGGCCTCACCAATGTCAAACAGAGGGGAACGATCACGTCCCTTGATCTGCTGGCAATGCCCCTACTTATATCGAATGCTGTAGTCAACTTCAAGGCTTTCTAGGCCTGAAGGGTGAGGGAAGCAGACTTAAGGTTCTTGTTTGATTCAGGAGGAAAATGTGCTCAAGGAAAGGCTCCCATAGGATACTGGTGATGTCAAACATGGAGGTGCCACTCTTACCCTGAGAGCCAAGCCCACAGCTAAATCTATTCTGAACAGAGTCAGTTCCACCTAAGTATGAAATGCAGCTCTCCTTCAAAAGGCTCATCTGTTTACCTGGATCTCTCTCAGCAGTGCTGTCACTTGTTGGTGAGGGCTCTCCTCTCTGGGATATCTTTGCACCACTGCGCAGAACCTTCTCAAGAATACCACGGCCCTCTCGAAGCCGCTCCACAGATGTGGGGACCATCCTGGAAGAGAGTTGGGGGCTGTTACTACACATCTTTGAGCACAATGACCAAGGTGTGGGGGTTGTGGGCCCCTTGATACACTTACAAAGAGGGCTTTGTTTTTAAGCTCTTAAAATATTCTGCTTAGAACGATTAGCATGAAGTCAGTGCTGGAGTGCAAGTCCCTGCCATTCAGACGTGCAGAGGTGGTAGAAGAATGGGTTCACCAGACAATTATGAGAATTGAGGTACTGCACTGCTTATGTGATGTGGATTTTACTCTGTCAGTTGCTGGCTACCAAATAGGACTACTGTGAAGTGTTTTCTAAAGTACTTTCACTGGGGCAATGAGATCTCTGCTCTTTGTTGTCAAATGATTGTGAGATATTTAATTGTTTCATTGTAGTCTAAGTGAGTTTGGGTCCTCCTCTCTCAGAAAAAGAGTATCAAAATTTAACAGCATTTTGGAAATCCTAGGATACATAAGTCTAGATATAGTCATCATATGGAAATGAGGGGTTTTTGCACCAAAAAAGCAGTTTAATGCAACACACTATAATAATACAACATTAAGGTAGCTTTGTTAAAATATAATCAGCAAAAGCAAGGTTCCTGGAACAGTGATAACTTAGCCATTTTGCCTATAAATGCTACTTTCCATTCCTGTTTTCCTTGTCCAGGAATTTTTTTGTTTTTAATACGGTAGCACTTAGAGGCCCACACAAAATTGGTACAACATAGTGTTACCCACAGTCCAAACACACAGTGAAAATCTCAGCCCCAAAGAGGAAAACAAGAGATAAGTGACTTGCCTCAAGTCACACTGCAGGCCAACGGCAGAGCCAGGAACAGAACCCAGGTCTCCTGAGTAACAGTCTGTCCAGTGGATCATACAGTTTCTAAATGTGTATTCTAGTTATTTAATATGTAATATAGTAGTGCCTGGGTGCCCCAATCACGGATCGGTGAGATGCCACATTATTCTAGGCACTGTACATAAATGACAGAAAGCCCATGATTTTTCTACACTAAATATGTAGCATAAAACACAGATGTGCAGTGTAGCAGGATTAACATTGTGCAGGAGCTTAGACAGGAAACATAAAAATTAAACTGTGCAACCACAACGTTGTATTAAGTGGTTTTTGCATTTATTTTCTCTCTCTCTCTCTCTCTTTTTTTTTAATAAAGGAAAATATAATTTGTTCTCAACATTAGCATTTTGAGGGCCCAAAATGGACACTGAAATTCACACCTCAGTGAGGTGAATGGGGTAGGGGCAGAGTTCACTCCTCACTGAGGTGAATGGGGTGAGGGGGGTGAATTCACACCTTCTTTGCTGCTATTGTTTGGCTGGAGACAGTTTTCTGCAAGGCTGGGTTAACAGGGCAGCAGCACATCTGTTTACATTGTGATGGCTGTATCTTGGCAACTGAAAGAGATAGAAACTTATTTTTTTTTAAATGAAAGCTATTTGCAGATATTGTAGAATGCAGCAAAACTATGGAGACCTCTCAAAATCACAGCAAGTAATTTTAGCTCCCACTTCTTCCTGTCCCTGTTATGCCAACAAGTATGTCTGGAAATGTACAAGGGAACTGTGAACAGGTGTAAACGGAGCGGGATGAAACTGTTTTATAACCTTTACTCTAGCATGAGCCTTCTGTAACACCATTTAAAAGTGAAATGGGACTGTTCGCTCTCAAGCCACATCCACTAGAACCAGGGAAGAAGGAAATAGGATAAGAAAGGTAGCAAAACTGGTTAATCCAATTTTAAACAGATACCGATAACACTTCACACTTGGTAACCACATGACACTGTGGCCCCCAGCCTTATGCCGTGATACTTGCTCATGATGCCATAGTGGAAACCAGACCCAGAGCAGCGGAATGAAGCAGGTAATGTAAAGATGGACATGGGAGCCTGGCTGCCATTTGGAGAGGTGGTCTCACATCCCTACGCCTGGCAGTTGCATTCAGCCATGCCCCAATCCCAGCAGCGGGGGATGGCACAGGTGTGTGTGTGTGTGTGTGTGGTGAGGGGGTTGCTTTTAAACCTTTACAAGACAGGCTATAAAGTGAGCAATCATTTAAGTGCAGGGCCCCAGCTCAGCCAATCCCAGCTTCTCCCAACATCTCCATTGTGTGTGGATCACTGAGACGGAAGGGCAACACACGCTGGTTTTTGAAAGAACAAACTCTTTCCTTTCATGCCTTTCTGTGGGGTTGTCATTGTAGTAAACTTACTCCAGCATATGGCTTCTCAGGCATTTCCATTGTGAGCCAAATCTTAATAGAAACTCTTGTGGACCCCACTTCCTACACAGCATTGCCCAGACCCACCTCCCTTCCCTTTCTATGTCAACTACAGCAATTGCCTACACACAGAATTAGTATCAGGAAAAGAATTTCTTTTTGCCTTTTAACTAGGGCTGTTGATTAATTGCAGTTAACACATGCGATTAACTCAAAATAATTAATCACGATTAAAAAAATTAATCGGGATTAATCACACTGTTAAACAGAATACCAATTGAAATTTATGAAATATTTTTGGATGTTTTTCTAAGTTTTAAAATATATTTATTTCAGTTACAACACAGAATCAAATAGTACATTCTTCACTTTATATTATTTTTATTACAAATATTTGCACTGTAAAAATGATAAATATTTTTCAGTTCACCTCATACAAGTATTGTAGTGCAATCTCTTTATCGTGAAAATGCAACTTGTTGTAGATTTTTGTTACAGAACTGCACTCAAAAATAAAACAAACAATGCAAAACTTTAGTGTCTACAAGTCTACTCAGTCCTCCTTCTTGTTCAGCCAATCGCTAAGACAAACAAGTTTGTTTACATTTACAGGAGATAATATTGCCCACTTCTTATTTACAATGTCACCTGAAAGTGAGAACAGGGATTTGAATGGCATTGTTGTAGCCGGCATTGCAAGGTATTTACACGCCAGATATGCTAAACATTCATATGCCCCTTCATGCTTTGGCCACCATTCCAGAGGACATGCTTCCATGCTGATGACGCTCGTTAATAAAAACATGTTAATTAAATTTGTGACTGAACTCCTTGGGGGAGAATTATGTGTGTCTGGCTCTGTTTTACCTGCATTCTGCCATATATTTCATGTTATAGCAGTTTTGGACGATGACTCAGTTTGTTTTAAGAATACATTCACTGATGATTTAACAAAACACAAAGAAGGTACCAATGTGAGATTTCTAAAAATAGCTAAAAGATAAGGAGTACTTGTGGCACCTTAGAAACTTGACCCAAGGTTTAAGAATCTGAAGTGCCTTCCAAAATCTGAGAGGGATGAGGTGTGGAGCATGCTTTCAGAAGTCTTAAAGGAGCAACACTCCCATATGGAAACTACAGAAAAACCACCTAAAAAGAAAACCAATCTTCTGCTGGTGGCATCTGACTCAGATGATGAAAATGAACATGTGTAGGTCTGCACTGCTCTGGATCGTTATCAAGCAGAACCAATCATCAGCATGGATGTATGTCCTCTGGAATGGTGGTTGAAGCATGAAGGGACATATGAATCTTTAGCGCATCTGGCATGTAAATATCGTGTGATGCCAGCTACAGCAGTGCCATGCAAATGCCTGTTCTCACTTTCAGGTGACATTGTGAACAAGAAGTGGGCAGCATTATCTCCTGCAAATGTAAACAAACTTGTTTGTCTGAGCGATTGGCTGAACAAGATATAGAATTAAGGGGACTTGTAGGCTCTAAAGTTTTAGATTTTTTCAACTTTTGCATCAGGTTTTTTTGTACATAATTCTACATTTGTAAATTCAACTTTCATGATGAAGCGATTGCACTATGGTACTTGTATTAGGTGAATTGAAAAATACTATTTCTTGTTCTTTTTACAGTGCAAATACTTGTAATCAAAAATAAATATAAAGTAAGCTACTGTACACTTTGTATTCTGTGTTGTAATTGAAATCAATATATTTGAAAATTTAGAAAAAACACCCAAAAATATTTAAATAAATGGTATTCTATTATTGTTTAACAGTGCAATTAATTACAGGTTTCAGAGTAGCAGCCGTGTTAGTCTGTATTCGCAAAAAGAAAAGGAGTACTTGTGGCACCTTAGAGACTAACAAATTTATTTGAGCATAAGCTTTCGTGAGCTACAGCTCACTTCATCGGATGCATTTGGTGGAAAATACAGAGGGGAGATTTATATACACACACAGAGAACATGAAACAATGGGTTTATCATACACACTGTAAGGAGAGTGATCACTTAAGATGAGCCATCACCAGCAGCGGGGGGGGGGGGGGGGGGGGGAGAGGGAGGAAAACCTTTCATGGTGACAAGCAAGGTTAACTGCTGGAAATAGCCTACCTTGCTTGTCACCATGAAAGGTTTTCCTTCCCCCCCTCCCCCCCGCTGCTGGTGATGGCTCATCTTAAGTGATCACTCTCCTTACAGTGTGTATGATAAAACCCATTGTTTCATGTTCTCTGTGTGTGTATATAAATCTCCCCTCTGTATTTTCCACCAAATGCATCCGATGAAGTGAGCTGTAGCTCACGAAAGCTTATGCTCAAATAAATTTGTTAGTCTCTAAGGTGCCACAAGTGCAATTAATTGCGATTAATTTTTTTTAATCGATTGACAGCCCTACTTTTAATGCAATTTAGCAGATGGAAATAAAGTGAGGCCAGCATCATGTGACACCAGCTCTCTACAGAACCCTGGCAAGCACCATGTGGACCACCATAGGTTCCTGGTGCACAGTTTGTGAACCTATGCTCTAGGATATTTGCACATGACATAGACTAGAGATGTGCCAAGTGCTGCCCCATATCTCCCGCATGTGCCATCGTGCCAAAGGTGTAAGTCTCTGTTCGCAGGTCATGGGGAGGTGTATTATTTCGTTTCTTTTTCAATAAAAGCTAGCATTAAGATGTCACAGCAGCCCACACAGTGAGAGTCAAGGTCTGGCAGTAGAACGCTAAGGTGCAAATCCCATGGCAAACACATGGTCCTAGAGTCTGGAGAATAAGCCCAACAAAAGAAAAATTGGTGAAGAAAAGACACTTCACATTGTTTTTTAATTTCCACCATGGATATTTGGCATCTAATCGACAATTGGGCTGGCTCAAGAGGCTGCTGGGATCACTTGTGTTTATATTGTAGAATTCAACTCATATAGCCGACTAGAATCAGTGCTGTGGCCCTGTTCTAAAGCCAGGAGATATATCTAGAGCCATTCCATATGAAGGCTAACTCAGGATCCATCCAAGGTGAGCAGAAACTTGCCAGTGCTGTCTGACTTTCGGATGGATTCTATTTGTAGGCCTTATACACATCTTCTTGGGAAAGCCCCAAGCAGAGAGTCTGACCGACTTCCTATGAAGCAACAACAACCTTGTCAGAAGAGTGAACACTCACCACCTACTGCTGATGTTCTCCTGGGATTTGCAGTGTGAGGTCAAGGAACTAGCCACTCTCAGGTCTGATGGGCTGATCTCCTCTATGTGAGGCAGGGGGGGATGTGAGGGAGAGAAGCCACTTTGTGGGGAGGATGGGGCTCGGAATACTGAGCCCTGCACATTGCTGGCATCTGTGTCAGTCACAGAGCTGTTGCTGCCTTGTCGGGTAGCAGTCACTGTGCATCGCACTGAATCACTTCCCTCCTTGGCTTCCTGTTTTCGCTTGCGGTACTCCAGCAGAGAAACCTGAGAGAGAAACATTACCATGAGCCTGGGAGACTGAGGCTGTTAGCTGAACAGACAAATCACTAAGTTGGCAGGTCCCGGGGGGGGGGGGGGGGGGGGAGGAGGATGCTATCCCTACATTTGCTGCCCTAGGAGCAGTGACTACATATAAAAGTACACATTTTTAACATGCATAAAACTGCAGGATAGGGCATCCCTGAGCTATAATCAGGACTAGACTTTATGAAAAACAAGAGATGATTTGCATCTCTATAGTTCCTTTCATTCAAGGATCTCAAAGCATGTTACAAACATGAATGAAGCTTCCCCTGGGAAGAAGGTAGGAATTTTACAGATGGGATAGAAGCAGAGATTAAATGACTTGTCTGTAAGAATCATACACCAAATCAGTTTCAAAACAGGGGAAAAATCCCATGTGACAGATTAGATACCATCAATAAATCACAGTTAGCATGATATTACTGAGAAATATGGAATTATGAAAAATATGGTTATGAATTTTAAGCCTATAATGAGAACCCCATGAACTGATTGCAAATTTACCATAGAATCCACCCCAGCCTCAGAATTGAGCTGCAGAATTTAAATGTTAATTTAGAACAATGTACATTTCTAGTTCTGTGTACAAAGAAAACAAAGTTTGCATCCTTTTATATTGGAGTCACATGTCTTCTTGAATTTGCAGATAGGCTGAAACAATAGTTCAGTGACTAGTGACTGTCGTATTTTTCCACACTTAACTATTTAATGGATGATCATTTCAGAAGAAATATGCTGTTAGTAGTGTGCTTATTCCACAATCCCAAACTTCCTCCTGCACCTCCTCAATTGTCAAAAGCCTCAATGGCTTCTGTCCAGTTACCAAATCTCCAGCATCATCTTGACAACTTGTGCAATACAGGTCCACACAGTACAAAGATCTGCAGCACTCTGAAAGCTGAAAACAAAAGTGTTCTCTACTTCTGTTCTATATATTCATGCTCACCACTACAGGATCTGAGCACCTTCCAGCACTGCATTAAACAATGTGATGAACATCTGTCATATATTTGTGTTCTCATCCTGCCCCGAGGGGTGAAACGTATGCAGTGGGGTGTCTTGTTTGAGCATTTTATTTTAATACATATGCATATCTACATCACTAACATTTTGCAAAAATATTCTCACAATTGCTCACATTGGCTCTGCTCCACTAGAGTTAGCACTGTTGCGAAACCTAGTGTAGACATAGCCTGTAGCATTTTAAGCTGCGTCATCTCATCCTGTTCAGAGCAGATCTATTTGACAAAGTGATTAAAAAGGCAGCAGCAGCCAATGGCCAATTCAAGGCTTGCAATCTTGTTAACACCAGAAGAACTGAACTACTTTTCGCAAAAGTGGGAAACTTTTGCAAAATTGCCACACTCATGATTATTGGTCAAAGGCACAAAGCAAAGGATTCTATAAGTCAACTGTATTTGGGGGGAAAACACATTACATAGTCTCATATGATAACTCTCTTTCCATTCCTTTAGAATATCTGGAGGATGTTAAACAGAAGTTATTAAAGTCAGACCTTTTTAAAAACAGCAGATCCAGATAACATGCATCCAAGAGTTTTAAAAGAGCTGACTGAGGAGCTCACTGGATCGTTAAGTTTTATTTTCAATAAGTCTTGGAGCAATGGGACAGGTTCAGAAGACTGGAAGAAAGCTAATGTGCCAATTTTTAAAAAGGGAAAATGAATAATTATAGACCTGTAAGCCTGACATTGATCCTGGGCGAGATAACAGAGTAGCTGATATGGGAGCTGATCGATAATAAACTAAAAGAGGGTAATGTAATTAATAAAAATCAACATGGGTTTAGGGAAAATAGTTTCTGTCAAACTAATGATGTCTTTTTTTGATGGGTTTACAAATTTGGTTGATATAGTAGTGTTGACAAAATATACGTAGACCTGGTACCACATGATCTTTTGATGAAAAACGACGACATAAAATTAACGTGACACACATTAAATGAATTAAAGACTGGCTAACAGTATACAGGAGATCATCGAGTGAGTGCATTTCCAGTGGGGTTCTGCAGGCTTTGGTTCTTGGCCCTATGCTATTTAACATTTCTATCAATGACCTGGAAGAAAACAAAATCACTGATGACAGATGACACAAAAATTGGGGGAGTGGTAAATAATGAGCAGCACAGGTCACTGACTTAGGGTGATCTGGATCATTTAGTAAACTGGGCTCCAGGTGTGTCTTTTAATACATCTAAATGTAAATTCATATATCCAGGAACGAAGAAAGTAGGCCATACTTACAGGATTGGGGGAAGTCTATCCAGGAAAGCAGTGACTCTGATTCGGGGATTGTGGTGGATAATCAGCCAAACATGAAATTCCAGTATATCACTGTGGCCAAAAGAACTAACGCAATCTTGGGATGCATAAACAGGAGAATTTTGAGAAGGAGTAGAGAGGTTATTTTACCTCTGTTATTTGGCATTGGTGTGACCGCTGCTGGAATACTGTGTCCAGTTCTGGTGCTCACAATTCAAGACAGATGTTGATAAATTGAAGAGGGTTAAAAGAAGAGCCATGAGAATGATTAAAGGATTCTCATAAGTACATGGAGCTCCTTGAGCTAAACAAAGAAGTTGGGGGGAGGGGGGGTCTTGATTAGTCTACAGAGCCCTACATGGGGAAAAAATGGTTACCAACCTTTTGTAACTGTTCTTCGAGATGTGTTGCTCATGGTCTATTCCATTCTAGGTGTGCATGTGCCTATGTGCGTGGTAGTTGGAGATTTTTGCCTTAGTGATATCCATAGGGTCAACAGTGGCGCCCCCTTGAGTGCTGTGCTCATGCGCCGGTATATCAGGCGCCACCAATCCTACACCATTTCAGTTCCTTCTTGCCCTGTCAAAGTCTTTCTGGAAAATTAAGTACACTATATCTACTGGATCTCCCTTGTAAACGTTTGTTGGACTCCCTCAAAGAACTCAGATTAGTAAGACATGATCTCCCTTTACAGAAACCATGGTGACTTTTGCACAACAATTTATGTTCTTCTATGTGTCTGATAATTTTATTCTTTACCACTGTTTCAACTAATTTGCTCGGTACTGACGTTAGACTTACCGGTCTGTAATTATCAGGATCACCTCTAGAGCCCTTTTTAAATATTGGCATTACATTAGCTGTCTTCCAGTCATTGTGTACAGTAGCTGATTTAAAGGACAGGTTACAAACCAGGTTATTAGTTCTACAATTTCACATTTGAGTTCTTTCAAAACTCTTGGGTGAATGCCATCTGGTCCCAGTGACTTGTTACTGTTAAGTTTCTCAATTAATTCCAAAACCTCCTCTAGTGACACTTCAATCTGTGACAATTCCTCAGATTTGTCACCTACAAAAGACGGCTCAGGTTTGGGAATCTCCCTAACATCCTCAGCCATGAAGACTGAAGCAAAGAATTCATTTAGTTTCTCTGTGATGACTTTACTATCTTTAAGTGCTCCTTTTGTATCTCGACAGTCCAGGGGCCCCACTGGTTGTTTACCAGGCTTCCTGCTTTTGATGTAGTTAAAAAACATTTTGTTATTACCTTTTGAGTTTTTGGCTAGCTGTTCCTCAAACTCCTTTTTGGCTTTTCTTATTACATTTTTACATTTAATTTGGCAGTGTTTATGCTCCTTTCTATTTACCCCCCTAGGATTTGACTTCCACTTTTTAAAAGATGCCGTTTTATCTCTCACTGCTTCCCCCGAGATCCAGGGAGGGGATAATGAAGGCCAGGGAGACCATGTGAAACTTCAACTCCGTGAGAGACTTGTTAAGGCGTCGCAGGTCTAGAATGGATCTGAGGCCCCACCTTTTGCTTTTGGGATTAGCAAAGAGTGGGAATAGAACCCTTTTCCCTTCATGTCCAAAGGGACCTCCTCCACTGCCCCCAGGCGCAGGAGATTCTCTTGAACAAGGAGTTGGTCATGAGAAGGGTCCCGAAGAGGGAGGGGCAGCCAAAAATTGCAAGGATGTAACAATGAGACACTATGTCCAGCACCCAATGGTCTGAGGTGACTTGGGACCAGGACAAACAGAAGGGACAAAGACGGTTGAGGTAAGAGCAGGGTGGATCTTGGAAAGTGACTGCGGCATTGCTCTCGACCGCACCCTCAAAACGAGCACTTCTGGCCCCTGACGAGACTGCCAAAAGCCTAGGCAGCAGGGGCATCCGGAACTGCTTTCTTGCAGGCTGCGGTGTATGCATGCCCAGTGAGCGAAGGGTGGCCCTGGTGTCCTTTAGCCAATCATAGAATCTCAGGGTTGGAAGGGACCTCAGGAGGTCAACTAGTCCAACCCCCTGCTCAAAGCAGGACCAATCCCCAACTAAATCATCCCAGCCAGGGCTTTGTCAAGCCTGACCTTAAAAACCTCTAAGGAAGGAGATTCCACCACCTCCCTAGGTAATCCATTCCAGTACTTCACCACACTCCTAGTGAAAAAGTTTTTCCTAATATCCAACCTAAACCTCCCCCACTGCAACTTAAGACCATTACTCCTCATTCTGTCATCTGCTACCACTGAGAACAGTCTAGATCCATCCTCTTTGGAACCCCCTTTCAGGTAGTTGAAAGCAGCTATCAAATCCCCCCTAATTCTTCTCTTCCACACACTAAACAATCCCAGTTCCCTCAGCCTCTCCTCATAAGTCATGTGTTCCAGTCCCCTAATCATTTTTGTTGCCCTCTGCTGGACGTTTTTCAATTTTTTCACATCCTTTTTGTAGTGTGGGGCCCAAAACTGGACACAGTACTCCAGATGAGGCCTCACCAATGTTGACTAGAGAGGAACGATCATGTCCCATGATCTGCTGGCAATGCCCCTACTTATACATCCCAAAATACCATTGGCCTTCTTGGCAACAAGGGCACACTGTTGACTCATATCCAGCTTCTCGTCCACTGTAACCCCTAGGTCCTTTTCTGCAGAACTGCTGCCGAGCCATTTGGTCCCTAGTCTGTAGTGGTGCATGGGATTCTTCCGTCCTAAGTGCAGGACTTTGCTCTTGTCCTTGCTGACCCTCATCAGATTTCTTTTGGCCCAATCCTCTAATTTGTCTAGGTTCCTCTGTGTCCTATCCCTACCCTCCAGCATATCTACAACTCCTCCCAGTTTAGTGTCATCTGCAAACTTGCTGAGGGTGCAATCCATGCCATCCTCCAGATCATTAATGATCTTGCAGCCTTGCATCCAACTGGTCGGAAAAGGGACCGTTCCCATTGAATTGGAGGTCCTTGATGGAGGTCTGCATTTCTTGGGAGAGACCTGCAGTCTGAAGTCAGGAGCTTCGCCTCATTATCACTGCTGACGCAACCATGCTGGCTACCAAGTCCGCCGTGTCCCACGCCATCTGGAGGGAACATCTGGCAGCCGCAGTGCACTTCTACAGCAGGATGCCAAATTCCTGGGCCAAACCCTGAGGAAGGCACTCCTTGAACTTAATGAGGGGGTCCCATAGGTTGTATTGGCCCAAGAGGGCCTGATGGTTTGCCACCCGGAACTACAAACTGGCTGTCGAATAAATTTTTCTTCGAAAACAGATCCAACTGTTTGGCCTCTTTATTCCTGGGAGCTGAACTGGTATGCCCCTTCTTGTCTTTTTTATTAGCCACAGAGACCACCAGCGAGCCCAGGGGAGGGTGGGTATAGAAGTATTCAAACCCCTTGGCCGGGACAGAGTATTTCTTTTCGGCCCTTTTTGAGGTGGGAAGAATGAGTTTGCCAGAGGTCCATGGCAGTCTTAAAGACACCATCATGCACCAGTAGTGCGACACAGGTTGGGGTAACAGCTGACAGGATATTAAAAAAGTTGTCCACCTACTCAGCCATTTCCTCCACCTCCAGGCCCAAGTTCTCGGCCACCTGACGCAGCAGGATGGGGTGTTCTTTGAAACCATCCAGTGGGTTTGCCCTCAAGGTCCTCAAACTGCCTCATCTGGGGATGAGGATGGTGATTACATGGCCGGCGGAGGCTCCAGGGCATCTTCTCCCACGGGGGAGGGAGGCTTAGCAGTGGGCGCAGTTCCTCTGCCTCGACTACCTAGCGTGCCTCGTGCACAGAGCCCGGTGCCATCAGTGCTGCCAACTGTTGCTCCAAGGCAGTGGTTGATGAGCGGTGTAAAGGGGGCATTGCCACAAGCGGCATTCCCGATGTGCCCTAATAAGGCTACTGCACTGGCCACTTGGTCATGTTGTCAAGTCAGCGCTGTCGACGTGGCCTCAGGTGCCCATTCGTGCTGGTGCAGTTTAGGCGAGGGGCTGAATTGGACTTCCGTGCCAGAGGACTCCCCTTCCGGTGACCATCGTGGCACCACTGATGCCTGAGTTTGCTTGCTGACCATTGCCGACTGGTGCCTGGAGTGAGGGGTGCAGTGCTGGGGGGACTGCAGACACAACGGGGGGTGCTCTCATGAGGCAGATAACCAGGACCTGCACCGAGAAGACTGGTGGGTGAGCAAGTGGTGTCGGTAGCATGGAGACCCGCATCTTGCTGTAGGCAATCCGTGTCGCGATGGCGGCGACTGTGGCGCTGGTGATCAAGGGTGAGCCCTAGAGAGTCTGGGCTGCGCCTCAGCACGAAGGTGGAGTATGCTGCTTTATCTCAGGGGATTGGCGGTGCTCCACTGGCCCCTGAGGGATCTTAGTGGCTGATTTGTCCTCTTGGGGAGCCTTTGCTGGTTTCTGGGGAACATAATGCATCAGCGGCATGGGAGGAGGCCTTTGCGCTCTCAACCCGGGGGAGCCTATGAAGGTGTCGGTGCTGCCAGGGATTTTGGTCCCATATCGCTCCTGGGAGTTGGTGGTGGACCTTTCACAGGGCTAAGGGCTCCAACCAGGGAGCTATAAGCATGCGGCTCTGGAGTGGCCTGGTGGCCCGAAGCATGTCCCTTGCCCAATGACTCATGGCCTTTTTTCCCTGGTGCCATGGAGACATGCTTTTGGGTCTTATTTTTTGGGCACCAGCAACAGGGAATGGTGTTGGGCGGAACCCAGTGCCAGGGAACACTGTGCACCGAGGCACTCAGCGAGTTCTGGCGGGACAGCACGGAAGCCAGATGAAGGGTGGACTCCAGAAGAGCCCGTAGCCGAATATCCCACTCCTTCTGTGTGCAAAGCTGGAAGTTTTTACAAATTTAGCACTTGTCTCTAATGTGCGACTCCCCTAAGCACTTGAGGCAGCTGCTATGGGGGTCACTGCCTGACATAGGCCTGTTGCAGTCTGCACAGGGCTTAAACCCAGGAGATCAGGGCATGCCCCGCCTGCGGCGAAGTCCCTGCTGGGACTCTAACTGCTAACTAAACTTAACTACTTAACACTAACTACTAGAAACAAACTATTTACAAGGCCCTAAAGCTTGAAGTCAGTAGAAGTCAACCTGTTAGCCCTTGCGATGCAAGGAAAGGCGCTCTGACTAACCACCATGGACAGTAAGAAGGAACTGAGAGGGTGTAGGGTTGGCGGCACCTGATATACTGGCACATGAGTACTGCACTCAAGGGGCACCACTGCCGACCCTACGGATACCACTAAGGCAAAAAACTCCAACAACCACACACATGGGTACATGCATACCTAGAATGGAATCGACATGAGCAAGCACTCAAAAAAGAACAAATATTTAATAATGGGCTCTTCAATCTAACAGACATGTAACGTGATCCAATGGCTGGACGTTGAAGCTAGATAAATTCAGACTGCAAATAAGGCATATATTTTTAATGGTGAGAGTAATGATGCATCCGATGAAGTGAGCTGTAGCTCACAAAAGCTTATGCTCAAATACATTTGTTAGTCTCTAAGGTGCCACAAGTACTCCTTTTCTTTTTGCAAATACAGACTAACACGGCTGCTACTCTGAAACCAGTAATTAACCATTGGAACAATCTACCAAGGGTTGCAGTGGATTCTCCATCACTGATAATTTTAAAATCAAGATCAAATGATTTTCTGTAAAAATCTGCTGTAGGAATGTATAGCGTTACAGCCCAGATTAATCGTCACCTAGGCAAGCTATTTCTATTTCACCAAGGTGAAACTGTACCACTCTTCTCTCCCTGCTCCTGGACATGATACTTCTCAGTGGGCCCTTCTGCTGCCATACCTCATTTAAAATCTTGCCCAACTTGCTGCCTCCTTTCCACAGGTCTGTCTCAGCCTTTTTTCACTCCCACTCAGCACGGGAGTTTGGATTATTTCCCCCCAGACGTATTAGCTTCATTTTTCCAAATTGAATCTCATTTTAGCTATTTCTGCCCATGGTTCTACTCTCTCTAGATCCTTTGGGTTATTCCTCCCCTCACTGGTATTTACCACTCCTCTCAATTTAGTGTCATCTGTGATTTCTTTAGCAGGAAATACTTGCCTTTTTCCTTTGTGGTGGGTTTTGGGGAGCAGATTTGACTCCTTCACAAACCCGCTCACCACCTGGAGACATGGATCCATGCAATGTCTCTTTAAGAAGTCCCGGCTCATGTCTGCTGAAGTATCCATCTGCAGGAGAGCTGCAACATCCCCCTTCTGAACTCAGGGGCTTCCTGTCTCCCACCTGAGGGGAAGCCCGCAACAATCCATCTACACGGGGCATAGCGTTCAAAGGGGAGAAGGCATACATTAAATTAAACTCTGTCCGAAAAGCCTGATCGGAGCTTCTTAGCAGCAGCTGTGCCTCCCCACTCTTTCCTGGGAAGTTGGTCTCAGAAGTGAAGTGAATGGAGGACTGTGGAGCCAGATCAGGGTGGACCGAGCTCAGCAGCGATGGCCTCTCTGGACAGGTGTTAGCACTGGAATCCAGGTAGCCCACCTTTGCCAAATCCAAGTCTGTTCGAAGGCAGAGCTAGAAAATCAACAAAGACATGGGGTGGGAGAGGGAGGGGAAAACAGGAAAAGGGATAGACACAGGTGGGGAAAGAAACGTTTAAAATCAGGAAACACTTGCTCCAAAGACAACTCACTCCTTTCCAGCTCCTCTCTTGATCTCCCTGGGTCCTTTCTTTCACTGCTCTGAAGGGTACATCTAACATGGGGATCAAATCCCCGCAGCACAGCTGCGGCTGGCCCAGGTCGGCTGACTCGGGCTTGCAGGGCTAAAAATTGCGGTGTAGATGTTCGAGCTTGGGCTTGAGTCCGAGCCCTGGGTTCCTGCAAGGGTGGAGGGTCCCAGAGCTTGGGCTCCAGCCCGGGTGGAGGGTCCCAGAGCTTGGGCTCCAGCCCAAGTGTCTACACAGGAATTTTTCAGCCCCGGAGCATGAACCCCACAAGCCCAAGTCACCTGAGGTGGTGTTTTTTTGTTTTTTTTTTTAAATAATCCCATGTACACAGAGCCTAAGTAGCAAATGGCTGGGAATTGAGCATTACAGAATAATCCAAACATGGCTGTCCAGTCTGCTGGGCCCTTTCCCTTCCAACTGGGTTTGCTGTAAAAGGTATCCTTGACCCTAGTGCTCAAATCTAGGCACTTGCTGAAAAAGAACTGATGTCTTCAGCTGGACCCATGCAACATTAACACATGGTATTAAACTACCCGTCCGCTAAAGGTGAAGAATAGTTCAAGGACATTCACTGCTCACTAGCTGTCTTATCAGACAACTTCTTGACTATCCAAATACCCAGTAATGAAAACTGCAAGCATCCACCTACAATTTCTCTCTACTATGACAGTACGTTGCCCAGGAACCGCAAGCCACGTGCAATCATTTTGATTACAAGACCTGGGAACCGCTGGTACAAACACATTCATTTCATCTGCACTATAGTTCAGCATCTTACAGCAGTGAGACATAACTGCCATCCTCTGTTCTATCACAGTACCTGGGAACTCTGGGCACTGACACACATTCTTTCTTTTACAAGATGGCGCCTGAAAACCTCCAGCACCAAGACAATATCCCGCATTCCACTATATTACAGCTCTGGGAATCTCAGACAATGAACACAACTGTGTCCCCTTTGACACGTCACATCCCATAGGAGCCAATGGCACTGAGACACATCTGCAACTCCTTTGCTATATTCAGAGCACCTTGGAACCTCCAGAACCAAGACACAAATGCATCCTCTCTTTAAATCACAGTCTCCAGGAACCTCCAGGTCTGAAACAGGAGTACATCCCCTTTTCTTATTACAGTGCTAAGGAGCCAAAACATGGCCGTGTCCTTTCTGCTATATCACAGCCATTGAATGCATCTCCTCTGCTATATTGCAGCTCCCAGGAACTTCCTGCATTGAGTCACGGCTGCACCCCCTCCATGTTACAGTCCCCTGGAACATTGGGTAACGAGCACCAACTGCATCCCTTTCACTGTATTACAGCACTTGGGCACCTCCATCAATAAGGGCATATCCTCTGCTATATTACAGCTCTGTTCCCAGGAATGGAATCATGACTGTATCACTTCCTCACATTTTTAGACCAGCTTTGCTGTTATCTGGACTCTTCTTCCCTGGTACTTGCTTGATGGACTTAGGCTGCAGTGAGGTGATGATTTTGTCTGAACACAGCAGGTCAAGTACATGACCTTGTCCCAAGAAGCTGATCAAAACCAATGAGTGATGAAGATGCTGAAGGTTCTGGACAGAGTTCTCATTGCTCCAACATCCTTCAGTTTAAACAGGGACAAGGCTCTCCTATTCCTCCCTCAATCGAAATTGCCCCTTTACTGCTACAAGAAGTAAACACCATATAAACCACTTCTACTGAGCTGAAATTGATGCCAATTATTATAATTCCAGGGCCCCCAGACCTTTTTCCTTTCACCCCAGTAACCAAGACATTGGTTCTTAACACTTTGCCTCCATTTCCCACCAGCATCTGCAGTATTATTAATACATCCCAGTTTTCCAAATAAATCCACTTTATTTTCTTTAGTCTTCCTTGACAATCCTGCAGTCTCTCCACATTCTTACTGTGACTAGGGCCCCACCTCCCTCTCCGTTCCCGTTCTCTCACTCTCCTCTGCAGTTTCCTCACTCTCGCTCCACCCCACCCTCCAGAACCTCTGGTAAACACACACACACACACACACACACACACACACACACACACACACACAGCCTCAGAGTGCAATTGAGATGGTGTGATAACTACCTCGGGTGACAGGGACTCGGGCCTATGCGCAGGGGAACTCTCAGGGGAGGATACGTTCTAGAGGAGGGAAAAGCATCTTGTTATTCATCTACTTAAAAAGTCAAGAAGCAAAATAAAATAAAGTAAAAACAAGCACAGAGGTTAGCCACAGCTATTCTAAACAGACACTCCCCCCCCAGGAACTTGCCTCAGTGATTAGAAGGGGATTCAATGGGTTAAGCAGTTTCTAAAGCCTCCTAGAAGCACAAAGACAGGACTGGGTTATTGTGTTCCATGCCACAACTTAGTATCCAAACCAGAGAACAGAAGAGATGTTAGCCAGAAGTATTTATTTCCTTATATTTCTGATGCTGCTAGCCAAAGAGTTTACACCAGGAAATATAGAGAAATCCATGTATGGCATTTAGTCCAATGACATGGGAAAGGCTGGAAGGGAAAGCCTGGCTTTGCCTAAGGAAAATTCCCCAGATTCTGTAGTTAGTATTAGACATTAAACAAGGGGAAAATAAAATGGCTCCTTCAATTCACCATGAGTTTCCTCTTAGGTACCATCAAAGGAATAGGTATAAACTGATTGAGGGACCTACAGAGGTCACAGCTGGATACAGTGCAAGGGAGAGCAATCCATCCATATGCAGTGTTATGTGCAAGCCTCTCCACCCTCACTTGGTGTTACAGAGCATCCCCATCAGAGAGTCAGAAAGAGGGAAGCTCTTCCAGAGATAGGGTACTACCAGTTACGGGGCTGTGGTTGGGTGGATCCTGCCGGACAGGAGTACGTTCAAAAACCCAAAGTGATAAGGACTTTCAGAACCTTTTCAGACAATTGGGGAGACTTTTGATGGGCAGACTCCATAGGGATAAAGCAGATGAAGGATACTAAGCTCCAAGTCTCTGTTATAAATGTTGATGGGCCCAAGCAAATCCAAATTGAGGTCCCAACATCATTTGGTTTCGAATTAGCTCTAAAGCCCTTGTCCGTAAGGCCTGACCTGCTAGAGGCTTCAGGAGTGTGTGGGATGAGCTCCCCAGAAGAGCAGATGCAGCAGATTAATTCAGGATGGAGCATCTCAAAAGTGGCATTAAGAACCACCTGAAGCCTGGTTAACATCAAGTTTTAAAGAGACACCAAATTCCCCATCAACCCAATGTCTGGTCACTTTCAGCTCTCTAATTGAGGAGCCTGTCCTATTGGGAACCAGATAAAAGACTCTGCCCCCCCCATTCTCTTCTCCCAGGGCCATGGTCATAGGACTGAAATGTACAATCTGTATACATGATGATATGCATTCTCTTGAGTTAGAACTGATGGTAACTACATGAAACCAACAAGACACTAAAATGGAAATGTTGTAAATGAGCTGCATTTAGTGAAATATAATGCTTGAACACAGAAGCCTATGGTCTACCAAGTTATTAGGTTTGTTCCCTAGAGGAAAATAGAGGCAGCAAGGGCAAGTAGGAGGTAGATGCCCAGTAGGCTCTAAGTTTCTTCTCTGTCATACTCAGCAGCAGGAGCAACTAATGCTGTTTTACATGGGACTGAGGTTTGTAGCTAGGCTATTGAGGTCCACTATGCTACTGACCCTCTAAGATTCAACTTGTACCAGTGCAGAGCCCAAGGATAATTGCCAGCTCAAGCTCTATACCTGAATCAGTCCTTCCCTCCTACTCCTCAATACTAAACAATCTTCTCCACTAGCCTTGACAAGCTTCCCTCTACAACAGCTTCCAGTGAAGAACTCTCAAAGTAAAAGTGAAAGCACCAAACTAACAGACCCCATCGGCAAAGGACTCTGCTCTGCTGCAGAGCAGAGGAGGAATCTCTGCAGGATTCTCTCAAGCCAGTGGCCATGCTGTCATTCACTAGACTCTTCCCACCTGGGTCTGAATGGCAGTGTAATGGCAGCAGCAGGTTTCGAGAGTTCCACTTTCCAATGAGAATGAGCAATAATGGAAAATAAAAAGAGAACTGCAAACCACCTGGCACCTCCTGCCAATCGTCACCACCGAGATGGAACATGGCAAGAGGGAGGAGGAAGCTCCAGACTGGAGAGGCACTGGCAACTCCCCCTCAGATAGTGCTGAGCAGGGAAAAACACCCACCAAGCTCTTTAAATGCTTCCGAAACACAAAATCAAAGGCAAATACATATAATGGGAGCACAATAAGAATCAGTACACCTGGGACATTAAACACTGGGTGGAGGGAGCTGTTAGCCCTCGCAGTTCTGGGATCTGAAATGTCTGTCCCTCAAGCCTTTGGGGACTGCTGCGTAAGAGAAAGGGAGCAGGGGTTGTGGTATGTCTGACACGCTTGAGAGCATGGGGTTTGCGGCACTGGGAGAGAAAGGGCATGGGGGAATGTGCTGTCTCAGTAGGTGAGGGGATTGCTGCGCTGCAGCAGCGGGAGCGGTGCAAGCAAAAGTGAGCTTGTGTGTCGCGTACAGCCAGAAAGGGAATGGCGGCTATGCTGACTGGTACCCCGGGAGAGCAAGAGGGTTGCTGCACGGCAGTGCAGTATGACATGTAACAGAGGGAGCAGGAGCTACCACATCACTGATGGCTTTGGGGAGCGACAGAGTTGCTACAGCCAAGGGTGCCACAGAGGATAGAGGTAATAACTGCCCCTGTGTGAGACACTTGGGGTCTTGCTCTGGAACCTAGCCATGTGTTTGAAAGCAGACTGCCCCCAATGCACCTCTTCTAGTCTCTCCCCTTTTGGAGCCCCCAGACTTCTATCCTAATTTACCTCAAACTGTAGTGGAGTATTGCAGCGACTAGCAGCCAGAGAAGGAATTGGTGAGAACATCATGCCATAACCATTGCGACTTTCCTCCTCTCCTGGCAGAGATGAGCAGGGTGTGGTGAGTTGCGGGCTCATCGAGCCAGGAGGTGGAGGTGTGACGGGAGATAGTGGCCTCAGTAACTTGGTAACATTCTGTTCCATCAGGTAGCGAGATTTCCACTTCTTCAGGGGGCTCAGCAAGTCTGTGAAACATGAACACAACTGAACTGAGAATCATAATGCACCATTATTAAAGCCAATCCTTGAACAGTCTCCCTCCCAGCCAGAGCCCCATGAATGCTCAGCCATAACTGCATCCCCTTAAAGGCTCCTAAAAAATGAGAAGATCCCAATACCAATGAAAATCCTTCTCATCCCAAAGGAATGTGGAAACACGTAACAAAGGTAACAAAACAACTCTGTTATAATAAATGACACGTGGGGAACAACATGGTCAGGTGCGGGGAGCAGTGTCAGGACAGGACTGAAACAGGAGAGAGAGATTACATTTCCTGGCACAAAGATGTGACAAAAACAAGAGAAATTCACTCTATGACTGCTATGGATAAACCACAGCACAGCACAATTCTCACCAGCTGAGCTCCACAATGTCTCTAGAGTTTGCATAAACACAACCCCCGGAAATGATCATTCCCAGCCCTACCCTCTTAAGTGCATGGTACTGCACTTTTCAATTACTTGTAAGCTCGCTGGGGCAATGGCTAGCCTCTGCCTGGTTTTCTGTGAAGAGCACAACCTATTTTGAGATACAGAAAATAATTTGCTAAGGCAGGAAATCTGAGCTGTACACTAGAGAGAAAAAAAAACAATGTGACATTTCCAGATCACTACCATGTAGTATTATCACACAGTGCCCCCAGCTCCTCTGTGAAGGGTGCAAGGGTAGGGTTCCAGTTGCCTCAATACCATTATTCCCCTTCCACATCAGTGTGCCTAGCCCAAATTGCCTCCTCACCCTCAGCCGTGCTCTCTCCTACTACTGAGCTTTAGTTTACCTGGACCCCTCTGGAACCCCTCCGTGCTGCAGCTGCCTTCCCCATCATCTTTTCCCAGATGCTTTTCCTGACCTGTTTATCCCTAGCTTCTTCACTACTTGTTCTTTGACCCAAGTGTTTATGAATTAATTTTGACCTCTTTCACAGCTCTAAAGGCCCCCAAAGAGGCAAGTCTCCTCTGTTCCAAGCAGAAGAAATTTGACTCATCCTTTCTTCAGACCCAAGATCTCCATAGGGCAGTAATCTCCTTCCTGTCAGATGGTACCCAGCACTCACAGACAGAGACTAACAAGAGCACTTAGTCTGGGATTCTGCCTTTATGCCTAGTATTTCATTTGCCTTTTTACCAAGCTGCCAGGTTTGCTGCTTCCTCACAATCATCTTGGGAGCTTCTCAAGACCTGGGTGCTCTGTGGTTGGTCCAGTTAGCTCATATTCCCTAGACTGAGTCCTTGTTTCCCAGGTCATGATTTTACACTGGTCTCCATTTCCCCACTGCTGTCCAGTCCTTGAAACTCTGGCATCCCTTTGGAATCTCCCTGCATCATTATTTGCAGTGCCTCAAGGTTAGTGAACCCAGAGAGCTTGTTTTCAATCCCCTCACATCCAATGCAGTTCCATTATGTGTAGAGGTCCTAGAACCACCCTGAATGCTCCACTCAGCCATTCTGGAGCTGGGTGAGTCTCCTACTAAGAGCCCCCTTTGTCTCGTGCTCCCACACTTTTCTAGCCAGTTCCCCTGTTTCTCCTCCTGCTCCTGCGCTTTGCCATGAGCCATTTGTGGGGGGTGTAGAATCCTGTCTGTTGTTTAGACCAACTCTCTGCTGATCCCTGATTTCCCCCTTTCTCGGCAGTGGGACCCTCCCTGGTCCCCTGCTGTTACACACACATGCTTTGCTGCCTGAATCCACCTTGGCAAAGCCATCTGCCAACTGGGCTTCCTAGGAACTAACTGCCAGGTCCTTTATGCAAGAGTTTAACATCAATCAGGGAAATTCTAGAAACAAGCAGCTCTTGGTTTCATTGTATCATGACCTTTGTAAAGTGATGCTGTTTGCCCCTTTCCACACCTCAGGAACCTATCCTAAATTCTCTCTATTTTTAAAAGTGTCTTTTAGAAATTTTCTAGTTTCTTTGCTCACTTTCTTCAGGTTTTGCTCAGGGATGCATAGTATCCAGACCTAGTGTTTTGTTCACTTTAAGTGCATCTAACCTTTTAATAACCAATTCTGTTGTTATCTGTACACTGTCTAGCTCCTCGTCTGTCGTCCTTGGAAAACTGATCCCTGACTTGGGCAGATCTCCACCCTCTTCCTCTGTAAAGACAGATGCAAATTAACTATTTCACAACTCGGCTACTGCTTTTCTCACAGATTAAAAGCCAATGTTTTTGAGTAGCTGTTTTTTAAGCCTGTGCCTATTACCTATTTACCTGGTGACCCTTGTTAATTCTCTCAGCATACATTTAAATAGCCAGCTGTCACACTCTAAGGCATGGCGCTGTTTACCTTTGTCCTGCAGAACAAACTCTATCATACAACTCTGGTGAGAGTGCTGTGAGATGCAGTATCACCACACTGTCACAGCAAAGGAGTTGGGATGCCTCAGGCTAGGATGAGCCTATGGAAATTGGGATGGGTAGTAAAACTACATCCCCACCTGCCACAAACTTGTACCAACATGCAACAATGCATGTTTACAAAGCCTGTGTCTCATCCTGTATGTCAGTACCCCTTAATGGCCCATACCCTTCTATAAATGCATACACCAGGCACCCCAGCACCGCACTTGAGGGTTCTGGATACATACCTGCATTGTCCTTGCAGATGCTAGAAGAGCTGCTGCTCTGGTTACTTTGGTATAGACATTGAGTTCTGTTCTCTTGTGGAGTAGATGAGGTCTGAGTCATCCCTTCTTCCAGGGCTTGTTTCATCCAACGCTGCAACAGAACTAGACTACATCAACGTGCAGTCCCCCCTGTGCTTTACATGTACATGTGCAGGGTATACTCAAGAACTCCTAAACATTTGTACAGCAGGGCAAACGCCTGTAGAGCTCTGCATCACATGCTCCCAGCCAAAAAAATTGGTATGATAGAATTGTTAGAGCTGGGCCCAAAGGCTACTATGAATGGTTCTGAATTGGTGCTCTAGATGAGACAGGTGCTAAGGGTAATAAATCTGTATCAATAATCTAAGGGTACAACCTCATTAGAACACAGACTTCCCAAACTCAGAGATTAGGAAGCTAGGGAACTCTAAGCAGAGGTTTTTAAAGCAATCTAGGAAAGTATGGTTATTCAGAACTTGCCCAGAGAATATGCCTACTGCACAAAGCCCAGCTTCATGCACAGGCGGGGAAGCACTCTGATCCCCACTCCACTTGTTCTGGTATACACATCAGAACCAAGGAGAGTTTCTACCCTACCACATAGGGCAAGGAAGTGACAAGTTGACTCAAGTGTAATTCTCCCAGGAGTGTGTTTGCTGTCAAAGAGCAGCAACGAACATGCAAACCTGATAGTGTGGGAGCTACAATTTAAGAGGGACTAGCCAGGAGGAGAAAAATCAAAGTGGACCCTCCTCAGGGGACAGAACTGGTGGGGGGAAAAGATATGAAAAAATCATAGCAGGGGAGAGCATAGAATAAGAGATGATTCCCCATGGATACGTGGAGAAGAGCCAATCTACATCACCTCACCTGCCAAATTTACTGGCTTCCCCACCTGCTGCAATGCAGCTGTATGGGAACACTAAATTCTGCAGCAAGTGACCTTTGACAGCACAAGATCTCTTCCAACTGATTCCAGTTATTTGAAGTAATGTAAGAAGCTGGGGAGAGAAGCCAAAAAGTGCTAAGGACCACACTGGTGTGACAGTAAAGTGACAGTGAAACTAAACCCGAGAAGAAAGGGAGAGAAACACCCTAATTAAAGATAACACCAATGATTTCAGAAACAGACAATGAAGTGCAGTGGCCTTGTTTTTATCACATTAGCACTGAATTTGATGTTTGTTTATATAGTCCCTTTGAAGATCTCACAGCACTTTATCAACCTATGCCTCATATCACCCCCTTTATGGAGGTAATCCTATTTTACAGATGGGTAAACTGAGGCACAGAGCAGGACCTGACCAAGGTCACTCACCAAGTCTGGAAAAACTAGAAAAAGAACCCGGATCTAGCGGACTTCCAGATCAGCAAGCTACAGGGGCATCTTTCCTTCAACAATCCAAATGGTGAAACTTACACATTCCATGCTCACTTTAAACAATTTAAAAAGCCTTGAATCATGCTTGCTGGACAATCAGCAGATATAGCAGCTCACATGAAGTACATCTCTGATGCAAGAAGACCCTTGAGCAGTTATGCTACCACCTTCTGTAAAAGCTAAAGCCTACACATAGTTTTCAATAAATAAACTAAATAAACTGCAGTACAGTAACACAATACAGAACCCACAAAGGCTTGGCTCAGCATGGTGAGGCCAGAATCTAGACAGAGAAGAGCTCAGCTACAAAACATTTCAGAGGTAACAATGCCCCATCTGATGCCTAGAAGAACTTACCATTTTACATTCAACCTGGGAACAAAAATGACACAAAAATCGTAACACTTAGAAACCTGGTTTTACGGCTCATTAGAACAATTTGTAACACACCTCACTGCCTGCTAACCCTTAATTGCCACTTCATTTTAAGTGGTCTCCTACAGCATGTATGAGCCCTTTATGCTTAGTAATCTGCCCCACCTTGTATTTAGCTTGGACACTCTGGTTACCTTCTACAGACCTGAGTAAGAGCTCTGTGAAGCTCAAAAGCTTGTCCCTTCCACCAACATAAGTTGGTCCAATACAAGATACTACTTCACATACCATGTGTGTCTCATATCCTGGAACCCCAACATGGCTACAACACTACTACAAACAAATATCATAAACTCCCCCAGACCACTGCTTACAACACCGTATCTTCATTTTATCTGGCTGGATTCATTGTAAATTTCAGCCAAGCAGCAGGACAGGGCAGATATGGTTGGATGACAGTGTTATAGGTTCACATATATCAGGGGTGGCCAAACTTACTGACCTTTCGAGCCGCACACAACAATCTTCAGAAGTTCGAGAGCCGGGGCACACCTGCTGGGGCTCTGGGCTTCAGCCCCACGGGAAGTGCCTGCCGGGGCTTCAGCCCTGCTTCTGCTGAAGCCCCAAGCTCGGGCTGAAGCCCCATCTCCACTGCAAGGTAGAGGTTCCGAGCTCCCCCCTCCAGTCTGGTGGGTGGAGAATGGGGGGGAAAAATGGGACACACAAGGGGGCTCTGCGAGCTGCACTTCAACTGTAAAAGCCACATGCAGCTTGCAAGCCATGGTTTGGCTACCCCGACATACATAATCAAAAGTGACAGAACCACTCTCCGTAGAACCATAAACAGGAGAGGCCTCAAGGTTAACTGTTAACTTACACTGACTAGGACCAGTTCATAAGAAATGCAGGGATTCACTCTTGCAATCCTGTCCAACCAGCTAATCCAGGTAGTGGAGTCAGGAACACCTTGTGACCAAATCCAGTTCTTACAGTCTCATTAAATCAGTGGAATCCATCATACAGAATACTGACCTCTCTATCAGGTTAGGAACTGCAGCAACATTGGAAGATGAAAAATCCCACATCATGTGATTGCCCCTGGAGCTGCTCAGTCATCCCCATCCCCATCACCACACTGGGAGAGGCAGGACTGAGTTTCAGAGGATGATCTCAGCCTTTCAGCTAGGCTGGCCCCTCACTCAAGAAAGGAGGTAGGGAGCCGAACTAGGCTCCCTGCCCGGATCTCACCCAAGGCTGGCTGCTTCCGAGTCCAACTCGGCAAGAGTATGAGCCCATTTCTCTCCCTTGGCTCTGGTGCAGCCTGCTAGGCACAGGAGAGCCCAGGCTCTAGTGCGCTGGATCTCAGAGGGGACAGGAGAGTTCTGCTCAGGGGCTGAACACACCAGGCTCTCTAACCCTTGAACTTCTCCCTGGGCAATTCCTCAATGCATGTAGACACGAGAAGAATGGTTTCTTTCTGTGCCTCCTGTACAGCCCTGGCACACCCACTCCAAGGGGCACTTTGGCACATTCAGACTCAGACTCCAATCTCCTTCTTGTTACTATTTCATTTTTCCGTGAGCTCTGAGAACGGTCCACAAGGAATCTGAGAACATGCACTAACACACCATGTCCTCACCCTCTGCTCCACTAACCTCTTACTCTACAGCAGTGTTTCTCAACCTTTTTGATTCCAGGGAATGGATTGCTGCCTTTCTAAACTGTGTCGGGGAAATCTCAGGGACTGGAAAAGAAGCTGCCACAGACTAGTTGTTGAGAAACACTACTTTAGAGTATGCAGAAATACGCTGGACAGAGCTAACTCATTGTGACTGCATAGCGACAAGCTTGACATGACGAGCCTTTACAAGAGTGCGCTGATGATAATATAACGTGGGTATTGAAGCCTTGACAGAAGAGGAAATGAGCAGACATACCTTTTTACAGGAGCTGTATATCCCATCCAGCTGAAGAGGCCTTCGACGTCTCTCAGGGATGAAAGGCGAGCCAAAGCGGATGTAGTGTTTGGGTGTGGTACAAATCAGTGGGGAGTGGATAAGACCTGGCAACATGTTGAGGGTTGTTGCCAAAACAGTGGGGTCTGTGGTAATACGTAAAGGACACTCAATGGGGCATTCCTGCTTTTCTGCCTTGTCATTCAGCCATTCTGTAACTAGATACTGAAGAAGAAAACAATTACAAATACAGCAGGAACAGGAGAAGAATTAAAGCAATAAAACATAGTATGTAAGGGTGTACTGCCCAAGACACCACCACACCAAGAGCTCAGTTATGTTCTGCAGGAAATGCACAGGGGGGAGGCACCTGATATATCTTATCACAGACAGCAGCAGTGTCCTGAAGGAAACACACTGGAGAACTATATTAGCACTGTGCATCAGATTCACTGCAAGTCTTCCAGAGACTCCCTATGGGCCTGGCAGAGCCCACCCCCTCCCACATTTGATGAAGACTCTCACACCACTTACCTTTTTAGTTTTGGGGTACTTTACTATGGCTCGGTTAGACTGGGATCCTGCAGCCAGCACCACAGCTGGGTCAGACCCCATCAATTGTCTACTTTCTCCTGGACCCTCTATGCTGCTGACATCTGCGGCAGTTACTGAGCTGATGCTGCTTCCCTCCTCTGGGACAGCCTGGGAGAGCTCGGTCTGCTGGGAAACGGCCTGCTTCTGCCGTCTCAACCTTTGTGCTGAACTGGTCCGATATCGAGAAAAACGGCTTTTGGGTCGGGGCCTGGAGGGTTTGGCTTGAGCTGGTTTAGTGATCGTCTTTTCTGAAATTGCATCCTACAATGCAAACCACATCATCAGTCTGAGAATTTCTAAGGTTCTCCCCTCTTCTCCTTTATTCTGCACATGGGAATTAGGAATGACAGTTATTTTCTGGCACTATCTAGCTAGCTTTGTTAGACTACACCCCATTAACGCCAGGCTCTGAGAGGGTAGGGCTGGGAATGGCTTTGTGAATCCTCTTGAAGGGCTGGACATGTTTGTGCCTCAGTTTATTGTTTTTTCTCCCCTTTGCATCTCCACTCTGGAGTTTGGAAAAGGGACCAACTGGCACACTCAGGAGCGGTCTCAGCTTCAACAAGACACATATCAGAGAGCAGCAGCATGAGACTCACCCCGTGTCTGAAAGTAACTGTTGCCATTCCTGAGCACTGATAACACTGATTCAGTCCCAGACAATGACCTGCCCCACAACCATGGGACATTTGGCAATGGGAATTCAGATCCAGCATGGACTTGTTAACTGAAACGGTGCAAATACCTTTCTCCATGGCTCCAGTGTAAGCAGCCAGCTGCAGAGCACATCAGTGCACTAAAAGATCCAGACCCTTGGCCATTAGGTATTAACCCTTGCAAGGCACCAAAGGGGCTGTGTTGAACTTGCCTTGGTATAAGCTATGCAACAGCCCTACCTCCAACTTACTACTGTCTGTGTGGACCTCCGCGTGTTCACCCCAACATTGCTGATGCTGTTAGGAGTGCTTGGAGCAGCCCCACTTAAAGCTGAACTGCTGTCTTCAGTTTCAGGAGTCTCCATTTTCACCTCCTCCAACTCAGAAGCCTCAGGGTTAATGATGAATTCAGCATCTGTGCTGCTCCGATCTGATGGCTGCTCTCGTCTTCTCTTTCTCTTCTCCAAGTTTTCAAACATGTGCATGATGGCTTCTACCTTCCTCTCCTCCCGGGACTAGAATACACAAGAATATGTACAGGTCAGCAATACCAGGCAAACAAGAGGACAGTAAGGGGTAGGAAAAAGATCAGAAGTACAGTGTGGGGGAGGGGCCCCGGACAGCATATGGTCCACAAAGGTGATGGTGCAGAAGAGGACTGGGAGGGGATTAAGGATTCATAGAGAATTGGAATGCCTCATAATGAAAGGAGACTGTCTCAATTTAAACAAGTACGGGACCAGCCTCCTGGCATTAGAACTGGCAGACTTGTTTGGAGAGGAGGAGACCTTTTATGTAACCCAAACAACCTAGCATGTATCTCCAACATGAACAATGGAGGTCAGATGTTTTACTATTGCCTCAGTTGATATCAGTGGGGCATTCGAATGTAGCAACCTTAGCATATGAGAGTTGCTGATAGGACATCCTTCATGAAGGGCCTTCAACTTTTGAATTCACTGCTTCCCACCTGCTTGGTTCGACATACCCTGAATCTTTTCATTTTCTGGGCATGCTGTAATGCCCATCTGTTCATTGATGCGTAGACCAAGGCCAGAAGGATCGTGATCATCTAGTCCAATGGTGGGCAACCTGCGGCCCATTAGGGTAATTTGATTGTGGGCCGGGAAGACATTTTGCTGACGTTGACTGTCCGCAGCTCCCAGTGGCCGTGGTTTGGCATTCTTGGCCAATGGGAGCTGCAGGAAGCGGTGGCCAGCACGTCCCTGCGGCCTGCCGCTTCCCGCAGCTCCCATTGACTAGGAATGGCGAACCGCGACTATTGGAAGCTACGGGGGGCCGTGCCCGTGGAAGGACAATGTCAGCAAAATGTCTTGTGGCCCGCAATCAGATTACCCTGATGAGCCGCATGCGACCCACAGGTTGCCCACCACTGATCTAGTCTGACCTCCTGCATAACACAGGCCAGAGAACTTCCCCAAAATAATTCCTACAGCAGTTCTTTTAGAAAAACATCCAGTTTTGATTTTAAAAAAATCAGTGATGGAGAATCCATCAGAACCCTTGGTAAAATTATTTCAATGGTTAAGTACTCGCACAATTAAAAATTTACACCTTTTTGGAAATTTGACTTTGTCTAACTTCAATGTCCAGCCATTGGATTGTGTTACGCCTGTCTCTGCTAGAGTGAAGTGAGCTGTAGCTCACGAAAGCTTATGCTCAAATAAATTTGTTAGTCTCTAAGGTGCCACAAGTACTCCTTTTCTTTTTGCGAATACAGACTAACACGGCTGCTACTCTGAAACTTGTCATCATACATTTGTTCCCCATGTGGGTCCTTACAGGCTAATTAAGTCACTCTTTAACCTTCTCTTTGTTTAGCTAAATAGATTAAGCTCCCTTAGTCTATCACTATAAAGAATGTTTTCTAATCCTTCATAGACACAAGTTGGGTGAGGTAATACCTTTTATTGGACCAACTTCTGTAGGTGACAGAGACAAGCTTTCGAGCTTATCAATCATTCTCATGGCTCTCCTCTGAACTCTCTCCAATTTATCAACATCCAGGATTCCAGCAGCAGTCGCACCACTGCCTAATACAGAGGTAAAATAACCTCTCTACTCGTACTTGAGATTCCCCTGGTTATGCATCCCAGGATCACATTAGCTCTTTCGGCCACAGCTTCTCAGTGGGAGCTCATGTTCAGCTGACTATCCACCATGACACCCAAATCTTTTTCAGAATCGCTGCTTCTCAGGAGAGAATCCCCAATCGTAGACTCATAGACTTTAAGGTCAGAAGGGACCATCATGATCATCTAGTTTGATCTCCTGCACATTACAGGCCACATAAACTCCCCACTCCTGTGACAGACCCCTAACCTCTGGCTGAGTTACTGAAGTCCTCAAATCATGATTTAAAGACTTCAAGTTACTGAGACACTAGTTTAAACCTACAAGTTACCCGTGCCGCAGAGGAAGGGGAACCTCCCCAGGATCTCTGCCTGTCTGACCTGGGAGAAAATTCCTTCCCATCCCCAAATACAGCAATCAGTTCCACCGAGCATGTGAGCAAGACCCAGCAGCCAGACGCCTAGGAAAGAATTATTTGTAGTAACTCAGGGCGCTCCACATCTAGTGTCCCGTCACTGGCCATTGGAAATATTTGTTGCTAGCAGCCGCAGATTGGCTACATGCCATTTTAGGCAGTCTCATCAAACCATCCTCTCCATAAACTTATCAAGCTCAGTCTTAAAGCCAGTTAGGTTTTTTGCCCCCACTTCTCCCCTTGGAAGGCTGTTCCAGAATGTCAGTCCTCTGATGATTAGAAACCTTTGTCTGATTTCAAGCCTAAACTTGTTGATGGCCAGTTTCTATCCATTTGTTCCAGTGTCCACATTGGCGCTTAATTTAAATAACTCCTCTCCACCCTGGTATTTATCATCTCTGTATTTATAGAGAGAAATCTTATCTCCCCCCTCAGCCTTTTTTGGTTAGACTAAAGAAGTCAATCTCCTCTCATAAGGTAGGTTTTCTATTCCTTGGATCATCCTAGCAGTTCTTTTCTGCACCTGTTCCTGTTTGAATTTATCTTTCTTAAACATGAGAAACCAGAACTGAACACAGTATTCCAGGCAAGGTCTCACCAGTGCCTTTAATAATGGTACTAACACTTTTCTTTCTCTACTGGAAATACCTCACCTGATGCATCCTAGGACTGCAATAGTCTTTTTTGCGGCCACATCACATTGATAGCTCAAAGTCATTCTGTGATCAACCAATATACCCATGTCTTTCTCCTCTTCTGTTGCTTCCAATTGATAAGTCCCAGCTTATAGCAACAAATTCTTGTTATTCGTCCCTAAATGCATGACCTTGCACTAGTAAATTTCATCCCTTTTCTATTGCTCCACTTTTCAAGGTCATCCAGATCTTCTATGGTCCTCCTCCGTATTGGCAATATCTCCCAAATTTGTGTCATCTTCAAATTTTATTAGCACACTCCCACTTTTTGTGCCAAGATTATTAATAAAAACATTAAGTACAATAGGTCCCAAGACGGATCTCTGAGGAACTCCACTATTAACCTCCCTCCAGCCTGACAGTTCACCTTTCAGTATGACCTGTTGTAGTCTCCCCTTTAACCAGTTCCTTATTCATCTTTCAATTCTCATATTAATCCCCATCTTCTCCAATTTAATAATTCCCCATATGAAACTGTACCAAATGCCTTACTGAAATCGAGGAAGATGAAATCTACTGCATTTTCTTTGTCTAAAAATATCAGTTATTTTCTCAAAGAAGGAGATCAGGTTGGTCTGGCATGATCTATCTTTTGTAAAACTATGTTGTATTTTATCCCAATTACCATTCACCTCTATGTCCTTAACTACTGTTCCTTCAAAAATTTGTTCCCAGACCTTGCATACAGTTGAGGTCAAAACAACAGGCCTGTAGTTTCCTGGATCACTTTTTTCCTTTCTGAACAGGTACCATATTAACAATTCTCCAGTCATAGGGTATGACCCCCAAGTTTACAGATTCATTAAAAATCCTTGCTATTGGGCTTGCAATTTCATATGCCAGTTCCTCTATGGAGATTATATGGGCCCCCCTGATTTAGTCCCATTAAGCTGTTTGAGTTTGACTTCCACCTCAGATGTGGTAATTTCTACTTCCATATCCTCATTTTCATTAGCCATGCTGCCACTAGTCCCAAAATCCTCATTAGCCTTATTAAAAATGGAGGCAACATATTTGTTTAATATTTGTTTTATGTTGGGCCATGCCCAGATTATCTTTAATCTCCACCCCATCCTCAGTGCTTAGTGGTCCCACTTCTTCTTTCCTTGTTTTATTTTTATTTATATGGCTATATAACCTTTCACTATTGGTTTTAATCTCCTTTGCAAGGCCCAGTTCTGCCTGGTTTTTGGCAACTCTCACTTTTTGTCTACATTTTCTGACTTCCAAGAGGTATCTTTCCTTGCTGATCCATCCTATCTTTCCTTCCTTATAGGCTGTCTGCTTTCTCTTAATTACTGTTGAGATGCTTGTTCATCCAGATTGGTCTGCAACCCTTCCCTATGGATTTTTTTCCCCTTGCTTGGGATGCAGGCTTCGGATGGTTTCTGCAACATTGACAAAGTAATCCCAAGTCTCTCCCACATTCAGATCCTGGAATTCTTCAATCCAGTCCATTTCCCTAATTAATTCCCTTAATTTTTTTTTTTTAAAGTTTGCCCTTTTGAAATCAGGGACCCCACTTGCAGATCTATTTTTGTTTATCCTTCCATTTAGTTTAAACTGAATTAGCTCATGATCACTTGAACAAGGTTGTCCCCTACAACCTTCTATGAGGTCCTCACTACTCACCATACCAAATCTAAAATGGCATCATCTCTTTTACGTTCAGCGACTATTTAGTGAAGAAATCTACCAGTCATTACATCCAGGAAAATATAGGCCCTACTATTATTACTAGCACTTATTCTTCAATCTCTGTCTGGGAAGTTAAAGTCTCCCATAATCACACAATTCCCAGTAGTATTACTTCATTAAAAACATTAAAGAGGTCTCAAATTGGATCCTAGGGGTCTGTAGCAGACCCCAAGCTCTATCCAAGGGGAACCTTTCTTCCCCGAAGTGATTTTGACTCAAACAGACTAAATGTTATCCTTTACATCACTTCTAATTTCTTTACAATCTACCTCATCATTAATATACAGTTACTCCACCACCTTTACCTTTATTTCTGTCTTTCCTGAACAGCACATACCCTTCAATCCCTATACTACAGTCATGACTACTATTTCACCACGCTTCTTGTTATTCCTATAGTATCTGTTTTTGTTTCCTGCACCAGTAGTTCTAGTTTCTCCATTTTGTTACCCAGGCTCCTTGCATTGATATACAGACAATTTAGTTGTTTCTGCTTGGCTTTGCCCACATTCCTCACCCGATTGGGTAGTCATTCTATTGCCAGTATCGCCTACCTGACTGTTAGCTTCATTGGCACTATCTTTCCTCTTAATGTCCATTCTCTTACTCACTGTTGTTTCCTTTCTCCATTGCGGTATTCTCTCTCTCTCTCTTCTTCCTGGCCAATATTAGAATCAGGCACGGAGATTACTTGAGCATCTCCCAATTGTCTCCCTGGAGTTCCTTGTTTAAAACTCTTTTAATCAGTTGGGCCAACCTCCACCTCAAAAGTCCATTTCCCTCCCTACTCAGGGGGAGTCCATCCACTGAAGTCTTCTGTCCATGAATGCCACCCACTGGACGAACATCCCAAAGACCTTATTATAGTACCACTGCCTGAGCCATCTGTTGATCATCATAATCTTGTCTTGCCTTGGTTCTCCTCCTCTAGAGAGAGGCAGAATCCCACTGAAGGTCACCTGAGTCTCCATTTCTTTAAGTAAGTGTCTTCCCCCGCCTGGCAAAATCTCCTTTGATATGTTCTAGCAGTATTGTTTGTTCCCATGTGAAGGACAATCAGTGGATTCTTTCTTGATCCCATTAGGATCCTCTTCAGCCTCAGTTCCATATCCTGTATCTGAGCTCCCGGCAAACAGCACACCCCTTTGTTTTCCGGATCAGCTCTGGTGACAGGCCTGCTGTCTGTACTTCTTAGTCGGGAGTCACCAATCACATAGACCTGCCTCTTCCTGGTGGTGGTGTGATTCTCCAGCCTTCCTCCTGTTCTTTCTCACTGCAAGTTCTCTTGCCTATTGCTCTCTTTTGTAATCTTCTGTGAGTCATCCTGTATCCTCCTGAGGCTCCAAACTCTGGCTATCTCCATTGACTCTTTCCCTCTTCTTATAGGAATAGTCGCTCTTCTCTTTTTCCTTGCCCTCCCACCTTCTGTTACGCCTGATGCATCTCTTTTTCATTTTCCAACTCAGCAAACATATTCCTGAGCTCTATTTCTCCCTCACTAGCTGGTCTTTTCCTCTGCTGGTTCTTGTAGTCACATGTTTCCACTGGCCATTTTCCTCACCCAGCAGTCTACCCTAACAGTTCTCCAGTCCAGCTTGCATCTGCGAGTCTTGACATTTCCCTTCAGCCTCGTCTTGCCTTTTCTCCATCATCTGCTTGAATCCCCTAAGAAACTCAACCTTAGTTTTGATCCTGTGAATACGACCTTATATTCTTTATTTCTAGATGTATGCATTTACATTAGCTGCATTACAACACATAGCGTTGCTTGCACTCCATTTACAAGTGACCCAGATCACCCTGAGTCAGTGATCTATCCTATTCATTATTTACCATTCCCCCAACTCGTGTCATTTGAAAACTTGACCAATGATGATTTTATGTTTTCTTCAAATAAGAATGATAAAAATGTTAATAAAAGTAGGGATCAGAACTGATCCATGCAGGATCCCACTGGAAACAAACCCAATCTGTTGAAGCAGGCATTTCAGAAAGGGCTAAAGCATTTTGGGGGAACATGAAAAAGTGGGCGATTTTGAACTGTGATATATGTGCTGGTTGGTGGATGGAGTATGTACTGCTGTTATTTTCGTTGCACTTTCAATTAATGTCAAGGACACATCTCAGGATAAACATCCTCTTGAAGTACATACATTAAAAAAAACCTAGTTCTTAGTTATACAGAAAACTACCATCCAGAAAACCAACCCAGATGCTATAAAGAAGGCACAATAGATTACAATTCCTTGGGAAAAAATTCAAGGATTGTAGTGTTAGTTCAAGGGTCTCCTCAAAGATCTGAGGATAAACAGCAAGTAACCACACCAGAAAACCATAGTAGCTAGGGTTGCAAGGAAAAGGGCAGAAAAAGACCAGTAGGACTGTGTGTTGCCAAAAATCTAAGTGGACTAAGAAGGACTTTTACAACTATGTGTGTGCAAAACAAGGATCACTAATAAAAGATACGGGGAAGACATGCCTCCTAGGGCATTAGATAGCAACCTTGCAGAAAAATTGGAGGGAATTCAGAAAAAAGCAAAATGATCAGGGACCTGGAGGGACTGATGTATAGGTGTGATGAAAGATTAAAACAGCTAAGTATATATAAGCTTGGCTAGGCTACAAAGGAGGGAGGGAAGGAGGAGGAAGGTGGAGGCATAGGGACATGATAGTAACCTAACAATATTTACTTTGAAGCGTTTGGACACCAGGGAGTAAGGAAAAATTATTTAGTGACCAAGAAAGAAGCTAGGACTAACTGAATGAATCCAAGAAAGGAAAAACATTCTTACCAATTGGATGTTGTAGGCTGTGGGACAGTCCCACAAAGCAAATGGTGGTTACTAGATTTTCTCCATCTCTAACTTATTGGAGCCTAACCAGTTGTGTATAGACATTGTGGGATGTGAAACCTGCCTGGTTCACCCTTCCTGACAAGTCAGTGGTTTCTGAATATTTGGAATCATGCCACTAAACAACAGAAACAACCAATCGGCCCTGCGTGACCTGCTCCATCCTATACACCTGCCACGAAAAACAAAACTACAGATCAGAGTAGAAGAGGTACTCACCCGTCTGCTGTGAGCCAGGGCCTGCTCATCCACAGCCTCCTCTCTTTCCCCCTCCTCTTGCTTCTCTTCTTTATCTGCAGCCTGAAGAGCAGAGAGAAGCCAGGACTCAGAACAGTCACCATTGCAAAATGAAAATATGGAGCAGTTGGAAAATTACTAGGATTAGTTTTGCTATCTCACTAGGGTGAGGCTTAAGAAAGAGTTGTTGCAGTTCTGCTTCTGGAGACACCAGCACCCTGTAGGACCAAATTCCTCCACAGTGAATGATCAAACACCTGACATTATAAAGTGTCAAATTTTACCTCATTGTCACTGGCTACAGCAGGTCCCTCTGGAACCACCTCTGCCTGCTGGTTGCTGTTCTCATCTGATGCAATGCCCTGCTGTTCCAGTTCTAGTTCCTTCCTACGGGCTTTCCGACGCCTTGTTTCTGCCCCAATCATCAGTGTGCCTAGAACAGGTGGAGGTAGGTGTTCTGCAGCATTTGGGTTCCGTTTCTGTACAGGGCAATTCCTGTTCCCCTTGTGACATGCACAGTCCACTTTATAGTTGCTGGTCCAAAACACAAACATATCTGTGTCACTCCTCATTTCTCAGCCCTCCTACAGAGACATTAAATGCATCTGCTACTATAGATCTCACCAGGTGCCAAAGCAAGGAGAGCCTGCTACCTTCCAGCCTCTATCAGAGAAGAGGCCAGTAGAACTGGGCAGAATAGAATACATGAAAATACAATTCAGCAGATAATGGAGCAAAATGTAAGAAAAGAGGAAGGGGCTGGAGAAGGAGGAGGAGGAGGATGTCTGTGCCAGAAGACCAGCGAAGGCTGGTGAGATGAAGGACTCACCAGATGCTGTACTCATAGTCAAAGGCAATGGTGACCTCTGTGTCCTTGGCAATGGTGGTGAGTGCATAGATACACAGGTGGATCATCCCATCAGCAATCACATGACGGACCTTCACAAACAAAACCGACAGAAACTGACACCCCAAGAGAGATGGGAGTTCCTGCATGGCACGCTAAAATTACCCTCTCAATTCTCCCTAGAAAAAAGCCTGCTTTGCAACCCTTCCCCATCCATTACTTTGTCCTATCCTGGACCACTCCCATGCCCTGACCAGAGGAAACCTACAAGTCTTCCCTTCTCTAGCTCTCTTAGGCCTTCGGGAGAAAGGCCTTGCGCTCCCCAACCTCTTCCCTCACTGTCCCTCCATCTTCAGCCTACAGGCAGCCAAATGGGAAAAATCTGTACAGCCCTCTGATGGATTATCAAACTCTCTCTCTTCTCTTCACTGACATTACTTGTGGCCACTTCATTTTATTCAGGGCTTGAATGCTCGTGAAAGGGACTATATTAACACCTGTGCACTTCTGGCCTGTGTTTCTACTGACGGGGGAGCAGAAAGTTTACCTCTGCATTCGGTGTACAGGAACGCCTGATGAACCTGGCGTCGTTGCCAAAGGTGCGGGCATCCACACACATCTCAACACCGTTGAACTTAGAGTAGAACAGCACAAAGGGGTATGGCCTAGGGAAGTAACAAACTCTTGTAATTCCCCCAGACTCAATTCCCACCACCAATATAACAGGAATATGGGAAGCAGCTCTTCCTTTGCTTCTTTCACTCAGGGAATTCATGCAGCTCCTAACTCATAATACAACAGATCTACCCAAAAAAAGAGAAGAGATCTTTATTCCATAAATGGAAAAACACAAGAATATAAGAATGGCCATATTGAGTCAGACCAATGGCTCATCTAGCCCAGTATCCTGTTTTCTGGCAGAGGCCAGTGCCAGATGCTTCAGAGGGAGTGAGCAGAACAGGGCAATTTATCGAGTGATCTATCCAGTGTTGTCCAGTTTCACCTTCTGGCAGTCAGTGGTTATGGGATACTCAGACCATGGGCTTTGGTTCCTGATCATCTTGGCTAATTGGCATTGATGAATCTATCCTCCATGAACTTATCAAAATTCTTTTTTTTATACTTTTGGCATTCACAACATCCCCTGGCAACGAGTGCCACAAGGTGACTGTGCACTGTGTGCAGAAGTACTTCCTTATATTGGTTTTAAACCAATATAAGGAAGTACTGCATATTAATGGACTCGGGTGAACACTGGCTTGTGCACTATGTGAGGGGGTAAATGACATTTCCTTATTCACATTCTCCACACCACTCATGATTTTATAGACCTGTTGTATCCCACCTTAGTCTCCTCTTTCCCAAGCTGAACAGTCCCAGACATTTTACTTTCCTCATATGGAAGCTGCTCCATCCTCCAATCATTTCTTGCCTCCCCATCTGTACTTTCCCAATTGGAATATTTTTTTTTGAGATGGGGCAACCAGAACTGCACAAGTATTCAAGCTGTGGGCGTACCATGAATTTATATAGTGGAATTATATTTTCTGTGCTATTACCTATCCCTTTCCTAAAGGTTTCTAAAGTTGTTAGCTTTTTTGACTGCCGCTGCACATTGAGTGGATGTTTTCAGAGAACTAACCATCACAATGCCAAGATCTCTCTCAAGTGGTAACAGCTAATTCAGACCTCATCATTTTATATGTATAGTTGGGATTATGTTTTCCAATGTGCATTACTTTGAATTTATCAACATTGAATTTCATCTGTCATTTTGTTGCCCAGTCATCCGGTTTTGAGATCCCTTTGTAACATTTCACAGTCTGCCTTAGACCTAACTATCTTGAGTAATTTTGTATCATCTGCAGACTTTGCCACCTCACTGCTTACCCTTTTCCAGATAATTTATGAATATGTTGAATAACACTGGTACTAGTACAGATCGTTGGGTACCCACTACTTACCTCTCTCCACTGTGGAAACTGATCATTTATTCCTACCCTTTCTTTCCTATCTTGTAACAAGTTACTGATTTATGAGAGGACCCTCATCCCATGACTCCTTACTTTGCTTAAGAGCTTTTGGTGAGGGACTTTGTCAAAGGCTTTCTGAAAGTTCAAGTGCACTATATCCACGGGATCACTCATGTCCACATTTGTTGACACTTCAAAGAATTCTAAGAAGATTGGTGAGGCACGATTTCCCTTTACAAAATCTGGGTTGACTCTTCTCCAACATATTGTGTTCACCTGTGTCTCTGATAATTCTGTTCTTTACTATATTTTCAACCAGTTTGCCCGGTACTGAAGTTAGGCTATCTGGCCTGTAACTGCCAGGATGACATCTGGAGCCTTTATTAAAAATCGGCGTCACATTAGCTATTCACCAGTTATCTGGTACAGAGGCTGATTTAAGCAATAAGTTACATACCATAGTTAGCAGTTCTGTAATTTCACATTTGAGTTCCATCAGAACTCTTGGGTGAATACAATCTGGTCCCGACTTATTACTGTTTAAATTTATCAGTTTGTTCCAAAACCACCTCTACTGACACCTCAGTCTGGGACAGCTCCTCAGATTTGTGTTGTGACCTGCCCTGGATGTGCCATGTTTGTCTTTCTTCCACAGGACAAAAGCGACTTTATCTGTACAAAGTGCAAACTGGTCTCCATATTGGAAGAGAAGGTTCAAGGTCTGGAGCAACAGGTATCGACCCTGCGTTGCTTAAGAGAAAATGAAGATTTCCTGGACAGACGTCAGGATATGCTTCTACGGACACAACGTTCTGAAGATTCAAAGAAGTCTGCACTGCGGGGACAGGAGGATGGTGAAGAAATCTGGCAGCATGTGACCTCCAGAAGAAGAAAAGGGAGCGTCCATGTACCAGTAACGCAGATACAAGTAAGTAACCGTTTTCATGTTCTCTCCACAAGTACTAATGTGGAGAGTGGACTAGATGATACATCTGAGGGAAGGGAACAGAAGGAGACTCTGCTGATTGGAAGGCATGAGATGCACTGTCCTAGGGTTGGGGGTTCCACGACCACCGCTCCCAAAAGAAGGAGGCAGGTGGTGGTGGTCGGGGACTCTCTCCTCAGGGGGACTGAGTCATCTATCTGCCGCCCCGACCGAGAAAACCGAGAAGACTGCTGCTTGCCAGGAGTTAGGATTCACGATCTGACGCAGAGACTGCCGAGACTCATCAAGCCCTCGGATCGCTACCCCTTCCTGCTTCTCCACGTGGGCACCAATGATACTGCCAAGAATGACCTTGAGCGGATCACTGCAGACTATGTGGCTCTGGGAAGAAGGATAAAGGAGTTTGAAGTGCAAGTGGTGTTCTCGTCCATCCTCCCCATAGAAGGAAAAGGCCTGGGTAGAGACTGTCAAATCGTGGAAGTCAATGAACACAGGTGGCGTTGGAGAGAAGGCTTTGGATTCTTTGTCCATGGGATGGTGTTCCAAGAAGGAGGAGTGCTAGGCAGAGACGGGCTCCACCTAATGAAGAGAGGGAAGAGCATCTTCGCAAGCAGGCTGGCTAACCTAGCGAGGAGGGCTTTAAACTAGGTTCACTGGGGGAAGGAGACCAAAGCCCTGAGGTAAGTTGGGACGTGGGATACTGGGAGGAAGCACGAACGGGAGCACATGAGACGGGAGGACTGCTGCCTCATACTAAGAAAGCAGGACAAACAGCAAGTTATCTCAAGTGCCTATACACAAATGCAAAAAGCCTGGAAACAAGAAGGGAGAACTGAAAATCCTGGCACAGTCAAGGAATTATGATGTGATTGGAATAACAGAGACTTGGTGGGATAACTCACATGATTGGAGTACTGTCTTGGATGGATATAAACTGTTCAGGAAGGACAGGCAGGGCAGAAAAGGCAGGGGAATTGCATTATATGTAAGGGAGCAGTATGACTGCTCAGAGCGCTCCGGTATGAAACTGCAGAAAAACCTCGGAGTCTCTGGATTAAGTTTAGAAGCATGAGCAACAAGGGTGATGTCGTGGTGGGAGTCTGCTATAGACCACCGGACTAGGGGGATGAGGTGGACGAGGCTTTCTTCCGACAACTCACGGAAGTTACTAGATCGCAGGCCCTGGTTCTCATGGGAGACTTCAATCACCGTGATATCTGCTGGGAGAGCAATACAGCGGTGCACAGACAATGCAGGAAGTTTTTGGAAAGCGTAGGGGACAATTTCCTGGTGCAAATGCTGGAGGAACCAACTAGGGGCTGAGCTCTTCTTGACCTGCTGCTCACAAACTGGGAAGAATTAGTAGGGGAAGCAAAAGTGGATGGGAACCTGGGAGGCAGTGACCATGAGATAGTCGAGTTCAGGATCCTGACACAAGGAAGAAAGGAGAGCAGCAGAATACGGACCCTGGACTTCAGAAAAGCAGACTTTGACTCCCTCAGGGAACTGATGGGCAGAATCTCCTGGGAGAATAACATGAGGGGGAAAGGAGTCCAGGAGAGTTGGCTGTATTTTAAAGAACCCTTATTGAGGTTACAGGGACAAACCATCCCGATGTGTAGAAAGAATAGTAAATATGGCAGGTGACCAGCTTGGCTTCACAGTGAAATCCTTGCTGATCTTAAACACAAAAAAGGAGCTTACAAGAAGTGAAAGATTGGACAAATGACCAGGGAAGAGTATAAAAATATTGCTCAGGCATGCAGGAGTGAAATCAGGAAGGCCAAATCACACCTAGAGTTGCAGCTAGCAAGAGATGTTAAGAGTAACAAGAAGGGTTTCTTCAGCTATGTTAGCAACAAGAAGAAAGTCAAGGGAAGTGTGGGCCCCTTACTGAATGAGGGAGGCAACCTAGTGACAGAGGATGTGGAAAAAACTAATGTACTCAATGCTTTTTTTGCCTCTGTCTTCACAAACAAAGTCAGCTCCCAGACTACTGCACTGGGCAGCACAGCATGGGGAGGAGGTCACCAGCCCTCTGTGGAGAAAGAAGTGGTTCGGGACTATTTAGAAAAGCTGGACAAGCACATGTCCATGGGGCCAGATGCACTGATTCCGAGAGTGCTAAAGGAGTTGGCGGATGTGATTGCAGAGCCATTGGCCATTATCTTTGAAAACTCATGGCGATTGGGGGAGGTCCCGGACGACTGGAAAAAGGCTCATGTAGTGCCCATCTTTTAAAAATGGAAGAAAGAGGATCCTGTGAACTACAGCCCAATCAGTCTCACCTCAGTCCCTGGAAAAATCATGGAGTAGGTCCTCAAGGAATCAATTCTGAAGCACTTAGAGGAGAGGAAAGTGATCAGGAACAGTCAGCATGGATTCACCAAGGGAAAGTCATGCCTGACTAATCTAATTGCCTTCTATGATGAGATAACTGCCTCTGTGGATGAGGGGAAAGCAGTGGAAGTGTTGTTCCTTGACTTTAGCAAAGCTTTTGACATGGTCTCACACAGTACTCTTGCCAGCAAGTTAAAGAAATACGGGCTGGATGAATGGACTACAAGGTGGAGAGAAAGCTGGATAGATTGTTGGGCTCAATGGGTAGCGATCAATGGTTCCATGTCTAGTTGGCAGCTGGTATCAAGTGGAGTGCCCCAAGGGTCGGTCCTCGGGCTGGTTTTGTTCAATATCTTCATTAATGATCTGGAGGATGGTGTGGATTGCACCCTCAGCAAGTTTGCAGATGACACTAAACTGGGAAGAGAGGTAGATACGCTGGAGGGTAGGGATAGGATACAGAGGGCCCTAGACAAATTAGAGGATTGGGCCAAAAGAAATCTGATGAGGTTCAACAAGGACAAGTGCAGAGTCCTGCACTTAGGACGGAAGAATCCCATGCACCGCTACAGACTAGGGACTGAACGGCTAGGCAGCAGTTCTGCAGAAAAGGACCTAGGGGTTACAGTGGACGAGAAGCTGGATACGAGTCAACAGTGTGCCCTTGTTGCCAAGAACTCCAATGGCATTTTGGGCTGTATAAGTAGGGGCATTGCCAGCAGATCGAGGGACTTGATCGCTCCCCTCTATTCGACATTGGTGAGGCCTCGTCTTGAGTACTGTGTTCAGTTTTGGGCCCCACACTACAAGAAGGATGTGAAAAAATTGGAAAGCGTCCAGCGGAGGGCAACAAAAATGATTAGGGGACTGGAACACATGACTTATGAGGAGAGGCTGAGGATACTGGGATTGTTTAGTCTGCGGAAGAGAAGAATGAGGGGGGGATTTGATAGCTGCTTTTAACTATCTGAAAGGGGGTTCCAAAGAGGATTGATCTAGACTGTTCTCAGTGGTAGCAGATGACAGAATGAGGAGTCATGTTCTCAAGTTGCAGTGGGGGAGGTTTAGGTTGGATATTAGGAAAAACTTTTTCACTAGGAGGGTGGTGAAGCACTGGAATGGGTTCCTAGGAGGTGGTGGTATCTCCTTCCTTAGAAGTTTTTAAGGTCAGGCTTGACAAAGCCCTGGCTGGGATGATTTAGTTGGGGATTGGTCCTGCTTTGAGCAGGGGGTTGGACTAGATGATCTCCTGAGGTCCCTTCCAACCCTTATATTCTATGATTCTATGATTTGTCACCTAAATAGAATGGCTCAGTTGTGGGAATCTCCTTCAACTTAATCTGGGCTGTTTTATATCTTTTTTACTTTTCTGTGCCTGGTACAACTGCATGACCCCTTGTGGCAGGATCTCTGGCAGTGTGTGGTTCCCCCACAGCGGTCCTCAATCACTCTGTGCCCCCTGTGCTCTCACACTGGTCATTGAACAGCACTCTTACTTTTTGAAGAAATGCCCATTGACCTCAAATTGCTGCCGTAACATAACTTTTCCTCGATATTCAATTATAAGGGTATCTAATGCCAAGTCTCTTGCTGCCCTCAAGATCTTCCGGTGCTTCTGAACCCGAGTCACTCTTCCCAGTTGCAACTGCAATGGAAACCAGAACAAAATATGAGAACTCAAAACAGAACCTCAGGCAACAGCCCTGTAGATTTTATCCTATGATTTACATATGAACAAACTGGCTTCTAGTAACAGGACCTGGAATTCTGACCAGCTCATGACACCACTACTCCAAGACAGACATTGGGCAACAGGTAATGACTTGGAAATAATGTTTATTCATGGGAATAGGAAAATTTATCTGTGCTTACCCAAAAATGTCCTTTCTTTGAGTAATAAGATCAACAGATCCATTAGAATTGGTACTTCAGCCTGATTGCAGCTTGGGGGCAGAACCAGACCTGTCAATCACTGGCAGTAGGAGAATGCCCCACCTCCTTAAATTCCTTCCCTCTAGTTGAGATAATTTCCACAGCCAGGATAATTCAAAACTACTTTCCTAAATTACAAATTGAGGAAAAAGCACAATTTCTCTCACTGCTGAGCATGGTAAATTCTTCCTAATGACAACAACCCCAAATCCTTGGATGTCAATTTCCTTCTCTATTCTAGATGACCCATTTGTCTCCAGGATCTGAGGACCTTAATATTTGAAGAAAGCATATTTTCAGGTAAGCATGGATAAACTTTCCTATTCTTCTTCATGCTAAGGTCCACAGAGCTGTTACAGTGGGATTGTCAAAGCAGTGTGTCTCCAGGGTGGGAAGCAGGATCATCCTTTGAATGTGGACACGCAAAATGCGGTAGATTATACATAATTCCTCCATCTCCCCCTGGACACCAATTCATGGAGAAAACTTCTGCCCCACCCACCCCAAATTGCATCGGCTAAGACTGGATGACCAATATACAAACTTGGTGAACTTACATATTGATGGCCCGATATCTGTGTAGCAAATCTCAATACGTGATTACTCTGTCCTGAGACTGTCAGTGCTCCTAAGGGCTGAAATGCTTAACTGAAGGAAGAACATTTCTTGAATTCACGAAGGAAACAAATGCTATGACAATTGTGAGGACTGCCTGTTTGAATTCAAAGTACGACACTGGGTCCCAATGGAGAAAGCTCCAAACAAAACACAAAACAAAAACCTCACACTTCTGATTGGAGACAGCAACTATCAGAAGGCATATTCTGATAGATATGAAGTGTAACAACACTTCCTGCAGTGGTTCAATCTGGACTGTAAGGAGCAGAATGAGCTTTCAAGGTTGTGGCTTTATGACTTTGCAGGGTTGGAATAAGACTGATGCCCGAAGGTTTAATGTTGAGATTTGTACAAAACTTTTTTTTTTTTTTTAAACATGTTGAGAACACTACACTATAGAGATTTGTACTTTTTGTTTGGACACTCTTATACACCTATAATAAAACCCTCTGAGGATTTCAAGTCTATGCTTCATTAGTTTAACATGGAGTTAAAACTATTGACTTTGCACCAGCCAGTAGAACAAGTTCTCTCTTGCGGTTCATAAAAGCAATAATCACTTCATCCAAGTATTTATTTTAAATCAGTCTGGTTCCGGGTAGAAAACTGCTTTAAATAGCAGACCTCCTCTATGAGAGAGGCATCCAAAGTGCCAATACTAGGTTAATCAGGCCTGAGAGCCATAGTCTCTATAGCTGGAAAGATAAACAGTATCACTTCTGCTCACTCCTTCCTATCCAGGGAGCAATGGAAAAGGTGGGAAGACATACTGGAGGGAACTTACCCAGCTTTTGAAGTGTCATTCACTTCCTCACATTCCAGGTCCTATTACATTGAGACCCCACAGGGTACTTTATAGTTTCCAGATACAAAAAAAGATGAACAAGATATTTCCAGGTGTAGGAGCCACTCTGCTAATCCTTTAATTGACAGTGCACATTGTGACGGGGCAAGGCCAGATGGCTATAGAAGAGTAGTGGGAGACAGATGTATTAGATCCAGGCTAAACAAATCCCTGGAACCAGGATAAGTGAAATGGCAGCTGCTCCAGGTCAATTAAGACACCTGGGGCCAATTAAGAACTTTCCAGAAGGCAGGGAGAAGGCTAGGTTGAGTGGGACACCTGAAGCCAATCAGGGGCTGGCTGAAACTAGTTAAAAGCCTCCCAGTCAGCCAGGTGGGGGTGCACGTCAGGAGCTGTGGGAAGAAATTGTGCTGTTGGAGAGGCTGAGTAGTACACATCATATCAGGTACAAGGAAGGAGGCCCTGAGGTAAGGGTGAAGTGGAGCTTGAGGAATTGAGGGCTGCTGTGGGGGAAGTAGCCCAGGGAATTGTACGTCATGTTTCTAAAAGGTCAGCTACCATAGCTGATACTATTAGGGTTCCTGGGCTGGAGCCCGGAGTAGAGGGTGGGCCCGGGCTCCCCCACCACCTTTGCCCCTGATTAATCGCTGAGACTGGGAGACAACAGAGATTGTGCAAGGAAGGATAACTTCTCCTCACCTCCCTCGCTGGCTTATGATGAAAACGGCTCAGTAGACTGTGATCCTTGTCTCTAGAGAAAGAAGGGTTACGTGGAGGGTCACAGTGAACCTCTGAGGCTAGCGAAATCCACCAGGAAACGCGGGACCCACGGAGGCAAGGACAGAGCTTTGTCACAACTGGTGTCAGGAGAGGGACTTCGTTCACAGCATAGCGGAAGAAAAAGATTAAAAAAAGTGCACGGGGGGTTTGGATATTTTTTGTTTGTTTTGGTTTTTGTTTGTTTGCTTTTTACCACAATGGAGGAGGTGGTCAGAGCTCTGGTACAAGCCAGAGCAGCCCAGCAGGAGGCCACCCGGGCTCAGGCAATGGCACAACAGGAGTCTATGCGGCTACAGCAGGAAATCAATCAATTATTGATGAGCCAGGCGACCCAAGATTGTGCCCTCTTGAGAGAGGTGGTGGACCAGCTGAAGAGCCTCACCACCCAGGCCCGGGGGTCCAACGGGATGCAAACCCTGAGGGCCACTAGTTGTCTGCCAAAGATGACGTCAAGAGATGACGTAGAGGCATATCTCCTCTCATTCGAAAGGACTGCTCAGTGTGAGGCGTGGCCCGAGGAACAGTGGGCCAGCATCCTCGCCCCTTTTTTGTGTGGAGAGGCCCAGAAGGCCTACTTTGACTTGGATGCCACTGACTATACCCGTCTGAAGGCAGAGATCCTAGCACGAGCAGGGGTAACGGCAGCGGTAAGGGCCCAGAGGTTCCATGAGTGGAAATACCAGGAGAACAAAACCCCGAGGTCCCAGCTATTCGACCTCATACACCTCGCACGGAACTGGTTACAGCCCGAGGTGTGCAGGCAGGAGGAGATTTTGGAAACCCTGGTCATAGACCATTACATGTGGGGACTGCCGCCAGAACTCTGCAAATGGGTAGGCCAGAACGATCCGTCCATGTACGGCGAGATGATAACACTGGTAGAAAGACGGATGACAGCCAGGGGACTGACCTGACTACCCAAGGAAGGCCTCTCTCGAAGCAAGCACCCGACCCCAACCCTGGCATGTTGGGCAGCCAAACCCCTGGGGATTCCTAGGTAGAAGGGGGGGGCCGAAAACCAGCAGGGATCCCAGAAGGAGGGGATTGGCCTGAGTGGGGGGAGCCCTGGGACTAAACCCCCAGGATAGGGGAGTGATTAAAAGCAATTATAGATTTATGCATGTAGGGAGTGGGGACACATAGCAGCACAGTGTCCCAGCACCGAGGAGCCTATGCAATGTAACTTGGGGGATTGGGAGATCCCATGCTCCCTTATCCACCTCGCAGGGTCGCATAATTACACCAAGCCAGTGAGAATAAATGGAGCAGAGACTACAGCGCTTGTGGACTCTGGGAGTGCTATCACCCTCATATCGGGTAAGCTGGTAAAAAACAGTCAGCTGCTACAAGCCAAACGCGTAGCAGTGACTTGCGTGCATGGGGCCGTGAGCCATTACCCCACCATCCCAGTGGAGATAGAGGTTCAGGGAAACCCCATTGAGATGACCATGGGCGTAGTTCCTAAACTCCCATATCCTCTAGTCATTGGGAGGGACTATCCAGGGTTTGATAATTTACTCCCCCCGGAGAGGCTGGAGGGAGGTGGGGACCCTGAGGACAGCGACTCATCACCGGGGAAATGTCAACCCCCGATGTTCGCTGAGATTTCTCAGGATCTGTTCTCAGCCCCCCGAAAGACCCGGAAGACAAAAAAGGAGAGGAAGGCCATGAAGGCCTTGGGAACCTGGATCCTGACCCAGGGCCAGAAGACCTCCCTAGTAGGCAGATGGACGTGAGCAGCCGACAGAGAAATTTCCACCATAGAAGGTGAGCCAGAAGCTGCCCCCAGCCATGATGGCGATGAGCCATTGGAAGACGCAGAAGCCGGCCGCTGGGAGCTTGGGCAGGTTAGTCCCGGGAGAGAGACTTTTGGGCGGGACCAGGCAGAGGACCCCAGATATGATAACGCCAGGGAAGAGGTGGCCGAGATCGATGGGATACCCGTGGATGGGAAGGTCCGGAGTCCTGGACCTTACTTCATAGTGAAGAAAGATCTCCTGTACCGTGTGGTGCAAATGCAGGAGCAAGAGATACAACAACTTCTGGTGCCACGAAAACATCAAAAAGCCATACTGAATCTCACCCACAGTCACCTGTTTGGAGGACACGTAGGGGTAGAGAAAACCCAGGCATGGATCCTGCAAAGGTTCTTCTGGCCAGGAGTACATGAAGATGTCCGGCAATACTGCACCTCTTGTCCGGAGTGTCAATTACATAGCCCTCGCCCGCACTTGTGGGCTTCTTTCGTGTCTCTTCCAATAATAGAGGTTCCTTTTGAACGGATAGCCATGGATCTGGTAGGGCCCCTAGAGAAGACAGCTCGGGGCCACCAATATGTGCTAGTTGTACTGGACTATGCAACCCGGTCCCGGAAGCTGTTCCCCTGCGCAACACAGCTTCCAAGACAATAGCTACGGAGCTAGTACAGATCTTTGCCCGGGTTGGGCTACCCAAGGAGATATTCACTGATCAAGGGACATCTTTCATGTCCAAGTTGATGAAAGATCTCTGTTCATTGCTCCATGTACAAGCCCTACGGACCTCTGTATACCACCTGCAAACAGATGGCCTTGTGGAAAGGTTCAACAGGACCCTCAAGGCCATGATCAGGAAAGTGGTGAGCTGGGATGGGAAAGATTGGGATACCCTATTGCTTTACCTCATGTTCGCCATCTGGGAGGTTCCGCAAGCCTTCACAGGTTTCTCTCCATTCGAATTACTATATGGGCGCCACCTTCAGGGCATATTGGATATAGCCATAGAAGCCTGGGAAGAGGAGCCAAATCCCGGAAGGAACATAGTTGAGCATGTACTGCAGATGAGAGATTGGATAGTCCAAGTTACGCCCATTGTACGGGAACACTTGGAGAGAGCACAGGAGACCCAATGAACCCATTATAACCACCAAGTGAAGCTTCGCCGGTTCCAACCAGGGGATCGGGTGATGGTACTGGTGCCCACAGCAGAAAGTAAATTGTTGGCCCAGTGGCAGGGACCCTACGAAACAATCGAAGCCATGGGAGAGATGAACTATAAGGTGTGGCAGCCAGGCTGCTGGAAATCGGAGCAAATTTACCACATCAATCTTCTAAAACCTTGGCAAGATCGAGAGACATGCTTAGTCATGCAGGAGACCCTTCCCCAGAGGATAACTTACACGACCAAATGAGGATATCATCCGACTTGACACCGATCCAAAAGATCGAGGCAGCCGACATGATTAATCGCAACAGAGATGTGTTCTCTACAAAACCAGGGCGGACAACTGAGACCTATCACCATATCCGCACAATCCCCGGAGCCAAGGTAACATTGAAACCCTACCGAATCCCAGCAGCCAAAAGAGAGGAAATCAAGGCCGAAGTAAAGAAAATGTCAGAATTAGGGGTTATTGAAGAATCTTACAGTCAGTGGTCCAGTCCAATTGTTCTAGTGCCTAAACCTGACGGTACCAGGAGATTCTGTAATGACTTTCGCCGACTGAATGAAATATCCCAGTTTGATGCATACCCCATACCATGCATCGATGAAGTGGTTGACCGACTGGGTAGTGCCCGATTCTTGACTACACTGGATCTGACAAAAGGGTACTGGCAGATTCCTTTGACCAAAGAAGCTAAAGAAAAGACAGCATTCTCCACCCCGGATGGGCTATTCCGGTACACCGTCCTCCCTTTTGGGCTACATGGGGCCCCAGCCACATTCCAGCACCTCATGGATAAGCTGCTGCGCCCCCATACTAGTTATGCAGCTACATACCTAGATGATGTCATCATCCATATGACAGTCTGGGGAACCCATTTGGAAAAAGTTGAGGCAGTACTGCGCACCTTAAGGCGGGCTGGCCTCACTGCTAATCCCGCTAAATGCGCCATTGGGCTAGCAGAGGCTAGGTACCTGGAATATATTGTGGGAAGGGGCATAGTGAAGCCCCAAATGAATAAGCTAGAGGCAATTCAAAACTGGCCGCGGGCGACCCGAAAGAAGCAGGTCCGTGTGTTCCTAGGCGTGGTAGGCTACTACCGACGGTTTATTCCCTACTTCGCCACTAGGGCAAGTCCCCTAACGGACCTGGTGAAGGCCTAAGGTCCAGACATGGTAAAGTGGACCGACGCAGCAGAGGGGGCATTTACAGACCTTCGAATGGCCCTCTGTAATGACCCCGTACTCACAGTCCCGGACTTTAACAGGGAATTTGTTTTACAGACAGACGCTTCCAAGGTGGGATTGGGAGTTCTGTCGCAAATGGTGGGAAAAGAGGAACACCCAATACTCTACCTAAGCAGAAAGCTTCTCCCAAGAGAACAGAAATATGCAGTAGTCGAGAGAGAATGCCTTGCTGTCAAATGGGCTATGGAGACACTGTGTTATTACCTCTTAGGCCAGCAATTTACTCTTGTGATGGACCATGCACCCCTCCAGTGGATGCAGCAGAATAAGGAAAAGAATGCAAGGGTCAACAGGTGGTTCTTATCCCTCCAACCATTCCAGTTCCGCATACGGCACAGGGCTGGATGCCACTATGGCAACGCTGATGGTCTGTCATGAGCATACTGCCTGGCGTCCCAAGTTGCCCAACTCTATGGTGTTGAGCGGGGTGGGGGGGAGGGAATATGTGACGGGGCAAGGCCAGATGGCTATGAAAGAGTAGTGGGAGATAGATATATTAGATCCAGGCTAAACAAATCCTTGGAACCAGAATAAGCGAAATGGCAGCGGCTCCAGGTCAATTACGACACCTGGGGCCAATTAAGAACTTTCCAGAAGGCAGGGAGAAGGCTAGGTTGAGTGGGACACCTGATTCATCCCCCAATCAGGGGCTGGCTGAAACTAGTTAAAAGCCTCCCAGTCAGTCAGGTGGGGGTGCACGTCAGGAGCTGTGGGAAGAAGTTGTGCTGTTGGAGAGGCTGAGTAGTACACACCATATCAGCTACAAGGAAGGAGGCCCTGAGGTAAGGGTAAAGTGGAGCTTGAGGAACTGAGGGCTGCTGTGGGGGAAGTAGCCCAGGGAATTGTACGTCATGTTTCTAAAAGGTCAGCTACCATAGCTGATACTATTAGGGTTCCTGGGCTGGAGCCCGGAGTAGAGGGTGGGCCTGGGCTCCACCCCCATCTTTGCCCCGATTAATCACCGAGACTGGGAGACAACCGAGACTGTGCAAGGAAGGATAACTTCTCCTCACCTCCCTCGCTGGCTTATGATGAAAATGGCTCAGTAGACTGTGACCCTTGTCTCTAGAGAAAGAAGGGTTACATGGAGGATCACAGTGAGCCTCTGAGGCTAGCGAAATCCACCAGGAAACGCGGGACCCACAGAGGCAAGGACAGAGCTTTGTCACAACATACAGATAGGAAACTGTGCTCTGCCGAGGACAGGAGAATTTCTCTCTGTAGTAGGGCTGATCGTGTTTTGTTATTATGAAAATCCTACCAGACACATTGATTATTGAACCAAAACAGCTCCATTTTCCATGGAAAAAACACAAAGAAAGAATCATTGTGTTCCGGCTGGTGGATGCTGTATTCTCTTTCTGGTATTCATTCCCTGAGCTGAATCTGGAAGATCACTTTAAAAAAAAAAATTGATATTCTGCATTCACCAGTGGTGGAAGTGAAGAGTATGCAACTGGAACTAGATCTCTGCCAATGCATAAAAGAGGATGAGAAGCAGAGGGGATACCAGGAATTACTGGACAGATCTCTCACAAACCCCTGATCATTGAAGCATGCCTGTGTATGAGATCAAAATTCCAGACAGGGTCTGGTAAGAACTGGATTTTTGTTTGTGATACTTTCCATTATGGTCATCATCTTATGTCAATGTTTTTTCTGATCTGAGACTTTGTTCCGGATAGTATTCATCCTCAGTCCAGGCCTATGATAGACTTTCCTGAGGCCATGAATCTGTCCTTGATTCAAGATACTCTAGAAACCATATCTCTGTGTTTCCTCCACTTTTTCTGTACAGACTCTTATTAGAAATATTGTCTAAGAACACATAAGTGACTTTCTTCTTCCGTAAAGCCAACATTATTGCTACCATGATCATGAGAGAGAGACTCTGGGAGCGCATAGAAGATCAAATAGGAAAGATCAAAGTTGGGAAGGGAAAGGAAAGAGGCTGCCACCCATCTAAAAAACACAGGAACGATCAGAACATGGTTAAGTGGGAGTGCAATGCTTTGACGACAAACCTTCTTTAGGAAAAAATTGTTAATAACCTTCCATAACTGTTCTTCGAGATGTGTTGCTCATGTCCGTTCCATGATAGGTGTGTGCGCGCCATGTGAACTATTGCCAGAGAATTTTCTCTGAGTGGTATTTGCTGGGCTGACTGTAGCACCCTCTGGAGCTGCACGCGTATGTGCCAGTATAAGGGGTGCTGCTGGCTCCACACCCTGTCGGTTCCTTCTTACCGGTAATTCGGACAGAGAGGTCATGGAATGGACATGAGCAACATCTCAAAGAATAACAGTTACAGAAAGTTAGTAACCATTTTTTCTTCAAGTGCATTCCATGCTAGGTGACTCACAAGCAGAACCCCAGGAGGTGGGCTCAGAGTTAATGGACACGTTGACTGCAACACTGCTCTTCCAAACTGGCATAGTCTTGGGCCTGTTGGGTGATGGCATAGTGGGATGCAAAGATATGCACTGAAGACCAGGCTGCGGCTCTGCAGATGCCCTGGTTTGGGACCTGTGCGAGGAACACCACTGATGAAGCTCAGGCTCTTGTGGAATGAGCAGTTACTATGGCTAAAAATAAAATGTTCACCTGCTCATAAGCCCAAATACAGGCGGTTATCCAGGACGAGATCCTTTGGGTTGACACAGTTAGCCTTCTCATCCTTTCTGCTATTGCCACAAAGAGTTGCATGGATTTGCAGAAGGGTTTAGTTCTCTCAATATAAAAAGTGAAGGCCTGCCTAATGTCCAATGAATGAAGCCATCATTCCTCAGAGTTCTTGAGAGGTTTTGGGAAGAAGACAGGTAGGCATATGACCTAGTTATTAATGAATTGTGACACCACCTTTGGCAAAAAGGCCAGATGGGGGCTCAGTTGAACCTTGTCCTTGAACACCATGTAAGGTGGTTCTGACACAAGGGCCTTGACCTCAGAGACCCTTCTGGCTGAGGTTATCACCACCAGGAAGGTGACCTTCCAAGAGCGAAGTAGCAGGGATCGCTATGCTAATGACTCAAAGAGGGGTGGGGAGAGGATGAATTTCAACAGGAACAAGTTGAAATCCCCTGTGCGGGAGGGTTGGTTTGTGAACCTGAGGATACAGTTTTTCTAACCCCTTGAGAACTGTTATTTCATGGGAGAACACTGATCTGCCGTTCATGGGGGGGGTGGGTGGGAAGAGGGGAGAGGCTGAGATGGCTGCCAAATGTACCTTAATAGACAAGAAAGCCAGGCCCTGCTGTTTTAGGTGAAGCAAATAGTCCAAGACAGACTGAAGGAAAGGTCGAGATGGATAGAGATCATGTTTGAAAGTCCAACAAGTGAAACGTTTCCAATTGGTCAAGTAGGTAGTCCTGGGGGAAGGCTTTCTACTACCTAGCAAGTTCTGTCGATCCTGTTCTGAGCAAACCTGCTCTTCAGGGTTCAGCCATGCAGCATCCATGCAGTTAGGTGCAAGTAGGTGAGATTCGGGTGAAGTACCCAGCTGTGGTCTTGAGAAATTGGGTGCGGTTGCACTGGGAGTGACAGCGGAGCTGCCACTGAGAGGTCCAGGAGCATGCTGAACCAATGCTGGCATGGCCACACTGGTGCTATGAGGATAACTCATGCCTTGTCCCGCTTGATTTTTAGAAGAACTGTGTGCACTAAGGGGATCGGGACGGGTGGGGCGTACAGTAGGTGGTCTGCCCATAAGAGCAGAAAGGCGCTGGAGAGGGAGCCTGGGCTGTGCCCTGCAGCGAACAAAAAACAATGGCATTTTCTGTTCTGCCTGATGGCGAACAGATCCACCTGGGGAGGCCCCCACTTTTGGAAAATGAATTTGGTTATCCGCCAATATGTTCCAGGCTCCCAGGAAATGTGACGCCTAGAGATGAATGGAGCATCTCGTACAGAAATCCCATAGATGGCCAGTCTCCTGATACAGGGCTGAGGATCGAGACATCCTTGCTTATTGACATAGAACCTGGCTGCTGTATTGTCCGTCAGGACTTGTACCACCTTGCCTGAGACCTGGGGAAGGAACATCTGGTATGCGAAGTAAGAACTCCCTGACGTTTATGTGCAGGGAGAGTTCCTTCCTGGGACCAGAGGATCCAAGTCCTGAAGTTGTTGAGGTGGGCTCCCCATGCTACGTTTGACACATCCAAAATTAAGGATACTGATGGTTCTGGGGTAACAAAGGGCACCCCAATTATTACCTATCTTGGGTCTTTCCACCAGTCCAGGGGGAACCAGGGGAGGGAACGTAAGCATTGAGTCCAAGTTGTGTCTTCTCAGGGAGTAAACTGATGCTAGCCACATTTCGAGGGGCCCAAAGCGCAGCCTTGCATATTGAACCATAGGTTTCAGAGTAGCAGCCGTGTTAGTCTGTATTCGCAAAAAGAAAAGGAGTACTTGTGGCACCTTAGAGACTAACAAATTTATTAGAGCATAAGCTTTCGTGAGCTACAGCTCACTTCATCGGATGCATCCAATGAAGTGAGCTGTAGCTCACGAAAGCTTATGCTCTAATAAATTTGTTAGTCTCTAAGGTGCCACAAGTACTCCTTTTCTTTATATTGAACCATGTAAGTCAAAGCTGCCATGTGACCTAGAAGCTTGAGGCACACCTGAGCTATTGTGATTGGGTGGGCCACGATACTGGATATCAGGTCCATCATGGTCTGGAAAAAGGCCTCCAGCAGCAATGTCCTTGCTTGGGTCAAGTTGACCACAGCCCGAATAAATTCCATTCTCTGAACTGGGACAAGCGTTGACTTCTGCTCGTTTATCAGCAGGCCCAGTGCTCAGAAGGTGGCTTGGACCGTGCTGATGCTATTCTGTACTTGAGCCGGCGACTGACTTTTGATCAGCCAGTCACTGAGGTACAGGTAGACTTGTATGCCTTGCTACCTGAGGAAGGCTGCAACAACCACCATACACTTTGTAAAAACACGCAGGGCTGCCGATAAGTAGTGGTAATGGTGTTGACACACTGTAAACCTGAAAAATCTTCTGTGGTCACGGGAGACAGAAATGTGAAAGTATGCGTCCTTTAAGTCGAGGGCGGTGTACCATTCCCCTGATCCAGGGAAGGAATGATGGAGGCCAGGAAGACCATGTGGAACTTCAATTTCCTGAGATCTGTTGAGGCGACATAGGTCCACGATGGGCTGGAGGCCCCCTTTGGCATTAGGAAATACCGGGAGTAGAACCTCTTCCCTCTCTAGTCTTGAGGAACTTCCTCCATGGCCCCCATACGTAGGGGGGGATTACACCTCAGAGAGGAGGGGCTGATCACGAAAAGGGTCCCTGAAGAGGTATGGGGTGAGGGGGAGGCAGAAACTGCAGGGTATAACCAGCTGTCACTGTGTTCAGGACCAATGGTCCAACGTTGTGAATGTCCATGTCAGGCTGAAGAGCGACAAACGATCCAAAAATAAAAGGGGAGGCAGATCCGACACGGTGACTGGTATAGCGCCATTGGACACACCTAAAAAGGCCTGCTTGGGCCGACCAGAGTATCTCTGAGACCCGAATGGGAGGCTGAAGTGGGCAGAAATGGTTGGCGCTGTTTATAACTCCTTCCTTTTCTTTTGTAGGGCTCCTGTCCTGGAGGTGCCAAGAACCAGGGAGGCTGCTGAGGCCTAAAGTGCTTTCTGGAAGCAGACAGAGCGTAAAGGCGTAAGGATCGTAGACTGGCCCGAGCCCTTCAGTCCATGAAGTCTTGTGTCCATCTGCTCTGAGAAAAGAGAGGAGCCTTCGAAGGGAAGCTCCTGGATGGACTGTTGGACCTCAATGGGAAGGCCAGAGGACTGGAGCCAGGAACAGTGCCTCATGGTGACCACAGAGGCCACTATCTAGGCTGCCGAGTTGGCAGCATGCAGAGCCGCCTCGAGAGAGGTCCTGGCCATGTTCTAACCCTCTTCTAGGAGGGCTGCAAACTCCTGTCTTGACTTTTAGGACAGGAAGTCTTTGAATTTATTCAAGGAGTCCCACAGATTAATATCATATTTCCTCAGCAAAGTGAGTGCAGGTATTCAAACTTGCCTGCCAGCACAGAATTCTTTTCTGCCCTCTTTGAAGTAGGGGCCAAAGAAGAAGGAGGTTGCCACAGGGCCTTGACTGGTCCCATCACCATCTCATTGATGGGAAGGGCCACTTTGGATGGAGCTGCTGCAGCCAGGATATCAATAAGACTCTGTGATGTCTCTTTGAGCTCCTCAATCTCCAAGTCCAAGTTTGAAGCAACCCGCTTCAGAAGGTTTCTGATGGGCCCAGAAATTGTCCTATGGAAGCAAGCTACTGGGACCCGCGACAGCTTTAGCTGGGTAGGACCGGGGGAGGGGCTCCTCCTTCTTCTGCCTTGACTATGTCCACTAGAGGCATCTCCTGGAAGTCAGTACTGGAGTCAGTAGCAGAGTCGGGATCCAGTGCCAAGTGGGAAGGAGCGTTAGCCCATCTTTCGGAGACCACAGAGTAGGACTGGTGGGAGGAAGGACCCTGCATCAGGGGATTCACCAAGGGAAGGTCATGCCTGACTAATCTAATCGCCTTTTATGATGAGATTACTGGTTCTGTGGATGAAGGGAAAGCAGTGGATGTATTGTTTCTTGACTTTAGCAAAGCTTTTGACACGGTCTCCCACAGCATTCTTGTCAGCAAGTTAAGGAAGTATGGGCTGGATGAATGCACTATAAGGTGGGTAGAAAGCTGGCTAGATTGTCGGGCTCAACGGGTAGTGATCAATGGCTCCATGTCTAGTTGGCAGCCGGTGTCAAGTGGAGTGCCCCAGGGGTCGGTCCTGGGGCCCGTTTTGTTCAATATCTTCATAAATGATCTGGAGGATGGTGTGGATTGCACTCTCAGCAAATTTGCGGATGATACTAAACTGGGAGGAGTGGTAGATACGCTGGAGGGGAGGGATAGGATACAGAAGGACCTAGACAAATTGGAGGATTGGGCCAAAAGAAATCTAATGAGGTTCAATAAGGATAAGTGCAGGGTCCTGCACTTAGGATGGAAGAATCCAATGCACCGCTACAGACTAGGGACCGAATGGCTCGGCAGCAGTTCTGCGGAAAAGGACCTAGGGGTGACAGTGGACGAGAAGCTGGATATGAGTCAGCAGTGTGCCCTTGTTGCCAAGAAGGCCAATGGCATTTTGGGATGTATAAGTAGGGGCATAGCGAGCAGATCGAGGGACGTGATCGTTCCCCTCTATTCGACACTGGTGAGGCCTCATCTGGAGTACTGTGTCCAGTTTTGGGCCCCACACTACAGGAAGGATGTGGATAAATTGGAAAGAGTACAACGAAGGGCAACGAAAATGATTAGGGGTCTAGAGCACATGACTTATGAGGAGAGGCTGAGGGAGCTGGGATTGTTTAGTCTGCAGAAGAAAAGAATGAGGGGGGATTTGATAGCTGCTTTCAACTACCTGAAAGGGGGTTTCAAAGAGGATGGCTCTAGACTGTTCTCAATGGTAGCAGATGACAGAACGAGGAGTAATGGTCTCAAGTTGCAATGGGGGAGGTTTAGATTGGATATTAGGAAAAACTTTTTCACTAAGAGGGTGGTGAAACACTGGAATGCGTTACCTAGGGAGGTGGTAGAATCTCCTTCCTTAGAGGTTTTTAAGGTCAGGCTTGACAAAGCCCTGGCTGGGATGATTTAACTGGGACTTGGTCCTGCTTTGAGCAGGGGGTTGGACTAGATGACCTTCTGGGGTCCCTTCCAACCCTGATATTCTATGATTCTATGATTCTATGAAACCCCCAGAGGTTCCAATAGGGCCACTGCATTGGCCAGTGACCCGCTGACTAGATGCCTGCTGGAGGACTGGCGCTGAAGCCCAGTGGAGCGTAGGCTGGGTACTGATGGTGGGCTTTTGGCAGTACATAAGGTTCCCCTTCAGACTCTGAAGAGGATTCTTCTCTCAGCAACCACAGTGGAGCAGTACCCACTTATGTCTCCATGTGGTGCTGGGTCTCTGGGAACCAGTGGTGTACTAGAGATCGGGATGCTGGGATCAATTGGGGCTTTCCCCTAGGTGATGCTGAGATGGTGCCTGACGCACCGTTCCCTCCTGCTTCTGGATGCCAAAGCTGGTGGGTGCACCATTGGAGCTGGCGGGACCTGAAAAAAAAGAGAAGGTCCCTAGCTGAAAATCTTCTGGGGTCAATAGCATTGTCAGTCCGCTGGCACTGCAGTGGTTTCCTTGTGTCGGCAGAGGGTCCCATACCAGGTTGAATGCCCTCGGCAGAGTCGACAGTGCCGACACAGGTCCAGGGCTAAAAGAGTAGCCTGGCATAGGTCTCGCTAAACAGCCTTCTCTCCACTTGTCTCTCTTCTGCATGAGTGAGTGCCCTCTCTCAGTATGCTGCTTCTTGTACTACTTCCTTGGCACCAGAGACAGTGCCACGAAGAGCTCAATGCTGGAGGAGCACTTTACCCTGACACCAAAATACTTGACGCCAAATCGGAGAGGCTCAGCTCTGAGACAGGTCTGAGGGTAGCTTCCACGAGGACAGCTGTCAGTCTGATGTCCCTGACTTTTTTGGTGAGGGGTCTGAAGTCCTGACAGATCTGGCATTTGTACTTCACATGAGTTTCACCCAGGCACTTTAAGCAGCTGGAGTGCAGGTCACTCAGGAGTATAGGCTTGCCACAGGAGGTAAAAGGCTTGAAGACCATGGAAAGGGGCATGCCTGGCACCTGGGGCAAAAGTCCCTCTATAACAGGAACTAACTATTTACACTAATTATATACACTAAAACTACTTGAAACCATATACACTCCACTATAACAACAATGAACACAGAAAAACTCAGAAAACCAATAGGAAGAAGCCTTGCCAAAGCAAGAAGAGTTGTTCCAGCAACCATCACGGGCTGTAAGAAGGAACTGAGAGGGTGAGGGGCCAGCAGCGCCCCTTATGCCACTGCATAACCTGCAGCACCAGAGGGCCATAGAGCCAGCCCAATAGATACTACTAAGGGAAAAATCTCCGGCAACAGTGCTCGTGGTGCGCGCACACACCTAGTATGGAATGAACATGAACAAGCAGATGTTTCTGACAGGGCCTCTCTCTGCTTGTTCATGATTTTCTGAGGCTAAAAACTGGATGGGGATCAGGTTGTAGTGCTCTGATCTGAAATTCACAATGGCAAGACAAGAGGCAATGGGTTCAAACCACAGCATAGAAGATTTAGATTAAATCTCAGGAAAAACTTTACCTAACTGTAAGAACAGTAGGACAGTGGAACAGACTGCCTAGGGAGGCTGTGGAAGCTCCTTCACTGGAGGTTTTCAAAGAAGGCTGGATAGCCGTCTCTTTTGGATGGTTTAGACAACAAATTCTACACGTTGGCAGGAGGTTAGACTAAATGACCCTTGTGGTCCTTTGTAACCCCAATGATTCTGAATCCTTCATTCATGTCACAGCTTTTCCCTAGGTTGCTGAGATTGTGAGTGGGACAAAGTTCATCTTGGCATTCTTGCACAGTCCCCTCTGGACAACGTCCAATGACTTCATTTAGTCAAAGTTATTAGTAGCCCTTTTGCTCTCAAATTCAAAAAGCCAGCCACCAATCTGGGGTCTAACTCCAAATAACAAGGGTCAAGAGACTTGCAGATAGCTCTGAGGAAACTGAGGGCAGTTACTGACCCTGTACTTGTTCTAGCTACCACTTGCAGACAGATATTTTCTCCTATTGTACTTCACAGATTCCTTCAACTTGCCATATTACATCTATTTCTTTCTATAGTGTTTGGTAGAAGTTAGAATTAAAAGCCAACTTTTCTGATGACTCTGAATAGCCTCAGGTTTCCATAAAGTTTCCATTGTATCACTAAGATAGCTGGGGATGAGATGCTCAAACAAAATCAGTCTCAAGGCCACATTTACCTGCATGTAAAAGATGAGTCTCTAGCTCTCTCTCTTCAGGGAGAAGCCCTTTGGCCGTGTGAATTTTTTAGGTTGAGAAGACTACACTTGTAATATCGTCCACCCTGATGAGAGAGTCAAGTGTGTTTAAGGTGGCAGATGACAGTTCATGTTTGTTTCTGTTGACCTGCCCCCTGAGAGTTTTCATGCTCGAAGGAGGGGACTAAGGCCAGGACTGCCTGGACTCAGTTGCTTGTGAAGGGCCTGCACAGTGAGGAGGCCATTGTCTGGTAAAAATCTCCCCCAGTTAGAAACGCTGAGTCCTTGACGACCAGGGATAATCGCCACACGTATCTTTGTTAGAGACAACAGGACAAATTTTGTCTGGTGCATACTGAAGAACCTTCTGGTCTTATAAACTTGAGACTGTGTGGGTGGTCATGGGTTCGAAAGAAGTAAATGGTGGAGGCTCCTTATAGCCTGTCAGTTCTTCCACATTTGGGCAGCTGTCACGCTCATCACTCCACAGCTATCTGCTGCGGGGGAGAAAGTGGAGGAGAGGCGTGGCAGCCTGCAGCAGAAACTTCGAGCAATAACCTGGATATTTGAGCATGGCAACCCGCAGCTGGGAACGCCAGCCCAACAGCCAGGGCGTGGCAACCCACAGCAGCAGCAGCTGATGACAGCTTGATACTTTCTCAGTCTTGTAGGTCTGTCAGGACACCTCTTCCCCTTTTATATATCTTCCCAGTGTGTATGAGGACAGATAGTTATAGATCGTCTAGGGCAATGCAGACCTCCTAAGGGTAATTTTACAGTACTCACTACACTCTTGCCTAACAGTCTCTCCTCTATTTGATTTCAATAAAAAATTATAGTTTACGATTTGATTCTCTAACTTTTTTGTGAAATGCTGACCTTCCTTTCCTAATGTGGGTGGTGGGAGAGATCTGCATGCTTCAAGAATCAGCACATCTATGGCCTGGTCCTTTCTGCACTGATATGCATTGCTGCACTCTGAAGGTGAGGAGGGAAATGGTGCTGAATGTATTATTCATTTTATCCTCCTTTGGGGAGTTTGTCCCTATGATCCTGCTTCAGAGAGAGGAGCAAACTTGAGCTCAGAGACAATTTCCTCAAAAATCCAGTACAGCCCTGGGACACATCTGGGAATTAGACAAGACATTATTGAGTCCAACTGTTAGCCTACAAATTTGAAGCAAAGTTTGGAATTTCCCTCAGAAAAGCTTTGCAGCAGGGAGGGCTGGTTGAGCCACTGGCTGCTGTAAAGGCAGAAAAAACTGGAGGGATCATCAGCAGGCAGGAAATAACCCCTGCTCCAGAGACTGACAGGAGGGATTCTGCCCCTAATCTGTAAAACTGAAGTACCCATTGCAGTGGATGTGTGGACCTTAGCACAAAAAAGAAAATATATTCCAGGAAGATATAAAACATCCCTTATGTAGCAGCAATGGTTTGGTTAGGCCAGGAAGATTTCTGGACCTATCCCTGAGAAGGGCCCCATTCTTCTATAAACTGAGTTGGGAAGGGTGCGCAAGAAGTGGTAAAGACTCTTGGCCTGATGTCTCATAAATAAGGCTACGATTTTTTTCACAGAGATCATGAAATCCATGACTTCTAGCGACCTCCATGAATTCAGCCCTGTTGACCAGGAACTGCAGCGGGGGGATCACAGGTCTCCTGGAGTTCCCGGCCACTGTGGGCCCCATGCAGCTCTTAACTGACCCTCCCCACAGCTCCCAGCCGCCTTGGGTGGCAGGGCTCCCCTCCCCCAGTGCAGCTCCTGACTGCCATGGGTGGCAGGGTTCCCCTCCCCCACTGCAACTCCTAGCCGCTGCAGGCGGCGAGACCCCAGAGTTCCGAGCAACCGTGGGCACTGTGGGTCCTTCAAAGCTTCCGGCGGCCATGGGTGGTACCTTGGAGCTCCAAGCCCCTACAGGTGGTGGGGGCCCCCAGAGTGGCGCAGCAGCTGCCAAACTTCTGAAGGCGGTGTGGGGACCCCGCAGCTGGGCTCCCCATTTTGTCAGGGATATTTTTAGTAAAAGTCAGGGACAGGTCATGGACTTCCATGAGTTTTTCCTTATTGCCAGTGACCTGTCCCTGACTTTTACTAATAATATCCGTGACAAAATCTTAGCCTTACTCATGAACTATGCTAACCTTTTCCTTCTATATACAGAAACATAGGACTGGAAGGGATCTTCAGGGTCATCGAATTCAACTCCTTGATATTGCAGGCAACTTCGTCATATAATCGTATCCATAAACTAAAACTAGTTGGGTTATTTACCCGCACCAATCCTATTGGGAGGCTATTCCAGAAACTCACTGCTCATGATTAGAAACCTTCTTCGAATTTTCAGCTTGAATGTATGCACAGCCAGTTTATACCCATTTGTTCTTGTGTCAACATTGTTCATTTTGCTTAAATAGCTCATCTCCTCTCAGGTGTATGTATAGACACCAGCCATATCTCCTCTCAGCCTTCGTTTTGCTAGGCTACACAAGCCAAGCTCTTTTAGTCTCCTCTTGTAAGACAAGCTCAATTCCCATGATCGGCCTTGGAGCCCTTCTCTGCACCTGTTCCAGCATGAATTCATCTTTCTTGAACATGGATGACCCGAACTGCACAAGTTTTCCAGATGAGATTTTTACCAATGCCTTGAACAATAGCATATCTCCCTATTTCTACTGCAAATACATATACACAGATACCTTTATCTGCATCAAGGACTTGAAATGGTCTTCTTGCTCACCAGCCAAGACTTTGTACCTAGGACCCCATGGATTGGCCTCCACCTGCTCCTGTATTCACACTGGTTCTTACCTGCATTCACACTGGTTCTTACCTGCATCTGGGACCCAATAACTGTATTATTGCAGGCCAACTCTGTCTTGTTGATTGTGTCCAGCACAGCAGTTTTGCCCACAAATTCTTTATTGGCACTTAGATGCCGTTCCAGGAGATTCTGTACATCAGCACTATACTGGTTAGTAAAGGCTTCTTCATACTGATCTGTCCAGAGCCGTATCCGGTTCTCCCAACCCTCAGCTGTGTTCTCATCCAGGGCATGTGCTTCAGAAGGAGAATTCTGCATCAAAGAACATAAGGTGAATGAATAGTACTTGCTGGGAGAAAACTCAATCCTAGAAGCTCTGGTGGAAGTGCTGGAGCTCACCAGTCTTCTTCCTCTGTTGCCAGAACTAGAAAAGTGAGTCGCTCACCAGCCCTGGGCCCCACTCAAATACTCAGATGATCACATGGGTATCCAAGAGGTGGTACCATTACATTTCCACCCTCTAGCACAGAGTATAAAGCTGCTTCTTACTAGTGAGCCATGGAAAATTTAGCATTGGGTGAAACCCATAAGGGACACACTGCTTAAGCTGTCCTATATGGAAAGGAGACAGACTCAGAGGCATGGGGAACAGAGAAACAAAACCTGTTTTTCTCACTTGTCTCCTGACTTCCTCCTTTTTCCCCTGCTCCTCTTGCCTACTCTTCCCCTTCCAGCCCTTTATTCGCCACTCCTCATTTTGCTCTCACCCCAACATTCATTCTATAGTTCCCAACCCCAACAATAGAAAGGACAAAACACAAAAAGGTAAATGTTTAAGAATAAAAAGTAGCAATAAGCCAGTAAAAATGCACACTTGTGTAGAGGCTGCAAAAAGGGAAACTTAGAAATAACAGAACAGGTGGAGGATTAAATAGTAGAAATAGACACATAATAAAATAGTTAAAAATAACAAAATATAAACAAACACTTCACTCCGGTTTGGAACATTACAGCTGTGCTCATTGTCCAAGGGTACATCATCCTGTGTCTTGATAACTGCAACATCGTGCCCTCTGATCTTGACAAATGCAATCTTGCTCCACTCATATCCACTAAGAATGCTGCTGTTAAGATCATTTTCCTAGCCCGCGGTGGCCAACCTGTGGCTCCGGAGCCACATGCGGCTCTTCAGAAGTTAATATGCGGCTCCTTGTATAGGCACCGACTCCGGGGCTGGAGCTACAGGTGCCAAGTTTTGAATGTGCTGGAGAGTGCTCACTGCTCAAACCTTGGCTCTGCCACAGGTCCTGCCCCCACTCTACCCCTTCCCCTCCCCTGAGCCTGCCATGCCCTCGCTCCTCTCCTTCCCCCCCAGAGCCTCCTGCACGCCACGAAACAGCTGATCAGGAGGTGCGGGGAAGAGAGAGGGAGGCGCCAATCGGCAGGGCTGCTGGTGAGCGGGAGGCGCTCAGGGAAAGCTGATGAGGAGGGGCTGCTAATGTATTACTGTGGCTCTTTGGCAATGTACATTGGTAAATTCTGGCTCCTTCTCAGGCTCAGGTTGGCCACCCCTGTCCTAGCCTGTCACTTTGATCGTGTCTCTCAGATCTCTCCACCAGCCCCATGTTCTCTACTGAATCAAATGTAAATTGCTTGTATTCACTTTCAAGGCCACTCAGGATCAATCCCCACTTTACATATAATTTCTCATTTGCTGCCAACTCCTGCCTTCAATTGACCCGCAATTCCAGCCTCCATCACCTAGTTGTAAAGTTTTCACAAACAAGCACCTTCGTGCTTTCTCCCAGGCTAACCCTGCGTTTGCAAGGCACGCACCATAAACACCTATAAAGCTGCCTCATTATCCTCCTTCAAATGCTCCTTTGCTGGGATGCCTACAAAGAACCTGACAACAGTCAGGCTGCTGGTGTGCTGAGACCCCTGCCTACCACTAGTACTCTCTCACGGATTCCCTGTGATCCCACACGTCTGTATACATCTGTTTCTTGTTTCACACTTAAGATTGTAAGGTCCTTGGGGGCAGGAACTGTCTTTTTGTTCTTTGTTTGTACAGCACCTAGCACAATGGAGTTCTGGTCCATGACAAGGGCTCTAGGTGCGACGACGATGTAATTAATAAATAACTGTAAAATAAATACGTAAGTATACAATATTAGCACTGTTACCTTGTCCTACTTTCCCTTCCATTGTTTTCACACATTTGCTGCGTTCTCTCAAACCAGACTGTGTTTTACATGTTTGTGCAGCACCCAACACAGTGGAGGGCTCTAATCCTGAGCACAAATAGCGTGGGTGCAGAACGGGCAATGAAAAGTGGCTAGAAGCACGGAAAGACCTCTACATGAGACGATGCTGAGAAGACTGGGATTGTAGTTTTGAAGGGAAATGAATGAGGCCATGATAAACGCATTATTAAAACTGAATGAGAGAGAACATAATTAGGTGCTCCTGTTTACCCTCTCTTATAAGACTACAGCAAGGGAGCCAAACAATAAAATTGGAAGGCAATAAATTTAAAAGGGAAATTCTTTTTACATCACATAATTAGCCCCTGGAACTCTCTGACACAAGATACTGAGGCCAAGAACTTAGCAGGATTCATAAAGGACTGAAATGTTTTTGGGACTGATACTTCAGTGACAGGCGCCAAAGAATAATCTCAGAGCATAATAAGAACATTCACAATTATGTTAGATCAGATAAACAAAGTATAACAATATTCAGAAGCTTGAGTTACATATATAACTGTCCACTACAGGATTTTGTGCAACTTCCTCTGAACCATCTGGTACTGGCGACTATCAGAGCCAAGATACTGAACTAGGATGGTGAGACATATCAGAGTACAATCCAGACTAATGAGCTGCTGTGTCACCCCTGCCCTCTATCCTGGGGTGCCCTTTACAATGCTTTGCTGCTGTACCTAGACTGTACCCTGGTATGTCAAAGTGGCGCAGCAAGCAAAGTTTATGCACAGCTTGTTATTTTAAATGAGGTTTACACTTTAAGCACTGGTACACAAAATTTTAAGTGAGTCTCAAGTGTGGTGGCTGGAAATAAAGAGAGATGTTGTCTGTGCTGCAAGAATACAAAGAGCGGTTTTCTAACAAGCCAGGGAAGACACTTGTTAACTCATAAAAAAATCATTGCAGAAGGGCCACAGCCACCTTTTCTGGCAGACCCTACAGGGCCCACTGTCAAGGTGCAGGAACAGAAATACAAAGCATGGTGGACCTAGGATTAATTAAAGATTCTGACAGCTCTTGGGTTTCACCTGGGATTTGGGTCTCTCAGAAAGACAACACTATAAGGTTTTATGCTGACTGTAGAAAATTCAATGCTGTCACAGAACCAGATGTGTATCCCATGCCTAGAACTGATGATATGCTGGACATTTTAAGCAAAGCTAAATAGCTCAGTTCTTTTGATTTAACTAGAGGTTATTGACAGATTCCTTTCAAAAAGGATGCACAGAAAAAATCCGCTTTCACCACTGATATGGGACTCTAGGAGTCCACAATATTACCATTTGGGTTAATTCAGGGAACATCCTTCCCCATAGACCTTTTGTCTCCTGGTACCCAGTTGGAAATGTTTTTCAAGAAGGGACTGAAACTGTAAAAGGGAAGAACACACACACCAAAGTACCCCCCTTTCTCCCTGAGTGCCCATTGCATTCACTGCACCGGAAATGACAACGGGAAAAGGGGTCGTAACCTAAGAAGTTTGGTCAGTAAGACTGCTGAAAGCATATGATGAGAAACTTTTTTTGACTCTGTTATAATTTATTAAGTTAGTCACCAGTAGCATTTTAACTTTATTTTCTTATAACCCTTTCTGACTTTTATGCCTCATTACTTGTACTCATTTAAAATCTCTCTCTTTATAGTTAATAAACTTGTTTTATTATTTTATCTAGTCCAGTGTGTTTATACTGAAGTGTTCTGGAAACAGTGGCATGCTGTGCTCATATTATTTCTATACGGAGATAATGGACTTAGAATAACTTGTATTGTCCAGGAGAGGGCTGGACAGTACAGGACATAGATTCCCTTCCCTTTTCCCCCCCGAAATGTAAGACTCGGAGTGTGTTGGGATCACCCTGCAGTGTAACCCAGGCTGGTGAGAGCCAGAGCAACCCCAGCGTGGCTGGCAGGCTGCAGTTGCACACAGACACTCAGGGTGTGGCTTGCATGCTCAAAGGCTGTTTGTGAACAATCCAAGTGGGAACTCCTTCAGCAAGACATTGTACAGCACCCAAAGGTGCAGGGAAGGGTGACACAGTTGCTCATTAGTCTAGATTCTACCCTGGTACATCACAGATGGACCTTGGTCTGATCTGGTAGGATAAATGCTACATTTCTATGACAGTGCTTTGGTCCAAATGTAATCCTTTCCCCAGAAATGGTACTTGTGAGACAACCATTACCAACCCAGAAAGCCTGAATACTTACATTCATCCATCACAGTTCATGGGGCATGGAGAGGAACAACACCATTTCTGTTATGGACCCCAATATTATTTAAACTTATATGGTGTTACATACCAAAGTGATAGACAACTTACAAGTACATTAGATTAGATGAGTCAAATGACAGCTTACCTCACTAGACACTGGGCCATGACTCAATCCTGCATTCTCACACCCAAAATCTCTCCTCACAGGTGTCACTGATCAACTTCACCCCTAGGTGGCAGGATGGGTTTTACCCAGCAGAGAGAAATTGATAAGCCCTCTCAGATGAAAGCAGAGTTCACCAACCAATGGGAAATCCCTCTAACACCGACTCAGAAAAGGTTCCTTTGTGGTGCGTAAAAGGTCAGGGGTTATCTAGAAGCTATTGTCAAATCAGAGAGCCCCAGACAGACAAATCAGGAAAAAAACTGCTGAGACAAGTGACAGTCATGCAGGCAGCTCAGTTCCACTCACCTTCATCCGCAGAGATTTCCGTGAACCTTCTCGAAAGGCCTGTGCCCAAAACAAGAGAACGATGTTCATCAGTATTTATACCCTTTCTTTAGATTTCTATAAAGCTCTCTCCCCCACCACTCGACGGAGTCCAAGGATCACATTTAAATTAGATAACATTAAACATGTAAATTACTCCCAGCCCAATAGCCCAGAGATCACAGCATTTCACAAAAGATGGCAGAAGCTGCAGGAAGATTTAAACAGTAGGTGCTGGACTTGAACAGAAAAGCCCCACAGAAGGACTCCAGCAGACATTCTCAGAGAGGGAGTTTCACAGACAGTATTCCTGAACTGAGAAAGTTCATCTCTCTGACCTGACTAAGGCAAAACCTTGGGACCACGAGAAAGAGTGAGCTGACCAATCTCATCTGCCTTGGTAAGGAGGAGGGTCAGGGACCATCTCTCATTGAGATTTATTATTCAGTAATACTAAGAATTGAACCAGCTGGTTTATCAGCAACCACTGCAGATCACAGAGGGATGGTGCTATCAATTCCTTAACCCTAACAAGTAAGCCGTATTCTGCTATCTCTGTGGCGGCAGATCAATTTCAAGGAAAGCCCAAGTAAGTAGCAAATTACACTAATCAAGCTGCTGGTGAAGAAGACACAAAAAACATGTATTGTCTGCTTCACAACACACACAGGCATGACGAAGAACAATCCAAAGCAATTCAGAATCCCCAAATCCTTTCATCAGCCTCATACCACCTCAAAGAAAGCCACCCAGAAGTGCCACAATTAGTGAGAACTCCAGAAAAGGGGGCTGTTAGACAATCAAAAGCACCCATGGAGATCTCCTTCCCAAGAATCAGCCCACCCCCACCAGTAACTGCATCCCAGACACACAGCACACACCTCTGAGAAAGAAGAACAGAGTCCTCCTAACGTTTCAGTCCCATCATATCAATGAACCCCCTGCCACAGGCAGATGTGGACCCCTGAACAGGTTTTTCTGAATTCTGATGAACCAGCAAGAAAAATGGAGATGCAATTCAAAACCAATTCTAAAGCCTCTAAATGCCAAAGGGCAGTACATGGAAACAAAGGGGAAGACGGATCAATCTGCAAGCTCCAGGCTGGGGTGGCCAAGCAGCTCATTAAGATGAGGCAATGGTGGGACATGAGAACTTCCTTTCCATACAGGCACTGCTTACTCAGAGTAACCAAAGGATGACCCACTTTTGGGCATGCTGACCGCAGCAGGGGTCAGCCTGCACTCACCAATACCGTGCTCAGCATTTGGTCTGGGCTGTTTTTGCCATGCTCACATACCTTGATCTTCTTGGCCTTTGGTGCAGTGCGAGCTTTCTCCATACTCCTCTTCCTCTTCTTAGGTTTGTTTCTACGGACCCGATTAACAGTGAGAGTGATGCTTGTGGGTGTGTGCTGCGTAGCTGTGTACAATACTGTGGAGGGGGAGAGTTCCTCATCCCAACTCTCGGTTGCACTACTGTCTCCACCTGCAGGGAGGAGTATCATGTTAGCAACTTTATGTCTATCCTGGAGAGATCTGCATGCCTCCTTCACAATGATTTGCTAGTTAGACGTTGCTCCTCAACCTGAGAGCCCCACAAGCTCAACCTCCCCTCCACTGCTCTCCTAACCTTCTGACACTGCACAAGATGACATTACTGCATATTTGGTCTCTCTGCCCCGCAGAGAACTTGCCACATCCCTCAACTCCCAAGGGAGGAGAGGAAAAGACGCATTGTGTTTATCACAGCTATAGGTGATAACACTGAGAGACAGTAACAAAGAACCTTCTGGCCCTGTTAGAGGAGACAACAGTGTCACCTTAACTCACAGCATAATCGCAGCCTTACCTGACACATTGTCCTGCTTCCGGCGGCGAAGTCTGATCACTTTCCCCCTGCTCATTCCCCTGCAAAAAGAGAATGAACAATTGAAGCCAGTTTTGTAAGGGTCAGTCAACTTGAAAGTCAACCAGATGTCACAAGCAAGGGGCCCAGGATGATAAGAGCATCAATTTGTCATTCTCATCTCCACTCCTAGTGCCACCAACACCTGTCAGATTGACAGAACAAAAGGGGAGGGCTGATACTTGACAAAGTACTCGAGAGAACACTTCAAAAAGCAACAGAAAGTCAATCCCCAACTCAAATGTGATAGCCTGGCATTAGAAGTGAAAGCAGGAACCGTTTCGTTCTGCAATGCATCAGAAATTACCTGCATTTGTCACACTTGATGAGGAAGCCATCTTGAGAGAGAGTACAGTGACACCAGCTGGGAATGGACTCTCCCTCTGAGGAGCTCTCACTGTCCCCAGAGTTCTCCTCGTCAGGTGAGTGCAAGCCATTCAGTTCGGCCCGAGGAATGATAGTCTGAACTGGGGGAGATGCTGGAGGGGTTGGAGGAGGAGGAGCTCCGTAATTATGATCCTGAAAATAAATATTTCCATCAGTATTATTTTGAACATAGGGAGTTCAAAGTCTTAGGGTATGTCTACACTGCAGCTGTGCTGCTGCAGCACTTCTGGTGAAAGTGCTGTAAGCCGACAGGAGAGAGCTCTCCCATTGGCTTACTAACTCCTGCCACTGCAAGAGGCAGTAGCTATGTTGACGGGAGCTCTCCTGCCGACATAGTGCTGTCCACACTGGTGCTAAGGTGTGGTAATTTATGTCACTCCGGGGTGTGGCTTATTCACACCCCTAAGCGACATAAAATTATACCGAAGTAATTTACAGTGTAGGCATAAACTCAGTTCTAACTCAACAGCCATCCAGGAAACCAACAAACAACCTGAATGGAAAACAGTCTGCAAATAGCTTGAAGCAATAGCTCTGAGAGATGTGAACTGCACAATTTGTCTCAATGGGCTGTTGACATTGAAACCTCTGAGAACAATTCAAATGTCAATATTGACTGTTTCTCTGCTAATCATTTTGAAAAAACATCCAGCTAATGTGCTTAACCAAAAATCTCAAACCACTTTCCATGCTTTCCCTCTGCAGATCTCAAGTCTTCAACTCCTCCCCAACCTTCCCAAGTTCTGACAGTTGTGTTTTCAATATGAAAATCTGCAGCTCACTAAAAACTAAGTGTGAAGACAGTGTAAAATAAATTGCAGTTGGTATCAAACACTATGAACGAGGATACTGTGGAAGGTGTTACACATTCATATACTTCGTTCAACAAAATCCTCCATTTTAAAATTTAAAATTGAAAGGAAGCTGCTGCAGATTTTCCTATTATCCTCACAGAGCATTGCAGGAAAAGACAGTTACCTTTTCTGTAACTGGTGTTCTTTGAGATGTGTTGCTCATGTCTATTCTACAATAGGTGTGCGTGCTCACCACATGCACCAGTGCTGGAAGTTTTCCCCTAGAAGTACCCGTAGGGGGGAGCGCTCCCCCTCGACCCCTGGAATGGCGCCTGCCTGGCGAGTTATAAGGGGAGCTGTGCGCTCCCCCCCACCCTCAGTTCCTTCTTGCCAGACAACTCCAACAGAGGGGAAGGAGGGCGGGATGTGAAATAGATATGAGCAACATATCTCAAAGAACACCAGTTATGGAAAAGGTAACTGTCTTTTCTTCTTTGAGTGATTACTCATGTGTATTCCACAATAGATGATTCCAAGCTATATCTGTTGGAGGTGGGTAGGAATTCACAAGTGCCCAGGATGGAGTACCACCCTGCCGAACCCAGCATTATCCCTGGCCTGGGAAAAGAACACATAGTGTGAGGTGAACGTGTGAACTGAAGACCACGCGGCAGCCCGACAAATGTCCTGGATGGGGACGTGGGCCACAAAGGCAGCTGACGAGGCCTGCACCCGAGTTGAGTGTGCCCTCACAATGGGCTGCAGGGGGACCCCCACCAGCTCATAACAGGAACAGATGCACGAACTGATCTACTTAGAAAGCTGCTGACCGGAAATCGTCTGACCCTTTGTACGCTCAGCCGAGGCGACGAACAGTTGCGAAGACTTTCTGAACAGCTTGGTCCGCTCGAGGTAGAAAGCCAGAGCCCGCCTCATGTCGAGTGTGTGGAGACGGTGTTCCTCACTAGTCGCATGAGGCTTGGGGCAGAGAACTGGCAGAAAAATGTCCTGACCCATGTGGTAGGCGGAGACCACCTTTGGAAAGAATGTGGGGTGTGGGCGGAGCTGGACCTTGACCTTGTCCTTATGAAAAACCGTACACGGAGGTTCGGAGGTTAGGGCCCTGAGCTCCGAGACTCGCCTGGCTGACGTGATAGCTACCAGGAAGGCAACCTTCCACGAGAGATGAGACCAGGAACACGTGGCCAATGGTTCAAACGGGGCCCCTGTGAGACGAGCCAGTACGAGGTTTGGGTCCCACTGTGGAACCAGGGGCTTGGAATATGGGTAGAGACGGTCCAAACCCTTAAGGAACCGGCCAGTCATAGCATGGGAAAACACTGTGTTTTACTTACACCAGGGGATGAAAGGCCGACATGGCCGCCAAGTGTACCCTGACTGACGAGGGTGCCAGTCCCTGGGCCCTCAGGTGGAGGAGGTAATGAAGGATAAGCCGGATTGGGGCGGCCATCAGGGAAACACCCTGGACTGCAGCCCACCTCAAAAACTGAGACCACTTTGCCACATAGGAGCGGAGAATGGAGGGCTGTCTACTTTCAAGGAGGACATGCTGAACCTGTTCCGAACATGTCCTTTCCTCACCACCTAGCCCCTGAGCAGCCAGGCCGTGAGGTGAAGCGTTGCTAGGTTGGGATGGAGGCGGCGGCCTTGGTCCTGAGAGAGCAGGTCTGGAGGAGCAGCAACTGTCATGACGGAGCTACCACCATCCCTGAGAGGGCCCGTACCAGTGTTGTCTGGGCCACGCCGGGGCAAAGAGGAGGACCCTGGCTTTGTCAGTCTATTTTCTCCAGGACCTTGCTGATCAGAGGGAACAGGGGAAAGGCATAGAGGAGCTGGCCTGACCAGGACAGGGTAAAGGAATCGGAAATAGCGCCCCTCCCTAGGCACCCTCTGGAGCAGAATGGGGGCATCATTGGTTCTGCCTGGTCACAAATAGGTCCATCTGGGGAGTACCCCACCTTTGGAAGAGCTGGTGAGCCACTTCTGGGTGTAGAGACCACTCATGCTGAGAGGAAAAATTCCTGCTCAAGCAATCCACCCTGACATTCTGAGCGCCCGGCAGGTGGAAGGCTTTTAAGTAGATGTTGTGGGTTATACAGAAGTCCCACAGACTGAGGGCTTCATGGCAGACGGTAGAGGATCGAGCTTCATTTTGTCTGTTGATATAGAACATCGAGGCTGTGTTGTCAGTGAGGACCCTGACTATCTTTCCCTCCAGGTGCAAGTGGAAGGTCATACATGCCAGTCACACCGTCCTGAGTTCCTTGACGTTTATATGAAGGGGTAGGTCTTGTAGAGACCACAGGCCTTGGATCTGAAAGTTCCCCACATGGGCCCCCCAACCCAGGTCTGACGCGTCGGACGGCAGCTCCAACGTCCCTGAACGTAACTCCTTGGAGCATGTTGTTTCGGGCGGACCACCACCGCAGGGAGGTGATCACCGAGTTTGGCACGGTGAGGACTTTGTCCATTCTGTCCATGGCCTGGGAGAACTGCGAGGCCAGGCAGAGCTGGAGGGGCCTCATTCTTAGTCTGGCATGATGGACTGCATATGTGCATGCAGACATGTGACCCAGCAGTTGCAGGCAAATCCTGGTTGTCGTCACTGGGAATCTTGTGACTGAGTCGACGAGCCCTTTCAGGGTCTCAAACCTGTCTGGTGAGAGAGACGCCCTGGCCGACGTTGCATCCAGTAGCGCCCTGATAAATTCTATGCGTTGGACTGGGACTAACGTGGACTTGGTGTGATTTATCAACAGGCCCAAGGCAGTACATGTGGACAGGAGAAGTGCCATATGATCCCTCACCTGCGACTGGGAGGTACCTTTGACTAGCCAGTCATCCAGATATGGAAATATTTGGACCCCCGGCACCTGAGGTAGGCTGCTACCACCGCCATACACTTTGTAAAGACCCTGAGGGCAGCGGACAGACCAAACGGTAGGACTGTGAATTGGTAGTGTCCCCGACCACGAAACGGAGGAAGTCTCTGTGCCCCTCGAATGTGTGGATGTGGAAGTACGCGCCCTGTAGGTTGAGGGCAGCATACTAGTCCCCGGGATCCAGGGAGGGGATGATGGAGGCCAGGGAAACCATGCGGAACTTGAGTTTCACCATGTAGTGGTGCAGGCCTCGCAGGTCCATGATGGGCCCGAGCCCCCCTTTGACCTTCGGGATAAGGAAATACCGGGAGTAATACCCCTTGGGCACAGTCTCCATAGCTCCTAGGTCCAGGAGCCGCCCCACCTCCTGCTTGAGCAGAGCCTCGTGAGAGGAGTCCCCCAGGAGGGACGGGGACAGAGGGGGGTTGGGCGGGGAGGAGGTAAACTGAAGGGTGTAACCTCGGGTTGAGGACCAATCAGTCCGAGGTGAGCTGCAACCATTCTGGGAGGAAAGCACACAACTGATTGGAGAAAGGGAGTTTTACTGGGGGTAGGTCCCTTCTGAGAACCGGCAGGGTCCCCGAGCATCCTGTGAAAAACGCCTTTTGCCCACCCGCCTGCCTGCCCTTAGAAGACCCAGGCTGGGAGGCAGGCCAAGATTGCCATTGCAGGCGCTTTCTATAGTCCCACTGCTTTTTGTGGGCAGCCTCGTACTTCGGGAGGGCGGCCTGGGCGGGAGCCTGCTGCGGCTTGAACTTGGGTTTTGCCGGAGGAGGGACATAAAGGCCCATGGTCTGGAAGGTCGTGCGGGAGTCTTTCATGCCATGCAGCCTTGTGTCCGTTTCCTCAGAAAATGGAGCCTTCCCGTCGAAAGGGAGATCCTGCATTGATGACTGTGCTTCACTAGAGAGCCCAGAGAGCAGAAGCCATGACGCCCATCTCATGGACACTGCTGAGGCCATGGACCATGCGGCCGTGTCCACTGCATCTGAAGCGGCCTGCAGGGATGCCCTTGCGGCCACCTGCCCTTTCCTCCACAAGCGCCTTAAACTCCTTATTGTGCTCCCGGAAAGAGTCCTCCAACGTGGGGAGGGATTCCCAGAGGTTAAACTCGTAGTGACCCTAGAGAGCCTGATAGTTTGCTACTCATAGCTGAAAGCTTGACGAAGAATAAACTTTTCTCCCGAAAGTACCCAGCCGCCGAGAATCTTTGTTCTTGGGGGTCGAGGCTGGTTGCCCCTGCCGCTCCCTGTGGTTGACCAACTTGACCACCAAGGAGTTGGGCGCCGGGTGGGTATACAGATACTCGTGTCCCTTTGTGGGTACAAAGTACTTGCACTCCACCTTTTTAGAGATGGGAGCTAATGAGGCTGGTGTTTGCCACAGGGCATTTCAAATTCTTGCCATCCCTTCACGGAGCGGCAAGACCACCGTGCCCGGTGCTGAAGGGGACAGCACATTGAACAGGGAGTCTGAGGGCTGTTCCATCTCCTCAGCCTGGAGGTGGAGGCTCGCTACCACCCTTTTTAGGAGGTCTTGGTGGGCCCGGTAGTCCTCCTGTGGGACGGAGGGAGACGGGGCCGCAATCAGCTCCTCCAGATGGGCGAGAGGCCAGTGCGGTGCTTTGGGTGTCATCCAGCACCGGAGGATCCACCACCTCGTCGGACTCCAGGCACACTACCGAGTTACCCCCCGACCTTTTTTCTGGCAGTCAAAAGATGGATGCCGACGGTGCTTCTGAGGCCCAAGCCACAGAGGGCTGAGCCGGAGGCCACGGTGCCCACTGGTACCACTGGGCCGGCCATAACACTTGGTGCCATTATGCTTGCTGAGGCACCAGTGGGGCCAGCTGTTCAGGCTGGCTAGCTAGGCCTGTAGACGGGTGGCTGTGAGGGGAGGCCGGGCTGGGTATGATCCGCTTCTGTCTGGACCAGGAGTATTGGTGGTGCCGTGATCTACATCAGCCACGGGACCGTGATCTCAATGTGGAGGAGTGGCACCAACAGTAGTAGCTGCGCCACGAACGGCCTCGATGGGCGGACCCACGTTGGCAAGACACCAGCGATCGACGCCTGGAGCTTTGGTGCCTTAGCGTGGACTTGGAACAGGAGCCCAAGCAGGAACGGGTTCAACGATCATGCCGCAAACAACTGTGGTATGTCCTGCGAGACGAGGACCGTTGGCGACGTCTGCCACGGTCCCGTCGGTATTCGCTTCGCGAAGACGAGCGGTGCCAGGAGTCCCGGTCGGACAGCACCCAACCGGACAGTCTGGCCGGTGTTGAGGGCGATCCACATGGACTGAGCCCTGAACGGTCGCTGGGAGTTGAGTGTTGTCGGGAACGTTCCCTCGACCGAGACTGGTACTGGGCCAGTGGTGACTGCAGTGATCCCAGTGGTGGCTTGCCTCTGGAGCGTGGGGCCAACATCGGCAGAGCTCCGAGCACCAGCATGGACGTGACGTCCCTGGCTGCCTGGAGGGCTTTGGGTGTAGATGGCATCCGGACATCCGGAGAGGCCTGCTCCGAAGGGGCCGGACTACTCTGCTTAAAGTGAGTCAGAGGCCTAGAGTCTGATGGGGATCGAGGACTAGCTGACATGGGCCTAGCCTCTGTCCCAGACTTCCCTCGGTGCCATTGCGAAGAGGGAGTCTTTCCGGTCCTCTTGGTGTGCCCCGTGGACAGGGAGCGGTGCCGACTGGACGATGGTACCGGAGGGTCTCCACGTATTGATGCCGCAGTGCCGGGTACCAGTTTGGAGCGGCGTGCTAGGGTCGGGGCAGGCGCCGACTCCATCAGGATGGCCCGGAGCCTAATGTCCTTTTCTTTTTTGGTCCGTAGCTTGAAAGATTTGCAGATCTTGCACCTTTCGCTGATATGGGTTTCTCCCAAGCAGCGCAGACAATCTGCGTGCAGGTTGCTCCTTGGCATAGAGCACCTACAAGAGCTGCATGACTTAAAGCCTGGGGTGCGAGGCATGCCCCAGTCTGGGCTTAATGACTAACTAAACTAACTGAATTAGCCAACTGACTACAGGTACTACTGAACAAATGAAGATTTCTGGGGACGAGCTGCAGCAAGGCTGGAACTGAGCAGTTCCAACAACCTTCACAGATGGCAAGAAGGAACTGAGGGTGAGGGGGGCGCAGCCCCCCTTATACCGCACCAGGCAGGCACCGCACCAGGGGTCGCAGGGGGGTGCTCCCCCCTACGGGTACTGCTAGGGGGAAAACTTCTGGCACCGGTGCATGTGGCGAGCATGCACTCCTATTGTGGAATACACATGAGCAATCACTCGAAGAAGAACCAGGGGATCTTGCCACTGAATCTATGTCAAGCTTGCTGAAGAGAACATGGGGCCTTGAGAGTAACACACACACAAAATGCAGCAGGTAAGCAGGACTCAGTCACACTGCAGTTGCCCCAAAATAAGCTAAACCAGAAGTTTTCAAACTGGGGCACACATACCCTTAGGGGTACATGAGGTCTCATCAGGAGGTATGCGAGAAAACTCCTTTAATGGAAACCAACCCATTTTATTTAGTACAGAAGTTTAGTATTTGGGGGGCAAGGAGGAACATTCTGGGGGGCAAGCAGCAACACCAGCCCTGCACAGTGTAGCTTGGAGAGGGACCGCCACCTCCATTCCCTGACTCACCTTACCAGGCCAATTTCAAATTTTTTGAACTGAGCCTCCCCTTGGAGGTACAATTTTTGGTTATGCCCCGGCCAACCAAGACAGACTGGGTGGCCTGCTGTGGTAAGGCTCGCCCCACAGTTTGAAAACCTCTAGAAGCTGTTGCTAAATAGAAGGTGAAATCTGGGGAGGCATGCGACTCCGCATGCCCCCACCCACTCATCGCCTCTGTCTCTCTCAGATAGGGGTACACAGTAGACTACATAGTACGCAGCCAATAAAGTTGGAGCTAAACTAAACAGCAGTTCAGTGTTATGTAGGGGAGGAGCAGAGTGTAAAGTAAGGGGTTAGTACAGCATAATCCTCTGCAAATTAAGGAGTGAGTACTCACTGCATAAGGCAGCCCTCGATAGCTGTGCCTCTGGGTGGCCTCATAGCCATGACTGGAGTAAACATTCTTCTCATCGACAGCTGGACTAGCTTCCACGGACTCTGGGCTGCAAAAAATTGCCAGAAGTAAGACACATCCGTATAGCAACAAATTCCCCCTTCTCAGGCACTTGCCAATATCTCAGCATTCTCCTCTTTCCCACTTGGCACAACTGTAAATGCACTGCTAAGAGATCTCAGGGAAACTGAAGTATATTATTCACTTCAAAATGTGGCCCATAAATGGAGGATAAACCTGTGATTGACAGAACAGGCAGCTAAGCAGAGGTCATGCTGGATAAGGAGTAACTAACTCATCTCCTCATGCTGAAGCAGGAAAGGAGTAAGAAACATGCTGACACAGCCAGTCACATTATGTGCACACACTCATATTCCTCCATGAGCTTCCCATTCACCTCTGGATACAGTTCAAGATTTCCTGCCTTGATTTTAAAACTCTCTATGGACTTGTTCTATCTGGGCCTATGATCCTTATCACACACTTCTTGTCCCCCACTCCATGCCCTCTGCCTGGCCAGTGCTGATTTAGTCTCAGTCTCACCACACTGACACGACCACCACTTTCTCCTCCTCTCAATCCAAAAAGAGCATCTCCAAATTGCAGCTGAACACACCTCTCCTGTCTTTATGCCTGTTCTTCTTCCTCTCAGCACCACTGTATGCTGACAGGAGAGATCTATCCCGGTGGCATAATTAACCCCCCCGCCCCCAGCCCCACGATTGGTGGTAGCTGTGTCGGCAGGAGATGCTCTCCTGCCGATATAGCACGGTCCACACCGGTGCTTTTGTCAGTAAAACTATGTCGGTCGGGGTGTGTGGTTTTTTTTCACACCCCTGACTGACAAAAGATTTGCTGACAAAAGTGCTAGTGTAGACAAAGCCTTAATGTCACTAAACTTCACAGTGTTTGGGGAATATAATTTGTATGGAAGCTACAGTTGTCCTAAAAACATCGTGCACAGTTTGGGATGGTTAAGATAATTCCATGTTGCAAACAAGGGTCAATAAAACTCATGGCTTGGACAGAAAAGGGCCACAGGCAAAGCAGGTTGGCTTTATGCTTCTTACGACTGTTGGATGGGAATTTTGCTGCTAACTTAAAGTGACAGTGCACATTTTCACCACATGGTGGTGAAAAATATCAGGTCAAAATCAATTGTAAAGTGTGCTATTGGTGAAGGACTGCGGGAGTCCTGGGTAGAGGAGGGATAGCTGCAATTCAGCAGACGGAAGCGGTAGGTAATGAGGGCAGCGATAGAATACCAGAAAGGAAACATCCTCTCAATTGAGAAGCATTCCAAAACAGGAGATGGAAGAGAACATACACTACTGCACATGTACAATTATGGGTGCATTGGAAATGACAGGAAATAACTGAATCACATCTGTAGTTCCAGAACACTTCTACACTTAAAATGCTGCAGCACTACAGCTGCGGCGTTGTGGCGCTTCTGTAAAGAAGCTACTTCGCCAACAGGAGGCCTTTTCCCATCAGTGTAGGTACTCCACTTCCCCAGAAGGCAGCAGCTGTGTCGATAGGAAAAGCCCTGCCATCAATATAGCGCTGTCTACATCAGGGGTTAGGTCTGTATATCTGCATTGCTCAGGGGTGTGGCTTTTTCTCACCCCAAGCAAAGTAGTAATACTTTACATGACTATAATACATTTTGTACAAAGTATGCCTTGTGAGGCATCATTTGAAAACTTAATCTGTTGAACATTATTGTCCTGGTAAAATACGTATAACAACATTGTACGTAAAGTAATACGTTTCTACTGCATAACATTGTTGTCACATGTTCCGGAGTTTGAAAAGCTGTTTTGGACCTGACTTTCTGAGACAAAGACATACACTCACCCCAGTTAGGTGTTAAAGAGCAATCACCAGCTTAAACAGCCATTCTTCAGCAACAGGAAGGTATAAATAAGAAATTTACATTTCATCACAGGGATGGCTCAACCCTCACATCCACAATAGACTACTTTTATTGCCTACACCCCAGATAGGAGTAATCCTCAAAGAGGGGAGGCTGACATAAAAGAGAGAGAGACAAACCTCGTGGCCTCCATTTCACCTCTCCTCCCATCTCTTTGCTCATAATATCAACATCTCTCAAAGAACTGAACTAAGGGGGAGTGGTCCCAGGCTGAAGAGAGAACTAGCCTGTGAAATTTACATCAGCATATGATGAGACAAAACCCTAGCTTTTAAGGACACTTAGCTTGTTAAGACAGTGTGACAGGATCCCCGGGGTACAACCTGGAACAGTGTGATTGCTGTGCCCCCTTGACTGTCCAGCCTGGGCTGTCTTACACAATGTTACGCCAGTGACAAACAACAAACCGCTCTAGGCGCTGTGATCACTCAGTTATCAGCAGTAGAGCTCCACACCCAGCTAAATTGCATGAATGCGCTCTCAGCCAGTCATGAATTATACAGAGAGGCACCAGCTAATCACCGCAGTTCCCAGCCTCTCACCCCAGAAATATACTGTCTTATACTGGTCAAGACTCTCTTTGAGAGTGCAAGCTCATTAATCAGTTTGCCACTCTTACAAAGGGTAGTGGATGTGCAACAGCCCTTGTTAACCTGAGCTGAGATTTCCAAAGCACTTCCACCAAAAACACACTGTTTTAGGTAAAATATAACACAGATTTATTAACTATAGAAAGATAGGTTTTAAGTGATAATAAGTAGCAGGCATAGAGATCAAAGTTGGTTACATAAGAAATAAAAATAGAAACGCAGTCTAAACTCAGACTAACCAAGATTTTAATTGAACAGCTTTTCTCATCCTAATAGATGTTACAGGCAGCTCACAGTCCTTAATACACAGGCTGTACTTCCTTTGAGCCTGGGACCAATCTCCCCAGTTTGAAGTCTGGGTCTTCCAGGCAATCTTCCAGGTGTTAAGATGGGGGAGGAGAGAGGTCAAGTGGTGATGTCACTGTCCCTCTTTTATACTTTCCTCCAGCTGCTAGAAAGATTCTTGCTCTGTCACATGAGTTAGGCCACCTCCACAGTGTACCTGCCCGCTGCGGAGTCTCTGAGATGGCCACTGAAAGAGTGGATTCTCTGAATGGGCCATCAACACATGTCTGGCTGATCCTGATGTAAATCTGTCTCATTAGGTGCTCCTTTGTTGCCCCTGAAAAGCTGGCTGTGGACATCTCCCAAGCTCACAAGGTATTTCAGTAACACACAGCAATACTTCATAACTTCAGATGCAATAGGAACACACACAATTCAATGGGATAGTAACGTTCAACAAATCAAGACTTCTGAAATGATACTTCACAAGGCATAGAATTAAATATGGGGGTTCCAGGGTGCTATTTTGAGGTACAGAGTGTCACCGTTAGGTATCAGCTTGCATATTACTGTTATTTCTTTTGTAGCCAATCTTGACTTTTATGCATTATCACTTGTAATCACTTAAAATCTATCTTTCTGTAGTTAATAAACTTATATTATTTTTTTATCTTAACCAGTGTGTTTGGAATAAAGCGTGTTGAAGCTCCATTTGAGATAAGCCAGGCTGGTGCATACATCATTTTCCTTTGACGGAGCTTGCGTTGTTCGGTAGCATGCTGGACAGTATAGGATGCACATTTCTGGGGGAACAAGGCTGGGATTAAGAATTTGCAGGTGTTGCCCTGTATGTAATTCATGAGTGACCAGTTACAGTGTTCATGTATTTAGCTGGGAATGAATTTGCATGCAGACGGCTGTGTGAGCAGGCCAGATGTGGATGTTCTGACAGCATAGTGGTGTAAAAGGCACGCTAGGCTAGAGAATTAAGGGGACACAGCTGTTCAATGGTCCAGTTTGTAACCCAGGTAATGCCACAACCAGACTCTTTTAACCCACCCTAAATGAAGCCTCCTTTGGGGTAGAACATTACAGCCATCTGCACTAGCAACACCATACAAAAGTGATTTTAAGAGAGGAAGAGAAAAATACTGCAAAGGTTTGAAATTTTACCAGACAGCTACTCACCAGAGTCTGAAACAACAGTCCTGCCACAGGGCCAAAAAACAGAACCATGTGGAGAACTTCAGCACCCACAACCAAGGCTCATGAAAAGGGGGCACTTGAGCATTTCCCACAAGGATGTTCTCTCTGGAGCCTGTTCAAAGGGGGCAGCATATATCTTTTGTATTGGCCTTGGGAAGGAGGAATTCAATACCTTAGGAGCTCCCCCTTCCTCTAATTGCTGTCTCAAGTTCATCTGTTCCCTCCATTCTGAGTTTGCCAAACATGCTGGAGTCTGAAAAGGAGCTCACCTCTGCCTCTGCATTCACTCACACACATTCAGAGGATACACCACTTACTCGGATCCTGCAGCCATATCTGAGTAGGATGTATCTGGTGTGGTGACTCCCAGAGGGATTGCAATGCTCATGACGTCCGTCAGGGATCACGGAGTCCAAAAGGTAGCGACTGGCCGCTCCAAGGGTGGGGAGGAGCCGCAGAGCCTCGGCCAGCATGTCACGGACATGGAGAAACCTAGCAGGGAAAAAACAGTATGTTGCATTTTTGTTAACCTTTGTTATGTGAACATATTTTTCCCTATGCCACTCCTCCATGGGGACTTTCAGAAGGGCGGGGAGAGAGAGTAAGCAGCTTTCCAGCAGGTGGCATGCACAACCGCCTGTGCTTGTTGCTAAACTATCACCCGCAGCCCAAAGGCCTTCTTTACAACCTGGCCTCAACCTAAAAGGAGCCAATTTGCTACTTTCTCCAAACTAAACTCAGTGCTGATTAATAGACAAGCTGTTCACTCCTTTTGCATCCAATTACTAACAGCTGTTAACTCTTCATGAAACTAGCCCCATCCCCTCTGCAAAATACAAACAAACCCGATTCTGAGTGGTAGGGCAATAAGGAGCCAGACATCTTTATTTACATTCATGTCACATACACTGTCATTGTGTCCGACCTGTGGGCAGATAATTTCTAGGTCACATCAAGGCTGCTCTTTACATGGGAGCCCATCCCCTGAATTCTGTAATGATTACTTGGGGTAGAGATCATTGATGCAGAAGACCCCAAGCTTCCAGAATCCCATCTTGCACCTCTCCTAACAGCCAAGCCAAGTCAGATGTTACATTTTTTTCTGATAGGTTAATCCAATAAGGAACACTGTAACCTTACTAGTTCATTTCAGAAAAAGAAGGTGGAATCATGATCACTTCACCCTGAGAGAGCAGATGTGGCCCACAACTCTGCAGAGTGTGGAGTGAAAAGAACTCCCAGTACTGTGAAGAGAAAACCCAGGCTTAAGCTCTATATTCACTGCTGCCCAAAATTTCTGCAAAGAAAGCCTATGGAATTGATGAAAATGTCACAGACTTTTGAGGGGGAGAATACTGAACTAGGTAAAAACCCAGAGTAAATCCCTGCTTAGGAAACAAACTCGAGAATATAAAAGTTACTGTAGGAGGAAGCCATCACCTTCAGCCCCCAATTAAAACGTCTCCAACGCATCATCAAGGATCTACAACCTATCCTGAAGGACGACCCATCACTCTCACAGATCTTGGGAGACAGGCCAGTCCTTGCTTACAGGCAGCTCCCCAACCTGAAGCAAATACTCACCAGCAACCACCACAAAACAGAACCACTAATCCTGGAACCTATCCTCGCAACAAAGCCCATTGCCAGCTGTGTCCACATATCTATTCAGGGGACACCATCACAGAGCCTAATCAAATCAGCCACACTATCAGAGGCTCCTTCACCTGTGCATCTACCGATGTGATATATGCCATCATGTGCCAGCAATGCCCCTCTGCCATGTACATTGGTCAAACTGGACAGTCTCTACGTAAAAGAATAAATGGACACAAATCAGATGTGAAGAATTAGAACATTCAAAAACCAGTCGGAGAACACTTCAATCTCTTTGGTCACTCGATTACAAACCTAAAAGTTACAATTCTTCAACAAAAAAACTTCAAAACAGACTCCAACGATAGACTGCTGAATTGGAATTAATTTGCAAACTGGATACAATTAACTTAGGCTTGAATAGAGACTGGGAGTGGATGGGTCATTACACAAAGTTAAACTATTTCCCCTTGTTTATTTCCCTCCCCTCAGCCCCCCACTGTTCCTCAGACGTTCTTGTCAACATGTGGAAATGGCCCACCTTGATTATCACTACAAAAAGTCCCCCCCAGCTCTCCTGATGGTAATAGCTCACCTTAAGTGATCACTCTCGTTACAATGTGTATGGTAACACCCATTGTTTCATGTTCTCTATGTACATAAACCTCCTCACTGTATTTTCCACTGAATGCATCAGATGAAGTGACCTGTAGCTCACGAAAGCTTATGCTCAAATAAATTTGTTAGTCTCTAAGGTGCCACAAGTACTCCTTTTCTTTTTGTAGGAGGAAGGTGCGTGAGATACCCTAAAATGGTAATATAACCATATATGAAGCTGGCAGAAGTATCTAAACGAAATGCATCTAAACTATTACAAAGAACCAGATGGGAAAACCACCCCCTGTTTAACTTATTTTATGCAAACCCCAGAAAGTTTTACACAATGCCGCTGCATTTCACAGATGCATACACAGACAGAGCTGGAGCCAAAGGGGAGGACAGGGAAGATTGGGTGGACATGCGGTCATTGAGGGTATGTCTACACTATGAAATTAGGTCAATTTTATAGAAGTCGATTTTTAGAAACCGATTTTATAGTTGATTGCGTATGTCCACATTAAGTGCATTAAATTGGCGGAGTGCGTCCTCACTATCGTGGCTAGCATCGACTTACAGAGCAGTACACTGTGCGTAGCTATCCCACAGTTACCACAGTCTCCGCTACCCACTGGAATTCTGGGTTAAGCTCCCAATGCTTTATGGGGCAAAAACATCGTTGCGGGTGGTTTTGGGTACATGTCGTTAGGCCCCCCTCCCTCCCTCTCTCCGTGAAAGCAACATCAATCGTTCCGCGTCTTTTTTCCTGGGTTACCCGTGCAGATGCCATACCACGGCAAGCATGGAGCCTGCTCTGCTCGCCGTCACTGTACGTCTTCCGGGTGCTGCTGGCAGACGCGGTACTGTATTGCTACACAGCAGCAGCTCCTTGCCTTTGTGGCACACGGTGCAGTAGGATCGATAGCCATCGTACGTCTCCTGGATGCTCATGGCAGACGTCGGTGAGGTCGATCAGGGGCGCCTGGACAGACATGGCTATTCTCCTCTTTGAGCACCGAATGGGAACCAGAGACTCCAGGTCATTCTCTTCTTTAAGCTTTGTCTCATGGAGATTCAGTCCTGCCTGGAATATCCTGAGAGCTGGAGGCTTCTGCCTCAGGCTGATCTCCCAGCCAGCAACGCCGCACGGTCGCACCTACCCCAGCCTACCCCTTGCTCCCATGGCTCATGAAGCGTAGACAGTAGTACAAGCAGTTCAACTATAGGCTCAGCAAGTGCAAAATGGTGGTAGAATGTGCCTTTGAACGTTTAAAAGCTTGCTGGCGCTGTTTGCTGACTAGGTCATATCTCAGCGCAACCAACATTCCCACTGTTATTGCTGCTTGCTGTGTGCTTCATAATACCTGTGAGAGCAAGGGGGAGATGTTTATGGCGGGGTGGGAGGTTGAGGCAAATTGCCTGGCATCTGATTTTGAGCAGCCAGACACCAGGGCAATTAGAAGAGAACAGCAAGGCGTGCTGCGTATCAAAGAGGCTTTGAAAACCAGTTTCATGACTGGCCAGGCTTTGGTGTGACAGTTGTGTGTGTTTCTCCTTGATGCAAACCTGCCCCCTTTGATTATTTTAATTGCCTGTAAGCCAACCACCCTCCCCTCTTTGAAATAAAGTAACTATTGTTTCGAAACCATCATTCTTTCTTTATTAATTAAAAAAAATGAGAACGGACAAGGTAGCCCAGGTGAGGTGGGGGAGGAGGGAAGGACAAGGCCACATTGCTTATCGTAGCCACACTAAAAATCAAACTGTTTGAATGACAGCCTTCTGTTGCTTGGGCCATCCTCTGGAGTGGAGTGGCTGGGTGCCCAGAGCCTTCCCTCCTGCGTTCTTGGGCGTCTGGGTGAGGAGGCTATGGAACATGGGGAGGAGGGTAGGTTATACAGTTATAACAGTTATACAGTGGATGCAGCAGGGTTCTGTGCTCTTGTTGGCTTTCCTGCAGCTCCAACAGACACATCATCATGTCCGTCTGCTCCCCCAACAGATGCTTCATCATGTCCGTTTGCTCCCCCATTAGCCTCAGCATCGCATCCTGTCTCCGCTCTTTGCGCTCACTTAATTCTTTTCTGGCCTCTGCCACTGAATGCCTCCATGCATTAAGCTGTGCCCTATCAGTGCGGGAGGACTGCATGAGCTCAGAAAACATGTAATCATGAGTGCGTTTTTTTTGTCTTCTAATCTGTGATAACCTCAGGGACGGAGATGATAGGGGGAGTGTAGAAACGTTCTACGCTCTACGATTCTGGAGGGACTGCATGGTCACCTGGGCTACTGAGTTCACCACACTGACCAAACAAGAAATTAAATTCAAAAATTCCTGGGGCTTTTCCTGTGTACCTGGCTAGTGCATTGGAGTTCAAAGTGCTGTCCAGAGCGATCACAATGGAGCACTCTGGGATAGCTCCTGGAGGCCAATACCGTCAATTTGCTTCTGCACTACCCCAAATTTGACCCAGCAAGGTTGATTTTAGTGCTAGTCCCCTCGTTGGGGAGAAGTACAGAAGTCAATTTTAAGAGCCCTTTAGGTTGACGGAATGGGGTTGGTTGTGTGGATGCAGTCATTTTTAAACAGGTTTCAGAGTAGCAGCAGTGTTAGTCTGTATTCGCAAAAAGAAAAGGTGCCACAAGTAGTCATTTTTAAATCGACCTAACACAGCTAAATTCGACCTAACCCCGTAGTGCAGACCAGACCTGAGGAATCCTCTTTTCTGGAAGGAAAGCCTTTACTTGTATTGAATTCAGGCTCGCCCTGAGTAATTTTTTTCCAGTTTATACCTCGGGACTGGAATCCAAGGGATTCCTTTATGGCTTGGAGATTAGCAAGAAAACTGTCTGATTTGGACTGGCAGAGACCCACTTACTCCTTGGGTGTTTTAGGTATGCTATGAGGCATTCAGTGAATGCTCTTGGGCTACAGAAAAGCTACTTCTTTGCATTAGTACAGATTCTCTCACATTCAAAAGTGCAGTTACTTTCCATGAGCTGATCTGAGATGAAGACCACCTCTCTTGCAGTACAAAGACTTTTCCTTTGCACTGCATTGGCACTTCTATTGCTCTCACCCTTAATAAAGAATCCACTTTTGCTCTGAGCAATATCTTGTGCGAAGGATGTCTGTAGTGGAATAGACGGTAGGAGTACTACATGGAAGAGAACTGGCTTATTGCCAACGCACAGAGATTTCTGGTAATTTCATGCCATACCACAAGGAAATGGTCCAAACGCTCTCAGAATGGAGAAGGGAAGGGGGGGGGGGGGGAAGCACACAGGCAACCCATCAAATCCAAATCTAGCTAGTCATTCAGGAAGAACAAGCAACAGAAGACCTGGATCTCTGTTTACAGTGTCTCCTTTTACACAGTTTCTTCTCCTAGACTTCTGGACAAGAGAGGGCAAAAGGAACCTGATGAAAGATAATGCCTCTGAAATTGAAAATAAATAAATAAAATAAAACAAAATAAAATGGGGTGTCTCCTTCTCTGGCTAGGAGGATTCAACCCCAAAGACTGCAGATAATATCTATCCTACAAATTCTTACCAGTTTTGCTGTTAAACAAATGGTCATTCTCCAAGGGGAGATCTTCTATCCAGGTCTGAGCCACAAATAGGCTGATCGACTTAAGCTAATATTACTGGCAGAGAGTAATGTCAGTCATCAGAATTCCTGCTGATCTACCTGATGCATCATAAGAAGCTTTAGAGGAGGCAGGGGCACATGGGGCTCTGCAGCAATGCTCACCTAAAAACTCTGTGGCCCTGAGCAATGATGGCTCTTGCTCCCTTCCTTTGAACCTCCAGGAAGGAATCAAGTAAAGGGAGCATGTAATCCCAAAAGATGTAGCTGATTATATCAACCAGGAAGATCTGATCATTGGCATCATGATTCCTAGTGTACCTGAGTCCATCTTTCTGCCCACATTGTCAAGCTTTCTGGCTTCTTAGCTTTTAACCTCTTAGCTGCTTATAAATCAACAGGGATGGAGATTTCCAGAGTGGCTGCTGGGCTCAATATTTCCAGGACCTTTTGTAATTTATCAGATATCTTGGTAGCCGTAATGGGTTTGTTCAAGTGGAGTATTCCCTTCACCAGAACTGTTCAAATGCCCAAACCATTTTATTGCCACAGCAGTAAACTCCTATTACTGGAAAAATGTCAGCTGAGACAACCACGAGCAAACAAAAACAAAGAAACAGTTTGGCAGATTTCAGAGTAGTAGCCGTGTTAGTCTGTATTCGCAAAAAGAAAAGGAGTACTTGTGGCACCTTAGAGACTAACAAATTTATTTGAGCATAAGCTTTTGTGAGCTACAGCTCACTTCATCGGATGCATTCGGTGGAAAATACAGTGGGGAGATGATTTATATACACAGAGAACATGAAACAATGGGTGTTATCATACACACTGTAAGGAGAGTGATCACTTAAGATGAGCTATTACCAGCGGGGGGGGGGGGAGAAAGGAGGAAGAAAACCTTTTGTAGTGACAGTCAAGGTGGGCCATTTCCAGGAGTTGACAAGAATGTCTGAGGAACAGTGGGGGGTGGGAATAACATGGGGAAATAGTTTTACTTCGTGCAATGACCCATTCACTCCCAGTCTCTATTCAAACCTAAATTAATTGCATCCAGTTTGCAAATTAATTCCAATTCAGCAGTCTCTCATTGGAGTCTGGTTTTGAAGTTTTTTTTGTTGAAGAATAGCCACTTTTAGGTCTGTAATCGAGTGACCAGAGAGACTGAAGTGTTCTCCGACTGGTTTTTTAATGTTATAATTCTTGACGTCTGATTTGTGTCCATTTATTCTTTTACATAGAGACTGTCCAGTTTGACCAATGTACATGGCAGAGGGGCATTGCTGGCACATGATGGCATATATCACATTGGTAGATGCGCAAGTGAACGAGCCTCTGATAGTGTGGCTGATGTGAATAGGCCCTATGATGGTGTCCCCTGAACAGATGTGGACACAGCTAGCAATGGGCTTTGTTGCAAGGATAGGTTCCTGGGTTAGTAGTTCTGTTGTGTGGTGTGTGGTTGCTGGTGAGTATTTGCTTCAGGATGGGAGGCTGTCTGTAAGCAATGACTGGCCTGTTTCCCCAAGATCTGTGAGAGTGACTACAAGCCTTCAGGAACAGTATCCCCGATAATGTCACGGCTAACCTGGTGGCTGAACTTTGTGACTTTGTCCTCACCCATAACTATTTCACATTTGGGGACAACGTATACCTTCAAATCAGCGGCACTGCGATGGGTACCTGCATAGCCCCACAGTATGCCAACATTTTCATGGCTGACTTAGAACAGCGCTTCCTCAGCTCTCGTCCCCTAATGCCCCTACTCTACTTGCACTACATTGATGACATCTTCATCATCTGGACCTGTGGAAAAGAAGCTCTTGAGGAATTCCACCATGATTTCAACAATTTCCATCCCACCATCAACCTCAGTCTGGACCAGTCCACACAAGAAATCCACTTCCTGGACGCTACGGTGCTAATAAGCGATGGTCACAAACACCACCCTATACCAGAAACCTACTGACCGCTATTCCTACCTACATGCCTCTAGCTTTCACCCAGATCACACCACACGATCCATTGTCTACAGCCAAGCTCTACGATATAATCGCATTTGCTCCAACCGCTCAGACAGAGAAAAACGCCTACAAGATCTCTATCAAGCATTCTTAGAACTACAATACCCACCTGCTGAAGTGAAGAAACAGATTGACAGAGCCAGAAGAGTACCCAGAAGTCACCTACTACAGGACAGGCCCAACAAAGAAAAGAATAGAACACAACACCACTAGCCATCACCTTCAGCCCCCAACTAAAACCTCTCCAACGCATCATCAAGGATCTACAACCTATCCTGAAGGACGACCCATCACTCGCACAGATCTTGGGAGACTGACCAGTCCTTGCTTACAGGCAGCCCACCCAACCTGAAGCAAATACTCACCAGCAACCACGCACCACACAACAGAACCACTAACCCAGGAACCTATCCTTGCAACAAAGCCCGTTGCCAACTCTGTCCACATATCTATTCAGGGGATACCATCATAGGGCCTAATCACATCAGCCACACTATCAGAGGCTCCTTCACCTGCGCATCTACCAATGTGATATATGCCATCATGTGCCAGCAATGCCCCTCTGCCATGTACATTGGTCAAACTGGACAGTCTCTACGTAAAAGAATAAATGGACACAAATCAGACATCAAGAATTAGAACATTCAAAAACCAGTCGGAGAACACTTCAATCTCTCTGGTCACTCGATTACAGACCTAAAAGTTACAATTCTTCAACAAAAAAACTTCAAAACAGACTCCAACGAGAGACTGCTGAATTGGAATTAATTTGCAAACTGGATACAATTAACTTAGGCTTGAATAGAGACTGGGAGTGGATGGGTCATTACACAAAGTAAAACTATTTCCGCATGTTATTCTCCCCCCGCCCCACCATTCCTCAGATGTTCTTGTCAACTGCTGGAAATGACCCACCCTGATTATCTCTACAAAAGGTATTCTTCCTCGCCCCCTCCTGCTGGTAACAGCTCATCTTAAATGATCACTCTCCTTACAATGTGTATGGTAACACCCATTGTTTCATGTTCTCTGTGTATATAAATCATCTCCCCACTTTCTTTTCCATTGAATGCATCCGATGAAGTGAGCTGTAGCTCACGAAAGCTTATGTTCAAATAAATTTGTCAGTTTGGCAGAGTTATTCTGGTTCAATCACCTTTATATTGACCTGTGAATGTGAAGTCCCAAAAACCTCTGTGCCAGAGTCCTGTATAGATCTAAGGGAAAGATGACTGGTAAACCAAAACACAGTAGGCAGGACAACACAAATTTGGAAAACTATACTCATCTGAACAAAGGAAGTGGGTTGCACGATCATTTTCCTCTACTCTGTTAGTTCCTATCCAATCCACCCTTCCTTATACACAACCTGTCTCTTTCTCGATCCATAAGAGCTCCCGCCACACACTGGTATTTCCCTCAGATAGGGACATGCACTCTTTCCTGCTCACAAGGCGCTCTGCAGAAAGCTTACTCCACATCACATTGACTACAGAAAACAGAATATTTAGTCTCCTATGACATAATAGAGTCTATATTGCAATTTTATTCCACCACTGAGTCAGTGACGCCCAAACCAGTGCTGAGACGTGAATCTAGGAAGCCTTAACACTAACAGACTGGAGTTTCTCTCAGAGGAGTTTTCAGAGTACTTCTCTGACACCCCCCCCACCAGACCCAAACAATCTCACCCTTCCTGTTCAATATGTATGTGCCGTAGGGGAGACAGATTGACTAAGCATGTAGGGTACTGTACGAGTGAGAAAGGTGGTAACTATCAGCATCTTCTCTGGCTGAGTTCTGAGACCAGAACTGCTACTGGATGCACTAGAGATGCTGAACAAGTTGTGTTCCACCACTTCTGCTCTAAATCTTTCCCCTCCAGATGAATGAAAACTAGGGATAAGATGTGGGACACATGGACAAGAATGGCTAATGCCAGCTATTATACTCTAGCTCAAAATCACCTGAACAGCAACAGCTGCATGGCTTATTACAAAGGCTGGAACTCCTTTCTTTTGAGAAAAAGGGATTGTGGCCACTACATAGATTCCCTGGATCCCTATCAATATGAATATAGATATAGGGATGGCACAGAGACTGAACTGTTAGTTGTGCCTCATCTTTTCCTCCTAGCACAGAATGCAGATAATCGATCCATCATAATTATTAGATCTAGCTGCAGCCTTCCATGTCACTGTGACCATAAGACTTCCATGCCAGACCTTTAAAATGGTTATAGTCCCTCCAGCAGAGACAGACCAGAGTAAATGTTCACAACTATGTCCAAGGGCCCTTGCACATTCCATTCTCTCTCCCTTCCTGTTCAATTAGCATGCGTCACTAGGGGAAACAGATTTTATGAGCTGCAATACTACCAGGAAGAAGAAGACACTCAGCTTTTTTGTGTGTGTTAAAACCCAGTTGCTGTTGTTTCTCTGCCTTCTGCTAGTTTGCTGGCTCAAACAAGGTGAACGGATTAAAAAAAAAGCATCAGGTGACCAGACATTAGTCACGTTGCTTATCGCACTAGTGGAAGAAACTTAGATATTACAATCCTGAGAGTGCAGTATAAGAACCTATATAGAACAGAACAGAACAGAAAGAGCAGAGGCTGTGCAGCATTACTATGGGTATATGCTCAGTCTGCCAACATGATTCAGCTTCAGGATCATGCTGGCTCATGGGTGCTCCTGGATCTTAAAGTAGCAACAGCTAGTAATTCCATTCTCATCTAAATCTGACCAGGTTGCCCTGAACTGTTCCTCTTGAATGAAGATCTCATAATCATCTATGACTATGTTATCTTCAGACTGGATTATGACAATCTGCTCCTTTTAAGGCTACATCTGCAAAGCATCCAAAAGTCGTAGCCAGTGCAGGAAGCGAGTGCCAGTGCTGTAGCCCGTGCAGCGAGATGGGGTGCTGTGAGCTCAGAACATCTACTAATTCACTTCCAAGTGCAGTCCAAGAGGGGAGTTATGATCGTTGAACTTTAAATGATCTGGGACCCAGTTATGTAAGACTTCCCTCTGCCTCACTCCATCCCCTGCATAACAGCACAGGAGCAAAGAGTGGTTGGGTGCCCTCCAGATCCACTAGAGCCTAAGGAACCAGTTCTCCTGACACTCCATGCCATAAAAAAAAAGTATGGTGAGCTTCAGGGTACGGCACAAAGCTTCTTTGCTTCATTATAACATTTTTTTTTAAACAAGGTGGTTTCCTGCCAGGTGAAGGCAGGGATTGTGTTTGTTAATACGGGGCTGACTCGAATTGTTTATTGTTTATGAGAACACAATACCCCAAAGAAGTACTTGTGTTTCAATCTCAAACCTCCCAGCCTCTTTAACCACACATACTGAAAGAAAAAGGTTGAGAACCCCGGCTTTGGTCACAAGTAACCAGTACAGAAACAATTGTTGTTCCCAGAGTCTACTAGGCAGAGTCTACATTGGCTTCCCCACCCCCTAAAGTTTCCCAAACACTACAGATCCGCCACTGGAAGCCCTAATGCAGACAAGCCAGCAGTTTTTTTACCACCATGTTATTACTTATTTGTATTGTGGTAGTGACTAGAGACCCCAATCATGGACCAGGGTCTCACTGTGCTAGGCACCTTGCACAACAAAAAGAGGAACTCCCTACCCCAAGGAGCTTACAATCTTACACCATGTCATTTAACCTTGCTCAGAGATGGGTGACTCCACCCTTTGGATATGTCTACACTGCAATTGGTACAGCCTGTGTAGGAATAACACCAGCAGGTTTTGATTGAGTTAGCTTAATAAAAATAACAAGGTAGCCATATGATGGCATGGGCTAGCCACCTGAATATGTACCTAGGACCCTAGGCAGGATTGTACTTGCGCCACTAGCCCATGCTGCCCTGCTATCGTTAGCAAGATCGTTTGATCTTGATCAAAGCAAACTTGTGTATGACTATGTGTGCTTCAACTGGGTCTCCCAATTGCAGTGAAGACATACCCTTCGAAAAGCAACCACTGCCAATTCTCCAGCACAAGCCATATGCCAACCCTCTTCATGCAGGGTTCAGATAGTCACAGGAAAGAGGGAACTAACTTATTAAAACTAAAAACAGCCCCCCCCCCCCGCCCCGAGTCTTTGGAAGCATAAGCAATTAGCTCTAAGACAATTCAAACCCTCAGTGGTTTAGAGACATACTGTTTCAATTATTAGTGTCTTCGAGGAACCTTATGCTCCCCGGACAATCTCACAACTAGCCAGAAAGCATTAAAATAAAGCCCATGCTTGCCATGTACTATACTTATCTTGAAAGGCACTCAGACACTTAGGATGACAGGCTCTCTTATATGTACCTAGACAGACACATTGGCTCACCGCAGAGACAGCCTCAAATAACTTAGCTCCAACACACTGCATAGGACTTGAACTTCTAAAAATTGTTTGGGTTATGCCTTATTCTCCCAATCTGAATCCGCAATTATGCTGTGAAAGCAGGTTGGCTTCACTATAGCTGGCAAGGGAGTGCCTTATCTGCAGCAGCTGTGTCAGGTGGTGGTTGCTCAGAATGGCAGGTAAGAATATTATTTGTATGCACCATTGTTAATTATCAGTAACACCTACAATCTGCTGGCTGACTAATGAGACAAGAGCAAGATATAAAACAGTCCCACTCTTCCAACACGACTCTGTATCCAGTAGGGAGCTAGTGCACTGCCCTCTTCTGTTGGACCGGGGCACTGTGATACACACATTAGCAACCTCTGGGTTTGATTATTGCATTATACATGGAAACGCAGATGCCAACCATAAAACACTAACTGGTTCAAAATGAAACAGCCCACTCAGAACACAACAACACCTCATGGCTTGTCTAAATGGACAGTGGGCAAGCTGGGATGTAAATCTATAGCACAGTGGTGTGCCATGCGTTCACTGGCCATGTGGACCTTGCTGCTGCACAAAGTTCCATGGTGTGCAGTAGCAGGGTCCACATGACCAGCAAATGTGTGGCACACCAGTGCACTGTAGATTTACACCCCAGTTTTCCATGCCCTAACTCTACGTCTAGACAAACCCTCAGTGATGCACTAGCTCCCTATGGGATACAGAGTCGAGTTAAAGGCTTCTGTTCTCATCTTCAAAACTGTCCATAGAAGCACCTAAAGCAACCTAAAGTTTGGTCTACACTGGGGTGGCCAAACTGTGGCTCCGGAGCCACATGCGGCTCTTCAGAAGTTAATATGCGGCTCTTTGTATAGGCAACGACTCTGGGGCTGAAGCTACAGGAGTCAACTTTCCAATGTGCTGGGAGGTGCTCACTGCTCAACCCCTGGCTCTGCCACATGCCCTGCCCCCACTCCACCCCTTCCCACCTCCTCCCCTGAGCCTGACGTGCCCTTGCTCCTCCTGCACACCACAAAACAGCTGATTGGGAGGTGCAGGGAGGGAGGCGCTGATTGGCGGGGCTGCTGGTGGGTGGGAGGCGCTGAAAGCGGGCGAGGGGGGAGCTAATGGGGGGCTGCTGACATATTACTGCGACTCTTTGGCAATGTACATTGGTAAATTCTAGCTCCTTTTCAGGCTTAGGTTGGCCACCCCGGTCTACACATACAACTTGCACTGTTTAGTTACAATCAGTTTTGTCACTGATTTGGTTAAACACGTACAAAGCCCTGTATGGACACACTTAAAAACTAGTTTAAATCAATTTAGCTTAATGTGGTAAATTACTGAAACCTACACATTTACCTCCGTTATGCTATTGAGTCAACTGTAAACAAATCTTAAGTGTCCACACATGGGTTTCCACTAAATTAACGAGACACTGATTTTAGCTAAACCACTGTAAGTTGCCTATGTAGACAATGCCTAAATCCCAAGGGACTGCCTCGCCTCTGTGATCACAACTGCCCATCACAACAAAGAACCAATGAAAAATGGAACTATCAACCACAAGAAACTAGGAGGTGCACAAATGAGCCCTCTCAGGAGCTGGCCTAAAATTGTGAAACTCATTCACGGGAGTAACAAGAAAGAGAGTTTACTTACCCGTACAGTAAAGGTTGTTCTTCGAGAGGTGTTGTGCACATATACAGTCCACTAAAAATGTACGTGCATTCAGTCCACTTCAGCTGGAGACTTTTTGCCAGTAGCACCACTAGACAGCACCTGCACCACTGCTCTCTTTGTGCTCTCAGGTGAGGGCATAAAAGGGGTGCGGCTGCTGACTCCTCTGTTATGTCACAGAGGTAACATCCAAAGTAGTGAGGAATATAGGAGGGTCATGGATTGCATCTGTGCACAAAGCACCTCAAAGAACAGCTACTGTACAGGTAATTAAATGCTTTTTTCTCCTTCCAGTGATTGTCCACATATACATTTCACTGCAGGTGACTCATCAACAGTTCCCTTAAAGTGGAGGGACTTTGGATCACCTGAACAGAGATTGTAATACTTGCCAAAGCTGGCATCATCACAAGAGGCTTGAGTGATGGCACAGTGACTGGAGAAGGTATGTATAAATGAACATGTTGCTGCTGTGCAGGTATCAGCTACTAGGACAGAGGTGGGCGAACTACAGCCTGCGGGCCACATCCGGCCCACGGGACCGTCCTGCCTGGCCATTGAGCTCCCGGCCGGGGACGCTAGTCCCTGGCCCCTCTCCCGCTGTCCTCGCTCTCCCGCAGCCTCAGCGTGCAGTGCCGTCAGCGTGGGAGGGGGCTGCACTAAGGGGGCAGGGGAGAGCAGGAAGGGAGGCTCACCTGCAACCTCAGGGGAGCAGGCAGGCTGTGCAGGTGGCGGGAGCGTGGGAAACGTGGGTGGAGGACTCTGGAGGAGCACCGGGCGGCTGCGCAGCCGGCCGGAGAGAAACAATGCTTTGAAGGGGAAACCGCTGCTTCTCTCCGGCTGTGAGGCTGCCCTTGAGTCCTGACTCCTCCTGAGTCCTCCGTTCATGTTCGCAGACCCACATTCTGAAAAGGGCTTTAGAGGGGGGGTTGGACAGGGGTGGGGTCAGGAGTTGGGGCAGTCAGGGAGTGGGGGGGGGGTTTGGATAAGGGGTAGGGTCCTGGGGGGGGGACAGTTAAGGGCAGGAGGTCCCAAGAAGGGGTGGTCAGGGGACAAGGAGCGGGGGGGGGGGTTGGATGGGTTAGAAGTTCTTAGGGGGCAGTCAGGGGGCGGGAAGTGGGAAGGGACTGATAGGGTTAGGGTTTGGGGTGGCACAGCCTTCCCTACCCGGCCTTCCATACAGTTTTGGAACCCCAATGTGGCCTTCAGGCCAAAAAGTTTGCCCACCCCGTACTATGATATTGCTCACAAAGGTTGATTAAATGGACTGAGCCCTGGTAGAGCTGCTTTTCCTCAATGGAGGAGAGATGTTAGCAAGACTGTAGCACAGGGATTCTCAAACTGGGGGTCGAGACCATTGAGGGGGGTCACGAGGTTATTACATGGGGGGGTCACAAGCTGTCGGCCTCCACCCCAAACCGCACTTTGCCTCCAGCATATAAAATAAAATAAACGAACAAACAGTGACAAGTTTTTAAAGTGACTGTACACAAATGCTAGAAGTCTAAATAATAAGATGGGTGAGCTACAGTGCCTCGTGTTAAAGGAGGATATTGAAATAATAAAAAGAAAAGGAGTACTTGTGGCACCTTAGAGACTAACAAATTTATTAGAGCATAAGCTTTCGATATGCATCCGATGAAGTGAGCTGTAGCTCACGAAAGCTTATGCTCTAATAAATTTGTTAGTCTCTAAGGTGCCACAAGTACTCCTTTTCTTTTTGTGAATACAGACTAACACGGCTGCTACTCTGAAATTGAAATAATAGGCATTACAGAAACCTGGTGGGGTGGGGACAATCAATGGGACACAATCATTCCAGGGTACAAAAGAAAACGTAGAATCAAATGAAACAAAAATCTTAAATGAATCCACATGCTCCATAGAATCTCTATGGATAATAATTCCATGCTTTAGTAAGAATATAACAGTAGGGATCTATTATCAACCACCTGACCAGGACAGCATAAGTGATGATGAAATGCTAAGGGAGATTAGAGAGGCTATCAAAATAAAGGACTCAATAATAGTGGGAGATTTCAATTATCCCCATATTGACTGGGGACATGTCACCTCAGGACAAAATGCAGAGAACATTACTTTAAATGACTGCTTCTTGGAGCAGCTGGTACAGGAACCCACAAGGGGAGAGGCAACTCTCGATCTACTCCTGAGTGGAGCACAGGATCTGGTCCAAGAGGTAACTATAACAGGACCGTTTGGAAATAGTGACCATAATATAACAACATTTAACATTCCTGTGGTGGGAAGAACACCTCAACAGCCCAACACTGGGACATTTAATTTCAGAAAGGGGAACTATGCAAAAATGAGAAGGTTAGTTGAACAGAAATTAAAAGGTACAGTGACTAGCACGAAATCCCTGCAAACTGCATGGACACTTTTCAAAGACACCATAATAGAGACTCAACTTAAACGTATACCCCAAATTAAAAAACATAGCAGGAGAACCAAAAAAGTGCCACCATGGCTAAACAAAGTAAAAGAAGCAGTGAGAGGGCAAAAAGGAGTCCTTTAAAAAGTGGAAGTCAAATCCTAGGGAGTAAATAGAAAGGAGCATAAACACTGCCAAATTAAAATGTAAAAATGTAATAAGAGAAGCCAAAAAGGAGTTTGAAGAACAGCTAGCCAAAAACTCAATAAAATGTTTTTTAAGTACATCAGACGCAGGAGGCCTGCTAAACAACCAGTGGGGCCCCTGGACAATTGAGATACAAAAGGAGCACTTAAAGACGATAAAGTCATCGCAGAGAAACTAAATGAATTCTTTGCTTCAGTCTTCACAGCTGAGGAAGTTAGGGAGATTCCCAAACCTGAGCTGTCTTTTGTAGGTAAGAATTGTCACAGATTGAAGTGTCACTAGAGGTGGTTTTGGAATTGAGAATCTTAACAGTAACAAGTCACTGGGACCAGATGGCATTCACCCAAGAGTTCTGAAAGAACTCAAAGGTGAAATTGTGGAACTATTAACTATGGTTTGTAACCTGTCCTTTAAATCAGCTACTGTACCCGATGACTGGAAGATAGATAATGTAACGCCAATATTTAAGAAGGGCTCTAGAGGTGATCCTGGCAACTGCAGACCGGTAAGTCTAACGTCAGTACCGGGCAAATTAGTTGAAACAATAGTAAAGAATAAAATTGTCAGACACATAGAAGATCATGGAAGATCATGTCTTACTAATCTATTAGAATTCTTTGAGGGGGTCAACAAACATGTGAACAAGGAAGATCCAGTGGACATAGTGTACTTAGATTTCCAGAAAACCTCTGACAAGGTCCCTCACCGAAGGCTCTTACGTAAATTAAGTTGTCATGAGATAAGAGGGAAGATCCTTTCATGGACTGAGAACTGGTTAAAAGATAGGGAACAAAGGGTAGGAATAAATGGTCAGTTTTCAGAATGGAGAGGGGTAACTAGTGGTGGTCCCCAAGAGTCAGTCCTAGGACCAATCTTATTCACCTTATTCATAAATAATCTGGAGAAAGAGGGAAACAGTGAGGTGGCAAAGTTTGCAGATGATACAAAACTGCTCAAGATAGTCAAGACCAAAGCAGACTGTGAAGAACTTAAAAAAAAAAAAATCTCACAAAACTAAGTGATTGGGCAACAAAATGGCAAATGAAATTTAATGTGGATAAATGTAAAGTAATGCATATTGGAAAAAATAACCCCAACTATACATACAATATAATAGGGAAAATTCTCTGGCTCTGGTGCACTTGGCATGAGCATACCGAAGTGGAATACACGGCTGTATCTGCTCAAAGAACTGACTAAGCAAAAATAATAATCAAATACACAAAATAAACAATGAAAAAAGAATAAATCTTCTCTCTACTCTGAGTTTTAGAAATCTTAGATAAGGGACAATAATAGGGAAAACATTTTGCAAGCAGCTGGATAAATTAGCTGTCCTAATGGGTCTCTTTCTTCTGTAATTTCTGATTCTATCATTCTCTTCCTCTCAACAGGTGGAAGAAAACTGTCAGATGTCAGTGTGTCACAAGAGTGAGTGAAAAATAAAAAATTAAAATATTTTAGAGTAGTTATTGAGATTAAGACTAAATTAAAGGTTAAAATTTAAAATCCTCACAGGAAATTTACATGCATAAGCCAAGATGTGAATTCAAACTGACATAGCTATGCCAATAAAATTCCCTGTGTGAACACACTCATTCCAGTATAAGAAAGTGCCTTTTTCGGTTTATAAAAAAAAAAAAAATAATAAGACACTATTACACTGAAATAAGAACGTTCACACAGAGATTTATATTGGCATAACTGGTAAAAGTTTCTTGCAAAGACAAGCCCCAAATTAAAGGGGCTCTCAGACAGAAGGTGGCACGCTTCTTTGAAATGAACGTCTGGTGGGGCCACCAACTTGAAGGACTTGCAATGAAAATCCTATGAAGCCTGCTGAGTCGTAGCGAAATGGTGCAATAAAGGGCAGTGGCTAGGATGGAATTCAACCTTACCTTGGCATACTATTACATTTACACCAGAGAATCTCTATGGATAGAAATTCCATGCTTGAACAAGAAGAATATAGCAGTAGGAATCCTGACCAGGATGTTGATGGTGACTGAAATGCTCAGGGAGAGGAGAGAGGGCACAAAGACAGAAAACGCAATAATAATGTGAGATTTCAACTAACCTCATATTGACTGCGCATACATCATCTCAGGAAAGGATGCAGAGATAAAATTTCAAGACACCATAAATGACTGCTCCTTGGAGCAGCTTGTCTTGAAACCCAGCAGGGGAGAGGCAATTCTTGATTTAGTCTTAAGTGGAGCACAGGATCTGGTCCAAGAGGTATTGAACTGCTCAGTAATAGAGACCATAATGTAATTAAATTTAATATCCTGGTAAGGGGAATAATGCCGAACAAACCCATGACAGTAGCATTTAACTTTGAAAAGGGGAATACACAAAAATGAGAAAGTTAATTAAAAAGAAATTAAAAGAAACTGTAACAAGGGTGAAATACTTGCAAATTGCACGGAGACTATATAAAAACACCATAATAGAGGTTCAAACTAAATGTATACCCCAAATTTAAAAACAGTAAGAGGATAAAATATATGCCACCATGGCTAAATAGCAGACTAAAAGAATCACAGGCAAAAAGGCATCCTTTAAAAATTAGAAATCAAACCCTAGTGCGAAAAAGAGAAAGGAGCATAAACTCTGGCCAGTGAAGTGTAAAGTATAATAATAAGGCAGGCCAAGAAACAATTTGAAGAGCAACTAGCTAAAAACTGAAAAACTAACTGCAAAAAAAAGTTGAAGTACACCAAGAAGGCTAACGGCATTTTGTATAAGTAGGAGCATTGCCAGCAGATCAAAGGAGATGATCATTCCCCTCTATTCGGCATTGGTGAGGCTTCATCTGGAGTAGTGTGTCCAGTTTTGGCCCCACACTACAAGAAGGATGTGGAAAAACTGGAAAGCGTCCAGTGGAGGGCAACAAAAATGACTAGGGGGCTGGAGCACATGACTTTTGAGGAGAGGCTGAGGGAACTGGGATTATTTAGTCTGCAGAAAAGAAGAATGAGGGGGGATTTGATAGTTGTTTTCAACTACCTGAAAGAAGGTTCCAAAGAGGATGGATCTAGATCAGAGGTGGGCAAACTACGGCCCGTGGGACCCTCCTGCCCGGCACCTGAGCGCTTGGCCCGGGAGGCTAGCTCCCAGCCCCTCCCCTGCTGTTCCCCCTCCCACGCAGCCTCAGTGTGCTGTACCACGCTCTGGGTGGCTGGACAGCGCAGTTGCAGAGCCACAGCCTAACCTGGTGCTCCGGGCAGCGCAGCTGTAGCACCACCAGCCACCGGTGCTCCAGGCAGTGCAGTAAGGGGTCAGTGGAGGGGGGGTTTTGAATAGAGGACAAGGGAGTTTGGGGGTGTGGTCAGGGCAGGGGTTCCGGGGGGGGGGGGGGGGGGAATCAGGAATGATGGGGGGGGTTGGATGGGGTGGGAGGGGGCAGTCAGGGGTGGGTGGTCAGGAGACAGGCTGCAAGGAGGGTTGGATGGGGCAGAAGTCCCGGGGGAGCCGTCAGGGGGCGAGAAGTGGGGAGGTCGGATAGGAGGTGGGGGCCGGGCCACACCTGGCTGTTTGGAGAGAGACAGCCTCCCCATATCGGCCCTCCATACAATTTTGGAAACCCGATGTGGCGCTCGGGTCAAAAAGTTTGCCCACCCCGATCTAGACTGTTCTCAGTGGTACCAGGTAACAGAACAAGGAGTAATGGTCTCAAGTTGCAATGGGGGAGGTTTAGGTTGGATATTAGGAAAAACTTTTTCACTAGGAGGGTGGTGAAGCACTGGAATGCATTACCTACAGAGGTGGTGGAATCTCCTTCCTTAGAGGTTTTTAAGGTCAGGCTTGACAAAGCCCTGGCTGGGATGATTTAGTTGGGGGATTGGTCCTGCTTTGAGCAGGGGGTTGGACTAGGTGACCTCCTGAGGTCCCTTCCAGCCCTGATATTCTATGAAAAGCAGGAAGCCTGCCAAACAATGGAGCCACTGGACAATCAAGGTGCTAACGGAGCGCTCAGGGAAGACAAGGCCATTACACAGAAGCTAAATGCATTATTTGCATTCGTCTTCACTGCAGAGGATGTGGGGGAGATCCTCACACCTGAGAAATTCTTTTTAAGTGACAAATCTGAGGAAATGTCCCAGACTGAGGTTTCAGTAGCAGAGGTTCTGGAAAAAAACTGAAACAATAAGTCTCTAACCAGATGGTATTGACTCAAGAGTTCTGAAGGAACTCAAATCTGAAATTGCAGAACTACTAACTGATATATAAGTGATAGCTCTGTACCAGATGTGTAGAGGATAGACATTGAAATGCCTATTTTTAAAAAAAGTCCTCAAAGGCAATCTTGATAATTATAGGCCAGTAAGCCTCACATCAGTACCAGGCAAATTGGTTGAAACTATAGCAAAGAACAGAATTATTAGATACACAGATAAACATGGTATGTTGGGGAAGAGTCAATATGGCTTTTATAAGCTAACAGAATGTTAGGAACCATTAGGAAAGGAATAGATAATAAGACAGAAAATATCTATATAAATCCATGGTATGCCCACATCTTGAATACTGAGTGCAGTTCTGGTCCCCATCATCTCAAAAAAAGAACTGGAAAAATACAGAGAAAGGCAACAAAAATGATCGGGGGATGGAACAGCTTCCACACTAGGAGAGATTAAAAGACTGGGACTGGTCAGTTTAAAAAAGAGACGACTAAAAGGGGGGGATATGATAGAAGTCTATAAAACCATGAACAGCATGGAGAAAGTCAATAAAGAAATGTTATTGACCCCTTCACATAACATAACTAGGGGTCACCTGATGAAATTAGTAGGCAGCAGTAAAAAGTAGTACTTCTTTGGACAAAACCTAGCCAACCTGTGAAACTCATTGCCAAGAGATGATGGAAAGGCCAAAAGCATACTGGGTTCAAAAAAGAATCAGATAAGTTCAAGGAGAACAGCTCCATCAATGTCTGTTAGTCAAGATGGTGAGCGACGGAACCCCATACTCTAGTTGTCCCAAAATCTCCCACTGCGAGAAGCTGGGACTGGATGACAGGGGATGGATCGCTTGAAATTGTCCTCTTCTATTCATTCCCTCTGAAGCATCTGGCATTTCCTACTGTCAGAGACAGGATACTGGTCTGGATGGACCATTGGTCTGACCCAGTATGGCCATTCTTATGTTCAGCATCACAATTCCCAGGTGAATTCAAACAGTCCACATGAAGTCACAGGAAGTCACAGAATATAGAACTAGAATTGGCAGAATTCACTGGTACTGAACACAAATGAGCTGTAGCTCATGAAAGCTTATGCTCAAATAAATTTGTTAGTCTCTAAGGTGCCACAAGTCCTCCTTTTCTTTTTACTCCAGAAGTTGTGACGAGGGAAGGCTAACCATGAATATAATTTTCCAGGAAATGACTAACCATGTTCCTAGGATTGGAAAGAATTTCTGGATCCTGGTGAGGACTCCACATCTCAAGTCTGGCTGTATGTCCTTTATACATCTATTTAAGGACCCCATGTGACAATCCACAGAACACTGACTGCCTTGCCACTCCCAGAAAGAGCAATCAAAACAGCTCTAGAGCGGATTCCAACAGGGATTTCAAGAAACACATTGCATCAGCCAGGTGTACAGGAAGCAGCTGGGAGAGGAAAGCTGACTTACTGAGAGGCCCTCAGAACAAGTTTGTTTCAGGAATCCTATGGAAAGGACAGACAGGAAGAACAGATACTTCAGAGACAGAACAAGCCTCATCTGCTTCAGAAAGTCTTTGTACTAAGGCTCCGGACCTGGCCATTCTCCCAGAGATGACGCAACCCTGAAGAACAAGGTCTGTGCCAGAGAAATGTATTCACAGCCTATGCAGATGCCAAGACAGCCAAGGATCTCTGATCAAAACACTTCTGAGCCAATCCAAACATGGCAAACCCCCTCCCTCCTGCCACACTGGATGCAATATAGCAAGAATCCTCCATTTCAGGGAAAGCAAAAGGAATCCCATGACAGGGAGGGAGAGGATGATGAAACACCAAGTAAAATTTAATTCCTCCTGTAGTACTACAGTTCACTCTACAAGTCACTCGAGAGTGCAGACTGGCAAGAAACCGAACTACTGTTCGAAGTCTCAAAAACCCAAGCTCTGGATCTCTCCGTAATCACTTTCTTGCCAGTGCAAGACTAAACTCCCTGCACGCATACAGCAGCTCCACTCTCACTTCTAGCTTCAGTGCCACTCTCAAAATCAAGAAACCATACACAGGCACAGCACAGAAACCATGGCAACACAATACAGTGACACAATTATGAAGCAGTGGCAGCCACTCCAAAGTTAAGGTTCAGTCTCACTTTCCATTGTAAGATTCAGTTTAACCCTCCCCTGCTAAAATCACCACTAAATATCCTTACAAGCTTCAATTCGAGCATGCGTGGCCTGTGGACAGCAGACAATTTTTTCATTTTTTTCAACCAGAATTGAGGTTATTCAAATAAACTTTTTAAAAGATAAGGGGGGAAAGAAAAAATAGATATTAATGTTAGTTTGAAAGTTATTCTAATGCTAAAAAACAGCTTGTCCAAGACACTTCAAATAGGGGTAAGCTGAAAGATCTTTCTTTGTATGTTGAAGAAATGCAAAGTAAGACTGCAGATATTCAAAAGCACATTTAAAAGTTATGCAATGGCAAAGACATCAAAATCCATGAACTTCCCACAGATAATAATGGGCTCATAAGTTCAGACTGCTACAGTACCCTAATATCAACATATTCAGGTTCTGTCTACACAAGTGCTACAGCACCACAGCTGAGGCTACAACGCAATGGAAGGGATTCTTACGTCATAGTAGTAAATCCACCCCCTAGAGAAGTGGTAAATAGGTCAATGGAGTAATTCTTCCATTAACCTACTGGTGTCTATGCTGGAGTGGTGGCATTGACTTCTTTGGGATGTGAATTTTTCATACTCCGAGTGATGTACCTAGGTTGGCCTAAGTTTTAGGCACAGACCAGACCATCTGCTATAGAACTCCACAGGCTGCTGCGCTGTCCCAGACACTGGAGGTGCCAAAGTGCTTCTGATCATTTTAAGCACTGAGAGTAATACAAGGCTTGAAAAATTTACTCAACACCTATTAGCCAAATGTAGATAAAAAAGACGTGCTGTGGATACCTACCAGCAAGGTCCAGAAACAATGTCACGGTGAGAAGCCCAGATCCTCTGTCACCCCCATATGCTAGGATTCCTGTCTGGAGTTGACCCTGAACACAGCTCAGGGGCTCCATCTGAAGTATACGCTTCTGGCCTATAGGAGTTACATTTTATTCTCGCTCACCCTTTTTCTACAGTTGATGGAATGGAGAAGCTGTGTCTTTTCCCCAACTTCAGATTCTCCTGGCTACTACTTTTGGAGGTGAGGTTTTCCTTCTACTATTTTATCCTTGCCCCAACCTCCTGGCTGCTGTAAGGGAGGAGGTTTGTTCTCTAATCCACCCCCAGGCTGTCTTTTGGGTCCTACTTCCTATTAGTAGTTCCTGCAGATTTGAACAGACAAGGCTGATTAGAGATGGTGAGCAATGGAGATTGCATTAGACCTTGAAGCTGAAAGCCTTTGCCGCACATAGGCCCAGTGCTTTTCCTCCAGCAATTCCTTTGGCATTAAGAAAGGAAATTCACAGTTGCTAAACAATCTATTTCCTGCAGAAGAACAGCTCATAGTTTCCATGAGCAGATTCTGGGTACAAACTGCAGCTGCCTTTTGATGCATCCTATACTAAAGTACTTCCTCTTTGCTTTATAGTTGGTGAGCTGGCAGTGATTAAGCAACACAAAGTAATAGAGCACAAAACATCCAAGTCACCCAGGAGCTGCACCGGAGAAGGAAAATCTGTATAATTCAAATAAGGTTGGAGCTATAGCATATCCCCCAGTTTCTGCTGAATTTTTCTTATCCACAGAGAAACTGCTTCCCTTTTGTGGGACTCAGAGGAGTCTACAGTCATCAAAACTGCAGCCAGCATGAAGATAAACCATAGCAAAGCAAGTAGGCCTACAAACGACCAATGCACCAAAAATAACGAAGCAGGTGAGGAGGTGAAGGCTGGCTACAAGAAGCAGCTGTTCTTTAGAGCTTCTGGAGAGAACTTAGGAACACCCCAGGTCTGCAGCAGCATTTAGGGCCAAGGAAGCCTGTGGAGCGCAGAAACTCCCAGGCACTGATCCAAACAGCACTGAATGGGTGAGTGAGCATGTAAGGAACACACGTGGCCTGGAGAAATCGCCAATGGAGCCACTAAGTTTCAGAAGGAAATAAGGCAAGGGGAAAAGCATGAACTTTCAGTGCTCCAAAGCTCTGAAGGGGACTGCAATTCAAACAGCAGAAAGACACAGTGAAGCAAGTACCCAGACTCCACCAGAAATCCTGTCTCTGGACAATCCTTAAGCATTTTTTCAAATAAGAAAATTCCCAGACAAGAAAAAAAACATTAAATTGCAGTTAAGGTTGAGAGCATGCATTACAGTAACTCAAGGATAAAAGCTCTTACAAGAGCATTGCATTTATAAAAAAAGCACTGGAAAACAGAACATTCAGATTTCAGGTTAAAATTAAAAAATTCAAACGTCTGAAAGTATGTAAGTGCACATTTATGGTCAAATAGCCTACCCCCTGCCCTCTAGTGGCACCACTAGTTATATTGACTTTGATATGTTATTTTTTAATGTATGACTCTTATTAAAGGCTGAGAAGTCTGTAGGCTTCTGCTGTGGACATCTAGAATTTGGAAAAGCTACTGTATGAATAGTCACAGCCATCTCTTCCCCCTCCTCCTATGAACTTTTTAGAAGTCCTCTCCACATTCAAGGTGTGGCTGAAGATACCATACTTTCACAGCTTTTTGGTGGAGTTTTGAAAATGTGAACCACAGTGCATAAATTTTATAGTTGGTTTCACACATACATGGTGCAACTTTCTGTCACCAGGCTAACCTTTGCTCTTTTTATGTTAACTGATGTGTAAGAGCACATGCACTATCTCTAGCAATTCCTGAATAGGACATAACCCTAAGGCCAGAAGGAACCACTTTGATCATCTAGTCTGACCTCTTGTATATGCAAGCCATAGAATTTTCCCCAAAAGCTGGATTAAAATGTTTTTAGAAAGATATCTAGCCTCATTTTAAGAGCTCCACATGACGGTGACTCCAACACACTCAGTGTTTAATCTGCCCTTACTGCTATAACATCAAATCAGCGGCACTGCGATGGGTACCTGCATGGCGCCACAGTATGCCAACATTTTTATGGCTGACTTAGAACAACGCTTCCTCAGCTCTCGTCCCCTAATGCCCTTACTCTACTTGCGCTACATTGATGACATCTTCATCATCTGGACCCATGGAAAAGAAGCCCTTGAGGAATTCCACCATGATTTCAACAATTTCCATCCCACCATCAACCTCAGTCTGGACCAGTTCACACAAGAGATCCACTTCCTGGACACTACGGTGCTAATAAGCGATGGTCACATAAACACCACCCTATATCGGAAACCTACTGACCGCTTTTCCTACCTACACGCCTCTAGCTTTCATCCAGATCATACCATTCGATCCATTGTCTACAGGCAAGCTCTACGATATAACCGCATTAGCTCCAACCCCTCAGACAGAGACAAACACCTACAAGATCTCTATCATGCATTCCTACAACTACAATACCCACTTGCTGAAGTGAAGAAACAGATTGACAGAGCCAGAAGAGTACCCAGAAGTCACCTACTACAGGACAGGCCCAACAAAGAAAATAACAGAACGCCACTAGCCATCACCTTCAGCCCCCAACTAAAACCTCTCCAGCGCATCATCAAGGATCTACAACCTATCCTGAAGGATGACCCATCACTCTCACAGATCTTGGGAGACAGGCCAGTCCTTGCTTACAGACAGCCCCCCAATCTGAAGCAAATACTCACCAGCAACTACACACCACACAACAGAACCACTAACCCAGGAACCTATCCTTGCAACAAAGCCCGTTGCCAACTGTGTCCACATATCTATTCAGGGGATACCATCATAGGGCCTAATCACATCAGCCACACTATCAGAGGCTCCTTCACCTGCGCATCTACCAATGTGATATATGCCATCATGTGCCAGCAATGCCCCTCTGCCATGTACATTGGCCAAACTGGACAGTCTCTACATAAAAGAATGAATGGACACAAATCAGACGTCAAGAATTATAACATTCAAAAACCAGTTGGAGAACACTTCAATCTCTCTGGTCACTCGATTACAGACCTAAGAGTGGCTATCCTTCAACAAAAAAGCTTCAAAAACAGACTCCAACGATAGACTGCTGAATTGGAATTAATTTGCAAACTGGATACAATTAACTTAGGCTTGAATAGAGACTGGGAATGGATGAGTCATTACACAAAGTAAAACTATTTCCCCATGTTGTTTCTCCCCCCACCCCACCCCCCACTGTTCCTCAGATATTCTTGTTAACTGCTGGAATTAGCCTACCTTGCTTGTCACCAGGAAAGGTTTTCCTCCTTTCCCCCCCCGCTTCTGGTGATGGCTTATCTTAAGTGATCACTCTCCTTACAGTGTGTATGATAAACCCATTGTTTCATTTCTCTGTGTGTGTATATAAATCTCCCCTCTGTTTTTTCCACCAAATGCATCCGATGAAGTGAGCTGTAGCTCACAAAAGCTTATGCTCTAATAAATTCGTTAGTCTCTAAGGTGCCACAAGTACTCCTTTTCTTTTTGCTATAACATTGTATCATATTTCAAGGCTGAGTTGTCAAACTTGAACTTCCAGCCATTGGTGTAGAACAGTTATAGAGCTCCCAGTCCTCCACAGTTATCAGAAAGGTCCAGGACGTGTTGCAGGGAGAGCAGAACAAACAAGGGGACTTCCCAGTTATGGGGGTTCTCCAGCTGCTGCTCAGGGGCATGGCTCTTTGTGATTACACCACATGGTGTCAGAAGTGAGCAAATCCCTCTCTAAAGAAGAAATAAGGGAAAGGAGAGAGATCTCCAGTCTTCCAGAGCGGGTAGTGCATCACAAAAGTGGAAAATCAGGGAGGAGATCTATGAAAACTGCTGCAGAGAGGCAGTCCTGTCTCAGCACAGCAATGGATCCCACAGGACAAATGGCTGTTAGAGAAGTTGAATTTTGGCATCTCTGGCTGCTGGCCATGCTGGATTCGGAGATGAGTGATTTCAGATGGCTTCCGATTTACCAGAGAAAGCCAAAGAGTACCAAGTAAATGCCTTGCTATTTGGCATGGATGCTGCTGCATCCCTCACTGGAGAGGAAAAGATCAAAGTCAAAGAAGCTTTCGATGCCCATGTCATAGACAGACAGAATATAGAAAACGGCCAAATTTAATAGAAGGTGCAAGGAACAGGGGGAAATAGCTGATATTTTTATTACTGCAGTTCATAGTCTTGCTGAACATTTCAAATATGGAACATTAAAAAAAACCTAATAAGAGAAAGGATAGTTGTTGGTATAAGACTCCAATTTAGCATCACAGCTTCAGTTAAACCCTGATCTCAACTAGCAAAAGCCAAAATCCATACAGAAATAGCAATGTGACTTGCATGTTAGCAGCATACAGGAGACTGCATATCAGACAATATTAAAAGAACAGTCAGACCAAATTCACGACATAAGAACTGTGCACAGCTAGAAAGCTGGAGACCAAAGAACCTTAACAGGAGGGAAGAATAGAGAAGCTGTGGAAGGTATGGCCAGTCACCAAATCACAGCTGGCAAAACGTAAAGCAAAAGAAACAGAATGTAGGAGATGCTTCAAAATGCGGCATTTTACAACAGCATTGAGGACACCAAGAGCAGTAGCAAACAATTCAACAGGCAGGGTTGTCCTCAGACGACAGTAAGTCCATGAGACTATTTCCTCAATAGAACAGACACCACCTTGGTACACTAGCATGAACCTACATTGTCAAAGCCTTAAATTAAAAATTGATACTGGGGCAGCGATCTCTGCAATTCCAAAAAAATATTATAAACTATCCTACAAAGACCAAATAAGATTAACATGGGGCTAAGTAACAATACATTGGATGTTTATGTTTATGGCCAATTCCCTCAGAAACCAGAAAAAGGATGGAACAAGCTCTTCAACAAATAATATGTAATACAAGGACTAACACTTCCCTGCTAGAGTTGCCAGCAATACAAGGACTACACCTAGTACAGAAACTGGAATGCATTAATGGCAGAAAGAAAACTATACAGGAAACATATCTATGTCTTCACACATCTAGGAAAGCTGTCAGGGGAGTACAAAACAACTGGTGCCATCAGTGATTCCATTTGCTCTCACAGTCCCACCTCCCTATACCCTTGCTAGGGAAAAATTAAGGTGAATGGAAAATTGTGTGGCGACTGTTCTAGTACCAAAGCCCAATATCAACATCCGTACTTGTGTGGTCCTGTCTCAACAATGACTACATTCATCATCCCACTTAGAAGTACTGTTTTCATCAGCTTCCATTTGGCCTATATTCAGCACCAGAAATTTCCAAAAGAATCTCTCAGATTATGTCAGGTTTGCCTGGCATTCCTTTCCATGCAGATCATGTATTGGTAAATGGTAGAGATAAAAATGAACATGATGAGTGACTACATGCAGTTTTGAGATGCTTCCAACAGACCAGCCTCCCTTTGAATAAAAACTGTGAATCTGAAAATGAGCATATAAAATGTGTACAATGCAGAATTAACAAATAGGGAATTCAAATAGATTCAGACAAACTAAACGCATTATTTGCCTTTTGCGAACTCCAAAATGTTTCTGCTGTAAGAAGATTCCCGGGCATGACAAATTATTTGGAAAATTATCATCAAATGCAGCTTATTTAAAAAATATCCATTAAGAGATCTCCATACTGGTCACAAAATATGTGGATATGGGAGAGCATATCACAAAATGCATTTAATAAAATAAATGAACTACTGACATCTCCACCTGTTTTGGCACAATACTCAGTAAACTATTCAACTACAGTAGCAGCAGATGTATCTTCATATGGTTTAGGAACAGTGATCAAACGAAAGCAGACAGAAGGAGACCAGAGATCTTTGCATTTATATCAAGAAGCCTCACAGAAGCCAAGCAGCAGTGTGCTCAAGTGGAAAAAGAAGCTTTAGGAGTCACTTGGGCCTGCAAACAGGTCAATGAATATGTCAGCTTGGATTTTAACAAAGAGCAGACCACAAGCCCTTATTGGCATTACTGGGTTCAAAACCACTGGATGAGCTTCAACCTAGGATTCAAAGATTGCTACTGCAGCTGCTGCATGTTTCTTTAAATGTTGAACACGTACTAGGGAATGCATTCATAGCAGATGGCACACTATCTAGAACCCTCATTAAACAGCCAAGAAAAAAAGCCTTTAGAGAAAGACCGGAAGTATGGCAAGAGACCATCATGGCTTAACCAGGAGATCTTCAATGATCTGAAACTCAAAAAAGAATCTTACAAAAAGTGGAAACTTAGTCAAATTACAAAGGATGAATATAAACAAATAGCACAAGTATGTAGGGACAAAATTAGAAAGATCAAGGCACAAAATGAGATGAAATTACCTAGAAACATAAAGGGTAACAAAAAAAATTCTACAAATACATTAGAAGCAAGAGGAAGACCAAGGACGGGGTAGGCCCGTTACTCAATGACGGGAGAAAAACAACAACAGAAAATGTGGAAGTGGCAAAAGTGCTAAATGACTTTTTTGTTTCAGATTTCACCAAAAAGGTTATTAGCAATTGGACATCTAACTTAATGAATGCCAGAGAAAATGAGGTAGGATCAGAGGCTAAAATAGGGAAAGTTAACAATTAGACAAGTTAGATGTTTTCAAGTCACCAGGGCCTGATGAAATACATACTAGAATACTCAAGGACCTGACTGAGGAGATATATGAGCCATTAGCGATTATCTTTGAAAAGCCCTGGAAAACAAGTGAGATTCCAGAGGACTGGAAAAGGGCAAAATAGTGCCAATTAATAAAATGAGGGGGAAGGACAACCAAGGGAATTACAGACCAGTCAGCTTCAGTACTCTGAAAGATAATGGAGCAAATAATTAAGCAACCAATTGGCAGACACTTAGAAGATAAGGCGATAAGTAAAAGTCAGCATGGATTTATCAAGAACAAATCATGTCCAATCATCCTAATAGCTTTCTTTGAAGGGTAACAAGCTTTGTGGATGGGGGAAAGCAGTAGATATGGTATATCTTTACTTTAGTAAGGCTTTTGATACCATCTTGCATGACCTTCTCATAAACAAACTAGGGAAATACAATCTAGTACTATAAGGTGGATGCATGACTGACTGGAAAACTGTTCCCAGAGAGTAGTTATCCGTGGTTCACAGTCAAACTGGAAGGGAATATCGAGTGAGGTCCTGCAGGGATCAGGTCTGGGGCCAGTTCTGTTCAATACCGTCATCAGTGATTTAGATTATGGCATAGAGAGTACACTTATGAATTTTGCAGATGATACCAAGCTGGGAGAGGTTGCAAGTGCTTTGGAGAACAGGATTATAATTCAAAATGATGGACAACTGGAGAAATGGTCTGAAGTAAATAGGATGAAATTCAATATGGATAAATGCAAGTACACAGCTTAGGAAGGAACAATCAGGTGCACACATACAAAATGGGAAATGACTGCCTAGAAAGGAGTACTGCGGAAAGGGATCTGGGGGTCATAGTGGATCACAAGCTAAACAGGAGTCTACAGTGTAAGACTGTTGCAAAAAAAGCAAACACCATTCTGGGCTGTATTAGCAGGAGTGTTGTAAGCAGGACATGAGAAGTAATTTTTCTGCTCTATTCTGCGCTATTAGACCTCAACTGAGTATTTTATCTAGTTCTGGGTTCCACATTTCAGGAACAATGGGGACAAATTGGAGAAAGCCTAGAAAAGAGCAATAAAAATGATTAAAGGTCTAGAAAACATGACCTACGAGGGAAGATTGAAAAAATTGGGTTTATTTAGTCTGAAGAAGAGAAGACTGAGAAGGGACATAACAATTTTCAAGCATACAAATGGTTATTACAAGGAGGCGAGGAAAAAAATTGTTCTCTTTAACCTCTGAGGCTAGGACAAGAAGCAATGGGCTTAAATTGCAGCAAGGGAGGTTCAGGTTGAACATTAGGAAAAACTTCCTGTCAGCGTGGTTAAGCACTGGAATAAATTGCCTAGGAAGGTTGTGGAATCTGTATCATTGAAGATTTTTAAGAGCAGGTTAGACAAACACCTGTCAGGGACAGTCTAGATAATAATTAGTCCTGCTTTGAGTGTAGGGGACTGGCCTAGAAGACCTCTTGAGGTCCCTTCCAGTCCTATGATTCTATGAAAGATGTCTAAGTCTATGTTGATCTTATCCTGGCAGCAATGCTAGTGTCTGTCTACCAACTTCAGCAAATTAGCAATGAACAATTCAAGGATGACACAATGCCAGAAACTTACTCAACTCTGCCAAAGAACGTGGGGTTGAAGGAGTCAACTTCCAACAAGCCTGTCACCATACCGCCAGGACCAAAATGATCTTTGCATAACCACTGGCCTGCTTCAGACAGGATGGTGCATTTCGATCCCTATGGTACTCTAAAAACAGATGGTCTCCAAAATCCATGAACACCAATGTGTAAGTGCAGAACATGAGCACAATTATTTGTATGGTGGACTGGTCTGAGTAGGCAAATTCAAACCTTAGTAGAGGTCTGAGAGATATATAACTAGGGGGAAAAGAACAAAGCAAAAACCAATTGCCTGAACAGTTACTCTACAAAGCTAACTAATAGACCTTGGCAGCATGTAGTAACATATCTTTTTCTGGAAAGGGCACCCCATGACTGTAGTTATTTCTCCACACATATAGACTTGGATACATTCACATAGACCTCACCGGCACAGGTCACCCAGAAACTAAAGTTAATATTTGCAAGACATGGAATTCCGTAAGCCCTCATATCTGATAATGGGCCTCAATATAATTCTGAAACACTCCTAGCTAGCCTCTGCACAGAACTTTGATTTTGAATATAAGACTAGTAGTGCACTTCCCCCAGAGCAGTGGCTAGAGCAGTGCAGATTTTTAAAAGATCAGTGGACCCACATAAAAGCATTCCTCCCACTCCATCAACACTGTTTGCATGTGGACTGTCTCCAGCAGAACTCCTGATAGGAAGATGAATAAGAATGCTTCTGCCTGTGGCACTGATACGGCTTACACCTAAGTGGCCCAACCTGAAGGAATTTTGAAAACAGGATGCTGAAATAAAGCTTTGGCAGCAATAAAACTTCAAGTTTTGTCACAGAACACAAGTACTACCTGAACTGAAACCAGGGAACAAACTGTGGATCCAAGGCTCTCAGACTTATGGAACTGTTCAGAATTTGGCAGAAGCTCCCAGATCCTACCTACTACAAACTCCAAAAGGATTTCTCCAGAGGAATGGAGTTCATCTTCAACATTTTCCAACATAAAAAGAGTCTGGGACCTGTGGATATTCAGTCAGGAAGTGAAAACACAGTGTGAAGACTGATCAGAGCCCCTCAAAGACCTAAACTTTAGAAAACTGCTCAGAACTACTTAAATTGCAGTTGATAAGGGCACATGGTAGCGTAAATAGTTTTAAAGATTCTGAAGTTTATTTTAAATTATTGTGTGTGTGTGTGTGTGTACACACACAGGTTTATAAAGAAAGGGAGATAGTTACCAGAGAGAACCTGTATGTGATGCAGTGGGAACATAACAAACAGGGGGACTTCCCATTCTCTAGTTCAGGGGTGGCCAACCTGTGGCTCTGGAGCCACATGCGGCTCTTCAGAAGTTAATATGTGGCTCCTTGTATAGGCACTGACTCTGGGGCTTGAGCTTCAGGTTCCAACTTTGCAACGTGCCAGGGGGTGCTCACTGCTCAACCCCTGGCTCTGCCACAGGCCCTGCCCCCACTCCACCCCTTCCTGCCATGCCCTCACTCCTCCCTGCCAGAGCCTTCTGCACCCCACAAAACAGCTGATCGGGAGGTGGGGAGAGAGGGGGAGGTCCTGACTGGCGGGGCTGCTGGTGGGCAGGAGGCGCTGGGAGCAGGGCAGGGGGAAGCTAATAGGGGACTGCTGATGTATTACTGTGGCTCTTTGGCAATGTACATTGGTAAATTTTGGCTCCTTCTCAGGCCAAATGCATCCGATGAAGTGAGCTGTAGCTCACGAAAGCTTATGCTCTAATAAATTTGTTAGTCTCTAAGGTGCCACAAGTACTCCTTTTCTTTTTGCGAATACAGACTAACACGGCTGCTACTCTGAAACTTCTCAGGTTGGTCACCCCTGCTCTAGTTGCTGCTTAGGGCCTGGGTCGTTATGTTTATGTCCCCATATTACAATTGGATTTTATTGTGCCTTTGTCTGGAAGATTACACACACAGACAAATGTACGTATCTTTGCCATACATAAGTACCTACATACAAAGAAAAGGAATACTTGTGGCACCTTAGAGACTAAAAAATTTAGAGACTCACGAAAGCTTATGCTCAAATAAATATGTTAGTCTCTAAGGTGCCAAAAGTACTCCTTTTCTTTTTGCAGACACAGACTAACACGGCTGCTACTCTGATACTCTTTAAGCCTCACATTGTAAGTTTTGTTTACTAGCTCTTGGATCATTTTGTGGCCCTCCTCTGAACTCTCTCCAGTATTTCCATAAACTTTCTGAAGTGCAGATACCAGAACACACAGTATTCTAGAAGGTTTCAGAGTGGTAGCTGTGTTAGTCTGTATCAGCAAAAACAATGAGGAGTCCTTGTGGCACCTTAGAGACTAACAAATATATTTGGGCATTAGCTTTAGTGGGCTAAAACCCACTTCATCAGATGCATGGAGTGAAACATACAGTAGGGAGGTATAAATACACAGCATATGAAAAAATGGAAATTGCCTTACCAAGTGGGTAGAGGGGGTCAGTGCTAACGAGGCAATACAATTAAGGTGAAAGTAGAGGTCTTAACAAAACTGCATGCAGAGGCTAAATGACTTCCCTACTTTGACTTGCTATTCCCATTTTTGTATGTCTAATGATCGCTTTAGTCTGTTTGGCCACAAGACTGCACTGACAGCTTGTGCCAACATGGTTAGCTACATGTCTGCTAAGTCTGTTTTTGAGGCTATGCATATCCTAAGAGCACTTTACCAGTATACTAGATCAGAAAGACATTCCTAGTGCGGATGCACCTCTACTGGCAAAGCTGCAACACATACAAGTATAATAAAACTACCCCTATGAGAGAAACAAGCCACACTGATACAAGCGCAGTTTTGCCAATATAACAGTCTGCTCGAGGGGCTTCTGTCAATACAGTTCTGTTGGTCAGGGACTACATCTTTTCACACCCCTGACTGATAGAGCTGTGCCATTAGAGGTCCCTACTGTAGACATAGCTGAGTCACTGCTTTCCAAGACAGTCTCATACCCTGTAGGCATAGCCTGCACTCTGGTTCCCAGATATATTATGTTGCATTTGGCTTTATTCACACACATTTTGTTGCTTGTGATCATTTAACTAGGTAATTCAGATCGTTCTCTAACAGTAAGCTGCCCTCCTCACTATTATCCCCCCCATCTGTTTCATCTGCATTTTACCAGCAAAGATTTTACATTATTGATAAAAAATTAAGCTGTCAATCGGTGAATGCATGCGATTAACGCAAAACAAATTAACTAGATACAAACAGTTGTGATTCATTGCAGTTTTACTCACACTGTTAAACAATAGAATACCAATTTAAATATTATAAATATTGGTGGATTTTTTCTACAATTTCAAATATACTGATTTCAGTTACAAAGAATACAAAGTGTACAGCACTCACTTCATATTTTTTATTACAAATATTTGCACTGTAAAACAAACAAAAGAAATACAATTTTTCAATTCACCTCATACAAATACTGTAGTGCAATCTCAATCATAAAAAATGTCCAACTTACAAATGTAGATTTTTTTATGTAACTGCACTCAGAAACAAAACTTTAGAGCCTACAAGTCCAAAGCATGAAGGGGCATACGAATGTTTAGCATATCTGCCACATAAATACCTTGCAACGCTGACTATAACAGTGCCACGTGGATGCCTGTTCTCACTTTCAGGTGACATTGTAAATAAGAAGTGTGCAGCATTATCTCCCATAAATGTAAACAAATTTGTTTGTCTTAGTGATTAGCTGAACAAGAAGTAGGACTGAGTAGACTTGTATGAGGAGAATTGAAAAATACTATTTCTTTTGTTTATCTTTTTTACAGTGCAAATATCTATAATCAAAAATAATAATATAAAGTGAGCACTGTACACTTTGTTTTCTGTGTTGTAATTGAAATCAGTATATTTGAAAATGTAGAAAAACATCCACATATATAATAAATTTAAATTGGTCTTTTACTATTGTTTAACAGTACGATTAAAACTGTGATTAATTGTGACTATATTTTTTAATCTCATGATTAATTGCAAATTTTAATCATGTGACAGTCCTAATAAAATTATTTATCTGTTCATGGCAGCGTGGATAAAAATCAATGATTTTTAAAAAAAATCAGATTTTTTTTGATAAAATGCTTTTTGAGGAATAAAAACAAAAGAAAAGAAAAGGACTACTTGTGGCACCTTAGAGACTAACAAGTTTGTTAGTCTCTAAGGTGCCACAAGTACTCCTTTTCTTTCTGCGAATACAGGACTAATATGGCTGCTACTCTGAAACCTATCTAAAGATAGGTTTCAGAGTAGCAGCCGTGTTAGTCTGTATTCGCAAAAACAAACGGAGTACTTGTGGCACCAAATGCATCCGATGAAGTGAGCTGTAGCTCACGAAAGCTTATGCTCAAATAAATTTGTTAGTCTCTAAGGTGCCACAAGTACTCCTTTTGTTTTTATCTAAAGATAGTTTTAATTAAGATACATTACAACTCGAAGATATCTCACCATGGAATAAAGAAAAGGAGTACTTGTGTCTCTAAGGTGCCACAAGTACTCCTTTTCTTTTTGCGAATACAGACTAACACGACTGCTACTCTGAAACCTGTCATCATGGAATATGGATTATAAATTCTAATTCTATAGTTTGAGACAATATATTCATGTAATAATTAAGAAAAGTTTTGTAAATGAGTTCCAATAGTTCATGGATTAGGGACCCAATTTTAAGGGGTTGCACAGGCTTCCGTATAGATTTAGGTTAATCTTTCTATCTACCAAATGGAATTGAATGCTCAGTCTAGAAGATTCCATCAGAGATGCTTAGTTTTGCACTTCTCAAGCTGTGGATTTGTGTCTCCAGAGGTGACATGCTTGTTAACAGCAAAAATGTTTTTAAATAAATAAATACATACATAAATAAATAAATAAATAGACGTGAGAAAACAGACCTCAACTCTATTGTCCCTCTGCAAATTTGTGTACACAGAGTCAATCCCTTACGTCTCTCTAAAAGAGAAAAGTTTCAAAAAGTTCAATGAATAGAAGATTGTTGGGGGGTGGAATAGATCTGGACAAGGAGAAGAAGTCTGAAGATAAATGTGAGAAGCGAGGGACATACACTTGGTTTGTTAAAATATTATATGTTTGCTGTTGAAGAAAAAAAATCCAGAATACTTAACGTTGTTGTTTTAGTTAAATAAAACAATTTAAAATGTCTGTCTGGTGATGTTCTCCTCCGAATATATCATGGCAAGAAAACCCTTCAAATAGTAATGATTAACCTGTTGAATTGGAGATAGTTCACCTCCCTATGACTTCATAAATATCTACTTTAATTACCTTTGGTAAATGAAATAACCAATCATTCATTTTCTGATATAGCTGTAAAACTAATCTGAAAACTTTTCAAAATAAATCACTGTTTAAAAATGTATAGGGTGTACCTTTTAAAAATGAAACCTACATCTATCTCCGAGTTGTGAAGAATATGTATTAAGGTTATAACAACCAACAAGAATGCACTTTTATGTAGAAAACCATGATTAAATCGAGTCTTCCTGACTAGTGATTTAAATCAAATCCACCCTGGTTCATGGATTCCAAGGCCAGAAGGGGCCATTGTGATCATAACCTAACCTCCTGAATAGCACAGGCCAGAGAACTTCCCCAAAATAGTTCCTAGAGCAGCTCTTTTAGAAAAACATCCAATCTTGTTTTAAAAATCATCATTGATGGAGAATGTGCCACAATCCTTGGGAAACTGTTCCAATGATTAATTACTCTCACAATTAAAATCTTACACCTCATTTGCAGTCTGAGGTTGTCTAGCTTCAACTTCCGTAGCTGAACCCGGATCCAGTTGTTCAGGTGTGCTGCTGCAAGCCGCACCAGCCGCTGCTGGAGAGGCCCCAGGGCCAGCTGTTTGGGCAATTCCTGGGGCCAGCTGCACCGTCTGTCCCTGGGGATGCCTGAGCAGCAACAGTCCTGGGAGTGGCCAGAGGAGCAGCCCAGGGGAGCACCCAAGCATCAGCCCCGGGGGAAGCCCCAGGGAAAGCCCGAGCAGCAATGGCCCCAGGGGTGGCTAGAGGAGCAGCCCCAGAGAATGTCAGTAGAGCAGTCCCTGGGGGCCTTGGAGCAGCAAGCCACCAGGGGAGGTCAGCCCCCACTGCTGGAACATGAGCTCCCCAAAAAGCAGGGCCCCAAGAGCCGAGATTTAGTCATCATAGGTATTTATACTAAAAGTCATGGAAAAGTCAGGGGCCATGAATTTTGTTTATTGCCTGTGACCTGTCCATGACTTTTACTAAAAATGCCCATGATTAAATCTTAGCCTTACCCATTATTAAATATTTGTTCCCTGTGTAGGTACTTATAGACTAATCAAGTCAACTCCTAACCTTCTCTTTGTTAAGCTAAACAGGTAAGACTTTAGGAGCTCAATCGCTATAAGGCACGTTTTCTAATCCTTTAATCATTCTGTGGCTCTTCTCTGAACCCTCTCCAATTTATCAACATCCTTCTTGAATTGCACGCACTGGAACTGGATACAGTATTCCAGCAGCAGTCACACCAGGGCTAAATAGAGGTAAAATAATCTTTCTACTCCTGCGTGAGAATCCCCTCTGCTTATGCATCCCAGGATTGCATTAGCTCTTTTGGCCACAGTGGTCACACTGGAAGCTCATGTTTCAGTCACTGCTTTCCAGAATAGAGTCTACCATTCTGTTTAAGTGTGGACTACATTCTTTGTTCCTAGATGTACACATTTACATTTAGCCATTTAAAAACACATTATTTGCTTGCACCCAGTTTATCAACCAATCCAGATCATTCTGTATCAGTGAGTTGCCTTCTTCACTTTTTGTGTCATTAGTGATGATTTTATGTTTTCTTACAGGCCATTGGTACAATATTAATTAGAATAGGGCCAAGAACTGATCCCTCTGGGATCCCACTGGAAACGCACCAATTCAATGATGATTCTCCGTTTACATTTATAGTTTGAGAACTACCACTTAGCCAAATTATGTGCCATGTTAATTTTATATTGTTCAAGTTTTTTTTAATCAAAATGTTGTAGGGTACACAAGTCAAACACCTTACAGAAGTCTATGAATATTACATCAACACTATTCCCTTTATCAACCAAACATGTAATCTCAATCATTGGACTAATAACTGATATGTGGGGAAAGAGCGCCTTTTTGTAAAACTTGACAACCAGAGAGTTGTGTGACTTGTTTCCTGATGAAATTTACATTTATTATGGATGATTAAATTTGTCCCAAAGTTTCTGATTGTCTTCAATGAATCATTATTGGCTCTGAGTTGAGGTTGTTTGAGCCAACTTAACTGTGGATTTTCATGTTTTCAGAAGCTATGGGACATAAGATTTAACCTTAACTCTGCATTCATATCCTAGGTTGGTTTAAAACAAAACACAAAACACTACAGATATTTGTTGATTTTTCAAGTTCTATATATCTGAACATCACTCAAGTATTTAAAAACAGGACCCTCTCTTTTCATTCTCAGCCCATAGTAGGAATAGCTTGTTTATAGACAAGACAGACAGAACCAACTACTGAGGGAAAGCTACAGGGAAGAGATGAGTTTTGCATTTTAGTTTTGAACATGGGGAGGCCCTTCACCCATCAGACTCTTAATCTTAACTTGGTTTTGAGTACGGGAATTAGCTATTCATAGAATCTTTACAGAGAAACTCCATACCTGGGGTCTCATTGCACACACAGCTTTCTCTACTATTACTCCCCACCCACATCCCCGCCGGGGCTCAATACGTGTTCTGTTCTCCCCTCTAACTTCTGCTCTCCCCATACAGGGCCCCAGAGCAAACACAACCCTGCCTCTACTAGTTTTTAACTTCAATCCCCTTTCCTGGGGCCCTAAGTGCATCCTCACTTCCATGTCCTTGCCTGAGGCCTCAGACTGCACAAATGTTACATATTTGAGGGCCAGAAGTGACCATTATGATCACCTGACCTCCTGCATAACAGAGGCCAGAGAATTTTACCTAATCATTCCTACATCTACCACAGCAACTTGTGATTGAAGCAAGCATATTTTTCTACTTCTTAGGCCTGGTCTATGCTTAGAAGTTTTACTGGTAACTATTTCAGCTAGGGGTGTGATTTCCCCCCCTAGCAATTATGCAGGCAAAAGCCCTAATTGAACAGAATTATACTGGGGTGAAGATGACACACTGGAACAGTTAGTGTCCCTCCCATACAGGAATAGGTATAAAGGTAAGAAGCAGCTTGAGATCAATACAACTGAGTCCAAACTAGAGGGGCTGTTCCACTTTAACTATACTGGTACAGTAACTTTTATGTGTAGACAAGCCTTTGTAGTCGCCTCCACATTAGCTTTCACTCCTGCTTCAGATCACACTCCTTTTGACAATAGCTAGAAGCCTCTCAAGCTGGGGGCATGCAGACCAGGGTCCAAAGGCAGAGGCATCACATGAATAATTAGCTCTGGCATTATGATGGAGATGGGCTGTCAGCTACAGGCTCAAGTAAGCAGTTTTCACCAGACATTGCTTTAGTCAGAAGGGAGGCGATTTACTGTGTAGACACAAGGTAAAGGAAGATGACCATGTCACAGTTAGACGGAGACTTCAGATGCTACAAGACTGGAAGCTGCATTCTGGAGAAAGGCCAAATCTCAAAGCCAGCATTTCCTGAGGTGTATTGTTTCCTTTACCCCCCTCTTTCACACAGCTACAGAGATATTGAATTTTCCCCAGCACAAATACTATAGAGAATACCCAGAACAGCAGCTTTTAGTCAAAGGAAATTCCATACACACACTAGTGAACTCAAGGCTGAGTTCATTTCTCCACAGATGAAAAAAGGAGAAATCTCAGAACCTGGGATTTTAACACAGTGGGAAGTTACTGGTGATTTCTGGCATACTAAATGTTACTAGACTCTAGAACACTAAGCATCTACACAGAAGTTTACTACACATATTCTAAGGGGAGCTTAATACCATTTGTTAGCCCTTATGCCTGCAAGTCTAAATAACTGTTTTGAGCCCATTTTGTAATAATTTTATTAAGATAATGTTGAAGTAAAAAGAAAACGGTACAGAGTTTAGGCACAGAAGTTTCTGGTTATCAGGGAATAAGGTACAGGTTATCAAGGGATGCGAAATTCGGTTTAGGAGCAGGTGGCGTAAGGAATACACAATCTGCAATCTCCCCGATTGGGGGTAAAAGTTTAACGAGTCAAAGTATAGACATTGAGATATGAGTGTATGTTGTCCATATAATGGCTATGTTCAGGTGTGGAGTATAATGAGCAGATACCACGATGAGGATGGATCTACCCTCATTTGGTGGGATTTAATGTTCAGTGAGTTTATGGTTCCAGTTCATATGGTCCAATGGAAAAAGTCTCTCAATCCCTTTCCCATAGGTGATGCACAATGTCGTACCGGCTCACACCTCCTGGTATTGTCAGTGGCCTGTGATGTGTTCGATGTAGATGTCCCTGGACCATCAGATTGTGTCCGAGACCATGATGCGCTGCACGAGCAGTGCGTAGCGTCAACCGATCCCGCAGGTTCGCAGCACACGCTCATTGCAGGGGTCCCAAGCGCTCAGGGCTCCGACGATCAGAGCATCCATCTCCACCTTGTAGCCCTTCGCTCTCAGGGTGTCGGCCGGGGGGGCGTATTTGTCCAGCTTACGAGCTTGGGCTTCGCGGAAGGCTGGGGTCCTGTTCTTGAAGGAGACCGTGATGTCGACAAGGATGATCTTTTTCTGGGCCTCGTCGGTGACTACCACTTCAGGTCGCAACGGGCTGTCCGTCCTGGGGATGGCGGAGTTTCCGGCGACCTCTCCCAGGCGCGGTGCGATGGCTTTCACTAGGTGGTTCTGGATGGTGTTGTGGCGCAGCTGCCAGGCTCTGGAGTGGGGCTTGCAGCTGCACAGGACGTGGGGCAGGGTCTCGTTGGAGTAGCCGTACTTCCTGCAATGCTTGTCTCTGTTCCCATGGCAGACGGTTCCGTTGAGTGGGACGCAGTTGAACCAGGCGTGGTGGATGAACCGCCAGTCGGCAAAACAGGTGAAGCCGCCCCCGGCGAGTAAGTGGTTGCTGGCGTCCCATTTGTTGGTCAGTTCGAAGACTTTACGCTGGTCCGGCTTACGCTTCAAGGTTTCCATGTACAGCGAGTGGATGGCCGCCTTCAGGGTCCTCTCCAGCATGCCCCTGGCGCTCGGGGTGACGATGGTGTTGTCATCGGACCTGATCTGTGGCACCAGGAACTGGCAAATTAGCTCACCCAATAGCTTGCCCAATACAATTATTCCTACTACTGTCCCACAGTACACCAGCCACCCCACAAACCACTGCTCATAGCAATTATTCCAGGAGGGCAGTGTCCTTGCATCATTTTACTATACTGCTGTATGCAGCCTTAGGGATGAACGCAAGTGTGCAAGCTCTGTAATATACCAGCTACACACAGGCCAATACTAACATTCTAATTTTTCAGCATAGTAACAGCAGAGAAGTCTAAGGCAGTCTAAATAAATTATAGGAGTTTAAATGGGAGGTCCTGTGGCCTAGTAAATAGAGCCCTAGACTTGGATTCAGGAGATCTGAATTATATTCCTGGCTCTGATACTGGCCTGCTGGATGACCTTGGGCACGTCACTTCCCCTCTCTTTGCCAACATTTCTCCATGTGTAAAATGGGGAATAGTGACACTGTTTTGTGAGCTCCTAGTGAAAAGCATTATATAACAGCAAAGTATATTAAGAGAAATGTTGCACTGCTTTAACTAAATGGATTTTAAAGCAATCTCTATAAACTGATGCGAAGTCCAACAGAGACATTTAAACTAGTTAAATCAGTCTGGCAATTTGATAATTCACTGACAGAAGCTAAGCTAGTTTAAGTCGTTAATAAAGAGGGTTTTGATTGGTTTAGCTATATAGATTTAAATTCTACTTGAACAGTGTGACTTTTCTCATACAGACAAGGCCTAAATCAAAGTTTTTCCACTTCTAATGACAGTCTGCAGCAACTCAAGTTACTCAAGGTACATTTTTACTTCTTAACCTCACACACTACTCTTGTCTAAAAGCCTCTTCTCAAAATTTCAAAGAGCCACACAAAAACCATTTATGCTTGTTCTAAAAGAGATTGCTAATTTGTCATCACTTTTGGAATATACATTAAAAAGGCCATTTTTTGGTTTGTCTGTCATCTTGCCCAAAAACTCTGATGGCATAATTCCTTCAGCATGTTGCACTGGCTCTCACACCCTTACAGTAAAGAGAAGTGAACCCATAAGTGCATGGAAGAAGGGAGTCAATCCTCAAACTTTTGCGTTATAGTGGCACCATTAAGTTTCAGATTTGATTCCTTTCCTGAGACTGATTAGCTCCAAAATCCCCTCAAGTGAAATGGCCAGTGGTGGGTGGGTTCTAGCTGAAAACTCCAAGTACTCTACCCAGAATACCTAGTGGTTTTATCTGCAAATAACATTCCCAGGGCCAAAAGCCCTGAATCAGCAGTGGTCCCAAAGGTCATCTAATATGCCGCCACTTCCATGTCTTGTGAGTTGTTCAAGAGACCCAATCTCTACATGCAATACCACTGTAGCTGCAACCAGAGGCACTCAAACTGGTAGCCCTGATTTAAAGACGAAGGGAGGGTAGTAGCAGGATATATTCTGTGAGGGGACCAATGATGCTGGAATGAACTACCACTTCTTTGCATGCCAAAGACCAGACTAGTTAACTTTCCGGGGATGCTGTAATGCCAGTCTTTTTACCCATACACATTTAGGTATAGGGCCCTGAGATAAGGATTATAGTGCATGTTGGTCTTACCGTTAAGTATTATGGTGGTTTATGTGAGTAGTTATTTGGTAATTTATCTTTCTGCAGACTTTAATTGCCAGGTGTAGGTGTTTTAAACTGAACTGTAATCAAGGACCATACCAGACCTCCAGTAGCCATTAGAATCCACCAAAAGGCAGTGCCATTCCAGTTTCTGGAACCTCTCTGCTCAAAATGTTTATAGCTCCTTTACTAATCCAGCCGATGCTCAAAATACATTGGGAACTAATCTAGAAAAAGTAACAACCAACACTTTTCTAGCAGAGCCAACAAATGATAAACTTCATAAGTAAAGGGATCCCATCAACTTAAATTCCATGTCTGGAAATCTTGTACTTTCTATGCTTAAAACGTCTATGTTACTAAAATTGAAATTTAAAGAAAAAAATATGTTTTTCCAGTGTCTTCCTTTTGTGTATTGTGATAGGGTCGGGCCAGATGGCTATAGAAGAGTAATAGAAGGCAGATATATTAGCCCCGGGCTAAGGAGGTCCTTTTTCCCTGAGTAAGGGAACAGGGAAGGTTCCAGAACAATCAGGAACCTTCTGGAGACAATTAAGATAGGCTGATTAGAACACCTGCAGTCAATCGAGAAGCTGCTAGAATCAATTAAGGCAAGCTAATCAGGGCACCTGGGTTTTAAAAAGGAGCTCACTTCTGTTTGTGATGTGCATGTGAGGAGCTAGAAGCAAGAGGCACTAGGAGCTGAGAGTGAGAATGCAGACTGTTGGAGGACTGAGGTGTACAAGCATTATCAGACACCAGGAGGAAGGTCCTATGGTGAGGATAAAGAAGGTGTTGGGAGGAGGCCATGGGGAAGGAGCCCAGGGAGTTGTAGCTGTCGCACAGCTGTTCCAGGATGCACTCTAGACAGCTGCATTCCACAGGGTCCTGGGCTGGAACCCAAACCTCCCAACTCCTGGTCAGACACAGGAGTCGTCGACCTGGACTGTGAATTCAGAAAAACGGCCAAGCTGAGGGCTGCCAGGAAGCTCCAAGGTGAGCAAATCCGCCAATAAGCGCAAGACCCACCAAGGTAGAGCAGGAACTTTGTCACAGTATTTAACAGCATTGTGTGTTAGAGGTAGTTTCACTGTTCCCCTTAAAACTCAGTCAAAGTTTCTCTTGCTGAAAAGACCTCAATCATCAAGAGGAATAGAAAAAGAATGCTCTTAGTACTCAATGGAATCTGCCACCTTTCTGGTGGCACACTGCCAACTGAAGAAAGACCCGAGCCTCAGTTGAATCATTAGATGTCAAGATCTTGTAATTACAGGCACTCAGTCCCGGAGTATGCAAAACCCCCAAGGTAGCAAGAGCGTGCGAGATATACCACAATTCTGAGGCAAGCACTGTAAATACTTCAGCAGCTAGGCCTTGCTGGCGCTAGCCCCGGTAGGTTCAAACAACCATTCAGACACATGGCTAAAGGAGCAGGTGCTTTTGGGGGGGGAGGGGGGGGAAAACGGACTTCTTACTAATTCATTTCTATGCATAAATGTGACTACATGACAGTAAAACCTCAGTAATTCACAATTTTCTATAGTGCTTTGATATTTTACGAGCAAAACAGAGATTATGACTGCAAAAGTCACCATGAAATAAAGAATTAGCTAATTTCTGAGTTAAAAAGAGATAATCCACCACAAAATGTACTTTGTTCATTTATTTGACAAGTATTTAGTTTTGTTTACAATACAGTATAGCGTACTAAAGAATCTTTTGTAATATATTTTACGGAAGTAATGAGACATCACTGCAGTTCCCTGCTATTAAATCTTGTGAGAAACAGGGAGATACTGCCTTATATTTGCAAATTATGGGGTGTGCAAATCAGTTAAATTTTATATTTACATTTTCTAAAAATATTTAAAATAAAGGTTTTTCCATTTTAAAACTCAAGTTAAACAAGACTTATTACACCACCACCTTGAGGCCCCAACTGACATTGAGCCTCCATTGTGGGAGGCACTGTAAATACACATAGTAAAGGTCCCTGCCCTGAAGAGCTTACAATCTAAACACAGGACAAGCAAGGAGGAAGAAAGGAAGCATTACCTCCATTTTCCATGAGGAACTCAAATGCAGACTAAGTGTTAGCCCAAAGTTACAAGGGAAACTGTGGCAGAGCCAAATAACCACACTACCCGAATCCCAGTGAAGCACCCCAAGAATTCATAAATCTACAAAGATGCTTTGAATTGCACATGAGAAGCCAAGTGAATCCCAACCACATCCTACTTAACTTGCCCATTTAAACATGTAACCTTTTCCTAAAGACATAGCTATGGTAAACTTTTTCTTTTCTTTTTTAAGTATATCAGAACGTAGTGGACACACTTATTGCAGTACTAAAAATTAATCTACAATCACACTATTGGAAACATTTATTATGAAGTGCAACTTTACAGGATCTGAACTCAAAACCTTGAAAACAAAGTAGAAACTTATTCACTAAGCAGTATCTTTGGTTAAAAGCCATAATGATTTAAAGGCATACTTTGGTCATTGGAGAATTCCCATACCGTTTCATGAATTTAAATGACTAAAAGTATTTAAAACCATGTCACAATGGGGAGGTAACACCACCATATTTAAGGATGATATGAGCTTACTGTTTAATATATGAACTGCAAGTTTAATTCCAGAGGCATTCAAAATTTAATAAAATATGTTTTGCTCAGTCAACAAAAGAATAAGACATTTTCATACAATACAGTCCTCCATAAATAGGGAGCTCAAATGTCAAATTATTTTTGCAACACTGAAAGTCTGTGCACAAAAAAAACCCCCACTACATTGTTTAGTATTGTCAAGAAAAAACTCCAAGTTCCTCCTTAAACTTGATCTTGTCCTGTGGTATCAGTAGATATGCTTCAGTTAAAAAGCGTGGTTACATATGTGATTTCATATTCTTTCTTTATTAGCGACTTGCATACCAAATTGGTTCACTTCAAAAGACAAAAAAGGATCATCTTAGCATCAGCATTCCAAACTGTTTCCTCTACCACTGACTCAACAGGTAGAGAACCTAGCTCACTCTCCTTGAGTAGAATGAGCTCTGCAAGGCCAACAGGAATAGGCTTGTTTGAATCAGTAAGTTAGCAGCCATGACAAACACAACTTCTGTTAACAACGGGTAAAGTGGTGCCATTTTCAGTCTCTCTTCTGACTATTAACACACTAAGGGTGATATGAGGTGTTCCATTCTAAACCCCTTTTCAATTCATAGTTTTCTTAAAATTCTTTAAGGGATAAAATTTCTTACAGATTGTCTCAACCCAAAAGGTTTTGTTTTTAAGTGAAAAAAAGATCAGCTTGGCTAGTTTGGAGTTAAGTGGGTAAACAAAGTTTTCCTTTTTAAACTCCTTTTTTGTGCGAGAGAGAGAAAGAGAGAGAGAGAGACTGAAATACCAGCTTTGTTCAAACATAGCCATTCCAAGTAACAGTAATGCCTGTGTGTTACATTGGTTTTCATCCATAGATCTCAAAGTACTTCACAGTCCTTAATATACTTATTTTCACAACACCCTGTGAGATAGGGAAGTATCATCTTCATTTTATAGATGGGAAATGACAGCACAGAGGCTAAGTGACTTGTTCAAGGTCAACAGGAAGATCATTAGAGAGCAGGTTTCAGAGTAGCAGCCATGTTAGTCTGTATCCGTAAAAAGAAAAGGACTACTTGTGGCACCTTAGAGACTAACAAATTTATTAGAGCATAAGCTTTCGTGAGCTAAGCTCACTTCATCAGATGCATCCAATGAAGTGAGCTGTAGCTCACGAAAGCTTATGCTCTAATAAATTTGTTAGTCTCTAAGGTGCCACAAGTACTCCTTTTATTAGACAGCAGGGAAATGAATCCAGGTCTCCCAGTGCCCTAACAACTGGACCATCCTATGCACTGCAAGTTATGAGCCACTAAATCTAAATACTTAAGCTTAGAATTACAGGATTTTTGTACATTTTTGATTTCCAGAACAATGTTCACTAGAACACATTGCACATACTATTCTATAAGGTTCACAGTTGCAAATGTTAGTGATAAAGTTATGTACAAACTTCCAGTGTAACTTGTTTTCACTTTCTGCAAATTTCTTCTTTGGGGGCTATAACTTTTCAATCTTGATCTCAGCCCTTAGACAAAGTTTTTAAAAAAATCCCTTTAGGCACTTTCTAAAGTAAAGGAAAATTATCACACTACTCCAGTAACTGAAAATTGGCTGAACAAAAAATCTCCAGATTTGTCCCATAGTTCATCCTCCAAGATGAAGAATGCATCTTTGCTAATTACAGAAAAAATTAGAAACTGGGAGCAGCTGAAAAATTGTTTCTTCAGTATGCTCAGTGGGAATTAGCTAAAATTTCAGCAGCTTAATAAGCCCCACTCCTTTGTAGCTCAGTGAGGAGATCAGACAAACTGCATATTCTCAGTAGGGACAGGAGCTGCTGCTGGGAAGACTTGCTGCAGGAATACTGGAAAAGTGCCACTGGAAGAGCAAATTCCTGCAAAACAGCAACTTCAGCAAGGAAAGGAGAAAATTGAAGACATGAAAAATTGTAGATTCCACAATTTCTAGGTGTCTAATTTTTGATTATGGCGAAAGGTAGTCCCCTTTTCCTATTGTCAAGATACGACAATGACATTGATGTTTACATCAGAAAGTATTACCCCAGACTTTTACTGTCTACAAATGAAATAACACAAGCAGCAAAGGTGCTACAAACTAACTGCTGCCACATCCTATTCCTTTAAATGAAGCATGGACTTTAAAGTGTATATCATTAGAATCATAGAATCATAGAATACCAGGGTTGGAAGGGACCTCAGGAGGTCATCTAGTCCAACCCCCTGCTCAAAGCAGGACCAATCCCCAATTTCTGCCCCAGATCCCTAAATAGGCCCCTCAAGGATTGAACTCACAATCCTGGGTTTGGCAGGCCAATGCTCAAACCACTGAGCTATTCCTCCCACAGCCTAATAACCATATGTAAAAAACCAAAAAAATTAAATACAAAAGTTGTTAATGTAATAGGTTTATTTAAGAGTGAATAAGTGAAGACACAGAACTGTTAAGGTGTTCATATTAATCTTCATTTGCCCATATCACATGTGTATTTATTTAAATATATATTCCTTACTTGCTCACAATACTGATTATGCTGTTACTGTAAAATCCTTCACATACCTATATCCTGATGAGTAATTAAAAACTTATAACCTTAATATTTCATTAGCATATTTTACATACATTAACTTATGCATTTAAACAGCTCAAAGAATAAGTCCAATGTGCATGCACAGAAGCAGAGTAACTTTACATGAACCTTGACTTTTAAATTTCCTGAACTTTGTACATTTGCTATATTTGTATTACCACAGTGCCTTAAAGGAACACTGTTCAAGATATTTAAAATCCACATTTTTGTCTGTTATCACATTAAAAAATTAAATATTTTTCAAAAGCTGACTTGCTGCATTTCTCTCAGCTGGGACACAAAAGACAGACAAGTCAGTCTGTCAATTTCATTTTTAAGTTATCATGCACTAAACCCCAATATTTCAGCTACAGAAAGTGCAGGGGAATGTTTGTATTTTAAAAAAACTGTTTCCACTGGAAATACTTGTATATTTCATGTAACATTTCTATTGATCTTAAATTTTCTAAAGGTTTGTTCTTAAAGAGCATAAATTTGGGGTGAAATCTGCTCCAACAGTATCTGTTTAATATTGCAATATTAAACTTTTTTCTAATTTAGCTTGAATGAAAACAGTGCCTCTCAAAACAAGAGTTGGCTGCAACTGACAGCTACTGTAAAAGGGAATTAAAGTATATGTAAAATGTGGTCATGCCACCTTGGACTGTAATCTCAGATATCATTAGTTAATCAGTGTTGCATTCAGGTCAGGACAACTCCAACAAATCCCAGGGTGGTCTAGAAAGTGTTGTCGGTAATGTTTTCTTACTGAGTCAGCAGTGAATTAATGTCCCATTTATAGGTTTCAGAGTAGCAGCCGTGTTAGTCTGTATTCGCAAAAAGAAAAGGAGTACTTGTGGCACCTTAGAGACTAACAAATTTATTAGAGCATAAGCTTTCGTGAGCTACAGCTCACTTCATCGGATGCATTTGGTGGAAAAAACAGAGGAGAGATTTATATACACACACACAGAGAACATCTTTCAAGTTGCAATGGGGGAGGTTTAGATTGGATATTAGGAAAAACTTTTTCACTAAGAGGGTGGTGAAACACTGGAATGCGTTACCTAGGGAGGTGGTAGAATCTCCTTCCTTAGCGGTTTTTAAGGTCAGGCTTGACAAAGCCCTGGCTGGGATGATTTAACTGGGACTTGGTCCTGCTTTGAGCAGGGGGTTGGACTAGATGACCTTCTGGGGTCCCTTCCAACCCTGATATTCTATGATTCTATGAACATGAAACAATGGGTTTATCATACACACTGTAAGGAGAGTGATCACTTATGATGGCTTATCTTAAGTGATCACTCTCCTTACAGTGTGTATGATAAACCCATTGTTTCATGTTCTCTGTGTGTGTGTATATAAATCTCTCCTCTGTTTTTTCCACCAAATGCATCCGATGAAGTGAGCTGTAGCTCACGAAAGCTTATGCTCTAATAAATTTGTTAGTCTCTAAGGTGCCACAAGTACTCCTTTTCTTTTTGTCCCATTTATAGTGTTGGGGGCACTGCAAAATAAAGTCCGACTTGCAACTACTGAAGACCCCTTCATGCTTTTTACACAAGTGAGGAAGACAGACCTGGTGCCCTGTCCAAATTCTAAACGGGGTAATTACTGCTGTCCTGTTGTAGTGTAATATTAAATAACTGCCACGTTCCACCCACAAGGTGGCTACATTTCAGTTGTGCATGAAGAGATTATTGTAAGTTTACTTTCTAAAATACTGTGAGATCTACATCTCAAATATAAGATGTTATGCATCAATTATATTGTTTTGGAATAAGAAAGTGATTTCTGACAGTCAAGCAAATTTATTACAAACATTAGTTTAGATAAAATGTACAGTTAATCAGAAAACTACAAACTAACATGATATTTTATGAAAAAAGCCTAGTAGTTAGATTTTATTAGCACAAACCAGATGGGTGTTTGCAAAGATCATGACTGATTTCAAACACTGGGGTACACTTGTTTTACATATAGCTTTATCACTTTGTTACATGAATTATGTATACAAATTTCAAGTTTTCAGATACCCCAATTAAAAATATATATTAAAAATTAATGTATGTTATCTCAATAATTCAACATGGTACAGACAAAGTCCAACACAAGATGTATCTCAAAAAGTAGAGTGGTTAGATTTAAATAGTTTTTTTAAAATCAATTATTTCTCCTAAAAAGGAAATCTCTATTAAAACCAATTAGACAGTCCACTGCAGTGTTGCCTGCCAGCTGCTCTTCACACAATACACAGTCGTGGCAAAAATGGCCCTTTGCCACAGATCCTGCTAATTGTTGCTACATTAAATGTTGGAGGCAGAATGACATGTCTGCAGAGGTGGCATTTGACATATATTTCACTATCTACAGCAGGGAAAATGGCTCAGCAACCAAGGGAAAGTATTTCCTACATCTTTTTGTAGGCATCCAACTGCAGAAGAGGCTATATGCTATACATTTTGCTCTGCGGGTACAGCAAAAGGGGGAAGTTCTTTAGACTGTGTTTTGTTGCTAGTTCCAAAGTTGAGCTCAGCCACTATTTTGACTGTTCTCTGCTGTGAATGGAAAATCCCCTCTCAGCAGTAGCAGGCTGGTGTCTGCAGCACACACCCACTGCACACAGCAGAAATTCCAGTCAATAAGGCAAATGGGGCCCAGCCGATGGAAGGGGAGGAAGGAGACATACGAACAATAAGGAAAGCATCTGGCTGTATGACTAACTGGAAAGGAGACTGGAGTCAGATGTAGATTGCAGTCCCAGATCCAAGGCTACAACTGTCTCTCTTGCTATAGGAAAACCATATGAATTCTCACTCTCCTAATTTTGCATAGAGAGAGACAAGATGGGTGAGGTAATAACTTTTACTGGACAAATTTCCAGCTCCACCGAACTCTTCGGTTCTGTGGAGCACAAAAACTTGTCTCTTATTGGATCAACTTCTGTTGGTGAAATAAAAGATATTACTTCACCCACTTTGTGTCTCTCATATCCTGGGACCAACACGGCTACAACAACAGTGGAAACTAGTTTTGAACAGACTGGAAACAACTAAAAAAAGCCAGCTCAGGGTTTCCAGCCCACATACTAGTGCAATTCTGTGAACCAAACAATGAAATCCAGCCTGTAGCTTATCCAGCTGGAGCAAGATTTACACACTTCTGCTTAGAGCTATGGAAATGCAAAAGCAAAGCTCTTTCTCTGAACAGGAACCAGCCATCTCCTAAGCACAGTACTAATGGAGGCTGTTCTGCTGTCCTTCCCTGGAGACAGCAGCCAACACTACTGAAGCTTCTCACGTAGCAACCAGAGCTCCAGAGCCAACTGCAGCTGCTGTCACTGCCTTGAACACTTACCCACAGGATCCAAAGCAAAGCAACACCCTCCTTCCTTCCTTCACCTTTGTGCTTCAAGCCAGAAGGCTGGAAACAAAATGACTTCCTGGGCCAGTTACAGAAAAATTCCTAGTACCTCCTTCATAGGTGAAAAGGGAAACTCCTACTCCCTATTAAGGACATTCTGAACTCTTTATCTAGCCTTAGATTTTTGCTTTTAACAGCAGCACCTCCAGAGTGTCAATTTGGAAATTAAAAAAAAAATAATGCTACCAAAATCATAGGTTTTGCAACAATAGTCCCATCCCCCACAAGATATTAATTCACTCTCCTGCCCACAACTTCTGCCTGAGTGAACCTTAAACACTCCAATTACATAATGGGACAGAGAGAGACTGCAGGAGGCCACTGCAAGACCTGCAAAGAGCTATTATCTCCTTAAAGCAGCACTGGCCTCTGCAGAGAGCTGGAAGAATCCCAATGGTATATTTTAATCACTGTACAATAAAATCCTAGCACTCCTCTGCATAACAGGCTATCTGATGCCTGTTGAGAATCCCCTTTATTACATCAATTTCCCCTGCTTAGTAGCACAAGGAACCACATTTCGGTTCCTTCCTTCTGTCAGGGAACAGGAATGTGAAGTTCTTCCCAGAGCCACTTTCCAGCTTAGGCAGCCAAGCCCAACATTTTACAAGACATATGACATACAACAAAGGAGCTCTGTTTGAACAGTAGGCCATTGGCATCCAAGGACGAGCTGCTGGAGACACAGGTGACCTTGTCACAGCTGTATGCTGTTAAAAACATGAACTGTATTTTAGTTAGGTCCTGAGCCTAAACAGCCAGGTAGGGAGGCTGGGAATCCACCCAGCAGGAAACACACAACAGACAACCCAATGCAGGAAAATCCGTGCTGCAGCCTCCAGCACAAGGCAAGAAAAGAGGAGAGGATTATTAGTGAGCACACTATACAGGCACCATGAGAAAGCAGAAAATGCAGGTCAAACACCTCCTCCCCCATACCCCGAAGGGACCAGCAGCTCAGAGCTGACAGCAGGGACAGGAAAGGAAACAGCAGCCCAGAGCAGGCTGCTTCAAGACAGAGGGTGATCCTCTCATTCTTGTGAAGCAATAATTTTGGACTGGAAGTGATTAGCACAAAAGGGGACTTTCCCACAATAGTGACTTTCCCCTCTCCCTCTCTCTATAAGCAGCTCAAAAGCAACTGACAAAGGCCTCCACTGTACCGACCACCACCCACACGCAGACTTGCCTGGGAACCAAAACAAACTGAATTAATCAGAATCTAAATCACCCTCTATCATGATAGCGACAACTCTGTCCTCTCAAGACAGGCAGATGCACACACACAGGAGAAACGCCATGATTCCCTCCGGCAATTAGCTTGGAGTCCCCGTCCCCACTAACCCCAGACTGGGGCTCCCATCTGTACAAACACCTCCGCACACCCGGACGAGATATCCCTCCCACTTGTCCCCCCGCCCGCCTCAGGGCTTGCCCAAGCCCCCCCCCCGGCACTTGGTCCCCCCAGGGCTCGGCCAGCCCCCCCCGGCTAGGGGCCCCGCGGACTCGTTTCCTCCTCCCCGCGCTCGGCTGCGCTGCGGGTGCCCCGCGCCCACCACCCCCCCGCTGCTCCCCCATCCTGCCCAGCGCGGAGTTTCTCTCGCGCAGTCCCTGGGGACCGAGACAAGGGAGCGAGCGGCGGCGACAGCGAGAAGAGAGACAGGTAAGGAGCGGCTGCAGCCGGCCGGCACCCGTGAGGTGCTGCCGGGGACGCAGGCCGCGAGCCCGTCACCCTGCGGGCGCCCCAGGACTCCCTTCCCCCAGAGCCCGCCCCCTACCTGGCCGGCCCGATGCCCGGGCCCCCGCGCACCACTAGGCCCGGCTCGGCGCCACGGCGTTTCCTGGCAGCAGACGGGACCGAGACCCTCTGCGGCGGCAGCAGCCTCGGCCCCTCCCCCTCAGCACCACTGGCTGCGCCTCTTCCACGGGCCTGGCGGAAACGGCACTGAGAGCACGGGGCTCCCCAGCGCTGGCGCCAGGGGCCATCCGGACACGCCCACTGCCACTCCCCATTGGCTGCACCGTCGCCTAGCTCCACCCCTTTCAACCATATACTGGCAGCAGCACCCCTTCGAGCTTCACCTCCTCACACTTTCGATTGGCCCCAGGTTGAGCAGGCCACGCCCATTCCCACATCTCATTGGCTATCCTTGGCCCACCCAGTAGCTCTCGCCACAGAGGCGGCTTCCTATTGGCCTCCCAAGCTGCCACTGCGATGAGGGTAGCGACGACACAGAAAAGGCGCGAGCGGCTGCCTTACGGCTAGTACAGGAGCCCCGCCGCAGCTTCGAGGGCGGTTCCTATTGGCTACAGGGTGTATCAGGCCGTCTTGAAAATATGCTCTGGTTGGCCGAGCTTCCCGTAAGTTAGGGACAAGTACCCGCCTTGCGCTACGTGAGCGGGGAAGAGCCGGCCTACGATTGGCTCGGCGCCGCTTGCACCACGTGGGGCGCCTCTCTCCCGGGGTGTAACTCCCGCCTCAGGACACGTGGCAGACAGAAGGGGTGGGGCGGTTTGCGAACTGGACTCCTAGCGCTCGCAGGGCACGCGCACGCAGCCTCCCTCCCCGCCCAGCCGGAGAAGGGGGGCTGCGCCCCCGGAGGAACGCTCCTTGCGGGGATCCCGGCTGGGACGCGGCCCCCGCACGTGCAGAAGGTCACGCGCCGGTCTGCGGCGCCTGGGTCCCCTGCTTGCTGCACTAAAAAACGGCCCCGGCTCGCGCAGAGAGCAGCCTTTCAGCACCGGCCCAGCAAGAGCGACGGCAAACGGCTAGACTCGACCCAGTCAGCTTTCCCTTCAACCCAGCGTCCTGACAGTGGCCCCTATCAGTCGCAAGTCCTCCCCGCAGACAGAGCTGGAATTACCTCCCCATTACTAGTTAAGAGGCTAGCTGAAGCAAAAGGCTTTGTGCCTTTTTAAAGCTTTTAAATAACTAGGGATATTATGTAGAAGACCGTCCAATCCTTCTTTAAATCTTGCTAAAATTTTTGGCCTCAACCATATCCCATGGTGGAGAGTTCCACAGCTGAGAGTAGTGTTGAAAAAAACTTGTCAGCAGATGTTTCAGTGTTAAACTCCTTGTTTAACATGGAATGCATCCGATGAAGTGAGGTGTAGCTCACGAAAGCTTATGCTCAAATAAATTTGTTAGTCTCTAAGGTGCCACAAGTACTCCTTTTCTTTTTGCAAATACAGACTAACACAGCTGCTACTCTGACTCCTTGTTTAGTGAAGAGCATGTTAACTAAAGTTTAGTTGCTGGCCCTTATATACTTTACACCATGATTGTGATAAGTAGAGACACAAATTTGTTTGCCACTCTAAAAAAGGAAGTGACCTGTCCCAGGCAAACAATTTTCCAAGACTGGCACAAGGCAACATTTTGCTCATAGGCCTCTGCATGAGGAGGTCAGCTAACTGAGAGAAAGGCACATGCACCTGTGGACCAGGCCATGCCCTCTAAACTCAGTCTTCACTCACTGTGGGAAAGTGAATACTAATTCCTGGATGCTTTGAGGGGACCTAATTATAACATAAAATGTGTCAAGGTCACCTCCTTGCTCATTATAAGCCCATCTCCCTGGAAGCATTCCTAGCTGCAGCTGAAGGATGAGTCTGGTTGAAGCATGTTCCTCACTGACTTTCCAACTGAAAAAGTGGCTTCATCTTCCTCAAGGTCTTGGTCATGGTGTCTCTAGTACAAGGGGATGGGGCTACTACAAAAAGTCTGAAGAGGACAAGCTACCTTTTCATGTTACTTTTATTGAACATTAACAGATTTGGGGATAAGGTTTTGTGGGTAAAAAACCCATTTCTTCAGATGCATCTGAAGTGGGTTTTTTACCCACAAAAGCTTATTCCCAAATAAATCAGTTAGTCTTTAAGGTGCCACCGGACTCCTTGTTGTTTTTGTGGATACAGACAACACAGCTACCCCCTGATACTTTACTGAACATTGTGGGTAATGCATTTTTTCCTCATGGCTTTGTTTCTGCCCCAAATGGAGGACATCTAATAGTGGTGCAGCCAACAACATGCTTCCTGTCACTTTAGTCATTGCACTAATCTCAGAGATCTCAGCACAGGGCTAGAAAAAAAAAATTAAAAACCCCAAGCCTGATTCACTTAGAATCAAGCATATAATCCAACACCCTAACTCCTCCCATCTGAAACACAATCGAGGGCCATCTTGTGGAGGAAATGCAGTCTCTACACACACTGTATGACAAGATACATATTATGAGTAAGTCATTTTAAGCACTTAGGGCACAGCATGTGACTGGACAGCAGGAAGTGGCATTTTACTCCTCTCTATACTGCAACAGGTCTATTATGTTCTTTAATTCAGAGTTCATTCAAGCTTTGCCTCAACCCTTAGGATTCTCAGCAGTCTCCAATGAAATCCTCTTTTCCACTACAGCAGGTACCCTGCCCCATTTTCCAGTCTAGCTACCTTCACTCTAAGAGGTTAGTGCCTGGGCGTGCTCTCCCCATGACCCTTTCAAATACCATCTCCCCCACAACAGACAGTCTCAATATCTTCACCTACCTACTGCCTCTTTAGCAAAGCTGCTGTGGCAAAGGGTTTTCCACCTCATCACTACTGCTGCTTTGAAGATTGCTACTCTCAGTGGATACAGCAACAAAGAAGACAGGACACAACAGGAGTGCCACCTAGAGCAGCAAGAGGCAGATGAGACTCTGCAGACAATCTCACACCAATCTCTGGTACAGTGACCCGCCCAAAAAAAAAATATCCAGGGAAACTGGAAGTTGGAATGTTTCCCAAGCATTAAATTATCTAGCTGCATCATCATGTGATGTCATGTGGAACAGTCTCAAACTCTGGAAGAATATACAGTTTGGCACTGAATATCTTGAGCTACCGTGGGCCACGTGTCTTCCTGGTTTTACCTATCCATGAGATTGTAAGAGCACACAGGTGACTATGCAGAGCTTTCAGCATCTCATCCAATGATTCTTCCAAAGCAAATGTTGTAACCACATTATACCAAACAGCTGTGTTCATATTTTACCAGGAACAGCCTAAACAAATCTGCTGCTATCAGCAGGCAAGAATTCAAGTGCACTCAGTAGCACCTTTTCTTATCAGATATGTTCAAAACAGACAGTCATTCAAATCATCATTCAACATGCAGCTCCTTCAGGACCCCACTGAACTTGTGGGTTCTCTCCTTTTCCCCAGAGTCTTAGCCACAGCAAATGGAGAATCTACGACAAGAGCATTTTCTGTACTGCCCCCAAGTCATACACAAAAGGGAATGCTGAATAAGCCAGGCAACTATAGGAACCACTCCCCCTTCCCCCATGAAAAAGGAAGTGGAAGAAGGAAAGTGGGATATTCTACTCTCTTCCTGAAGGCAAATAAATTGTAACAAAGCCAAATCAGAACAGTACAACCATCAGGAAATACCTTTTTGGGACAGGGTCCATATCAGGTTGTACCGCACCGGGCATAATGAGGAGCTACTGGGAGCCTCTGGCTACTAGCGCAATTTAAGTTGCATGGTTATTCTGCAGCATCGCTTTGTAAATCTAGGTACTTCTACAGCCTCAATTTCTATAGACAGTGAGCAAACAGGGAGAAAGTGGCAGAACCAGAAACTGAATCCAGATGTCTTGAGTCCAAGTCTCGTGCTTCAATTTTAATGCTATTCTACCACTCTATAGGGCACCTCCCAACTCTTACAGGTGGAGTATCTTATTCAGATGGCACCCATCAGTTCTCATTCACAAACCTATCTTCCCTCCTTAAATTAACATACGATGCAGAAAACATCTACCAGTTGTTGGGCAACTACAGTTAACTATAAATATCCAACATTACTTATGTTCTGGATAATTGTGTGCTTAACAGCACTGTTTCCATTAAAAGTCATACCAGACTTCAGGGAGTTTGTGACTACCATAAAAACTGTCACCTCTACTCCAGCAAAGGATCTTATTTCCATAACATCTTGTGAGTTCTACTGCAATCTGCAACATAGGCACATTCCTATAATTTGACGAAAAGTCTTAAATTTGCTATGCAGGTGAAGTACAAACAGATAATAAGTGCTGTTAGTGAACTTTAAGCACCTACACTGCCAGAAGCTGGGAATGGGTTACAGGGGATGGATCACTTGATGATTACCTGTTCTCTTAATTCCTTCTGGGGCACCTGGCATTGCCCACTGTCAAAAGACAGGATACTGGGCTGGATGGACCTTTGGTCTGAACCAGCATGGCTGTTCTTATGTTCTAACACTGACACTACAGACAAGCATAAGGGTTTCCCCCCCAAGAAACTATTCAGGCACGTCAACACCTTGCTTATTAACAAGCATCCAAGTTTAGTGTGGAGACGATATTGTGTAAGCCAAAAGCCTCTCCATAGGGAATACAGGAGGTCAAAGCAGATTCTCGTCACAAGCCTTATGACAAAGCAATGCCTCAGCTTCTTCCCCCTTCAGTATATGTAACATTTAAAAACCTGTCTTGGCAGTTCAGACCACAGGTAATAAGATCCAGTTCATGGGACAGCCACCCACAGTTTTACCTCTTCCAATTACAGAACTGTTCTGTATGGGGTACTTGGCAAGGAGGTGTTATGGGCAAAAAATGACACTACAGAACCATGCAAACCTGGATGCTGCTGCCATCAGCCAGTACCTACAGACACACAATCAGCCAAGCCTACACATAACTAAAAGCCATTACTGTCAACCAAAACACCCAGGGCTATTTTCTACCAACTGGATTGAATAAAGTTCACTAGAAATTCCACCTACACACGTGCTACAAAACCACAACCAAGACCTAAAAGCAGGATGCTAGGGGTGGGGAAAAAGTTACCTCCCTACCCTCTTGAATGTGAAATATTAATCCTAATTTAATACCCATTTCCCTCACCTAGAGTAATTATTTCAACAGTACATTTCATAACAAGATCAAGCCTGCACCCCTGCCACTATTCAATTTATACTACCAGAATAGGCTTTAGAAGAATAGGAATTGCCAAACCAAGTGTCTATTTCAGGGGTGGCCAACCTGAACGTGAGACAGAGCCAAAATTTACCAATGTACATTGTCAAAGAGCCACAGTAATACGTCAGCAGCCCCTCATCAGCTCCCCTCCCAGTGCCTCCTGCCCACCAGCAGCCCCGCCAATCAGCACCTCCCAATCAGCTGTTTCGTGGCATGCAGGAGGCTCTGGGGGAGAAGGGGAGGAGTGAGGGCATGGCAGGCTCAGGGGAGAGTGGGAAGGAGTAGAGTGGGGGCAAGGCCTGTGGCAGAGCCAGGGGTTGAGCAGTGAGCACCCCCTGGCACACTGGAAAGTTGGTGCCTGTAACTCCAGCTCCAGAGTCGGTGCCTATACAAGGAGTCGCATATTAACTTCTGAAGAGCCGCATGTGGCTCCAGAGCCATAGGTTGGCCACCCCAGTCTATTTAGTCCTATATCCTGTCTTTGACAGTGGCCAGCCTCAGATACGTAAGTGCAAGAAATTCCTGTAGAAGGCAATTATGGAATAACCTGCCCATAAGGGAAATTTCTTCCCAGCTCTGAAATAGGAGGGTTTATTATCCCTTCTTATCTAGCTGACACCCATAAACCTATGTTCTTAGTCATTTAATCATCCAATATTTGAAACACATTTTTATGCAAGAGATGAAAGGACATACACCTCCCTCCACAAAAATAAAAAGCCCTCCCATTCTCAGCATGGCAGTGCACATTCCCTGGATTTCAATAAGACTCTTGAATTTCAGGCTGTATTGACAGTGGGAATGAACAGAGTCATAAGCTCACCACACAAACTTCAACGAAAGGCAAGATATGTCAGAATTTCATCTTGTTCAAAAGCACGTTTCAGAAAATACAAGCCTTGTTTTTCAAGACAATTTCTTGGGAAGCTAGAGGTAGAACTGTGCAGCAGTCTCTCTAATCCACCTGCAGTAGAGCAGCAATACTACCTCTCACAGTCCTGTCTAGCAAGACAGACTCCTTCAAATGGAAGGAAGAGTGCTGCCTCCTCACTCTAGCACCATGCCTCCCCTGCAGCTCCAGCAGGCAGAAAGGAGAGAAGCTGTCTGGTTCCCACGTTTCTCTGAAGGACCTGAGATGCTGTTAACAGGTGCTTCTTTCTTCACATTGCATATAGGTCACTTGCAAATTCCATAGCGTGTAGTCAAGTACAGCACAAAATAATAGGCTTTGGTGCTGTTCTCAGTTCAACAGCCTCAGCTTCCCAGTCACCTGATTCATTATTTCTTCTTCTCCAATAATGGCAAGGACAGTGTAGGATCCAGCTGGAACCTACAGTGGAGAGATAAGCATGCAATTGTGTCAACAGCAATTCAGATGATGGTAAACATTCAATTTTGATTTAAAGACTTCAAGTGAAAGAGTCCACCATATCCATAAGTTGTTCCAATGATTAATTAGTCTCACTGTTAAGCATTGCACCTTTTCTAGTCCGAATTGTCTAGCTTCAGTTTCCAGCCATAGGATCTTGTCATGCCTTGGTCTGACAGGAGTCCTCCACCATCAAATCTTCTCCCTGTGTATGTACTTGTAGATCGGGGTGGGCAAGTTATGGCATGCAGGCTGGATCCAGCCTGCCAGCTGTTTTAATTCAGCCCTTGAGCTCCCTCTGGGGAGCGAGGTCTGGGGCTTGCCCCACTCCAGCTGGGGAGCAGGGTTGGGAGCCGCTCCACGCAGAAGCAGCGGCATGGCCCCTCTCTGGCTCCTACACATAGGGGCAGCCGGGGGCTCCACTCTGTCCCGACCCAAGTGCCGACCCTGCAGCTCCCATTTGCCAGGAACCCCAGTCAATGGGAGCTGCAAGGGCAGGGCCTACAGATATGGCAGCACGCAGAGCCTCCCAGCCGTGCTTCTGCATAGGAGCCAGAGAAGGGACATGCCGCTGCTTCCTGGAGCCTCTTGAAGTGTCACCCAGAGCCTGCATTCCTGAGTCCCTTCCTGCCCTCCAAATCCCTTGATCCCAGCCCAGAGCACCCTGCTGCACCCCAAACCTCTCATCCCCACCCCCCGCCCCCCAGAGCCCATGCCCCAGCCCAGAGCCCCCTTCCACACCTTGAACTCCTCATTTCTGGCCCCACCTTGGAGCCTGCACCCCAACCCCAATTTTGTGAGCATTCATGGCCTGCCATACAATTTCTATTCCCAGATGTGGCCCTCAGGCCAAGAAGTTTGCCCACGCCTGTTACAGATTGATCAAGTCACCTCAACTTCCTGGATAAACTAAATAGATTTAGCTTTTTTAGTCTGGAAAGTACACAGTAAAAAACTCAAATTGTTCTTGTGGATCTTCTTAGAACCCTTTCCAACATGTTTTTAGAGTGTTGGCACCAGAACTGGACATAGTATTTCAGTAGTCTCCTTAATGCTGTGTATAAAGAGAATACCACCTCTCTAATTCTACATCATCCAAGGGTCACATTAGCTCTCAACCACAACATTGCACTGGACCTCACATTCAGCTGATTTCCACCCTGATCCCAAAGTCACTATCAGTGTCAGTGCTTTCCAGGATGCAGTTCCCCAGCCTACAAGTGGGTCCGGCCAACCGGCTCAACGTGGCCAGGCCTAACGGTTAAGGTTGGTTAATGGTAAGCCTAATGCTTACCGGTCAACTTTTTACATCTTAGGACCTACATTCCTGGATCCTCGATGTATGACCTTGTGTTTGGCATGCTCACTCACAGGCACATACACTCTCTCCCTCACCTCCCCCTCAGTGATTACAGGTTACCACATTGCTCTGTTCAGGAGCAGTCCTCATATTCACCAAACTGACTCATCTGCAAACATGAACAAGGATTTTTATTTTCTTCTAAATTGTTGGTGATGACATTACATAGCATTGACCCAGGAAGAGATTCCTGTGATACCCAATCAGAAACATCTCTACTGGATAACAATTCATAGATACTAAGGTCAGAAGGGACCATTCTGATCATCTAGTCTGACCTCCTGCACAGCGCAGGCCACAGAATCTCACCCACCCACTCCTATGAAAAACCTCACCCATGTCTGAACTATTGAAGTCCTTAAATCATGGTTTAAAGACTTCAAGGAGCAGAGAAGCCTCCCTCAAGTCACCCATGCCCCATGCTACAGAGGAAGGCGAAAAACCTCCAGGGCCTCTCCAATCTGCCCTGGAGGAAAATTCCTTCCCGACCCCAAATATGGCAATCAGCTAAACCCTGAGCATATGGGCAAGATTCACCAGCCAGATACTACAGAAAATTCTTTCCTGGGTAACTCAGATCCCATCCATCTAATATCCCATCTCAGGGGATTTGGCCTATTTACCCTGAATATTTAAAAATCAATTACTTACCAAAATCCCATTATCCCATCATACCATCTCCTCCATAAACTTATCAAGTAGAATCTTAAAACCAGATAAATCTTTTGCCCCCACTGCTTCCCTTGGAAGGCTATTCCAAAACTTCACCACTCTGATGGTTAGAAACCTTCGTCTGATTTCAAGTCTAAACTTCCTGGTGGTCAGTTTATACCCATTTGTTCTTGTGTCCACATTGGTGCTGAGCTTAAATAATTCCTCTCCCTCTCCTGTATTTATCCCTCTGATATATTTATAGAGAGCAATCATATCTCCCCTCAACCTTCTTTTAGTTAGGCTAAACAAGCCAAGCTCCTTGAGTCTCCTTTCATAAGACAAGTTTTCCATTCCTCGCATCATCCTAGTAGCCCTTCTCTGTACCTGCTCCAGTTTGAATTCATCCTTTTTAAACATGGGAGACCAGAACTGCACACAGTATTCTAGGTGAGGTCTCACCAGTGCCTTGTATAATGGTACTAAAACCTCCTTATCCCTACTGGAAATGCCTCTCCTGATGCATCCCAAAACCACATTAGCTTTTTTCACAGCCATATCACATTGGCAGCTCATAGTCATCCTATGATCAACCAATACTCCAAGGTCCTTCTCCTCTTCTGTTACTTCTAATTGATGTGTCCCCAACTTATAACTAAAATTCTTGTTATTAATCCCTAAATGCATAACCTTACACTTCTCACTATTAAATTTCATCCTATTACTATTACTCCCAGTTTATAAGGTCATCCAGATCCTCCTGTATAATATCCCGATCCTTCTCCGAATTGGCAATACCTCCCAGCTTTGTATCATCTGCAAATTTTATTAGCACACTCCCACTTTTTGTGCCAACGTCAGTAATAAAAAGATTAAACAAGATTGGTCCCAAAACCGATCCCTGAGGAACTCCATTGGTAACCTCCCTCCAACCTGACAGTTCGCCTTTCAGTAGGACCCGTTGCAGTCTCCCCTTTAACCAATTCCTTATCCACCTTTTGATATTCATATTGATCCCCATCTTCTCCAATTTAACTAATAATTCCCCATGTGGCACGGTATCAAATGCCTTACTGAAATCTAGGTAAACTAGATCCACTGCATTTCCTTTATCTAAAAAATCTGTTACTTTTTCAAAAAAGGAGATTAGGTTGGTTTGGCACGATCTACCTTTTGTAAAACCATGTTGTATTTTGTCCCATTTACCATTGACTTCAATGTCCTTAACTAATTTCTCCTTCAAAATTTTTTCCAGGACCTTGCATACTACAGATGTCAAACTAACTGGCCTGTAGTTACCCGGATCACTTTTTTTTCCTTTCTTAAAAATAGGAACTATATTAGCAATTCTCCAATCATTCGGTACTACTCCTGAGTTTACAGATTCATTAAAAATTCTTGCTAATGGGCTTGCAATTTCAGCTGCCAATTCCTTTAATATTCTTGGATGAAGATTATCTGGGGCCCCCCGATTTAGTCCCATTAAGCTGTTTCAGTTTCGCTTCTACCTCAGATATGGTAATATCTACCTCCATATCCTCATTCCCATTTGTCATGCTACCATTATCCCCAAGATCCTCTTTAGCCTTATTAAAGACTGAGGCAAAGTATTTGTTTAGATATTGGGCCATGCCTACATTATCTTTAACCTCCACTCCATCCTCAGTGTTTAGCGGCCCCACTTCTTTCTTAGTTTTCTTCTTATTTATATGGCTATAGAACCTTTTACTATTGGTTTTAATAACCTTTGCAAGGTCCAACTCTACTCGACTTTTAGCCTGTCTCACTTGATCCCTACATGTTCTGACCTCAATTAGGTAGCTTTCCTTGCTGATCCCTCCCATCTTCCACTCCCTGTATGCTTTCTGCTTCTTCTTAATCACCTCTCTAAGATGCTTGCTCATCCAGCTTGGTCTACAACTCCTTCCTATGAATTTTTTCCCCTTTCTTGGGATACAGGCTTCCGATAGCGTCTGCAGCTTTGATTTAAAGTAATCCCAGGCCTCCTCTACCTTTAGATCCATAAGTTCTTCAGTCCAATCCACTTCCCTAACTAATTTCCTTAATTTTTGAAAGTCAGCCCTTTTGAAACCAGAAACCCTAGTTGCAGATTTATTTTTGTTAATCCTTCCATTCAGTTTGAACTGAACTAGCTCATGATCACTTGAGCCAAGATTGTCCCCTACAACCATTTCTTCTATGAGGTCCTCGCTACTCACCAAAATTAAATCTAAAATGGCATCCCCTCTAGTCGGTTCAGCAACTACTTGATGAAGGAATCCATCAGCTATCGCATCTAGGAAAATCTGAGCCATATTATTATTACTAGCACTGGTCCTCCAGTCTATATCTGGGAAGTTAAAGTCTCCCATGATCACGCAGTTTCCATTAGTATTTACTTTATTAAAAACATTAAAAAGGGCTCTATCCGTATCCAAATTAGATCCCGGAGGTCTATAGCACACCCCAAGCACTATCGTAGGAGAGGCTTTACTTTTTATCTTCCCTAATGTAATTTTTGCCCAGACGGACTCTGTCTTATCCATTGCATCGCTTCTTATTTCTTTACATTCTACCTCATCATTGATATAGAATGCTACTCCACCACCTTTACCTTTGTTTCTGTCTTTCCTAAACAGCACATACCCTTCAATACCTGTAGTCCAGTCATGACTACTATTCCACCATGTTTCTGTTATCCCTATAATATCTGGTTTCACTTCCTGCACCAGTAGCTCTAGTTCCTCCATTTTGTTACCTAGGCTCCTCGCATTGGTGTATAAACATCTTAATTTTTGCTGTTTGGCCTCACTCACATTTTGTACCTAGGCACAGTCATTCTACAGCCAGTATTCCCCACTTAAAATTTATTATACACTTCATGATTTTGCATGTATATATTTTTAATCAAACAGTCATGGAGTACTAAGGCATTTGACTTACAAAAGTCAAAGTACCTGGTGTTAACAATTATCTTTATAAACTTGGTTGATAATCTCACAATCATCATCAATGAGGAGTCCTTGTGGCACTCCTCATTGTTTTTGCTGATACAAACTAACACTACCACTCTGAAATTGTATCAAGTTTGTCTGACAAGACCCATTTTCCATAAAGCTATGTTGACTGGTATTAACTATACAACCATCCTTCAATTCTTTACTGAATGCATCCCAGATCAGCTGTTCCATTATTTTATACGGGAGCAATGTCAGGTTAACTGGCCTGAAGTTAATCAGGTTATCCTTTCAAAATATTGGAGGAAAGAAGAAAGTTGTGCCAATCTTGTATAACTTCTGGAATGTTCCAATATGTAACCATCAACATCAATGGCTCAGAGTTCTTCCAACAACTCTTTTAGGACCCACTGGTGCAATATATCCATGAAAAATCTGTGTTTAATTTTAGCAGTTGCTATTTAACACTCTGTTTAGTTACTGTCAGAATAATAGGTTTTCCATCACCCATTGTAGGATGTAAAGTCACCCAGCTTCTTTCCAAATATCACACAAATATTTATTGAACACTTCTGCTTTTTTGCAAATTGTTGGCATCACAAGCTAAATATGAATGAAGAGTAACACGGTTACAAAAAAAGTAAAGATCATTCTGGCATGTCTTAGCAGGAATGTTGTAACCAAGACACGAGAAGTAATTCTTCCGCTCTATGCCGTGCTGATTATGCCTCAGCTGGAGTATTGTGTCCAGTTCTGGGCACCATATTTCAGGAAAGATGTGGACAAATTGGAGAAAGTCCAGAGAAGAGCAACAAAGATAATTAAAGGTCTAGAAAACACGCCCCATGAGGGAAAATTTAAAAAATTGCATTTGGATAGTCTGGAGCAGAGAAGACTGAGGGAGATATGATAACAGTTTTCAAGGTTGTTACAAGACAGGGGGAGAAAAATTGTTCTCCTTAACCTCTGAGGGATAGGACAAGCAGCAATGGGCTTAAATTGCAGCAAGGGCGGTTTAGGTTGGACATTAGGAAAAACTTCCTCACTATCAGGGTGGTTAAGCACTTGAATAAATTATTTAGGGTGATTTGGAATCTCTGTCATTGGAGATTTTTAAGAGCAGGTTAGACAAACACCTATCAGGGATGGTCTAGAAAATACTTAGTCCTTCCGTGAGTGCAGTGGACTGAACTAGATGACCTCTCAAGGCCCCTTCCAGTCCTATGATTCTACCACCCCTATCCAATAACAGACTTACATCATGGCTAGAATTTCTTTTGTTTTGGATATTTGAAAAAAAATTCCTTTTTATTGTCCTTAGCCTTACAAGCTACACGTCCCTTTTTATTGATTTCTTTGGCTTCCCTTTTCAATGTCTTCATTTATAACTGCTAATTTATTGTCATTGCTATCAGTGTCTACTTTCCCCTTCCATTTTTTTTTTTAAATTTTATCACTTCTTTCAAATCCCTGAACTAGAACAGTTTAACTGAAGAATCATTTGATAATTGCTGAATGATGGGGTTTTAAAGACATCTAGTAAAGTTTTCTTCGAGTGACTTCCAGTTATTATTCATATTGTTTTAAATTCTTCCTTCCAGTTTTGCTCACGATTGTTTTCAAGCTTTGGGACACTGGCCCTTTTAAAGTGCCAAATGTATTGTATTAGTTATACACATGCACTCAATTCCTAACTTGGTTACCTGTGTCCTCCCTGCATCCTGCACCAGGTATGTTGGCAGCTCCAGGCTCAAAGCCAGTGCTTGCAGATCCATCAGATGGGCAGTGTTTGATCCTTGAACTACAACCTTCTTCGCACTAACAAGGAAAAAGCAAGTGATCAGAAAGAGCACATACTGTCCCACGACCTCTTAACACAGGCTACTTGACTAAGGGAGCAGTGTACAAGCTAAAGAAGTCATTTGCCTAACAAAACAGTTAGAGATCCATCTCCCATTCATCTAGCAACTGCAAACCCATTTGCTTCAGATACGAGCATAATAGTTATTCTAAATTTATTAAGTTAAATTTCAGATAAATTATCTACAAAAGACACAAAAAACCCAGATCAGAAAGGCTCCTCCCTCCTTTGGCCCTTTCAACTACCAAGTAGAATAAGAACATTCTGATGTCGACTCATCTTTATCTGTTTAACCATTTCAGACAACTGCTTTAAGAACCATTTAGTGTGAATGCTAAATTAGTGACAGGGGAGATTAAAAGGGACAACCAAGGAGAATGCAGTGAGGTGCTGTGAAAGCTCTGGTGCTACTGCCCCTCAAGCTTAGTCTTTCATATTGCCTGTTATTTCAATCCTTCACCCTCCCTCCCAACAAGGAAGCCTGACCAACATGAGTCAGAGTGCTCTGCTTTGTCTCTGAATTTTACAACATACATTCAAAGGGATGGCTGGATACTTGTCTGTCAGGCACACACTACCATCTTACCCATATTCATCCCACTGGCAGATCATCTCCCTCCCAGTGGATTTTTCCTGTATTAACTGGTACAGGCCAACAGCTGCATGTCCGACCTGAGCTGCTATCTGTAAGGCGAAACATTACATCTGAACAGGTGAGCCACTGAAGCCACTCCTCCCACTGGTGTGACAATAGGGGCACAAGTCCTCTGCATTCAAGTAACACCTTCAGCAGGAGGCAGTCCATCACCTTCCCAGATTTGGAGGGGAAAAGGATAAGCTCATTTTCCCCTCCATAAAAAATTGTCTTATTCATGCCTTAGTAGCGTGTGCAACCCAAGGCAGAGCAGCACAGGGAGGTCTGGCCCTTCTTTTCAGGGCCGCACAGATGAGCTGGCAGCACTGTTCCCTCTAAGCTGTACGCGCACACAGAGCCTAAACCCCACGCACATGGCGAAACACTGTGGGCACAAAAATTTGCACAGAAGAAATTTTTTGTGCACACAGCCTGTCAAAAATTAGAGGGAACATCGGCTGGCACCTAGCTCTTTTCACAGGTGGCTCCGCAGTCTGGGCAGCGCAGGTGACCACCCTCCTCCCCATAGCTTTGCCGGCCAGAATTTGGGCTGCTCGAAGCTTTCCCCGAGCCACCGTGAACTTTACCTTCCCGACGCCCATGGCAAGCTCCATGTTTACCACAAACACCATCTTGTAGCAGCCGCCACCATCCGCCTGCTCCTGGAAAAGAAACCTGGGTGGGGGGGGGCGGCGGGGGGGCCGGGCTCCGCGCGGGGGGGAGGGGGGGGCCGGGCGGCGTCGGGAGGGGCCGGGCTCCGCGCGGGGGGAGGGGCGGGCGGCCGGGCGGCGTCGGGCTCCGCGCGGGGGGAGGGGGGGGCGGGCGGGCGTCGGGCTCCGCGCGGGGGAGGGGGGGGCGGGCGGCGTCGGGCTCCGCGCGGGGGGAGGGGGGCGGGCGGCGTCGGGCTCCGCGCGGGGGGAGGGGGGGGGCGGGCTCCGCGCGGGGGAGGGCGGCGTCGGGCTCCGCGCGGGGGGAGGGGGGGGGCGGGCGGCGTCGGAGGGGCCGGGCTCCGCGCGGGGGGAGGGGGGGGCGGGCGGCGTCGGGAGGGGCCGGGCTCCGCGCGGGGGGCGGCGGCGTCGGGAGGGGTCGGGCTCCGCGCGGGGGGAGGGCGGCGTCGGGCTCCGCGCGGGGGGAGGGGGGGGAGGGCGGCGTCCGGAGGGGCCGGGCTCCGCGCGGGGGGCGGGCGGCGTCGGGCTCCGCGCGGGGGGGGGCGGGCTCCTACCTGCCTCTCCAGGCCGCCGAAGTAGAGCTGCGCCGCCGCCTCCGCGGACACATTCCCGGTCAGGGCCAGCGCCTATAGCGGGGGCAGAGAGAGCGCGCGCAGCGTGAGACGTGGCCAGGCGCGGCCAGCCCCGGCTCACCCGGCAGGGGCCGCCCCGGCTCACCCGGCGCGCCGCCGCCTCAGGCACCCCGAGCTCCCGCAACGGCGCCAGCAGCGCCTCCTCCGCGTCCATCTCACCGCGTGACCGCGGCCGCTCCACTCTCCTATTGGCCGCGCCCGCCGTAGCCCGCCTCATCCGATTTGTTCCTCGCGTCCATGTGATTCCCGGCCACGCCCACACCCCTGCAACGGATCCGCCCCGTCAGCCGCGGAAAGAGCGGGCGGAGTCGCGGCCCCCGGAGACTAACACGTGGATTTGGCCACGAGGTTTCGTGGGCTGCAGCTCACTTCACCGCACGGACTTTTGTGCCCCGGGCCCGTCAAAAATTAGAGGGGGAAGAAATGAGCCCCGTCACCGGCTAAGCTCCCCGCCCTTTGCCCCGCCCCGACTCACCGTCCCCCCGCCACGCCCCTCGTCGCTGAGCCCCGCCTCCAGCCGCTCTGCCCGGCCGGGCCGCCCCAGCCCCCCTGGGCCGGGCAGCACGCCCCCACCCCAGCAACAGGCACAGGCTCCTTAGGCACCTGCGGTAGCGTGGCTCAGACCCCCACGTCTGAGCGGGGGAGAGGAAACACTGCACCCACACGTGCATTATAACGCTCAGACACATAATTAGCATGTGGAACTCAGTCCCAGGATATAATTGAAGACAGAAGTCAAGATACTGAATAATTACATGGATAACATGAACATTCCCAGTTACATTGAAGAGGATTAAAAAGGAATAGTCTGTAAACCCTGAAGCCTCAGGCCATGAGCCAGCTGCCACCTAAACTAGTTTAAGAAGAAATTGTCCCTAGCGGGAGGTTGCTGCATAATTGTCTGTTACGAGGTTTCAGTCACCTCTCTGGAACATGAAGTACTGGCCAATGTCTGAGAAAGGATTTTACTTTAGACAGACCACGCAGAGGAATTGCCAAACTTAATCCAGGGTCCCTACAGCTATTACTGTATTTAGTGTGTTTACCCCTCAATTCCCAAGACCCAGCGAAGTGTGGTATTTGCATATGCTTACCAACCACTCAGGAATAAAGGGATTAATTAAACTGAAGCCTTTCCAGAATTAGGCCTTCTTAAGGTAAAGAACATACAAATATAAAGATACATCTCAGAATGAAATACTGCAGCTAAAACAGCTGGAATATCCTTTGATGCAGTATCCAACTGAGAAAGCTTCTGCAAGTGCAATGGTACCTAGATGGCCAGTGAGACAGAAGCATCCATCAATGTGGTAACTGGGCTGTAGAAATGGCATCAGGGAGGGCAGTACTGGGATCAGGTAAGGGGAGAGAAGGTAGTTCTCTTCTCCTCCCCATCCTACCTGTAATCCCAGAGGAGCTGAGTAATATTGATAAAATGATCAGCATGGAAATAGTTAACCGTGTTGACATGCATCTCACCATCATTAGAGTCAGAGTTAACACCTATCATCAGAATGTACTAGATCACCGGTTCTCAAACTTTAGCAACCCGAAGACCCGCATTTTAATTTAAAATTTTTCATGGACCCCTAAGTTGGCTTCTAATTTTCCCCAGGGTGCTCAACCCCAGCCCCACCCCTACCCTTCCCCCAAGTCCTCCCCAATCTTCTCACCCCCGCCCCTCCTCTTCCCTCCCAGCACCTCCTGCACACCACTGAACAGCTGTTCTGGGGCCTGCAGGAGGTACTGGGAGGAATGGGGAGGAGTTGATTGGCAGGGCTGGCGGTCCTGGACATGACTCACAGACTCCAGTTTGAGAACTGCTGTACTAGATAGTTCACATTAAAAGACTTGCGGGTCCCCTCTCTTCCTCATTCCTGCCCCAGGCAAAAGTCAAGCAAAGGGACTTTTCTCACAGAATTTAAGATCTGAGGGGAAAGAAATCCTTCCCAAAGCCTGGCAGCTTCTCCAAATCTAGAGTAACTGATGGAGCCCATGAACATTCCCTACTTGGTTAAGGGGCTAGGCCTAAAGATCTGCTTCCAGCAGTACCACTGTCGGACCAGGAACCCCCTTTATGGAGCCTCCTCACACTGCTTGTACTCTGATTCAGAGAAACTACAATGGTTCCAGTGTGCTTAGCTCTTCTATACCTGCTGAGGGAGAAGGCTACAGCATTAGCTATTTGCGTCTTTCTACATTCAGCAGACAGCAGGCTAGAGATCTCTGCACAGTGGACTAGAAACCTAACTTTTCTTTTAATGGAAGTCTAGCTTCTGCAGAAACCAATATGGAAGTTGAGTTGTGCCATCTCCATAGACACAGTAGTGGCAGGTGCATAGATGTGGCAATAAATGGGAAAGTAACGGAGTAAAAGCACCTAGGTTCAGGAACAGAGGAGATGGTTCCATAGGAACAGATGACAAGCAGCTGAGGAAAGAGAGTGAGACTCAATCAGGCTGCTTGGATTATGGTGTTAGGGAAATGGAGTCTGGTGAAGGACAGGAACACAGTGGGAGAGAGAAAGGCTGCCAATGCTTGAATTCCACTATGAATTCTATGACCTACATCTTCAACAGATTTGCCATCTGGTATAGTTCTATGTCCTGTGGAATAAACTTATTTTCTGTGTTCCATCTCCAGAGAAAGAGTCACAAGGCTGATCTGGATACTGGTTACTCAGCCATGGATGTTGAAGGCATTTCACTGCTGTTGTCCGTTTGGCTGGTATGTATTCCAGCATTGGCAGAAGGAAGCTCGTAAATGGAGCAGCCTCATGCTTTGTCCAGTTGTATCTGTCCATTAGGGTGTTGTACAGACTGCAGGGGAAAAGCCTGGAAATCCGTAGGAGAGCACCTACCAAAGATGACATAAGCACAATACTTCACCATTGAGTATAAAAGCCTCCTAAATCCCTCTCCTCTTGCTGCTTTCTTACCACCTCCTCCTGGATTCTCCTTGTACCACCTTAAATAATCCTGCTCTTCACTCTTTATACTTATTCAATACCTGTAAGGTGCCACCTGTCAGCTGTCAGCCAGTTGTGCTGATCTTTGAACTCCCCCCCAGTATGTCAAGATTGCTCTGGTGATAATATGCCCAAAAGTGAATTAAATATTTTAAATGCAGTCACACCAGGGGCCATAAAGTCAGAGACCATCACCTCCCTGCTCCGTGATGCCTCTGTGAATGCAGCCCAAAAATGCACTGGCCCTTTTTTGTTGCCATATCTCACTGCAAACTCATGTATAAATTTCTTTATTATGATTATTGCTTTTACAGGCCAGAAGTCTGATAGACACTTAACAGAAGACACAGTCCTTGCCCAAAGAGCATGCAGTAAGTCAGGTTAGGCATGGGCAGTACCCAATGGTCAGTTAAATTTACAAATATACACAATTAATGAGAAAAATATAAATAATGACTATCTTTTGACTCAGTTCTTGTTGGCACCATAAAAGGAAAAAAACGGTTACCTACCTTTTCGTAACTGTTGTTCTTCAAGATGTGTCTATTATGTCTATTTCATTCTAGGTGTGCATGTGCCCATGTGCGCGGTTGTTGGAGATTTTTGCCATAGCGGTATCCGTAGGGTCAGCAGCTAAGTTCACGGTAAGCTGAGCAGCCGCAACCTACTTAGCGCTGCGTAGGCACTCAGGGAACCTGCACGGGGACCTGCTGCAGCCGGGGGAGGGACACCCCTCCCCCAGCCTCCACCTAGCCTGACTGCCAGCCTGCTGTGGCCGGGGCGGCCCAGACCTGCCACGGCCAGTGGACCCCTCCTCCGGCACCAACTCTGCTGCAGCCCGGACCTGCCGCGGCCAGGGCAGCCCAGCCCGTCCCGGGATCCAGGTGCAGCCGGGGAGGCCCCTGCACCCAATCCTCTGCCCCAGCCCTGAGCCCTTCATGCCCGGCCCCACTCCAGAGCCCACACCCCCAGCCGGAGCCCTCACACACCTGCACCCCAACCCTCTGTCACACATCACCTCCATAGCAAATAAAATTCATTTCACACACCGGTGGGGAAAAATTAGAAGGAATACTAGTTGGCAGTGGTGCCCCCATCAGTACTGCGCTCATGCAGTATATCATGCGCCGGCCCTACGCCCCCATCAGTTCCTTTTTGCAACTCCAACAGAGGGGCAGGAGAGAGGGTAATGGAATGCACATGAGCAACACATCTTGAAGAACAACAGTTAGGTTTTTTCTTCTTCAAGTGCTTGCTCATGTCGATTCCATTCTAGGTGACTCACAAGCAGTGCCAATGGAGATGGGCTCAGGGTTCATGGTCTTGCAGCACTGCTCTGCCAAAACCAGCATTGTCCTGGGCCTGCTTGGTAAGCGCACAATGGAATGTAAATGTGTGGACAGACAACTAGGAAGCAGCTCTACAGATCTCTTAGATGGGCACCTGAGCCAAGAACGCCACTGATGACACTTGCACTCTAGTTCAGTGCGCTGTGACTATTGCCAGTGAAGGCACATTCACCAGCTCGTAGCATTAGCGATGCAGGCTGTGATTCAGGATGAAATTCTTTGAGCAGACACTGGGCAACCTTTCATCCTGTCTGCCACTGCAACGAACAGCTGTGTTGACTTGCGAAACAGCCTCGTCCTGTCGATATAGAAGGCCAGCACCCTCCCAATGTCCAGGGTGTGCGACCTGCATTCCTTTTCCGATTTATGAGGCTTCAGGAAGAAGACAGGCAAATATATGTCCGGGCCAGTATGAACTGGAAAACTATCTTGCGCAGGAACGCTGAGTGCAGTCTACAGTGGCTCCTGTAACAGCTGCGTGACAGCTACAACTCCCTGAGCTACTTCCCCATGGCCTCCTCCCGACACCTTCTTTATTCTCACCACAGGACCTTCCTCCTGATGTCTGATAATGCGTGTACACTTCAGTCTTCCAGTAGTACACCTTCTCCCTCTCAGCTTCTTGCACCTCTTGCTCCCAGCTCCTCGCATGCGCCACAAACTGAAGTGAGCTCCTTTTTAAACCCTGGTGCCCTGATTAGCCTGCCTTAATTGACTGCAAGTGTTCTAATCAGCCTGTCTGCCTTAATTGTTTCCAGAAAGTTCCTTACCCAGGGAAAAGGGACCTACTTAACCTGGGGCTAATATATCTGCCTTCTATCACTCTCCTATAGCCATCTGGCCTGACCCTGTCACAGAGGGTAGAGACACTCCAGACCTTTCAAAAACCAGGCTGTCATGTCATGAACGAAGACCGACCTGCCTTGGAACCGAGGGTGGAAAGCCAAAATAGTGACCAGGTGGACCCTGACTGATGACAGGGACAAGCCCTGGAGTTTGAGGTACAGAAGATATTCCAGAATAACCTGCAGCAAGGCCTGCTCGGCCTGGATGCGTCGTTCTGAAGCCCAACATATGAACTTTTTCCACTTGGCCAAGTAAGTCGCTCTGGTGGAGGGTTTTCTACTACCCAACCAAGCCTGTTGAACCCAGGCCAACCATTCCCACTCTTCCACATTCAGCCATCCAGTAGCCATGCTGTCAAGTACACCACCACCAGGTTCGGGAGCAGAAGACTGCCATGGTTCTGGGACAGCAGGTCCAGCCAGAAAGGTAGCTGCAGTGGGGCAGCTACCGCAAGGTCCAGCAGCGTGCTGAATCAGTGCTGGCGAAGCCACTTGGGGGCCATCAGGATAACCTTCGTCCTGTATTGTTTGATCTTCACTAGGACTCTGTGGATCAATGGCACTGGCAGGAAGGCATACATCAGGGCCCTTGACTACAGGAGCAGGAAAGCATCTGACAGGGAACCCCATCCATCCTCCAGAGTGAACAGAACATGTGGCATTTCCTGTTCTGACGGGACGCGAACAAGTCCATCGGGGGAGTTCCCCACTTCCGGAAGATCATACTGGCAGCCTCCAGATGGAGCAATCACTCATGGTGAGACGAGAAGGTCCTGTTGAGGCGATCTGCAAACACGTTCCTGCTCTTGGGCAGATGTGCAGCTACCAGATGAATGGCCTGCCGCTCTCAGAAGTCCCAAAGGCTGGGAGCTTCTTGACAAAGGCCTGACTTTGCCCTGCCTCTTGATGCAATACATCTTGGCAGTATTGTCTGTCAGGACCTGCACCACCTTGCCCCTGAGCTGCCTGACCTTGATGTGGAGGGTCAGATTGCCTCGCAGCCGGTGGCCTTGAGTGCTGAGCTTGCCCAGGGGGGCTCCCCAGCCCAGGTCCGAAGCATCGGAGACCAGGGTCAGTAAAGGGGACACAGTTGTGAAGGGAACTCCCTGCAACACCAACCCAGGGTTCATCCACCATTCCAGGGACAATAGGATGTGATCCGGCACCCTGACTACCCAGTCTTGGTCGTGCCTGTTGGGGATGTAAACCGACACCAGCCACACTTGCAGAGGCTAGAGGTGGAGCCGGGCACGACTGACCACATATGTACAGGCGGCCATGTGGCCCAACAACCGTGTGCAGGTATGAGCCGTGGTGAGCGGGTGGTTCTTCACATGGGAGATCAGATCCTACACGGCCTGAACACATGCCTCTGGAAGGAAGGCTCTGGCTCACGTGGAGTTGAGAACCGCCCCTATGATTTCTATGCGTTGGACTGGCCTTAAGGTGGATTTTTTCTCATTTACCAGCAGGCCCAGGTCACGGCAGATCAAGGCTTCTCTGCACTTGTTCCTGAGACCTGCCCTTGTTAAGCCTGTTATTGAGATATGGGAAGACCTGGACCCCTCGACATCTCAGGTAAGCCATACATTTTGTGAAGACCCTTGGGGCCGAAGAGAGGCCAAAGGGGAGCGCAGTGAATTGGAAATGGCGTCCACCCATTATAAAACAGATGAAACGCCTGAGATCTTGGAATATGGAAATAACCATCCTTCAGGTCAAGGGAGGCATATCAGTCTCCTGGATCCAGGGAGGGGATGATGGAGGCCAGGGAAACCATGCAAAACTTCAACTTCTTGAGAGACTTGCTGAGGCATTGCAGGTCCAGAATGGGGAATTTTTGCTTTCGGGATTAGGAAGTAGTGGGAGTGGAACCCCTTTCCTGTCATGTCCTGAGGGATCTCCTCCACTGCCTCCAGACACAAAAGGTTCTCGACTCATAAACAAGGAGTTGCTCATGAGAAGGGTCCCTGAAGAGGGAGGGGAGGTGAGAGGGAGGGTCGGCCGAAAACTGCAAGGTGTGACCTTTGACACTATGTCCAGCACCCAGCAGTCTGAGGTGACCCATGCCCAGGCCGAGCACTAGGGACGAAGTCGGTTGAGGAAAGAACGGGATGGATCTTGGGAGTTGACTGGGACATCGCTCTTGAGCGCCCTCTTGAAATGAGTGCTTCCGACCCCTGAGATGTTTTGCTGGGGTGGACTGTGCAGGCAAGTGGGAGAAGGAAGGGCAGTGGCAGCGGTTTAAACTTATGTCCACATCCCTTCTCCTTGCAGACCCTTGACGGGCTGCCAAAGGGCACGCCTCATGCACCGACTGAGCCCGGTGCCGTCGGTGCCACCAACTGTTGCTCCAAGGCAGCAGCAGATGCGCGGTGCAAAGCGGGCATCAACATGACCAGCACTCCCCACTTGCTCCAATAAGGCCACTGCGCTGTCCACTGGCCGTGCTGCCAAGGTGGTGCCATCGATGTCGATGTGGCCTCAGGTGCCCAATTGCACCGGTAGAGTTTAGGTGAGGGGCTGAGCTGCTCTTCCATGCCAGTGGAATCCCCTTCCAGTGACCATGATGGGGCTGTCGACACCTGAATCTGCCTGCTGACTGTCACTGCTGGAGACCAGTGCCGGAGCGAGAGGATCGGTGCCAGTATCGAGGGGACCGATGCCAGGGGGACCAGAGATGTGATGGGGAGTGCTCCCACAGGGCAGGCGACGGAGATCTGTGCCGAGAGGATGACCGTCGGGAGGACAAATGGTGCTGGTAGTATGGAGACAGACGCCTCCTCTAGGCGATCCGCGATCGTGGTGCTGGTGACAGAGGGTGAGCCTGAGAGGATCCGGGCTGTGATTCCAGTGATCTGTGGCATGGAGGTAGAGAACACTGTCTTGTCTTGAGGGATCAGTGGCACTCCAATGCCCCTGAGGGGTCTTAGTGGCTGGCTTGTCCTCATAGGGAACCTTTGCCCCTTCCTTTGGCACATGCTGTGTTGGCGGCATGGGTGGAGGCCTGTGCTCTCTCGGCTCTTGGGAAGGAGTCAGTCCTGTCAGGAATTTGGGTCCTATACCACTTTCGGGAGTCGGTGGTTGATCCTTTTAAGGGGCTAAAGGCCCCGACCAGGGAGGCACATTCACATGGCTCTGGAGTGACTGGGCAGCCTGAACTGGGTCCTTTGCCCGATGTCCCATGGCCCTTCTTGTCTGGTGCCAGGGAACCATGCTTCCTTGCTTCCTTTTTGGGATCAGGCAGTAGGGAACGGTGCCAGGTAGAGCTCGCAGCCGGGGGTGTGCTATGACTGAGACCAAGGTACTCGGCAAGTCTTGGTGGGACAGCTTGGAATCCGGATGGAGGGCAAGTCTCCATGAGGAGAGCCTGCAAACGAATATCCTGCTCCCCCTGAGTCCTGGGCTGAAAGTTTTTACAAATACAGCACTTGTCCTTCACTTGTGATTCCCCCAAGCACTTGAGGCAGCTTCTGTGGGGATCACTTACTGGCATAGGCCTGTTTCAGTCTGCACAGGGCTTAAACCCAGAGACCGGGGCATGCCCCTCCTGGGGCAAAGTCCCTGGTGGGACTCTAAGTGCTAACTACTTAACTACACTTAACAACTACTTAACACTAACTACTATAAGCGATTGGTCTCGTTAGAGGTGGTATGGCAACCCCCATTTTTTCATTGTGTGTGTGTGTGTGTGTGTGTGTGTGTGTGTGTGTGTGTGTGTGTGTGTGTGTGTGTGTGTGTGTATCTTCCTACTGTATTTTCCACTACATGCATCTGATGAAGTGGGCTTTAGCCCACAAAAGCTTATGCTCAAATAAATTTGTTAGTCTCTAAGGTGCCACAAGTACTCCTCATTCTTTCTACTATAAACAAACTATTTACAAGGCCTTAAGACTCAAGTCAGTAGAGAAGAAACCGCTAGCCCTTGTGATGCAATGAACGGTTCTCCAACTAACCACCACGGGAGGAACCGAGAGGGCGTAGGGCCGGTGGCGCCTGATATACTGACACATGAGCATGGCACTCAAGAGAGCACCACTGCTGATCCTAAGGATACCACTAAGGCAAAAATCTCTGACAACTACACACATGGGCGCACACATACCTAGAATGGAATCGACATGAGCAAGCATTTGAAGGAGAATGAGCCTTCAAGAGGGACCTGAATGAGCTGGGAGGGGACTGTCAGACCAATATTTGGAGGTTCTCCCAGGTATGGGAGTATGACAGAGCACCAAAAAGGCACAGAAATGGTAGTGAGAGAAAAATATTAGTGGCAGGTCCTTTGAGGCTGTTTCACTGGCTTAGTGGAGAAAGGAACATAGTAAGAGACTAAGTGGAAAAGTGGGCAGGGACAGTGTTAGGTAGGGCCTTGGAGTCAAGGACAAAATGTTTAAACTTGATGAGCCAAAGGAGAGGCAGCAAAGAGATTCAAAGAGAGGAGAGGGCGCATTTTAGACAGACTGGACTGGAGGCAAAGGGGGCGGAGCTGGGAAGAGAATGTGCTTGTCCTCTCTTAGCATAATACCTGAATTTCAGGCTTCTTCCAGCTTGACTCTCATTTAATTATTTTCATCCCATGTTTCTACTATCTCTCTAGGTCCTTTTGGGATATTTCTTAGTTCTCACTGGACTAAGAAACTGCTACCAACTTTAGAATTTTGTACTGGCATCCATCTCCTGAGTAACTCTCCAGTCAATAGGTTGGCATAGCGAGGTCCTAGAGGACTTCATGGAGACTTCAGCTCTCCTCCCTGCTTACAGAGAGCTTTGCTTAAGATAGCTTTTTGTTTGTTTTTCAAAGAGCAAGTTATTTAGGGGGGGTCAGAGATCTGCACCTTTCTGCACAGGCGGCGACTTTCCATTGTGCCGTGGGGTTCTTGACCCCTGGTTCTGCCCCAGACCCTGCCCCCACTCCACCCCTGTCTCTAAGGCCACACCCCTTCCCCACCCCACATCTTCCCACCCCTGCTGTGACTCTTCCCACCCCGTTCCATCCCTCCCTTGAGTGTGCCGTGTCCTTGCTCCTCCCCTTCCTCCTCCCAGCCTCCTGCATGCTGCAAAACAGCTGATTGCAGCAGGCGGGTGAGACGGGAAAGTGCTGATTGGCAGGGCCCACTGGTGGGCAGGAGGCTCTGTGGGAAGGGGAGGTGCTGATATGGAGGCTGTTGGTGGGTGCTCAGCACCCACCATTTTTTCTCCATGGGTGCTCCAGCCCTGGAGCACCCACGGAGTCAGCACCTCTGCCTCTCTGGATAACTCCCCAGCTCCTATTTTCACCTTGTCCACTGAAGAATTTTGATGACTGTTTCCAGGAGAAAACAATTTTAGGAGGAATTCTTCCCAGGAGTTCAATGATACGAGCAACATGATCTAGAGAGAAAGAGAGAGAGAGAATGGGGGAAAACGAGAAGCTGGATATTTAGATTTTATGACCATGTCATCAATAAAGTCACTGAAGATGACAAGAATCCTACCATCATCTCTGGAGAAATATTTCCCAGCCTGGGGTTCAAAAAGGAGGTTGCCAGTCACCATTTCAAATGCCTGGAAATGAAATGGCCTATTAATCCAACTCAGTACCCAAGCCAGACAGTCAAAAGAGTCATTCTTCACCAGTCCCTCCACTCCCTCAGCACCACCCTGCTCTTCACTTCTCCAATACTCCATGACACAGGAATGTTCCCAAGATAAGGAAACACTTGCAAGTGCTCTGCCACCACAGACATCACATTCCCCTTTGCCTGGGTAAATCTCAGTGTGTATCTGGTTCAGTTTGAACTATGTTAGGTTCCATATATAGGATATTAATTGCCTTGTAATCAATATAGGGACAAGACAATTAAGAGGAGGTTTATCTGCAGTACAACTTTGAACAGAAGTTGTTATTCGCAGAGTGCCTATTTTTAATCACATGATTTCTTCAGACAAGACTTTTCTTACTCCCAAATGCAGTAAGATAAATTGATGGCTGCGGACAGGTATTTTCGCAGGGTTGCTGCTGTGTCATTCATGTTCACATCTGTGGTAAACTGCAATCACCATGTCCATTGGGCTGAGAGTCCCTACCAGGCAGGCTGTGCTCCAGATATCTGCAGGAGTGCTGTAATCTAACCCAAGAAGAACTTCCAGGGCTCGGTATGGCTGGGTCTGGATCTCTTTGGAAAGGGGCTTGTACTGAAACAGGAAGGACAGACTATGGCTAGTGGTTCACAACTGATTAAAAACAAAGAAAATCACAGCAAAATCCAGGACACAGTGGGACAGACCATGGATGGAACATGCTGAATGCACATACTCAATCTCATGCAGGGTACAGCAGATCTACATTCTGAGCCCCACAACCCCTGGGGTGATTTCCCTTCATTCTCTTCATGATTAGCCATTTCTACTGGATTGACATTGTTTGACATTTCTAGCTGTAGAAGCTAACTGTATGCACATACAAGCTTGTCCAAAGCGTGCAGCATGACCCAGAGTATAGAGCTCAGCTCTGAGCATCTGACAGGGAGCCCCGTCCATCCCCCAGAGCGAACAGAACATGAGGACAAACACACACGTTACAAGATGAAATCACTCTCTCTTTCACAGCACACACTGCAATAAAACTTTTCAAGGAGATGTACAGTGACGGACAGACACCAAGATCAGAGTCAGAAAAGAGAGAACAGGCTCCTTTATCATGGGGGGTGAGAGCTGAAACTGACTCACGGTCCAGCATGCGCTGCCTAGGTCTGCAATTTTCACTCCCATTTTCATTATATTGCAATGATCCAATTGATTGGCAAGAATTCCTGAATGAAAAAAAACAGAGCTTAAATTCAAAACTTTGCTAGATACAATATATCATGGTTTTAAGACAGACACTGGATTTATGGTTTATTACAACAATCTGTAACCCACTAATCCCCCTTTTGTCCTATGACTCAGGGGTGTTATCAGGCCACTTCACCTTAAATGATCCCTTAGAATATGGGCTAAGCACGTAAACTAAACTATCTGATTGATCTTGTATTTAACTGTTACACTCTGAGTACCTTTCCCAGACCTGAGGAAGAGCTCTGTGTAGCCCCAAAGTTTGTCTCTCTCACCAACAGAAGAAAGACCAATAAAATATATTACCTCATCCCCCTTGTCTCTCTATCTCCAAACTAACAGGAATATCATTCAACACAGATCATTCAAGTATGTTTTTGCGTTTATCTAATGTCTTTCAGCCCAAAGGATCCTACAGTGCTTTACAGAGAGGTGATTCCTCTTTACCTACTACTGAAACTTCGATGTGCTTAGGAGAGGACACGAACAAGAATCTGGTATCCAGTTAGATCGGCAAGAGCATTTTAGAAGAACAGCCTGTCATTGTCTGAAGCGGAGCATTGGGGTCAGCACCAACTGAGAGGGAAGAGTGCCCCCTACTCAGTAACTCACCCACTCTGAATCACAGTGCCCATAGCACCAAGCTGGGGCATTGGGGCCAACACTGACTCAGGAAAGAGTACTTCCTATTAAGTCCCTCAGACCAGAGCCATAGCACTGGCTTTTCTCCTCTGACAACATCAGCAAGAGGAAATATGACCCCTCCGGGGTACTGACTTCAGAGCAGATTCTGTCTGCCAGACAATTGAAAGGCGACCAGCTATCTTTTCACAGAATCATAGAATATTAGTGTTGGAAGAGACCTCAGGAGGTCATCTAGTCCAACCCCCTGCTCAAAGCAGGACCAACACTAACTAAATCATCCCAGCCAAGGCTTTGTCAAGCCAGGCCTTAAAAACGTCTAAGGATGGAGATTCCATCATTCCAGTGCTTCACCACCGTCCTAGTGAAATAGTGTTTCCTAATATCCAACCTAGACCTCCCTCACTGCAACTTGAGACCATTGCTCCTTGTTCTGTCATCTGCCACCACTGAGAACAGCCGAGCTCCATCTTCTTTGGAACCCCCCTTCAGGTAGTTGAAGACTGCTATCAAATCCCCCCTCACTCTCCTGTTCTGCAGACTAAATAACCCCAGTTCCCTCAGTATCTCCTCATAAGTCATGTGCCGCAGCCCCCTAATCATTTTCGTTGCCCACAGCTGGACTCTCTCCAATTTGTCCACATCCCTTCTGTAGCGGGGAGACCAAAACTGGATATAATATTCCAGGTGTGGCCTCACCAGTGCCGAATAGGGGGGAATAATCACTTCCCTCGATCTGCTGGCAATGCTCCTACTAATACAGCCCAATCTGTTGTTGGCCTTCTTGGCAACAAGGGCACACTGCTGACTCATATCCATCTTCTTGTCCACTGTAATCCCTAGGTCCTTTTCTACAGAACTGCTGCTTAGCCAGTCGGTCCCCAGCCTGTAGCGGTGCCTGGGATTCTTCCTTCCTAAGTGTAGAACTCTGCACTTGTCCTTGTTGAACCTCATCAGATTTCTTTTGGCCCAATCCTCTAATTTGTCTAGGTCACTCTAGACCCTATCCCTCCCCTCCATCTTATCTACCTCTCCCCTCAGCTTAGTGTCATCTGCGAAGTTGCTGACGGTGCAATTCATCCCATCATCTAGATCATTAATAAAGATGTTGAACAAAACTGGCCTCCGGACCAACCCCTGGGGCACTCCACTTGATACCGGCTCCCAACTACACATCGAGCCATTGATCACTACCTGTAGAGCCCGACAATCTAGCCAGCTTTCTATCCACCTTATAGTCCATTCATCCAATCCTTTTTTTTTTTTTTTATCTTGCTGGCAAAAGTACGGTGGGAGATCGTATCAAAAGCTTTGCTAAAGTCAAGATATATCACATCCACTGCTTTCCCCATATCCACAGAGCCAGTTATCTCATCATAGAAGGCAATCAGGTTGGTCAGGCATGACTTGCCCTTGATGAATCCATGTTGACTGTTCCTGATCACCTTCCTCTCTTTTGATTTTTATCTTGGAAAAGACATCCCTTTCCCTCAAATATCTTCCAGATTATATTACTTTACAATGAAGTGCTGGTTAATATGTCATACACTATCATGCAAGCCTGATTCAAGCAAAAATCTGTCAATAATTTAGTGTCACCATTCACCCCAAAACATTAGATCCATGAAACAGCAGCACCGTGAGACAAGCTCTGACATAAAATGTGTTACATCTCCCAGATCATTCCTAGGTGAGGACTATCTCTGGTGCAAAGACTCAGAATACAAGTGCTGGTGTTGTGTTTAAATTACAGAAAGGAAGTAGGTTTCAGAGTTGTACAGTCTGTATCAGCAAAAACAACGAGGAGTCCTTGTGGCACCTTAGAGACTAACACATTTATTTGGGCATAAGCTTTTGTGGGCTAAAACACACTTCATCAGATGCATGGAGTGGAAAATGCAGTAGAGAGGTATAAATACACAGCTTATGAAAAGATGGGAGTTACCTTACCAAGTGGGGGGTCAGTGCTAACGAGCCATTTCAGTTAAGGTGAGAATACCCCACTTCAACCTTAACTGAATTGGCTCATTAGCCACGGCCCCTCACTTGGTAAGGCAACTCCCATCTTTTCATATGCTGTGTATTTATACCTCTCTACTGCATTTTCCACTCCATGCATCTGATGAAGTGTGTTTTAGCCCAAGAAAGCTTATGCCCAAATAAATGTGTTAGTCTCTAAGGTGCCACAAAGACTCATTTTTTTTTTTTTTAGAAAGGAAGTAGCGTTCTCAGAATAAGAACCTAAATAGAACAGAATAGAATGGAATAGTTTAACACACTGAGAACATGAACTAGATGTTCTCCTCTGAAGATTTCTTGTCAAATGTGACTGTCTGGACCACAAGTGAGGACTAGTTTGCAGTGATAGAGCTGTGTATATGTGTGAGCAGGAGTAAAAGGCATCAGCAGATCTGTAGGAGGGAGTGGGAGGAGATGCTGCAGGGCTGGATTGAAGGGCATCAACCGAGTTAGAATAGCAGGGGGAGCTGCGTGTCCATCTCATCGTGATGTCCCCATGAATTGCATAGTTTTGAGGCCGCTGCTCCCTTTCAGCATATCAGATTTGTTTCCATTCCTGTGCCAATACAATCCCCCTCTCTGTTTCTGATATTCTGGTTGTCAGACATGGTTCTCAGATCTATGGTGATAAATTTAACTGGGCAAAGAGTGGCTGGATAGGAATTCCTATTTCATCAATTTTGTTGGGACTAATGGAAAGCAACTGGGCCTTGCTGGTGCCCCGGTCAGGCAAAGACATTTATTGGGATAACTGTACTCTCTGAGACACAAGAGCCTGTCCCAGCAGCTCTTGATGCCAGGACATTGAGCTTTGTGAAACAGGAGTTTGATCTTGACTGTGGCTGCTGTTAAACTGTCTTGGAGAAAATAGAAGTCACAAATGAGAATGTTTTATTTTAAAGTCACAGAAGCCAGTGCATAAAGCAAAAAAAAAAAACAAAAAAAAAAAAAAACCAACCAAACAAGGGAGAGCTTTATTTTCCAGCATTTGCTGTTTATGAAGGCTGTTGGTCTATCTGCACTGACTCCAGGCCTCACAGACTGCCCCAGGTGAAAGAGGACACAGGAAAAAACATTAGCCCATTGAGTTACATAGGTACTATCCACAACCAGAGGAAGCACTGAGATGAAGAGACCCTGAGAAGTCATTGCAATGCCTATACAAGCCTGAAGAAGAGCAGTAAACACAGGTCTCCTTTAAACATCAAATACTAGAGATGGGCTTTTGCACGGTTAAAACAAAGTACTTTGGGTTACAATTAGCACAAAAAGTGCTATACAAGGTGGACCTGTATTGTACTGTAAGGCTGTGAGTAATTGCTCAGAAGTGATGGAAATGTACAGTATCAGCAAATGCTCATAATTTTCCTGTTGTTCCTACACACAAACCCATCTGCAGCAGCATGTCTATGCACAAACAGACCTAGAGTGGGATTTGAGTGATTGGTATACGAGACAGATGGGCTTACTCCTGGAAACTAGAGGTGGAAAAGGCCTACCAATACAGGGTCATCTAGGCCAATGGCCTCTTACCAGCCAGTGCAGGAATTTCTCCTACTGTATATTTATGCTTGGTATGAAGTCTCCATAGGCTGTAGTTGGGGTGCAGTAAGCAGGAATGTTCTTGTTCCTCACAGGAATCCTAGCACCTGTATGAGTCCCACTTTCTGTACTAAACTCTACAAATCTTTACCCTTTCCAGCCTACCTTGTTTCTTTAGGCCCAGATTTATGCTTTGGCTCCAGGCAGCTGTGTCATGCAGAAACTTCTGGAGACTCTCCTCATCCACCTGCAGCAAGATGTTCTCTGGCTTGATGTCTGTGTGGATAATCCGACAATTGGTATGCAGGAACTGCAGCCCTGCCAGTACCTGTATGAACCACAGACAGTGATTAACAATCAGGAATGCAGAGACCACTCCTAGGAGCAGCTTTAGATGATGTCACAAGAGAAAGAGTCCAACATAATAGACTTGGTGTTTCACACAGATTCTGATGTTTATGAAGAATGAGATACAGATGACATGGAAAATTCTGAAAGAGGCCATCCCAATATAGGGAATTCCATGCATCTGCTTGGAGTCAGCATCTGTGACAGGGTGCTAAGTGAGAAGCATTTACTCAGGCCCTGCCACTCCAGCCTCAATCAAGGGGAATGGATTGAGGCTGGGTGAATAGCCCGGTGTCTACCTGGTAATGGGCAGCACCTGCCAGCCCCATTAGCCAGTGCTATAAAGGCTTGGAGGAAGGGGGGGGGGAGAGCGAGAGAAAGGCCAGGCACAGAGGGAGGTGGGAGTCTTCTGGTTTGTTGCTGGCCAGGCCTGCAGTTGGCTGCGAAACCTGTACATTGGTGGAAAGTGGTGGCGGGAAAACAACTGTAAATAAAGAACATTGGTATTGCATCAAGTTGAGGTATTCCTGACTGACTGGAGAGGGCAACAGGGGCCGAAACCAGAGGGGACCAACATGCACCTTGCTATGTGTGGGGGCTTGTCCGGGATCTAAAGCCAGTGCAAAAACTTGGTGGCCCAGAGATGGAGGGAACCCTGCAGTGGCTAGCAAAGCAACAGGAGGAGATGCAGAAGGCACTGCAAGCCTTCCAGCAATCCCACTAGCTAGAGATGCAGGCCTTACTCACCTGGCAGGCGGAGCAACAGAAAACTCTCCAGGACTTCATAAACGAGCAGGTGCAGCAGCAGCTCCTACAAAGACTGGTGAATCCCCTGGGAGGTGAGGGCACGCGCACAACGGTGTTAGGCCTATGTAAGATGGCCAATGACCCGGACGCCTTTCTTTGTACCTTTGAGTGGGTAACCATGGGTGCCGGATGGGATAGGGCAACCTGGGCCCTACAACTGGCTCCCTATCTGGCCGGCAAGGCTCAAGCCGCCTATATGGCACTGAGCAACGACCAGGCCAAGGACTATGAGGCAGTGAAGGCAGCTGTCCTAGACCGCATAGGGCTGTCAGCAGAAAAATACTGGCAGAAGTTTGTCTTACCTTACCTACCTTGACTGGCTAGAGGAGCATTATAGGAGCAAGTGGTGTGATACAACTAATGGTTTCATCATAGGACATAGAAAGAATGGAGTGACGTCTGAGCTACTTGGATTTAGCATAGTGAGAAATGGGGAACTCACACATTGCACTAGTACAAAGAAAGTAGATTTTGGGGAACCAAGTAGCAAGGTGCAATGGAAGGAAGTATTACAATCCACTCATAAGGAAGTGGCTGGGGACACTATAATTAAGGTGAAAAAGGATATAATTTGACCAGAAAAAAATTAAGCAACAAGACATGGCTCTTCATGAACTGGCTCAGATTTGTGATCACTAATTATCATGCTGACCAACATAATCTCATTGTTTCTTGATCTCTCTAGCCTCACCCACAACTGTTTGTTGCATCAATCTGTTGTCTGTAATCTTACACTTAGATTGTAAGCTTTTTGAGACAGGGACTCTCTCTTTGTTATATAGGTTTTTACAGTACCTAGCACAAAGGGGCCTTGGTCTCTAGGCACTACCATATTACAAATAAGTAGAAATAAAACCTGCAATGGTATTGGGGACACACCCAAACAAGAATATAAACAGTTAGTTAAAGTGTGTAGGGAAAAGAGAAGGACAACGCTTCATCGCTGCAGGAAAAGGATACTTTATTATGGAGCACGGAGAGTCTGAAGAGTCAAGAATTTAAGGACTTAACTGTTTGGGAAGAAAACATTCTCTACACATGGAGAATAACTCACTAATGAACATTGATTAGGAAATGAAGGTTTTAACAAACTCACTGATACTCACAAGACATTGTTTCTAAGTTAGCCAAATATAATATCAGTAGCAGCATTAGAGGGTTTCAGATGCTATTTGAGAAACAGGCTAAAGGAGGAAGAGTCCACTTCATCTACACCAAGCCTCTGGAGGAGGCTGGGGTGCTTAGATAGCAAACGTTCCTCTGACATCTTGACAAGTGGATCACAGAAAAACTCAAGAGTTCTGAGATGTACCATGTGGTTGTAACTGAACTTTGGAGATCTCTGTTAGCCTTTTATATTCCCTAGCAGCTCATGGAGTACTGTGTCCAGTACTGTGCCCAGTTTTGGGCCCCACACTACAAGAAGGATGTGGATAAATTGGAAAGAGTACAGCGAAGGGCAACAAAAATGATTAGGGGTCTAGAGCACATGACTTATGAGGAGAGGCTGAGGGAGCTGGGATTGTTTAGTCTGCAGAAGAGAAGAATGAGGGGGGATTTGATAGCTGCTTTCAACTACCTGAAAGGGGGTTTCAAAGAGGATGGCTCTAGACTGTTCTCAATGGTAGCAGATGACAGAACGAGGAGTAATGGTCTCAAGTTGCAATAGGGGAGGTTTAGATTGGATATTAGGAAAAACTTTTTCACTAAGAGGGTGGTGAAACCCAGGAATGCGTTACCTAGGGAGGTGGTAGAATCTCCTTCCTTAGAGGTTTTTAAGGTCAGGCTTGACAAAGCCCTGGCTAGGATGATTTAACTGGGACTTGGTCCTGCTTTGAGCAGGGGGTTTGGACTAGATGACCTTCTGGGGTCCCTTCCAACCCTGATATTCTATGATTCTATGGACACTGTGTAAGAAACGTTGTTACTGGCACATTTGTTTAAGTAAAATGTCAAGACTATGTGGAGGATGGAGAAAGATTCTGGTTCTGATCAGAGCATGGGGGATTACTCCCCAACGGAAAATATCATTCAGCCATGGCACTTGCTGCAGTCCAGGCCTCTGGTCGTGTTGCATGGAAGGAAAGAGAGAACTATGAAGCAAAGTGCTAGCAATCTGTAATACCATGAAGAAAGCCATCTCGACAAACCTCACAGCCAAACTGGAGCCAACTCAAGACTGTTTAACTAAGTGGTCTCCCTGTGTATCTTGCTTTCAGTGCTGGCTATGACTGCACACTGAAGTCAGCTTGTCAACAGCAGATTTTTAATTGTGGAGGGAGGAAAAAAAGAATTTTCCATGATGTTGTCAAAGCTACAGCAGCCAGATGGAGGTTCTTATGTCAACAGACAGTATGGATGCCAGGCAGGTTTGTTTCATGTGTCCCTGTGGGCAGCAGATTAATTTTCAAGAGTTGCTCAGTGAAGTAACACTCCACAATACTGACTATTCTGAGCTGAACCAACTTTCTAAATATGTCACTTTGCAACCTGCAACCTCAACAATATCAGTAGTCAATTTCCCAGGCACAGGTCTACAAAAGGCTACTGAAATTTGAATAAGCAGCTCTTTTAAAATTCCTGTAAAATTAGGGGTTAGGCTAGGCTAGGCAACCCAAAGGTCCCGTAAGGACATTGATTCTTTTCACCGTATGCATTTTAATGTTAGGTACTGCCACACAATTCAGGTTAAAACATATACTTGTATTTCCTGTTAGCCATCAGCTTTTTAGTTATTTCATCATTTTGGTATTTTTGTTAACTAATTTGGTAATGTCTTAAAAATACCTTGGATTTTTATTGACTTTTCATAGCAAAAAGTCCTGATGCGTTTGACAAATAAATCTAGACAGAGCTTATTAATACATAAAGTAAAGAAGTGCCTCAGTAGTGCCTCCAGGTATGTTTCTGCAACCCGAGGCTGCTTCGTTTGAGCTCTGGTGGGCGGATATGGCTGTACCGATTTGGAAGACTCACAACTGGTCCCACAAGCCCAAGAGATGAGACCTGGGCACAGCTTTTGCTCTGTTTGTTCTTCCTTGGATTTATGTCACATTTTTACTTTTTGTTTTCTTCCCTGAAGGGACGACGGGCCAGTACTTCCTTGTAACAGGTTTGAACCCTTTGGTCTGTTCCTCTGTGGGTTTATTTTAATCACACTGGAATAAACTGCAGACAAACCCAACCAGTATATCGTTAGCTATTCCAGTCCTCTTCACTGGAAGATATAAACATACTAGCCTAAGTGGTGTATGTGAGAGGGCAGGTGTGTAATTGGGTAGGGAAATGATCTTCATCTCACCGGAATTGTATTTAAATTTGGGACAAAACCACATTTGGATTTTATGCTTTAGTAAAATAATCCTGAGTGTTCTAAAAGGTTCCTCCACTGCACACCCAATCTGCCCAGCTATCTTCTCCACCCCCAGACCTCCCCCACCCCCCTCCCTGTGTCCTCACCCTTCCAGTGCTCCGAGCTCTCACCTGCTGTAGGGCTTTTTTCACAAAGGGCAAGGGGAGACCCTGGGCTCCATGGCTCCTCATCAGACACCGCAGAGAAGGGCCCAGCAACTCAAATACCAAGCACACATGTAGGAAAGTCAGGGATTCACTGAGAGAGAGAGAATGCTATCCCCACTCACTTTGATGTTAACTAGACAAGCCACAGCCAATCCCTCGCTCCCAGCTGCCATCCTATGCCCCACTCCCCAGGCTGGCCCCTGGCTCCCACTCCAAGTGCCATCCTATGCCCCCCCAGACTAGCCCCCGCTCTCAGCTGCCATCCTATGCCCCCTCAGCTAGTCCTTCGCTCCCACACCCAGTCCCCATCCCATACCCCCATCCCCCAGTCCAGCCCCTCTCTCCCACTCCCAGCTGCCATTCTACATACCCCAGGCTGGCCCCTTGGTCCTAATTCCAGGCCCATCCCTCCCACACGGACACAGCCAGTCTTTTCAACAGCATAGCATTCTGTCTGGCTGATGGCATTGCAAACAGAGAAAACCACTATTCTTAGATGAAGGATATGGAAGCCATTTGCTCCAATCATTTTAAAGTCATCTAAACAATGGATAATATTCTTCCCTGCCCCGTCCTTCTTCTTCATGCTGCTCACCTGAGAGTGGTCAAAAAAAACCTCGTATTTAGTGGAATTCATGTATCGGGTCTCTCTCTTGCTCTCTGCATTTTATCCTGCCATCCACCACCATAATATCTGAGCCTCTTCCATGTAAAAATCGATAGCATTTTCTATATATAGGATCTATAGGATTCTATAGTAAGTCTCTCCACTTTTTTGAGGCTAATAGCTCTGCTTGGGGTATTTTGTTTGTGGATGGTTGCTTAATTTGGATGCTTTCATGTATGTTCTTTTGGTGAAACCCAACAATGAGGGAACTGAACAAACCCAACTCCAATTACATTAGCGGAGTCCGATCCCCTATGGTGAATTCCCTCATAATTATCCAGCCGTATCCCAGGTGAAGGGTAGACACAATTCCCCATAAACAGACTAGCTGTCTGATCAGCTCAGATATCCCCTGACAATCCCCTTCTGGGGTACTTACCATCACTAAAGCTATCACAACTGACTCCCTTCCAAGGGTATTTCCCACATATAGGGAAAGGTTGTTTTTCCACATGGCCACAGCTTATCATGCTCATCAGAATTGTCTCATTATTTCCCCGTTTGCGTACCCCCATCCAGTTGTTCTCTCTTGGCTTATGTTTATATTGTAAACTCGTTGGGGCAGGGGCCATCTCTTTGCTGTTTGTTTGTACAGCACCTAGCACAGTGAGGATGAGATATCTAGAAACTACTGCAGTGCAGGTAACAAATACCATTTAATTTTTTTTTTGTTTTCTACATTTTCAAATATATTGATTTCAATTACAATACAGAATACAAAATATAAAGTAGCTCACTTTATATTTATTTTTGATTACAAATATTTGCACTGTAAAAAAAAAAGTATTTCATTTCACCTAATACAAGTACTGTAGTGCAATCTCTTCATCATGAAAGTTGAATTTACAAATGTAGAATTATGTACAAAAAAACCCTGCATTCAAAAATAAAACAATGTAAACCTTTAGAGCCTACAAGTCCAATCAATCCTACTTCTTGTTCAGCCAATCACTCAGACAAACAAGCTCATTTACATTTGCAGAAGAAATGCTGCCTGCTTCTTGTTTACAATAGCACCTGAAAGCGAGAACAGGCGTTTGCATGGCACTGTGGTAGCCGGTGTCGCAAGATATTTACATGCCAGATGCGCTAAATATTCATATGTCCCTTCATGCTTCAACCACCATTCCAGAGGTCATGCGTCCCTGCTGATGACAGGTTCTGCTTGATAACAATCCAGAGCAGTGTGGACTGACGCATGTTCATTTTCATCATCTGAGTCAAATGTCACCAGCACAAGGTTGATTTTCTTTTTTGGTGATTTAGGTTCTGTAGTTTCTGCATCAGAGTGTTGCTATTTTAAGACTTCTGAAAGCATGCACCACACCTCATCCCTCTCAGATTTTGGAAGGCACTTCAAATTCTTAAATCTTGGGTTGAGTGCTGTAGCTATCTTTAGAGATTTTACATTGGTATCTTCTTTGCATTTTGTCAGACTTGCCGTGAAAGTGTTCTTAAAACGAACATGTACTGGGTCATCATCCGAGACCACTATAATATGAAATATATGGCAGAATGCGGGTAAAACAGAGCTGGGGACATACAATTCTCCCCCAAAGAGTTCAGTCACAAATTTAATTAACGCATTATTCTTTTAACGAGCGTCATCAGCATAGAAGCATGTCCTCTGGAACGATGGCTGAACCATGAAGGGACATATGAATCTTTAGCGTATCTGAGATGTAAATATCTTGCGACACCGGCTACCACAGTGCCATGCAAATGCCTGTTCTCACTTTCAGGTGCTATTGTAAACAAGAAGCAGGAAGCATTATCTCCCATAAATGTAAACAAATTTGTTTCTTTTAGCGATTGGCTGAACAAGAAGTAGGACTGAGTGGACTTGATAGGCTCTAAAGTTTTACATTGTTTTCTTTTTGAGTGCAGTTATGTAACAAAAACCCGTACACATTTGTATGTTGTACTTTCATGATAAAGAGATTGCATGACAGTACTTGTAAGAGGTGAATTGAAAAATACTATTTCTTTTATCATTTTTACAATGCAAATATTTGTAATAAAAATAATGCAAAGTGAGCACTGTACACTTTGTATTCTGTGGTGTAACTGAAATTGATATTTAAAAATGTAGAAAAAGTCAAAAATATTTAATACATTTCAATTGGTATTCTATATTTTAATAGTGCAATCAATTGCGATTAATTTTTTTGAGTTAATCGCGCGAGTTCACTGCGATTAATTGACAGCCCTACTTGTAACATCTCTCATGCCTAGTACTGGAGAATTAAGGTCTGCTATGCTGCTAAATAGAAAGGATTTCAAACAAAACTATTTCTAAGTTAAGACTAAGACCAGGTCTAAAAACAAAGTTATATCAATATACCTAAAGGGATGATTTTATACCAATATAATTAAGTTGTTGCAACTTTGTGGGTGGACTCATATCACTATAAACCTGTCTTATATCAGTTTAACTCTAGGCCTGTAAATTTACCAGCCCAAACTAAACCAATACTATAAAGTCTAGACAAAAAGTTGCACTGGTTTAACTAAGCCAGTTTAAATTAACTGGTGCAACTTCTGTATGTAGACAAGTCCTGAGACTTGTCACCACCATCACAGACCTAAAAGTTCAGGTCATCTTCAGGAACAATTAGTGACATCAGTAATAGATGCAACTAATGGATGAGATATGCATGAGGGCACAAAGAAACTCAGGCTACATGCTTAGTGTCTTCTTATACTTTTTGCTGAATTATACACTTTTTGCAAAAGTTATAACTTATTTGTATTGCCATAGTGCCGGGGAGACCATTATGCTAGGTATTGTACAAACACAGAATACCCCCCTTCCCAGCCGAGCTTTTCATTTAAAGACAGTGACCCAGATCTTCCATTTAGGCACCTAAATACCTTTGAGGATCTGGAGCAATGTTTCCATCTTTTCCTGTTGCAAAGGTGGAGATCCTCTACCCTGAGGTTCTCCCTCGGTTTGTTGTATTGGATGTCTAGAGTAGCTTGCAGGAATGAGGCCAGAGTGGAACAGCTCAGCTCACCCTGTGAATACTGAGAGTAAGGACTACGGGATGGAGGAAGCGGAAGCATCAGGAGGAGAACCACCACCAAGATACTCAACAACTCAGGATAATTAGTGTTATAGTGCACTGAGAGGTGGTCTGTGTTTCCTGCAGCACCCAGCGTAAAAGATGATTACTTACTGGCATTGTAACTGTTGTTCTTTGAGACATGGGTGCAGACATATTTTCCATTCAGGTGACTCACAAGCAGTTCTCATAGGAGGAGGGGCTCACAATTTGCCTAAGTAGTGACTGCAGGATTGCCTTCCTAAAGTTCGCATCAGATCTAGAGGCAGTAAAAGTATGTATAGACCAGGTAACAGCCCTGCAAATGTCCAATATTGAAATATCACTGAGGAATACTATTGCCGTTGCTAGGGCCCTCGTCAAATGAGCTCACAATCTCTGTGGAGGCATGGTCTGAGCCACTTCAGATGCTGGTGTAATGCAAGAATTTATGAATTTGGAATGGTTTTCACAGAGACCACCTGACCCCGCTCCTTCAAGCCACATAGGAAATAAACAAATGAGGCAATGCTCGAAAAGGTTTAGTTCTGTCTAGGTAGGATGGCAAGCGTCACCTCATATCCAACGTCTGAAGACACTGTTCATTTGTGTTGGAGTCCAGTTTAGGAATGCACTCTAGAAAATAAATCATTTGGTTAAGGTGAAACTGAGAATCCACTTTTGACAAAAAAACTGGCTGCTGCCCCAGGGCCACACTGTCCTTGAAAACCTGTGTATGGGGGCTGTGCCATTAAGGCCTGCAGCTTGCATAATGCTGCTACAGCCATAAGGAAGCCTGTCTTCTGGCACAGGAGGGACAGAGAACAGGTTGCTGGGGCTCGAAAGGAGGACCCATGAGGGGAGCGAGCCAGGACAATATTAAGGTCCCACAAGGGAACCGGCTCTTTCACAGGTGAGTAGAGACAAATGATCCCTTAGAAACCTAACCACCATGGGGTTCGAGAAAAGTGGCTGATCTCAGCTAGGCAGATGAAATGGCAAGATTTGAAGTGAACTCACGATGAACTGAGTGAGAGACCAGAAGACTCAAAGTGCAATAGGTATGCTAAAATATTCTGAATACAGGCAAGCATCAGCTGGCCTCCCCAAGCAAGTGACCAAGCTGAAAAACACTTCCACTTGATTACTCTAATAGCGGTTTTCCTGCTGTTAACCCATAGCAAAGCAACACCTTCCAAGCATCCTTCCTCCTCATCTAGCCATGAAGCATCCACGACTTGAGATGAAGAGGGGCGACTGCTGGATGCAAAACTTGATCAGAGTGCTGAGTTAGTAAGTTGGGATGAAGAGGCAGCGATATGGGAGGTCAAACCAATAGACCAGTAGGTTGGAGGGCTAACATTGCCTGAGCCAAGCTATAGCAATGAGAATAAGTTTGGTATGATTCAGCTTTAGCGTGAGAATGACCTCTGGGATTAGAGAGAAGAGGTACCTCAAAGGAGACCCCCACATTTGAGGTGGACGGTGTCACTTAGGGAATCTGTATTGAGACCCACTTGAGTGCAAAAATGGTGGCACTCCTTGTTGTGTCTCATCGCAAACAGATTGATAGTTGGAATGCCCCATTCTGCAAAGATGGACTCTGCACCCTGGACTTCAGAGACTACATGTGATTGTGGGAGAAATTCCTGCTGAGGTGATCAGCCAAGTGAATCTGGACTCCAGGTAAGTGAGCTGTTGTGGGAACAATACTCTCCCTGATGCAGAACTGTCGTAACTTTATTGCTTCCTGACACGGTTGGAGGAGGTTCCTCCCGGCTTATAGTATTGCGGTGGTAGCGTTAGTGAGTATATGAGCCAGTGTGCCCCATATGTGATCCTGTAAAACTTGGCAGACATTGTAAGTGGCCCAGAGCTCCAGAATGTTGATTTGGAGGGAAACTTTCTGTTCTGAGCACAAGCCAAGAACTTTTAACACTCTTAGATGTGCTCCCCAACCTACTGAGGTGGCATCAGTGACTACAGTCCTGGCTGGGGGAGGATGCACAAATGGACCACCCTGGCATATGTTGCTCTGAACTGTCCAGTACCATAAGGATCTTCAGAGGAACTCAGACAAGCCTGTCCAATGTATGACACGTTAGGGAATAGAGCAAATTCAATCACACCTGAAGAGGACGAAGGCGCAGTCTTGTATGCTCGATGATGCAAGTACATGCAGCCATATGACCTAGTAACTTCAGGCATACATGGACCATAGTTGAAGGCTGACATTGTAGTGCCAGACATAGATGCTGAATTGTTTGAAATCATTCAGCAGAAAGATTCTCAAATTTGTAGACTCTAGTAGGGCCCCAATGAACATAATCTTTTGAGTTGGTGCTACCATGGACTTTTTTTTGTTCAATATCATTCCCAGATGACTGAAGAGACATAAGAATGGCCATAATGGGTCAGACTAATGGTCCATCTAGCCCTGTATCAGGTCTTCAGATAGTGGCCAATGCCAGATGCTTCAGAGGGAATGAATAGAACAGGGCAATTATCTAGTGATCCATCCCTTGTCATCCATTCCAAGCATCTGGCAGTCAGAGGTTTAGGGACATGCACAGTATGGGGTGCATCCCTGATTATCTTGGCTAATAGCCACTGATGGATCTATCCTCCATGAACTTATCTAATTCTTTTTATAACCCAGTTATACTTTTGGCATTCACATCATCAACCACTGGCAATGAATTCTACAGGTTGATTTTTGTATTGTGTGAAGTAGTACTTCCATTTTTGTTTTAAACCTGCTACTTATTAATTTCATCGGGTACAACACTTCCTTGTTCACTTTCTCCACACCAGTCCTGATTTTAATAGACCTCTTTCATATCCCCCTCAGTCATTTCTTTTACAAGCTGAACAGTCCAGGTCTTTTTAATCTCTTCTCATATGGAAGTTGTTCCATACCCCTGATAATTTTTGTTGCTCTTCTCTGTACTTTTTCCAATTCTAATGTATCTTTCTTGAGATGTTGCAAACTGCACTCAGTATTCAGGGTATAGACGTACCATGAATTTACATAGCAGCATTATTATATTTTCTGTCTTATTATCTATCTCTTTCTTAATGGCTCCTAATATTCTATTAGATGTAGTGTGAATTGGGAAAACATGTTCTCTGAACTTGTGTCTCACTAACCAATAGTCCAGGTTCAGGAAAATATTAATTCCTCTTTTTCCGAGGTATGCTGACACTACAGTCAGTCATGTATTTTTTAAAAATGTGAGGTGCTGAAAGGAAGCACAGTGTACTGATAGTGTTACCCCACCATACCAAATCTCAGAAATCTCCTGTGGCTCAGGAAAATTGCCATATGGAAATAAGCATCCTGAAGGTTCAGGGCAACAAATCAATCATTGTGGTTCAATGCAGGAAGGATAGTTGCTAGGGTGACCCATATGGATTCCAACGTATCTAGTGTATTTGCTGAAGCTGCAGAGGTCAATAAAAGGTCTCATCGCTCCTTTGAATTTGGGGACCAGGAAATACCAGGAACAGAACCCCTTTTTCTGATGCTGTAGGGGAACCTCCTCTATAGCTCCATGTGCAATCAGACTCTGGACCTGCTGCAGGAGCAGTGACTCATGAGAGGGGTCCCTGCAGAGGGATGGGGTAGAGGGCAATGGCCAGGAATTATGGCATGACCTGATCACATAATACTTAGGATCCCTTTGTCTATGGTAACCATATTCCAAGCACTGTAAAAGTGAGACAGCCTGTCTCTGAACTGAGGAGATGTAGATGGGGAGATCACAACTAGAATGCTGCCCTGGACAGGCAAGTCAAAATAGAGGCTTGCTAGACACTGGAGGAGGACTATCTAGTTGGTTGAAATTCCACCCAGAAGACCTCCTCCTCTGTGATCTTATGACCCTTGCAGGGCAATCTGCAAAATATCTTTGATGCCTGTTTACAAATGCAAGGAGTATGGGGAACAATCAGGATGAACTGGAAGTCACGGTATATGAAGAAAATTATGACTTAATTGGCATCACAGAGACTTGGTGGGACAACTCCCACGATTGGCGTACCTGCATTGAGGGATATAGCTTGTTCCAAAGGGATAGGTATGGGGAAAAAGGAGGTGGTGTTGTGCTGTACGTCAAGCATGTATACATTTTCTCCAAGATCCAAGGGGACGTGAGCAACAGACTCACTGAGAGTTTCTGGGTGAGGGTAACAAGGGAAAAGAACAGTAGCAATGTTATGGTGAGGGTCCATTATAGACTACCAAATCAGGAAAAGGAAGTGGATGAGTTATTCTACAAGTAAGTAAGATTAGCTAACTCACATGAGCTAGTACAAATGGGGGATTTTAACTTCCCAGATATCTGTTGGAAGACTATTGCAGCAAAACATAATACGTCCTGCAAATTCTTAGTGTGTGTAGGGGACAGCTTTCTGATTCAGAAAGTTGAGGAAACAACTAGGAGGTCATCCATTTTGGATCTGGTTTTGACCGACAGGGATGAATTAGTTGAGAACATGAAGGTGGTTGGGAACTTGGGAGGAAGTGATTGTGATCTGATAAAATTCAAGATTCTATGGAAAGGAGGACATGAAAAGAGCAAAACAAGGACACTGGACCTCAGAGTTGAAATCTGCCTTTGACTCAGATAAATAGTAGGCAAGGTCACATGGAAAGACCAATTAGGAAGAAAAGAAGTCAAAGGAGGCTGGCAGTTCTTAAAAGATGTAATACTAGAGGCTCAACATCTTGCAGAGGAAACACAAAAAAAGCCACAGGCGGCCAATGTGGCTGCACAAGGAGCTTTTTAGATATCTAAAACCACAAAGGGATAAATACAGGAAATGGAAGGAGAGGCATGGAAGAGGATACGAAGGCAAAGCTGCTCAACAACTACTTTGCATCACTCACAAAAAATAAAGTGTGACCAGATGATTAGCAAAAGTTACCACAGACAATGAAGAGGAAGAGATGCAGATTGGGATGAATAAAGGACATGTCAGAGATCTTCTCACCAATTTGAATGAATTAAAATCAGTGGAGCTGGATGCTATTAACCCAAGCGTACAAAAGCAATTAGCTGAAGAAACCGTGGAGCCACTCATAGATGACAGGAAAGGTCCTGGAAGACTGGAGAAGGGCTAACATTGTGCCCATCTTTTAAAAAAGGGGGGGGGAGGAGGAGCTGGGAAACTATAGACCAGTCAGTCTGACTTTGATACCTGGGAAGCTACGAGAACAATGTATAAAACATTACATTTGTGAATACCTGAAGGACAGAGGGGTGATCACCAGCAGCCAGCATGGATTTACCAAGAACTAATCATGCCAAACAAGCTTGATTTCCTTCTTTGACAGGGTAACTGGTTTGGTGAATAGGGGGAATGTGGTGGACATAATATACTCGGACATCAGCAAGGCTTTTGACACAGTCCCACATAACATTCTGATAAGCAAGCTGGAGAAAAGCTGGCTCAACAGAACTACCATTAAGTGGATACATAATTAAACAACTGCAAACAAAAAGTAACTATTATTGGAATGTTGTTGGATTGGAGGGAGGTCTCAAGTGAAGTTCTAGAGGAATCTGTTCTGGGTCCAGTGTTTAACATCTTTATTAATGACCTGAATGTAGATACAGAGAACATGATCAGGTTTGCAGATCACACAAAGCTGGCAGGGGTGGGGGGAGGTTGCCAATACTTTGGAGAATAGATCTAAAATTCAAAGGGATCTTGATAAATTGGAGAACTGGACTAATGACAACAAGATGAAATTCAACAAAGACAAATGTAAGGCGCTACACTTAGGGAAGAAAAATAAAATGTACAAATACAGAATGGGGGGAAACTGGCTTGGCAGTAGCACTACTGACAAGGATCTGGGAGTTGTGGTGGATCAAAGCCTCAACATGAGTCAACAGTGCAATGCTGTTGCCAAAAAAAAAAAAAAAAAAAAAAGCAAATGCCATTTTAGGTTGCATTAACATAGGCATAGCATGCAAGTCAGGGGAGGTGATAGTATCATTCTATTCAGCGCTAGTTAGACCTCAGCTGGAGTAGGTGTGTCCAACTTTGGACACCAATGTATAGAAAGGACAGAGAAACTGGAAAGGATCCAGAGGAGAGCAACAAAGATGATCAAAGGGATGGAATGCAAGCCATATGAGCAAAGGAACTGGTTTAGTTTGGAAAAGAGGAAATTAAGGGGGGGATCTGATAGTGGTCTTCAGATACCTGAAAGGCTGCCACAAAAAAGATGGAGAAAAGTTGTTCTCTTTTGCCACCAAGGGCAGGACAAGAAGCAATGGGTTCAAACCATAGCAGATTTAGATTAAAGCACAGAAAAAAATTCCTAACTATAAGGACAGTGGAACAGACTGCCTTGGGAGGTCGAGGAACCTCCTTTAGTGGAGGTTTCCAAAGGAGGCTGGATTGTCATCTGTCTTGGATGGTTTAACACTACAAATCCTGCACTTTGGCAGGGGGTTAGATTAGATGACCGTTGCCGTCCCTTCTAGCCCTATGGTCGTACATTGCCGATGCTGCAATTATCAATACCAGACTCAATAGATGCCCCATGGCCAAAACCAGAGGCAGTTAGATGGACTGGCATCAGGAGTCCACAAGGAGCTGCTTGTTAGCACTTAAAAGGGCTGTTTGAACTTGTTGAAACCCTGGGTGAGGGGAAGATCAAATAAGTGCTCATCTGCAACACTACACCTCCCTGCCAGGTGACCACGCTGGGTCAGACTGGAATGGTGCCAGCACTATTAAGTTACATTAACAATGAACTATATACAATAAATTCCTAGAGAAACTGAGGAAAAAACATGTAAAGTAAAGCACCACAGAATGCTCAAACTCTAGCCACAGGGAGCGAGAAGGAAGTGAGACCGGTCAGGATGCTGCTATCCTTAAATACCTAGGGGAAGGGCAAGAGCCACAAGGCATGAACACCGCCCATAGGTACTGTTAGGCAAAGTTCTCCAGCTTCAGTGCACTGGGCGCATGCCCACCTGAGTGGAATACATGTCTGCACGCACTCAAAGAAGAACAGAATGATCACTAAATATAAACATACCCTGGGGTGGGAGGCTGCTTCCGAAGCAAATGCTGGACCTGAGGCCCTTTTCTACATAGAGTTTGATGTGTTCTCCCTGGTGCCAGCCAGGCTCCCATCAGGCTGAGACCTGTTGGAGGAGTGGACTAGTACTGCAGAGCTCTGAAAACAGCTGCAATCCCTACAGTGCAGAAACCGAATGAGCCAACATGCTCCCTAGAGGGCAGCCAGGAAAGGTACATACACACTGGAGGAGAGAGATTTCATCCTGGGCAGCCTCAGCAAAGCTCTCCCCACCCTTGGCCACCTTCACAGCTACACGCCGCTTCTCTCTGTGAAAGGAATCACACCTGCAGACCAATGCACAAAAGTTCTGTCCACCCAGCTTCCCACCATACGGCCTGGAGGAGTCTCCATGTCTTTCCTTTCCCTGTAGTGACCTCCCAATGCCTGTGCTCTGTACTGAGAGAGGCTGCCCTACACCTCTCCTCTGCCTCTAACATCCCTAACCTCATACCTTCCACATACAGCAGGGTGGAGACCTGTATTCATCTCCCTCTGGAAACTATTACTTTAATCTTAGAGCTCCATCTCCCTCTGGGAGCAGGAGAGGTCTGGCCAGGCTGAGATAGAGCACATTATATATCAGAAAAGTAAATATAAAGAAAGACCTGTTCCCTTTAGGGCCAAACACAAATCCAGTAGGGTTTCCTGCAGGCACAGCTCAGCACCACAGACTACAAAGCATTCCACCCACCAATGTCATCTCACTTCTGTCTAACCTAGGCTGTTTGTCTAGTGTCCAAGCACCAGTTCCCTTCCTAGAGATCCTTCCCCTCTGATTCTTGCTGTCAGACTCACCCCCCACTCACTTCAATGGAGCCCTCTTGTAACTGGCTGCTTGGGAAATAATGCTTCACAGCTGAGCTGGCTCTGTTGATCGCCTCCCACCACCACCCACATCCCTGCCTTCAGGGCAGGCTATTCCTCTGGGCTGTTCCTTCCTCTGCCCAGATAGAGGGGGTCAATTCCTCCCCTTTCCCCACTGGATGGACTCTAAACTTCCCTTTACAGCCCCATTCTACAGAGTTCCCCTCCTTTTGGAATAGTCTCTATTGTGCTACTCACACCATGTCCTTGCACAACCAGACTGTAGAGAAGTAGCCAAAGCCCAGCTTGTGCACCACCTGGTATCTTCCACTGAATGTGTCTCCCTTCTGCACAGGGTAGTAGCCTCCTACAGAGATGGATCACCAATAGCTCCATTAGTGGGACAGGTTTCAGAGTAGCAGCCGTGTTAGTCTGTATTCGCAAAAAGAAAAGCAGTACTTGTGGCACCTTAGAGACTAACGAATTTATTAGAGCATAAGCTTTCGTGAGCTACAGCTCACTTCATCCGATGAAGTGAGCTGTAGCTCACGAAAGCTTATGCTCTAATAAATTTGTTAGTCTCTAAGGTGCCACAAGTACTGCTTTTCTATTAGTGGGACAGGTCTTCAAAACACTACCAAACAGAAAGAGGGACTGACCTCAACAATTCAGCCCAGAGTCTACAAATCTCCCAGGCTGAATTGCAGGGAGGTTTGGGTACCAAACTGGTAACACTCCCTGGGACTCACCGGCACAGTACTCTGCAGGGTCCTCCTGGCATCCCCACTCCTCCATGCCAGAGGCTTGCTGCAGTCCTCAGGATGAGCCGGTGGAGGGATCTGACACTTCGAGCAGACACAGCACGATCTTCAGCATTTTACTCCTGTAAATAGAGTTATGTATGTGCATACCTGTTGGTATTTCAGCCAAGCACCCATGCCTTCCCCTTTGCAGCTTACCTATTCTTCCTTTTGGATCCCTTCTTCCTTCCCCTATGTTTCCTCAGAATTGGACCTGGGTTAGGAAAATTTCTGGCATTTCCTGAGGGATTAGATATTATTTTAAGATTTCAAAATAGGGACATTGAAATGACTCAGGCTGAGCAGAGCTCCTTGCTGGGTGCAGCTAGAACAGAGAGAGACAGGAGTCTCAGGTTTCTTGCTGCCTTGCTCGGATTTCCAGAGGATTAGTGGGGATTGAAGAAAGGGCCAGGCATTCCCTCTGACAAACTACAGTGCTGGCCTGGCTTCCTGCAGAGAGCACACAGATCCAGCTCAGCAGAGGGAGAGGGCAGGTCTCTAATATGCGCACAGTCTAACTGAGCTGCAGATTCTCACATTCTATTTTAGTATTAAATATGCACTGGAAACTCCAGTACTCTGCAGCCCAGCTCGGACAAAAGCTAATTGGCTATAACACAGATTATCTTGAAATAATGCTTCAAAACTCTGCGAGATCACTGTTTTTGGCACACTAGGAGTCAACCATTTTAAAAATAACACCCAACATAGCGATTCATGCTAAGGATTTGTCTGTGTAGTGGCCATCTGGCAATTTTCACTAACTTGAATCCTAACAAATGTGATATTAGTTAGTCTGATTAGATTATTAGTACGTTAGAAATACTGCCCTTAAATTCTGAGGAGTTAGTTGGTGAAACCTAAGGGCTAGTCTACACTTGAAATGTACTAGACTAGTAAGAGTGTCCATATAAGAATTTATCTGGAATAACTATTTTAGAATAGTTATTCAAGAATAGCTATTCTGGTATTTCCAAGTGTAGACAAGCAATAAGAGCATTTCCCCAGCAACTCTGGAATGGAATTGTGGCTTCTTCTGTCATTTTTGATTCTTCAGCTAAGAGCATTTACTACATCCTGCTCTTCCTTTGTTAGCAACAAAGCTGCCCTTAAGGACCAAACCTTACAAGCTGTAGCTGCATTTCTTATTGATGCTGGGTGAGCATGGGGTATGAGCAGATTCCCTGGCCTGTGGCTACACTTATGTCAAGGGAGTCTGGGACTGCAAAAGTCTCCATTGCTCTATTTTCCCCTACTTGAGGCTGAAGCAAGGAAGAATAGGTTAGAACGCATCATGAAAAGGGACTGTGACTGCCTCTAACCCACTTCCCTTCTTAGTTCTGTTACTGAAGCAAAATGCATTACCTCAAGCCTCTGTCTCTTTTTAGATGCAAAGTTCCAGAAGCCCCCATCCTCCACTTGTCACTCTCTCGTAAATAACTTTCCATGACAGATTCATACCAATGTGACACTGAAATCATTGGACTGATCCCCAGTTTGCACTGTGGTGAATAGAGGACTGGGCCTGTTCAATGTACTGCCATGTCAGTAGAGCAGCACAGAGCCCTGCCATCTATCTCCTAATACTCTGATAGGGCATTAAAGAACAACTACAAGAATGATTTGACAACTGGAAACCGTGCCTTATAGATGAAGCTTCTCACATCTCACTATTTACAGGTTACCAACAGGTATGCACTAAAAAAAAAAAAAGGTTAAGAAGTACGCAATGCTCTAGTAACGAGCCCTACACAGGGTAGATCGGGGTGGCCAACCTTTGGCTCCGGAGCCACATGAGGCTCTTCAGAAGTTAATCTGCGGCTCCTTGTATAGGCACCGACTCTGGGGCTGGAGCTACAGGCACCAACTTTCCAATGTGCCAGGGGGTGCTCACTGCTCAACCCCTGGTTCTGCCACAGGCCTGGCCCCACTCTATCCCTTCCCACTCTCCCCTGAGCCTGCCATGCCCTAGCTCCTCCCCCTTACACACACACACACACACACACACACACACACCCCACAGCCTCCTGCATGCCACGAAACAGCTGATTGGGAGGTGCGGGGAGGGAGGGGGAGGCGCTGATCGTGGGGGCTGCCTGTGGGTGGGAGGCGCTGGGAGCGGGGGCTGCTGATGTATTACTGTGGCTCTTGGCAATGTACATTGGTAAATTCTGGATCCTTCTCAGGCTCAGGTTGGCTTCCCTGGGGTTGATGTTGCTGATAGTAATCTCTAATCTAGCAGAAAAAGGGATAACAAGATCTAGTGGTTGGAAGCTGAAACTAGTCAAATTCAGACCAGAAATAAAGATGCACATTTTTAATAGTGAGAGTAATTAACCATTGGAACACATCACCTAGGGATGTGGTGGCTTTTCCAGAACTCAAAGTGTTTAAATCTAGACTACATATCTTTTTACAAAGAGATGTTATAACTCAACAGATGTTATGGGATCAATGCAGAAATCACTGCATGAGGTTTTCTATACTGTATTATGCAAAAGGTCAGACTGGATCAGGGGTGGGCAAACTACAGCCCTTGGGCCACATCCGGCCCACCAGCCAATTTTATCTGACCCTCGAGCTCCCACTGGGGAGCAAGGTCTGGGGCTTGCCCTGCTCCTGCACTTCAGCTGGGGAGCGGGGTCAGGGGGCACGCCGCACATACTGCAGCTCTGCGCAACTCCCGGAAGCAGCAGCATGTCCGCCCTCTGGCTCCTACACATAAAGGCAGCCAAGGGTCTTCGCATGCTGCCCCGTCTGCAAGTGCCACCCCCGCAGCTCCCATTGGCCGGGAACTGTGGCCAATGGGAGCTGCAGAGGTGGCACCTGCGGGCGGGGCAGTGCGAAGATCCCCCTGGCCGCACCTCTGCGTAGGAGCTGGAGGGAGGCATGCCGCTGCTTCCAGGAGCTGCTTAAGGTAAGCGCCACCCAGAGCCTGCAACCCTGCTTCCCTCTAGGGCCCCAATCCCCTGCCCCAGCCCTGATCTCCCTCCCGCCCTCCAAACACCTTCATCCCAGACTAGAGCATCCTTTTACACCCCAAACTTATCCCCAGCTCCACCCCAGAGCCTGCACTTCCAGCCGCAGCCCTCATGCCCCCTGTACCCCAACCCCCTGCCCCAGCCCAGAGCCCCCTCCTGCACCCTGAACTCCTCATTTCTGGCCCCACCCCGGAGCCCGCAATGCCAGCCAGAGTCTTCAAACCCTCCTGCACCCCAACCCCTATTTTGTGAGCATTCATGGCCCACCATACAATTTCCATACCCAGATGTGGCCCTTGGGACAAAAAGTTTGCCCACCCCTGGATTAGATGATTACATTGGTCTTTTCTAGTTTAAAAAAATAATTTACAAAAGGAGCAGCAATGCTACATTGCTGGAGATGCTGTCCTGCATAATCCAACAAGTGCCATCGTCCAGTGTCCCAGAGTGGCTCTAGGGGCAAGCAGCCCTCCTCTTGGGTTTGCACCATCTCCAGGCACCCCTGTGACGTACATGATGATACCTGGCATACTCAGTTTGAGAAGATAGTTAGAGAGAGTAAAGCAGTTGAACCCACAGAGAGCAGTAGATTCTTCTCTCATGTGTGAAAGAGCCATATGCCAGGACACAATTTGGGCAGGGCTTTCCAAGTAAGCATCCCTGCAAGCCTTGGCACATGCAGTAAAAGCAGCCCCTTGTGGATCTAAATACCATTGGTTCTTGACAGACTCACCATGTAGTAGCTCATGGAGGCAGAGCTCACGGCTCTACTTGAGACCTGGGGCGTACAGGAGCTCCTGGAAGTGTGATACTGAGAGCTCCTGCTTTCTTTTTTAGTTTGGTTTGAATGGGAGGGGTGTCCTTAAGTGGAGCAAGTTCCTCTGCACCACTGGAGGTATGTGGTGAGGAAAGGGACATGGGATCAGATCACAGCAAGGGCCTTGGAAACTGCACTGGCTTCAGAATAGACCTTGGACAGCTTGGGATAGGGTCATTTTACTGTACTCATAACTTTGCACCTGTTTTAAGTTTCCTGCTTCTAACTCTCTCCTACCATCAGGTCTATCCAGCCACAAAGTAAATCCTTTGAAAGTTCCCTGGAGGCTATTTATAGATAGGGTGACCATATTTTCCGATGCTGAATACGGGACACCTGGTAAAATTACTCGTATTCAAGCAAGTTCAACGGCAATCAATCAGAACTATGCTATACAAATATTCAAATTAACATCAAGTTGACTGAGCCCTTGTTAAAAAGAAATACTGTGTAGTTGGATTCTTTTTATTTATCTTCTTATCTTTAAGGCTTTAGGGTTCACATGGGGAGGGGTGACACACACACTGTTACCCTCCCCCACTTATTCACATAGGGAGATGTCTCTCTCTCTCTCACACACACACACACACACACACACACACACACACACACACACCCCTCTCTCTCGTGGGGGGGGAGGGGTGACCAACTGACCCTCTCTTCCCTGCCAAGAGCACTCCACCCTCTTTGCCCATCTGGGTCCCTGGGATGGACACGCCTCTCCTGCTACCTGGCACCATGTCTTCCTGAGGCAACACATGTGGGGAGGGGGCACGCAGGGTTGCATTTCTGCTAGGGTGCACACCATAATGTGGCCTGCAGCAGTCTTTTGGCACTGTGCAAAAGGGAAGGGATGGGAGCTGCTTCCAGCTTCAGAGGAGGCGGGGAGTAGAGGGAAGGAAGGAAGGAATGATCTGGCCCATGTCTTTGCAGAGTTGCTCTCTTCTCCTGGACCCCCACCTGTATGGCTGGAAGCAACTTGTCCCTTCCTGCTGCATAGTGTCGAAAGACAGCTAACACCTCCATGCTGCTGCTGGCCACCAACATAGCCCAGCCACCTCCTGTCCCCTGGCTACAACACGGGCAGGAACGGGTTAAGCCCTAAGGATGCATCATACACCAGGGACCAGGGAACCTGACTGCAGGGGTTTCAGCGAACCCAGCCAGAGAGGCGGCTCAACAGGGGAGGGTCTCTAGGGGACAGAGCAGCGCCGCGCTCCCTGGGCCTGGACCCAGGACGGGGAGGGGCAGGTGAAGAGAGTGCTAAGACCCTGCGCTGGGGCCTGCTGTGGAGCCTGAAGATTCAGGGTGTGAACAGGCTGGAAATCGTGCCCCCCCCACCACTCCAGAGCTTAGCTGGGGGGGAGAGGCTTCCCCTTTGGCACGTGCAGGGCTCTGGCCAGCACCCAGGGCCACAGGGTCTTGGGCTTTCCTGGGGTGCTAGCCCAGCCAGAGGCAGTGGGGGAAGGAAGGAGCCTGCCGGCCATGCTGCTGGTGAACTGAGCAGTCCAACCAGGGGCTGGTTTTCTGCACAATGCTGGGAGCTGGATGAGCCCCACCAGGGGGGATATGGAGGAGCAGCGGGGCTGCAGGGGTGAAGGAGCAAAGCAGAGAGAAGACAGGAAGAGGGGAAACACATAAAGGGCCAAGGGGTGGGCAGCAGAGGCGACATGTAACTGGCCACCGCCTGGCGCCTGCCCACACTCACCAGCCACCACAGCTTGCAGTGTGCGGCCAGCGCCAGCTGGAAAGGGGACGGGGGGGCAGGGCCCTGCTGGCTGAGAACCGGCATGCAGCAGGGGCTGCACTGACAGACCAGCAGGGGGAGTAGCCAGCCTTGCGCGCTGCACCTTTGCCCAGCCACCAGCTTTGCACACCCACCCCAATCAGCAGCCACTTGACTCCCCTTTCCCCTGGCCGTGGGCGGGCGGCTGGCAAGCAGGGATCTGGCTGGCAGCAGGACCCACCAGTATCGAAGGGTGGGGGGGGGGAAACGGAAAATATGGTACAATTTGCCCATTTTTAAGAAAAGGTCAGGACACCTGCAGGAGGGCTTAAATAAGGGCTGTCCCTTTAAGAATGGGACGTCTGGTCACCCTATTTCTAGAACAAAGTTTACAACTTAGCTGAGATGGAAATACAAAACCTTTCCTGAGCACTGATCAGCTCAACCCCAAGGGTCATAACACACACAGCTCCACAGCAGTCTTAGTGCGCACAATGAGCAGCATACAGGGCCTTTCTAGTAGGCCCCTCCCTGAGTTTTGTCTTGCCCCTCCTTTTTCTGTGCGGGGTCAGCACTCTCCGGCATATGCAGCTCAGGAAATGTGAATGGAATTGCCTGTGCAATCACTACCATACATATCCCAGAATCACACTTCCATGAGCATTTATGTGCACTCACAAAAAGTTGATTATGCAGAATTCCAGCAGTGGCTCTGCATCTTTTCTCTACCACAGCCCCTCTTTCAAGTTTTGCAGTACTTTTCCCACTAGTGTACCAAGAGATTGTGCTTTTAGATGTTCTGAAATACCTTGCAGCACCTTGCAGAAAAACCTTAGAAGGGGTTTAAAATTGCCGTAAAAATCACTTCCCCCAATTGAAATAATTAGATTGGTAACTGTATCAGGATCCTTTGGGCTGCATAAAAGAGTAATTAGTTTTAAGATAAAGGCTTTAAATTACGTAGAAATGAATGATAATTTAAATTTAGAAAATCCAAAGTGGCTGACCAAAATGGCAGATATAGGGAGACGGCAGTGGAAGATTCCATCTCTAAAAGATGCAGTGTGAGGTAGTAGGAAATTACACTTCCTCTGACATACTAGGAAATTCTACCTCCTGTAGGGAATGACTCAGCAAAAAGCCCTAAAATCCAAGATGGTATCAGGGGAGGAGCTTAAAGATAATATCAAAAGGATGATATACAGGTACATGTGACTAGGAGGGACTTAAAGCTAACATCACAAGGGAGGGACTAGGGGAGGAGCTAGAAAGCTGATTGGCTGAAAGGATCGAACCATGAGAGAGCACACACTATATAAGGGCTGCAGCCAATAGGCTGAGCTTGTAACAACAGCAGTGGATTTGGAGCTTAAAGAACAGAAGCTGCAAGATGCCTGCAAAGAAGCAGCAGCAGCCATCTGCAAGCAGCTTCAAGCAGCAATAGAAGCAGCAGCAAGAGAACCCTGAGGTTGCCCTGGCAACAACTACCATAAGCAACTCAGCCAGCAGGCTCCTCCAGCAGCAGCTATCCAATAGCCACAGCAACCAGCAGGCCTTCCCTATCTGGCACCAGATGGCAGCATTTGCCTCTGCAGCTGCCTTTACCTCAATGGCAGCTGCCACTGCAGCAAGCAGCTCCTGCCAGAGCAGCAGATAACCATTACTCTCAAAACCAGCAGATTCCTTGACAGAACAAAAAGAACAGGAGTACTCGTGGCACCTTAGAGACTAACAAATTTATTAGAGCATAAGCTTTTGTGGACTACAGCCTACTTCATCAGATGCATAGAATGGAACATATAGTAAGAAGATAAATATATATACATACAGAAAATGAGGAAGTTGCCATACAAACTGTAAGAGGCTAATTAATTAAGTTGAGCTTTTATCAGCAGGAGAAAAAAACTTTAGTAGTGATAATCAAGATGGCCCATTTAGACAGTTGACAAGAAGGTGTGAGGATACTTAACATAGGGAAACAGATTCAATATGTGTAATGACCCAGCCACTCTGTCTCTATTCAAACCCAAGTTAATGGTATCTAGTTTGCATATTAATTCAAGCTCAGCAGTTTCTCATTGGAGTCTAGGCTGAGGTTGATGGTGGGATTGAAATGATTGAAATCATGGTGGAATTTCTCAAGGGCTTCTTTTCCATGGGTCCAGATGATGAAGATGTCATCAATGTAGCGCAACTAGAGTAGGGGCATTAGGGGATGAGAGCTAAGGAAGCATTGTTCTAAGTCAGCCATGCCCCTCTGCCATGTACATTGGCCAAACCGGACAGTCCCTACGCAAAAGAATAAATGGACAAAAATCTGACATCAGGAATCATAACATTCAAAAACCGGTAGGAGAACATTTCAAGCTCTCTGGTGACTCAGTAAAAGATTTAAAGGTGGCAATTTTGCAACAGAAAAGTTTCAAAAACAGACTCCAACGAGAAACTGCTGAGCTTGAATTAATATGCAAACTAGATACCATTAACTTGGGTTTGAATAGGGACTGGGAGTGGCTAGGTCATTTCACATATTGAATCTATCTCCCTAAGTTAAGTATCCTCACTCCTTCTTGTCCACTGTCTAAATGGGCCATCTTAATTATCACTACAAAAGTTTTTTTCTCCTGCTGATAATAGCTCATCTTAATTAATTAACCTCTTAGAGTTTGTATGGCAACTTCCTCATTCTCTGTGTGTGTGTGTGTGTGTATATATATATATATATCTTCTTACTATATGTTCCATTCTATGCATCCAATGAAGTGGGCTGTAGCCCACGAAAGCTTATGCTCTAATGTTAGTCTCTAAGGTATCACAAGTACTCCTGTTCTTTTTGCGGATACAGACTAACACAGCTGCTACTCTGAAACTTGACAGAACAGAAGGACCTCTTAGAACATAGGTTCTCAAACTGTGGTCCAAGCTCCATTCAGGGAGTCTGTGGATAGTTCCCTCTAAGGTGCACGCCTGGGCGGCCGCACACAAGAAAATGAAGGGCCAACCACCTAATTAGTGGAGCCACGCAAGCACCCTGGAGAAGATGCACAGGTAAGGTGAAGTGGTGGTCCTAGGTGAATAGAGGGTAGGGGGGAGGGGGCAGTGGGATGAGAAGAGGGAGTGGGGGGAATTTGGGATGTGCAGGGCTGCGGCGGCCAGAGAAAGAGGCAACTTTCCTCAGCTCCAGGGCTGTGGCTGCCAGTGAGAGACCTTCCCAGCTCCAGCTCAGGTGCTGCTGGGGCAGAGGAGAGAAAAAGACACCCCTCCTTTCCAGCCCCAGCTCGGAGGCTGCTATGGCGAGGGAGAGAGGGCACATCCATCACATTAGAAAGGCAGGACGATTGATATTAAAATATGAGTGTTAAACTTTTTTTGTTCTACAAATAAAAGCACATTATTAAGTTTGTTTTTTATAACGCTTTTACCCAAAGCGGTTTACAATAGTTAATGAATGATGCCAACAATACTTGGAAAGATCATTAAGTGGTCCCCTGAGACCCTTAGCAATTTTCAAGTGGTCCATGGGGAAAAAAAATTGAGAACCACTGTCTTAGACAATCAGAGGGAATTGTGGTGTCTGTGCAAGCCTAGTTTCAGAGTAGCAGCCATGTTAGTCTGTATTCGCAAAAAGAAAAGGAGTACTTGTGGCACCTTAGAGACTAACAAATTTATTTGAGCATAAGCTTTCGTGAGCTACAGCTCACTTCATCGGATGCATTCAGTAGAAAATACAGTGGGAAGATTTATATACATAGAGAACATGAAACAATGGGTGTTACCATTGTACACACTGTATGCGTTTTTTCATGAAGTTGATAGATTTCCACTCCATACGGCTAAATTCAGTGCCTTGCATAATGACAGGTTTCAGAGTAGCAGCCGTGTTAGTCTGTATCTGCAAAAAGAAAAGGAGTACTTTTGGCACCTTAGAGACTAACAAATTTATTTGAGCATAAGCTTTCAATGTTGATAAGTGCAAAGTAATGCACTTTGGAAAAAGTAAGCCCAACTCTACATACATAATGATGGGGTCTAAATTAACTGTTACCACTCAAGAAAGAGATCTTGGAGTTGTCAAGGTTCTTTCCCCACTCTGAACTCTAGGGCTGGAAAATGGATTTGGTTTTATACACCATCTTAGAAGAAAGATTGTGGGGCCCTTTATACCGTTGCATAATCACATTATAGAGGGCCCAGCTCTGAGTCCTTGGAGACCTACAACCCTTGATACTCTACCTATTCCCCCAGGTCCTCTAGCAGCGAGTATTTGCAATGGGAATAATTACAAACAAGGGTTTTAAAATGACATCATACACCTTCCTCCCCCATTGTGCACTGCCTCCTTTCAGTAAAGCTAGACATTCTTTGGGTCCTTCCCTCTTCCAGGGACCCCTACCTGGATCTTACTCCTAAATATGTCTTGCTAATGCTGCACAAGCTGACTTGCTGTCTGTTAGGGAAGTCACTGGGAAGGGTTATCACCTCCTAAAATTAGATCTTCCAGCTAAGCCACAACATTGCATGGGGAGGGGCTAGGGACATAAGTCAGGCTGTGATTTAAAGAGAGTAAGTCTTTCTCCCCCTTCCCCTCCCAAGCTGCTGTTCTCTGACCTTCTTCCTCCAGTGTTAAGAATAACTGCCAATGCACACAGAGAGGACAATGAGGAAAATCCCTATTGGGACTGGTTTCAGAGTAGCAGCTGTGTCACTCCAACCCCCCTAGAGAAATCCTCATTCCTAATTTGGAGCTAGGCCTTGCCAAAGAGCCAAACATCCTGGAGTGGCTACATCTACATCCACAAGGGGCACACAGACAGGCCTGCAGTTGTGATAGAGAGCCCCCCACCATATGACTGAGATGAGGAAGGTCACTGAGGCGGGGGCAGAGCTCCCCCACCTCGTGGCTTGTGCTTTCTTAAACACTCAGGCAGCCTATTTTAGTTTGAATGAAGACACAGTCACACCCCATGGCTTTCTGCACCAGCCAGCCACATCCCTAACAGCCCCCACCTCCTGTCAGCACTAGCTGGGCTCGAGGGCACTGTTTATTATCAACTAGTTGCAATAATTTCACAGTATTTAAATAAAAGTCAGGCTCTGCCCCTGACCCAGCTCTGTGGCCAGGAAAAGCTGTGGAGCCCCCTCTAGGCCAAGACAGGCTGTGAAGACTCAGATCACATGTCCTAGTTGTGCAGCTCTAATTGCTGACATTTGGTCCAGGCTCTTCCCTGGGGATCTCAGGTAGCCTTTAATACAGGGAAATCAGATCCAGTAAACCCAACAATTAATGGCACACTATAGGCTACACTTCCAAAAGGGTTCCCCACCCAGAAGCTCTGATTCTCCTCAGTGGAGCAGGGACAGAGGGTCACCATTGTTTTCCATGGGAGCTGAAAATCTGGCCTTATGGAGAGTGGACTGGAATTGATTCTTCTTTCCTCTATGCACACTTCGTTGAAAGTAAGATGCCTGACTCAAGTAAGCAAGTAACATGGGAGGGGAGTGAGGACAAGGGGCAGAAACTAACTGAGGTGCAGCAGGTGACAGGAGGTGAGAATGTGGTGGCAGTGAAGTGAGGGACATGAAAAACAGGTCCAGCTGCTGCAAATCAGTAGGGGATGGCAATGGGTCAGTGTCTACCTTCCTCCCTGCCTTGAATCACTGGTGCTCTGATACTATAGTACCTGGGCAAGCAGATGGAATGGAGAATCACAGCAACTTCCCAGTGCCTTCCTTTGAGGCCAGACAGTATTTCAACAGTAAAAGGTCTGACTGCAGGTGGGTGCCTGTATGCATATTTTTGTTCCTGTAACACTTGACAAACTCATACCTGAACAAGAAACGGAGGGAGAGGAACCTCTTCTCTCCTCCTGGCCAAGACCAGCTCTCTGATTCCTGCTGTAGCACGTTACCTAGCAAGCTCTTCAGGGCAGGAGACAGAGCTTTGCTCTCCTCAGAATGCACCCTGGAGCTACAGGCATGTTACAAAGTAAGAGTCACCAACAGTCTCCACGGACAGCAGCCTCTGACACATTCCAGAACGGGGCTCAGATTAGGCTACAGAAAGGTAAGATAACACAAAATCCATATCTCTTGTGGCTTTGAGGAGCTGAAGACTGAAAAGATGAAACAATGTCAGCTCCTCTCCCACTGTCACCTTGTCTTTGAGGGTACAGGTATAGACTGGCCAGACTTTTCACAGCTACAGGCCCTCCTGCAGAACAAGGTCCTCGTACATAAGCGCTTCGGGGGGGGGGGGGGAGAGGTCAAATCCCCCAATGGCTTCAAGCCTCTGATGCCCAAGGGCAGTTCGGATACGCAGGTGGCTGAGGTGTTTCAGGGAGTGCAGCTGCCGGCAGCAGGATTCAATCCAGGATATCAGTGCAGTTTGTGAGACCAGACGCTTGGGGGGGCTCCTGTCTTCTGAGATAGGAAGAAAGCAGCTGGGATCAGGCTTTGTTCTGGATGATCATCTGATAAACAAACTGAGGGAGGAGAGTGGGGCTAGAGGGTGAGGGCAGGTGCTTGGGGAGCACGGCTGAGGTAAAGAAGGTGGGGTGGAACTGAGGGGTGAGGAAGGCCAGGAGATAATTAAGGGCTGGTGCTGTGAGAGGCCACATGGGATTGAGGTCGAGCGAGCAAAGTCGGCGTTTAGAGTGAATAAATACTCAAGCAAAAGGGTCTCAGCCCGCTTGCTTTGACTAGCAGGGAGGGAGTTAAAGCCTAAGCACAGCACACTGGGAAAGGGTGCGGTGGGGTGAAGGGAGTCACTGGGGGCAGAGGACAACTGTGCATAGGGTGACCAGATAACAAGTGTGAAAAATCGGGACGGGGGTGCAGGGTAATAGGTGTATATCTAAGAAAAAGCCCCAAATATCGGACCATCTGGTCACCCTAACTGTGCATGTGAGGGGAGTTGCTAGGATGTCCCATAGAATATCAGGGTGGGAAGGGACCTCAGGAAGTCATCTAGTCCAACCCCCTGCTCAAAGCAGGACCAATCCCCAACTAAATCATCCGAAGCCCACTCCTTCGAGCCGGAGATGGAGATGAACCAGCGACCTAAGGATGAGGGAGGGAGCCTTGGACCATGCCAAGAGGGAGGGGGTAGGGGACGACTGCATGTCCGAGAGGAGCTGCTGCGACATCCCACACCCATAAGAAGAGGGACAGGGGATGACTGCACATGTGAGGGGAGTTGCTGGGACACTGAACTTTGTGAATTTCAGCATGAATTCACACTAAAACTCAAAAGGAACACCCTGGAAAAAAGAGAGAAATTTTCCTCTAACAACTTTCTGTTAGAATAAACTTACTGGGGGAATATTTGTAACAATAGTAGGTACAATATTTTTCAGAGAGAAATGTGATTCTTCAAATGAATTATGTCATTGTAACAAGGTACGTGAAGCCCTTTGGGATGGAAGGTGCTGTAGTAGTGTCAGATGATGGAACGATTTAACAATTCTTGATTTGTTCCTAAGGGGAGTACATGATCTGGTCCAAGAGGTGAATATAGCTGGACTGCTTGGTAATAGTGACCATAATGTAATTAAATTTAACATCCATATGGCAGGGAAAACACCACAGCAGCCCAACACTGTAGCATTTAATTTCAGAAAAGGGAACTACACAAAAATGAGGAAGTTAGTTAAACAGAAATTAAAAGGTAGAGTGCCAAAAGTGAAATCCTTGCAAGCTGCATGGAAACTTTTTAAAGACACCATAATAGAGGTTCAACTTAAATGTATACCCCAAATTAAAAAACATAGCAGAAGAACCAAAAAAGTGCCACGATGGCTAAACAACAAAATAAAAGAAGGAGTAAGAGGCAAAAAGGCATCTTTTAAAAAATGGAAGTTAAATCCTAGTGAGGAAAATAGAAAGGAGCATAAACTCTGGCAAGTGAAGTATAAAAATATAATTAGGAAGGTCAAAAAAGAATTTGAAGAACAGTTAGCCAAAGACTCAAAAAATAATAGCAAAAAAAATTTTAAGTACATTTGAAGCAGAAAGCCTGCTAAACAACCACTAAACACTAAACCACCACGCTAAACACTGGACGATCGAGATGCTAAAGTAGTACTCAAGGACGATAAGGCCGTTGCGGAGAAACTAAATGAATTCTTTGCATCGGTCTTCATGGCTGAGGTTGTGAGGGAGATTCCCAAACCTGACCTATTCTTTTTAGGTGACAAATCTGAGGAACTGTCCCAGATTGAGGTATCATTAGAGGTGGTTTTGGAACAAATTGATAAATTAAACAGTAGTAAGTCACCAGGACCAGATGGTATTCACCCAAGAGTTCTAAAGGAACTCAATTGTGAAATTGCAGAACTACTAATTGTGGTTTGTAACCAATCATTTAAAACAGCTTCTGTACCAAATGAGTGGAGGATAGCAAAGTGATGCCAATTTTTAAAAAGGGCTCCAGAGGTGATACCAGCAATTACAGGCCAGTAAGCCTGACTTCAATACCAGGCAAATTGGTTGAAACTATAATAAAGAACAGAATTGTCAGACACATAGATTAACATAATTTGTTGGGGAAGAGTCAACATGATTTTTGTAAGGGGAAATCATGTCTCACCAGTCTACTAGAATTCTTTGAGGAGATCAACAAGCATGTGGACAAGGAGGACCCAGTGAATATAGTGTACTTAGATTTTCAGAAAGCCTTTGACAAGGTCCCTCACCAAAGGCTCATAAGCAAAGTAAACTGTCATGGGATAAGAGGGAAGGTTGTCTCATGGATCGGTAACAGGCTAAAAGATAGGAAACAAAGGGTAGGAATAAATAGTCAGTTTTTGGAATGGAGAGAGGAAAATAGTGGTGTCCCCCAGGGGTCTGTCCTGGGCCCAGTACTATTCAACATATTCACAAATGATCTGGGAAAAGGGATAAACAGTGAAGTGGCAAAATTTGCAGATGATACAAAACTACTCAAGATAGTTAAATCCAAACCAGACTGCAAAGAGCTACAAAGGATCTCACAAAACTGGGTGACTGGGCAACAAAATGGCAGATGAAATGTGCAAAGTAATGCACATTGGAAAACATAACTCCAACTATGCATATAAAATGATGGGGTCTAAATTAGCTGTTACCAGGCAAGAGAGAGCTCTTGGAGTCATTGTAGATAGTTCTCTGAAAACATCCACTCAATGTGCAGCAGCAGTCAAAAAAGCAAACAGAATGTTGGGAATCATTAGGAAAGCGACAGATAATACGACAGAAAATATCATATTGCCCCTATATAAATCCATGGTACACCCACATCTTGAATACTTCATACAGATGTATCCCAATCTCAAAAAAAGATGTATTGGAATTGGAAAAGGTTCAGAAAAGAGCAACAAAAATGATTAGGAGTATGGAACAGCTTCCGTATGACGAGAGATTAATCAAGATTGGGACTTTTCAGCTTGGAAAAGAGATAATTAAGGGGGGATACAATAGAGGTCTATAAAATCATGACTGCTGTGGAGAAAGTAAATAAGGAAGTGTTATTTACTCCTCCTCGCAACACAAGAACTAGGGGTCATCAAATGAAATTAATAGGCAGCAGGTTTAAAAACAAACAAAAGGAAGTATTTCTTCACACAACACACAGTCAAACTGTGGAACTCTTTGCCAGAAGATGTGGTGAAGGCCAAAACTATAACAGGGTTCAAAAAAAGATCTAGAGAAGTTCATGGAGGATAGGTCCATCAATGGCTATTAGCCAGGATGGGAAAGGATGGTGTCCCTAGCCTCTGTTTGCCAGAAACTGGGAATGGGCGACAGGCGATGGATCACTTGATGATTACCTGTTCTGTACATTCCCTCTGGGGCATCTGGCATTGCCCACTGTTGGAAGACAGGATACTGGGCTAGATGGCCTTTGGTCTGACCCAGTATGGCAATTCCTTTGTTTCTTAATTTTTTACATTTTCAGAGCACCTTCCATCTCAAGGCACTTTACAACTATTTATACAGCTTTACAGACACTCATGAGAAGTGGGAGCTGGAAACTCCAGAAGCATAAAGCAACAGTAGAAATCAGTTTATATTAGGAATTGAAATTGCAGGGGAAATCTAGGGAGGCAGAATGTAATAATTCACATGGGCACTGAGGCCAACACTCCAGCTCTTGTCAAAAGCTCCATGTAACCTTTAATGACGACAGACAGGCAGGACCTTTCTTTTTGTTCTCATATGGAGGCTGGCATCTCCAGCACCATGCTGGGGCATCACTTCAGAGATGAATGAGGGAAAAGTGCCACTTACTGACACGTCCCATGGCATGTTAGGTGTTCCTATGGTAATCTCCCACCCGAGTACCAACCAAACCCAATTGTGCTCAGGTTGTGAAAATGGACAAGAGCCCAGCTCATGGTGGGGCAGTTACAGACTAGGTATAGAGCATCTCATGTGCCTTTGTGAATGTCTCACTGAAACTTAAATACCTTATTCTTGTAAGTGATGTCAGCGCCAGCCTGCACCAGAAGCCAGATACACTCTATCTGCCCACTGCAAGCTGCCAGGTACACGGGAGTCACTCCCCAGTTATCCTGAAGGCTCACATCAGCACCATGCTGAGGGAAGGGGAGAAAACAACTCCATTTTAAAATTACATACATGTCTGAATTACCAAAAAGCTGCAATAATCAGGCCAGGTGGCCAGACATACAGGCACCCCCATGCCTGCTCTGTAATGGTCACTAAGTCCTGAAATTAATGGTAATGCTAAAGATCACACACAAAGGCATATAGCATATACTACAAGCCTGAGCAGGGAGAAAAATAAGCAAGCCGTGAGTGACTGAGAGAGATGATGAAGTGAGCTGTAGCTCACGAAAGCTTATGCTCAAATAAATTTGTTAGTCTCTAAGGTGCCAAAAGTACTCCTTTTCCTTTTGTGAATACAGACTAAACACGGCTGCTACTCTGAAACCAGAAGAAAACTGGGGTTCTCAAACTGGGGGTCGTGACCACTCAGGGGGTTGCGAGGTTATTACATGGGGGTCACAAACTGTCAGCCTCCACCCCCAAACCCTGCTTTGCCTCCAGCATTTATAACAATGTTAAATATTAAAGAAGTGTTTTTAATTTATAAGGGGGTCACACTCAGATGCTTGCTGTGTAAGAGCGATCACCAGTACAAAAGTTTGAGAACCAGTGACCTAGTAGCAGGGAAGGTCTTTGGGTTTCCTTGCTGGAGGTGGAAATAATCCTTGAGTTGCTCTATTTCCTTCTCCCAGCCCCAGCTCCACTAGTCACTAACTGTTTTGTATCTTTCCCATTTGCTGCCTGTATAATCAGATCCCCTTCAGATGCACAGGGAGCTGCTGCTACTCACCCACAGTGTAACCTGGGCAGTAGAACTGAGACGTTCATAGGAACAGATTATAAAACAACTGCTTATTTTGGCATTCTGGCATGTTCCTCTGAAGCATTTGATGCTGACCACTGTCAGAGACAGGAGACTGGACCAGGTGGACCCTGGGTCCAATCCAGTGTGGCAATTCCTACATTCAGACATCAGGACAGAACCCAAACTAGATCAGAGTTCTGCAACTCACTTTAGTAATGATCCCAGTTTGCCACATACTCTGTGTGTCTGATTGCACAGTAGGGGGTCCCCAAGACAAACAGGGCAGCCTCAGGAGAACTTCAGGGGACATACGAGTTATTGTAGAAGGGTTATTATAGAAGGACTCATGAGCAGGACCTGCCTTGGTCTCTCATTAGCTTTTTGGAAGCTTCCCATCATTCTGTTTCATTATTTAAATAAAAACAACTGCTTTAATATTTGCTTCCCATTCCTGCAAACAAGAGACTCATCCCATCTATCTCAGTGGGACACTGACAAGTAAGAGTTACAAGCCTCTGGCACAGAAAGAGGATTCACACGGGTTACTGATGTCTCTAATGCAGTGATACTCAGACCCCAGTGGGTCACGAGCCAAATTAGTGATCAACATTACCCAAAAGAACCACAGAAGTGAGAATTAATTGAAAGCATCCTGATTGGTTAATAATTAAATCACATAGTGTTTTAATATAATGTGCTGCAAAGAGCTGCAGGAGACACATTAAAGAGCCACTTGCAGCTCCCAAATGTCTGCCTGAGTGTCACTGCTCTATTGTGATAAATCCCCTCCTATTAGCACTTTGAGACCAGCTTTACTATATTTAGTAGGTGTTATTTTTACTTAAGGAAGGGCTCCACATTTCTTTGCTAGAGATGGGGGAGGGGAGGAATGCTTCACTTGACCCACTTTTCCTTGCTGAGGTGTCCTGGATCTCACCCCCTATCCAGATGTTCAAGGCCACAGCTGAGATGTGGACTGTCACATGCAGCTGTAGCTGCAAACACATAATGCATTATAAATGGCTGCTCCTTGCAAAAGGGGGAAGGATTTTAAGCTGAACATTTTTGGATCACAAATAGCTTCCTGGCAGGGTTGGAAACTCTGTTCTCCAAGATACAAATTAGACACGTGACCCAGGGTGGAGGATGGGCCAAAAGCTTAGGCTCAAATTTCCTAAAGTGAGTGCTGATTGTGTGTACTTGCAGTTTTGGATGTCTAATTGTAAACATCTAAGGCCTTATTGTCAGGTGCAGCTCTCTTGGACTTTACTTGGAGTTGCGATGCTCAGCATCCTGAGAAAAATCAGGCCCCTATATTCTTAAATTGAAAATCTCAAAACTGAGACACCTATTATTAGTAGCCCCTTTTGCACAACAGGGGCCTTGAATTGGGCTGGTTTAGGTGTTGCCCAGTTAGAATATTTTCCACATTTGAGTTCAGAGACATTCTGAGAATCGCAACAGGTGCTACATCACATGGTGAACAGGTGGCAGTGGATTCAAAACACCTTACCTGTATCAGCAGCAGAGTGCAGTCTGGGAAGAGGCCAATGGCTGCATGAAGGGGCGTTCCTCCATGTTTACAGCAAATGTTCACGCTGGCTCCATGTTGTAGCAGTAATTCCATGGAAAGCTTCTGCCCTTTATATGCAGCCCAGTAGAGTAGAGTCTTGCTATAGTAATCCTTCCTGTCAACTAGCTCCCTGTCTGAAAACCAAAGGGACATCATCAGCAAGCTCACAGGGAAGCTGCCTGTAGCACAGAGAACTGGCCACGATGGTCTGGCTAGAGGCTGGCTTAAAATGGGGTATTTGAATCTTAAACCTTTAAAGAGCAGAGACAGGAGACACTTTTCCTCTTAAATAATTAGTACCAGTCACCGATAGACTGGACACTATACTAGATGGACCATCGTTCTGATCCAGTCTGGCAACTCTTATGTCCTCATGGGAATGTTTGCATTCACTATATCTCCAGTAGCCAGGAAAGGCTCTCTCACACCTGCCCTGCTTTAGGAGAATGACATACCTGAGGTCACTAGGAGTTGTTGCAGTTTCTCCACGTTGCCCCTGCTAGCCTCGTAGTGAAGATCTGTCCATCTGTAATTGTAGCTTGGAGCCACCTGATAATGTCTTGGGGGTGACTGGGAGTCCAGGTGTGCTTTGCCACAGGCTGCTCTGGACAACGAGCTGATGTAGAAGCCCATCTCCTTCACCTGAAGAAATCTCTCTCAATAACCACCCTCCACCTACACTAACAAAGAGAAAATAGGGTACACTCAGGAGAAAGTATGTTAGCTCTAACATTCTCCACCTCCCTCCATTACACCCTGTGACCTCCATGTGGGGTAGATTCAGGTTAACAGCAATGCTCCCTCTAATTTTTGACAGGCCATGTGCGCAAAAAATTTCATCTGTGCAAACTGTTGTGCTTCTGTGCAAATTTTTGTGCACGCCGTGTTTCACCGTGTGTGCGGGATTTAGGATCTGTGTGCACGCGCACAGCTTAGAGGGAACAGTGGTTAACAATATTTCCTGGCTTTAGACGTTAGCTAGCAAAAGAAATAAGTTTTCCACCAAATGCATCCGATGAAGTGAGCTGTAGCTCACGAAAGCTTATGCTCTAATAAATTTGTTAGTCTCTAAGGTGCCACAAGTACTGCTTTTCTTTTTTTTAAAAAGAAATAAGGCATCTACAAGGATGACAAGAGACAAAGGGGAATTTAATTAGACTTCAGTACAATGGCCTGAGCCTCCCTTAAAAACCCTTGATAGTTTGGGAACGTGTGTAATTCTGTGGGCAAGTTAATGACAGAAAAGTAAGGAAACTGTCACTTGTTTTGTAAAAATCTACAGAATCATAATTTCAGTGGTGTCACCCTTTGCAGTGTGGCAGGGGGATTCTCTGTCCCCCTTCCTCCCTGGCTCCAGATCCTCCAGCTGATAGAAATTTTGATAATACAACATTGTTGGAAATGGATCAAGTTGGGGTCTCATTCAAAAGCCCTTTCTCACATGAACACAATGATACCAAACATGACAAACCTAGAACAATTATGGAGACAGACAGTTGAGAAAGTGTTTTAAAATCAGTTGTTTTAACTACTCTAACACAGGCATGTCAAACGTGCAAACAAAGTTAATTTGTGGCCTTCGACTGACAGTACTGTGTTATAATTAATGCTCACAAATTATACTTAATTTTTTTAATGTTACAATTACTATAAATGGAGGGAGTGCTTCAAGTTGATTTACCATCTGTCAGGATTCCACCCCCCAACTCGGAACTCTGGGGTACAGATGTGGGGACCCGCATGAAAGACCCCCAAGCTTATTTTCTACTAGCTTAGGTTAAAAACTTCCCAAGGCACAAATTCCTTTGCTTATCCTTGGACGGTATTGCTGGCACCACCAAGTGATTTACACAAAAATTCAGGGGAGAGTCACTTGGAATCTCTATCCCCCCAAAATAGCCCCCAAGCCCCTTCATCCCCTTTCCTAGGGAAGCTTGAGAATAATATACCAACTAATTGCCTTAGAATGTGAGTACAGACCAAACCCTTATCTTTAGGGCACTAAAATCAATCAGGTTCTTAAAAGAAGAACTTTATTTAAAAAAAATAAGTAAAAGAATCACATCTGCAAACTCAGGATGGAAGGTAACTTTACAGGGTAATAAAAAGATTTAAAACACAGAGGACTCCCCTCTGGACTCAGCTTCAGTTACAAAAACAGGAATGAAACTACCTCTTTAGCATAGGGAAAATTCACAAGCCACAACAAAACATAACTAACACATTTCCTTGCCTTACTTGTAATTTTAGATGGTTCATTTCAGGTATGTTTTCAGGAGATGTTGTTCCTGCCTGGTCTCTCTCTCAATCCAGAGAGGGAACAAACAGAGCCACAAACAAAACCTCCCCGCCCCAGATTTGAAAGTATCTTCTTTCCTCATTAGTCCTTCTGGTCAGGTGCCAGCTAGATTATTTGAGCTTCTTAACCCCTTTCAGGTAAAGTGATTCAGCACAGCTGCCCAGGAGGGATTTTATGCTACCCTTATCTCTATGTTTATGACACAATCATTGGAAAAAAAAAGAACCAGTTCAGTGATATTTATCAGCTTTCTTTACTGTGCCAAAAGAGTTATAATTAGGCTCTGGTTGTCACATTGTCTGGAGTGGTTCACGGCCAATATCAGGGCACACAGTCTAAAAGCAGGGAAGACATGCCAAACTCATTATATGCTCTAAAATTAGACTTCACTAACCCAGTAACAAATGTGAACTCCTGAAGCACTATAAACAATCTAATCATGGAGTTACAAACAGTTCCTTTGGGCACTCTAGTCTATCTTGCCACCCAGGCAAGCTGGATTTAGCGACAGTTGTTTGCTATATACCAAAGATCACAAAAGATTCAGGAAAAAAGAAAAGGTTGTTTCCAGTCCCAAGAGATGAGTCACTTACCCCAGGTCAATTTGTACCTCAGCTCTCACACCAAGGACAACGCTTGTAGCCAATCCTATAGTAAACTAACTAAAGATGTATTAACTAGGAACAAGAAATATGAGAGTTATTCACAGGTTAAGCAGACAAAATATATACATCAGTTACAATCCAGGGTTCCAAAAGGTGAGAGTTGTAGTAATCTGTCAGCACTGAATGTCTTTTAGGGTTAATTCAGGTTGGCTCTCTGCTTTTGCTTCCTAACTCCAGCTGAGAGTACAAACAGCAAAGAGATGAAGAATTTTCCTGTCAGCTATTTTTATTTCCTTCTTCCAGAATTCAAGCTGATGGAGAGCTTTCTTGCACATACCACCTTCATGGGTGTGAAAGAGCCATTAACCTAGTCTTTGTATCGTGATGTTCCACAAGGGCCCACTTAGTTTTGATAGTTCCTCTGGATGGGTGGGGGAAACCACTCCTCCTCTGCCTGGGTTCACAAGTCCAGAGATGGCATTTTTAGTGGTATAAAGCAAAACTTGCATACTATCTTATAGCATCGGATACAGACATTACAAGTAAGATTAATGCATGCAGCAACTTACAAGCACTTTACAGAGTGTAAACATTAAACTGTGGAAACAGGGACCCTCTGTTTTTTCCACCAAATGCATCCGATGAAGTGAGCTGTAGCTCACAAAAGCTTATGCTCTAATAAATTTGTTAGTCTCTAACATAGGTGAGTTGGTCTGGTTGCCAGCTATGAATTTGTCAATGTTCAGCTGACACTTACAGCCTTGGAAAGAGCTAGCACCTGGTCCGTGAACGGTATTCATGTAGTTATATAACATACATTCCTTACCATAATTAATTACAATGCCAAAGTAATTGATTACAAAATCAGTTTTTATTTTGGTCTTGATCATTTTTAGGCCTCCATGGGAAGATGAAGAGTACCGACTAGCAGCTGAATCTTTGGAGAATACCAGCACGGAGGACCTCTTTAACAAAATGCTTGGTGGCACCTACATAAAAAGTGCACCTCAACTGAATTTGGGAAGGTTAGACAGGAAGTACATCAAGCAACAGGAAAAAGGTTGAATATGCTAGGAAGAAGAGCAATTGTGGGTGAGACTCGCCTTATACTAGGGTTTCATGGCATGCGTTCACGAGGGATACCTGCTTCTATCGTAAACTGGAAGCCCAGAGGCATCCATTCAGTACAGCTTCAACACATAAGACAAGTGAGAAACTGTATGAAGTAATCACTCTTAGCAATAACATTTCATGAAAAAAAAATGGTTACCTACCTTTTTTAACTGTTGTTCTTTGACATGTGTTACTCATGTCTAAGGTTGTGAATCATTCACGGAGATCACGGCTTCTGTGACTTTCCGTGACCTCTGTGAATTTTGCAGCACTGGTGCGGCTGACCCCAGGACCACCCCAGCAGTTGGGGAAGCCTGGGGACCAGTGGCACGAGCTGCTGCTTTGGCAGGCCCAGGCACCTATCCCCTGCGCTGCCCTGGAACAGCGGTCTGGGACCACCAGCGGTGACCCTGGCCGCTCCCCATCCAGAGTGGCAGCAGAACCACGGGCCACTCCTCACCCTGACTAGTGGTGGTGGCAGCAGGGCCCCAGGCCACCCCCTACCTGAAGCAGGAGCAGCAGCAGGGCCCCAGGGCCTCCAGCAGCAGCAGCAGGGGACCCCGGACCACCCCCTACCTGGAACGGGAGCAGCAGCAGGCCCCGGGCCACCCCCATTAGCAGCAGGGGGCCCCGGGCCACCCCCCAACAGAAGCATTGCCCCACGCTGCCGCTCACCCCAACAGCAGTCTTCAGGAGCACCCCACTCCCAGAAGGTAAGATTTAGTCACAGGAATTTTTAGCAAAAGCCATGGACAAGTCACCGGGCCATGACTTTTTGTTTATTGCCCGTGACCTGTTACGAAAAATATCTAAAATGTAGCCTTACTCATGTCCATTCCAAGTAGATGTGTGCGTGCCGGATGCTCAGTTGCCGGAAGGTTTTTCCCTTAGTGATACCCATCGGGTTGGCTGTGGAGCCCCCTGAAGTTGCACTTTCATGGAGGTGTATGTATATAGGTCCTTGCTGACCCGCCCCCTCTTCAGTTCCTTCTTGCCAGATACTCTGACAGAGAGGAGACGGGTGGTCTTGGAATGGACATGAGCAACACATCTCAAAGAACAACAGGTAAAAAAGGTAGGTAGCTGTTTTTCTTCTTTGAGTGATTGCTCATGTCGAGTCCAAGTAGGTGAATCCCACGCAGTCCCTAAGAGGGGTTAGAGTTCACCAAGTCACAGACTGCAGCACCAATTTGCCAAATGCAGCATCGTCTCTAGCCTGCTGTGTGATGGTGTAGTGCAAGGTAAAGGTGTGAACAGACGACCACGTTGCCGCCCTGCAGATGTCTTGAATTGGAACCTGCGCCAGAAATGCTGCAGATGAAGCTTGCGCTTTTGTGGAATGCACCGTTAATGCTGGGGCCAGTATCTTTGCTAGGTTGTAGCATGCCCTGATGCAAGCTGTGATCCACGAAGAGATCTTTTGGAACGACTCTGTGTTAAGGAAAAGTTAGTATATGTGACTCCATTTTGGTTTGGGGCCCACCATTGTCTAAAAGCAAGCACATCATGCACCAGGAGGAGTGTTCCTTAGATACTGCATTCCTATGAAAACCCTCCCCCTTGTTTCCAGCCTGTCTCGACTCCCAGTTTCTGTTCTTTGTCTGTTCCTAACTCCCTGCCTCCTGGCCTTGTGATGTGGGTCTCCCATCCTGATAAGAACGGTTACTGATGCATTGATTTAGGACCATGTTGTGTAGTTGAAGTAATAGTTTAGCATGGGGAATGTACCTAGCAGGGATAGGTGGTAGATAAGGGAAGGGTTTGTCTATTGGCTAAGGTTTCCGATGCACGAGGGCAACATGCTTTACTAAAAGGTACATAATCTTTGTATAACCTGCATTCGGGGTCCCCTTCTGACTAGCAGGGGGGCACCATGCTTGAGCGTAATAAACTTAATATCTTTGGGAACTCTGCGGTTGTGGACTTTGTTCGTGTGCCTCAGCCTAGACTCAAACTGTGTGAGACCTATCAGGTATAATTCGCAACAACTGGGAGCCCCTTCATCTGCTCAGCAATCGCAATGAAGAGGTGTGTCAATTTCTGAAATGGCTTTGTCCGCTCAATATAAAAGGCTAACACTTGTCTGACATCCAGGGAATGGAGCATCCGCTCCCGGTTATTAGGACGTGGCTTAGGGAAGAATAATGGCAGAAAAATGTCCTGATTTGCGGGAAATTGCTAAACAATCTGAGAGGAAAGCTGGGTGCAGCCACAATTGCACCTTGTCTTTATAAAATACAGTATAAGGGGGATTGGATCTCAAGGCCTTGAGCTCAGACATCCTCCTGGCTGACGTTATAGCCACTAGGAATGCCACCTTCCAAGAAAGGTAGGGAGCATGTTCCTAGGGGCTCAAAGGGAGGACCCATCAGCCTCAAGAGCACAAGGTTGCGATGCCATGGGGGAATCGGCTGCCTTACTTGAGAGCTAAGTTCACTCGAAGCTGCGTGGCCAAACAGCTGCCTATTAAGTCCCATGCAAGGGCTCAGAAGGGGAGAGATGCCACTCCCCCAGCACGGACCTGCTGGCCGCAGCATGGACCTGCCGCAGCCAGGGAGAGGCGCCCCTCCCCCTGCCCTGATCTGCTGCGGCAAGAGAGAGAGAGGGCTGGAGGGAGTCTTCTCCCCACCACAGCCATCGGGCAGCCCACACCCCTGAACTCCTCATCCCTGTTCCCACCCTGCACTCCTCATCCCTGACCCCACCCCATAATCCACACCCCAGAGCCTTCATCCCCCCATCCAACCCTCTGCCCCAGCCTTGAACACCCTCCCACACCCCAAACACCTCATCCCCAGCCCCACCCTCAAGCCTGCACTCCCAGCCAGAGTCCTCACCCCCCCTGCAGCCCAACCCTCCATCCCAGCCCTGAGCCCCATCCCAAACTCCAAACCCCTCGGCCCCACCTCCACCACATAAATTTTTTTATGTGCCCCAATATGAAAGTGATGTGTCACACATTACCTCCATACTGGTGCACATAACAAAATTCATTCTGCACATGGATGTAAAAAATTAGAGGGAACACTGCTTGAAGGTACAGTCTATCTAGCCCTTTGAGGAAGCGGCCAACCATGGAATTAGCAAATACTGACTGTCCAGCTGAGCTGGGATGGAAAGCCAAAATAGCAGCCAGGTGCACCTTTACTGACAATACTGTCAGGCCTTGCTGTTTTAGGTGAAGTAAACAGTCCAGGATGAAGGGAATTGCTGACTGTAACAGAGGAGTGCCCTTCTGCAATGACCAAATCGAGAACCTCTTCCACTTAGCTAGATAAGTGGCCCGAGTGGATGGCTTTCTGCTGCCAAGGAGAACCTCCCTAACTGAGTCTGAGCATGCAAGCTCTAATGGGATTAGTCATGGAGTTTCCATTCCCTGAGGTTGAGAGACTCTAGACTGGGATGCTGGAGGCGGCCCTGGTCCTGCGTGATGAAGTCTGGGACCAGGGACAGAGTTATAGGCGTGTCCACCAACAGGTCTAGAAGTGTGATGAAGGAGTGGCTGACGTGGCCACGCTAGTGCTATCAAGATTATTGATGCTCCCTCTTGTCAGACCTCCAGCAGGACTTTGTGAATGAGCGGGAAGGGTGGGAACGCATACAGCAAGTGCCCATTCCAAGGGAAGAGAAAGGCGTCCATGAGCAAGCCCAGGCCACCATGGGAAGGAACAGAACTGCTGATGTATGCCGTTACACCATGTTGTGAACAGGTCTATCTGCGGAAATCCCCACCTTTGGTAGATGTTGATGGCGACATCCAGGTGGAGGGACCACTCGTGGCCCTAAAAGGACCTGCTGAGATGATCGGCCAGTTCGTTTTGTGAGCCTGGAAGACTCCAAATGTATCAAGTGGGCGATGCAGAAGTTTCACAGCTTGTGAGCTTTCTGACACAGGTGAAAGGAGTGAGACTCATACTGTCTGTTTATATAGAACATCGCTGTGGTATTGTCTGGCAATATCAATACATATCTGTAGATGGGTTTGGAACATCTGGCAAGCGAGGCGAACCGCACCACACACAGCTCCCTGACGTTGATGTGCAGCAAAAGTTCGGCCTGGGACCAGAGACCTTGGGTCCTGAGTCTTCCTAGGTGCGCCCCCCATCCCATCACTGATGCATCTGTGACTAGGGACAGCAATGGCTGAGGCCTGGAGAAGGGTATTCTCATACGTACTCCTTGTGGGTCGAGCCACCGCCAGTGGGACTCAAGGATTTGAGGAGTGAGTGTGACCAATTTGTCTAGGCAGTCTTGGTTCAGTCTGTATACCTGGGCTAGCCAAGCCTGAAGGGGATGGAGATGCAGCCTGGCATGCTGTACCACAAACGTAAAAGGAGCCATATGTCTGAGCAGTTTCAGGCAATTTTGCGCCATAGTAGTGAGGAATCTTCTGAGCTCTTCTATGATGGTGCCCATGGCAAGGAAGGGTTTCAGGAAGAATGCCCTGGCCTGATCAGAGTCTAGGAAAGTGCTGATGAACTCTATCCTCCGAGTGGAGGCTATGATTGACTTTGTCAAGTTCAAAATAAGACTGAACCTGTGGAATGTCATCTGCACCAAGCTCACGTGGGCCTCCACGTGAGCGCTCCAGCATGGGAGCGGCCCTTGATTAGCCAGTCATTCAGGTACGGAAATACTTGCATTTGCCGCTTCCGCAGGAAGGCTGCCACGACCGCCATGCACCAAGAGGCTGAAGAGAAAGACCGTAAACTGATAGTGGGTGTTGACCATGAAATGGAAGAACTGTCTGTGGGACAGGATTATGGACATTTGAAAGTACGTGTTCTTCAAGTCGAGGGTGGTGTACCAATCCCTCAGATCCAGGGAAGGAAAAATGGAAGCCACGGAGACCATGCGGAACTTCAATTTCTTCATGAATCTGTTTAGGTTTCACAGGTCTAAAATAAGCCTGAGCCCACCCTTGGCCTTGGGGATTAGGAAATACCAGGAGTAGAACCCCTTTCCATCACCCCAAATTGTAGGATCATTTGCATCTCCTGCACTATAAATTGTTCATAAGAAGGGTCCCTGAAGATGGTAGAAAGGTGGGAGGGAACAGAACTGGAGAGACTACCCCAATTTTACCGGGCTCAAGACCCATTGGTTGAAGGTGATTTGAGCCCAGGCATGGTAGAAATGGGATAGATGATTCACAAAGGAAGGGGAAGAAACCTGGGATCTGAAATGGTGAGTCATCCTCGAGCACACCTTCAAAAGTTTGGTTTGGAGGCGAGGGCTGCTTTGCTGTGCCTTCGCTCTGGTTAGAGGAGGACTGAGAGGGCCTCTGCATATTATTCCTGCCCCGCTTCCTGCTATAGTCCTGCCTAGGATGAGCTGAATAGAAGCAATGGGCAGGTTGCAGCTTAAAAGGATTTATTTGGGGGGCTGGCATATGAACCCCCAGGGACTTCAGGGTTGTCCACAAGTTTTTCAGGCTGTGGAGCCTCTTATGTGTTTGCTCCAAGAAGAGTCCTGAACAGTCAAAAGGAAAGTCCTGGATAGTGTGTTGGATGTCGTGGGAGAGTCCCGACGCTTGAAGCCATGAGCTACATCTCATGGCTATCGCAGCTGCCACTGTCCGGGTTGCTGAGTACACTGAGTCCAGGGAGGCCTGTAAGGAGGTCCTTATGATGACCTTGCTCTCCTTCAGGAAAGCCAAAAACTCAGAGCGGAAGGCTGACATTACAAAATGATGGGACTAAATTCGCTGTTACTACTCAAGAAAGCTCTTGGAGTCATTGAGGCTAGTTCTCAGAGGTATTTCCAGTAGGGATAAGGAGGTTTTAGTACCGTTATACAAGGCACTGGTGAGACTTCACCTGGAATACTGTGTGCAGTTCTGGTCTCCCATGTTTAAGAAGGATGAATTCAAACTGGAACAGGTACAGAGAAGGGCTACTAGGATGATCCGAGGAATGGAAAACTTGTCTTATGAAAGGAGACTCAAGGAGCTTGGCTTGTTTAGCCTAACTAAAAGAAGGTTGAGGGGAGATATGATTGCTCTCTATAAATATATCAGAGGAATAAATACCGGAGAGGGAGAGGAATTATTTAAGCTCAGTACTAATGTGGACTAAAGAACAAATGGATATAAACTGGCCACCAGGAAGTTTAGACTTGAAATTAAACAAAGGTTCCTTAACTATCAGAAGAGTAAAGTTTTGGAATAGCCTTTCAAGGGAAGCAGTGGGGGCAAAAGATCTATCTGGCTTTAAGATTAAACTTGATAAGTTTATGGAGGAGATGGTATGATGGGATAACGTGATTTTGGTAATTAATTGATCTTTAAATATTCGTGGTAAATAAGCCTAATGGCCTGTGATGGGATATTAGATAGGTGGGATCTGAGTTACCCAGGAAAGAATTTTCTGTAGTATCTGGCTGGTGAATCTTGCCCATATGCTCAGGGTTTAGCTGATCACCATATTTGGGGTCGGGAAGGAATTTTCCTCCAGGGCAGATTGGAAGAGGCCCTGGAGGTTTTTCGCCTTCCTCTGTAGTATGGTTTCAGAGTAGCAGCCGTGTTAGTCTGTATTCGCAAAAAGAAAAGGAGTACTTGTGGCACCTTAGAGACTAACAAATTTATTAGAGCATAAGCTTTCGTGAGCTACAGCTCACTTCATCGGATGCCGATGAAGTGAGCTGTAGCTCACGAAAGCTTATGCTCTAATAAATTTGTTAGTCTCTAAGGTGCCACAAGTACTCCTTTTCTGTAGTATGGGTCACTTGAGGGAGGATTCTCTGCTCCTGGAAGTCTTTAAACCACGATTTGAGGGCTTCAATAGCTCAGACATAGGTGAGGTTTTTCGTAGGAGTGGGTGGGTGAGATTCTGTGGCCTGCATTGTGCAAGAGGTCAGACTAGATGATCAGAATGGTCTCGTCTGACCTTAGTATCTATGAATCTATGAAAATATCTGCCGACTGCAGCGGCAGTCAAAAAAGCTAATAGAATGTTAGGAACCATTAGGAAAAGGCAAGATAAGACGACAATAAATAGCATAATACCACTATATAAATTCATGATACAACCACATCTTGAATACTGCATGCAGTTCTGATTGCCCCGTCTCAAAAATGATATATTAGAACTGGAAAAAGTACAGAGAAGTGCAACAAAAATGATGAGGGATATGGAACAGCTTCCATATGTGGAAACATTAAAAGAACTGGGACTGTTCGCTGTGGAAACGAGACAACTAAGGGGGGGGATACGAATAGCGTGGACAAAGTGAAGCAGGAAATGTTACTCACACCTTCTTAGAACACATGAACCAGGGGCCACCCCATGTAATGTAACAGGCGGCAGGTTTATGGCAAACAAAGGGAACTATTTCTTCACAACACGTGTACAACTGGGCCCAAAAGAGAACCAGAGAAGTCCATGGGGGCAGGCCCAGCAGCCCTGCAACGGCTTTTAGCCAAGATGGTCAGAGACGCAGCCCCATGAAGCGCTGAGCTGCAGGATTCCTCCCCCGCGGCGACCTGCTGGGCGCCAGGCGCGGGGCTCTGGCCGCACTGCTGGGCACAGAGCCCAGCCCAGGCCGCTGCTCCGCGGCAGGGTCACGGGGCCCCGAGGTGAGGGACAAGACTAAGGCCTGGGGATGGGAGCGGAGCCCCCGGCCCCCGCCGCTTCCCCCCGCTGCCGGCGGCACGGCGTGAGCCGGCCCTCGGGGTCTCCGCCGCTCGGGCCGCTGTGACCAGAGCGACGGGCCGGGTCCCCTGGCAGCGCCCGACAGCAGCCGCCCTTCGCCTCAGCGGCAGCAGCGCGAGCCGCGGCGCCAGGGCGGCGTTGTCAACGGCAACGCGCCACGTGACACGAATGCGGCGCGCGAGCCGGTCCCGGAGCCGCGTCCGGCAGCCTGTGGCGCGAGCCCTGCTCCAGCCGGGCCGCCCCCTGGAGTCGCTGCGTCTGCGCATGAATTTGCCGCCCCGCTACCTTGACACCCCACAGATCGCAGAAGGCCGGAGTGCCTGGGCAGGCACTGCAACCAGGGCTAACCAGCCCCCGGCCCCAGGACAGCGGGGCAGCGACCAGCAGCTCACCCCACCCCTTTCATAGCCCCAGCTGGCCTGGGTCTGGAAACGCCAGTTCCTGGCTTGCTCACTTGGCAAGCATAGTGCCTAGCCCACCCTTGTAAGCATCCAACCGTGCCAAGCCTTGGCAGAGAGCACCACCTACACCTGCTGCCCCTGCCTGGAGCAGAAGTCATGGATCTTCTTGGCTCCTACACTGTGGAGGTGGCGGAAACCCAGCTAAGGAGCAACTGAAGGAACAGAGATAGCTACATACAAATTGCAAGCGGATGCAAAACTTGGGGCATGCCAGGGATGAGACTCAGTGTCTGGTGAAAGCCAGGGAACTTCAGCAGGCAGATCAGCAAACAGGGACCTGCTGCTTCTACAATCAACTGCATACCATGGAGTTTAAAGGGACCCCATTCCCTCCCAGCACCTTGAATATGACTGGGGGGCTTTGCCCAGATACAGGGGTCCATCCAGCCACCCAAAGAAACTTTCAGGATTGGTACCTCAGGCCAGCAGTTCTCAAACTTTAGGAAAGTAAAGTTGATTTAATTTTTTTCAAGGATCCCCAATTACTCCCAGTCAGCCCCTGCCCCACCCCCTTCCCTGAGGCAATGCCCCCTCCTTCCATCACTTGCTCTTCCCCACCCTCACTCACTTTCACCAGGCTGGGATAGAGGGTTAGGGTACAGGAGGGGATGGGGGTGGGCTCTGGGCTGGGAATTTGGGTGCGGGAGGGAGTGTGGACTCTGGAAGGTAGTTTGAGTGCAGGAGTTTGGGTGCTGGAGGGGGGTATGGGGTGGGGTGAGGGGTGTAGGAGTTTAGGTGCTGGAGCAGGGTGGAGGGGGGGCTCAGGGTTGGGGTGTAGGAGGGGGGATGGTGCTTATCTTGGGAAGCTCCCAAAAGTGACCAGCACATAAGCCCCTGCCTTGGAGTCATTGCCAGATAAGGGGTCTCCGCACGCTGCTCCTGGCCACAGGCACCGCACCTGCAGCTCCCTTTGGCCGCAATTCCCGGGCAATGAGAGCTGCGGAGTTGGCGCTTGGGCCGGGGCAGCATATTCTGGAGCATAAGTAGCACCCAAATTATTTTAAGACACAAAACCATGACACCCATTCCATGTTGTATATTAATGTTTATTGAATCACTCATGTAAGAATTCTCTCTTTATTAAAATCATTTGGGTTCTAAACTGATTATTTACAGACATAACCTTGTCTCACCAATAGATTCCTACATCTCACAATAGTATCTACAGTTATTACACTATGTAACATTCATATTTTCAAGCTTTTTATATTAATTATTAATTCCAATTTGTTGAGAAAGAGAGCATGCTGGGAGCTCCAAGAACTCAAAAAGAAGGGGCAGGATGTGAATGTGTGGCTGGCCAAGCCACAACAAACCCGAAAATACAAAATTAAGTCAGTCAAGAGAAGACGTGTACGAACAGCCCTCCCACCGCCAAAGGGTAGAAATAGCCAAGAATGCACCTGGTGTCCTGGAAACCCAGAGAAATAAGCCCAGGGAGAAAGGCACCAAAAAGTGACATATAACAGCAACCAAGGGTCAGACTGAGGCAGCACATGGTGCTTCACTGAACCAGACCCTATCAACTTCTGCAGAATTTAAGCTTTCATTATACAATTTTAAGCGCTTATGGTTATAAACAAAAACTTCTGAATGTGACCCCCAAACCTGTGGCCAGCTTGAATCTGAAGCTGGAGAGACAAAATGTAGGGTTCTATCATGTAAGGTGCCAGGAACCCCTATTCATCACAAAGGGGGGTTAACTGAAATCTACTGATGACCATTTATATCTCAGCACTGATTACCATTTCAGTTTACCCTCCCCTATTCTGACAGCTGGAAGCTAACTTCTCCCTCTCTTCCCCCACGCAAAGATCACTTCATATCTGAGAGAGAGGATCTAAGGTCTGTCAACAAGTTATGTTTCATGGCAAGAGAAATTAATAAAACAAATGTAAAGAGCTATCTCTGTCCTGCAGAGACAGAGACTAGGTGTATACAGCAGGAGGGCATGACCCAGTGCCTATAGAAGCTAGGTCCTGTAGGAACAGGGTACATATTCAAAGGTGATCTAAGGAAATAAAAATCCCTGGGGCTTTTGACACAACCACCACGGAGTCAGGAAGGCTGGGCGGAACCTCCCAGAGGTAATTAGGAATCTAACACCCCCCCAACATGAATTCTTACTAAAGACTTTTGTGCAAGCATTAATGAAACCTCACCCTGTTGAGGTAGTGGACTCTACCATGTGGGAGAGGCTCGAATGGAGAGGCCAGAAGGGGCATGTCTGAACCTGTAAACTGACCAAGTCACAAGGACTAAAAAGTAGGTCCAGGATAGAGGAAGAGGGAGTTGGTATTTGACAGCGTGATGGTGACAGATCGTAGGAGAAATGTATGCTATCAACTTTTCTGTTTTCACTGTGATGAAGCTGAGAATGTCGTATCCTTTTTAGCTTATGATACGGGTCACTCTGGAGATGTTAGTTTATTTTCTTTTGACACCATTTTTGCAGTGTTTTTAAATGATTTCTTTTTGTTAATATTATTGTTATATGGGTACATCACACGCACGTCCCTGGAGAAACAAGAAATCTTATCTCCAGTACTGAATGGTACCTACACCCCACCTGAGTCCTGGTCAAGATACACAGTCAAAGATGTACGCTCCTTGACCTGTGTTGCCACCACGTTCTGGCAGGCAAATTCAAAGGGAGAAGCAGATGGATCAAGCAGGAGCCAAAAGTTGGGGGGGGAGGGGTTGGTCACAGAGATGAACATCTGATTTCAGGTTAATATAAATCTTGGATAAACAAGAGAATTCCCCTCCTCTCAAATTGACTGATAGGATTTTATGAAAGCGCAAATAAAAGATTTCCCAAAATGTGGGAGAGGCAAAGACACTGCTGGGCCACAAACAGCAGAGGAAAGTTTGCCAGCTCTTGGTGTCTAGTTGGAAAAGTTATAAAGATAGATGCCAAAAGAGTTTTGAATCTCATGCTCCCCAACTCTGGGAGGTTTGCTTGGCACTGCACAGATGGGATCATCACTCTTACCCATCCATCCTCCCTCGCACATTTGTTTCACCGGTCTGTTAAGTTTTGCCTGAACCTAGGCTTGTAAATTCTCTGGTGCCGGTGCTGTTTTTTTTTATTGTATGACTGCACAGGGCTCAGCCCAACAAGGCTCTCATCTGGCTGGCGCCTCCAGGTAACACAAACAGTAGACACACCATATTTCTTTGCTGGAGTCTAGCTGTCTCCATGTGATCAGCACTTCCAGACAAAATTAGTGGATTGGCAGTCAAAGTTGCACTCTGTACATGGTCTGAATGTAGGGGTGGTGTCATTCAGCACTGGAGCTATTCCTGGCTCAATGGGGGGGCAAGTGAGTAAGAGGAAACCAATGACACTCCCTAGTGCTCAGTTGGGGAGACATGGCTGGGGAAATGGAGAGAAATCCCTCCCCTCTGAGCAGCAAGGAAGCAAGCATTACCTCAAGCCCTGCTTAGGTGCGGAGAGAGGGGAACTCCTTTAGTCCTCTCTGAGAGAATGGAAACAAACTCAGGCCAAGGGTGGGAGGGACTAGGGCAGAGCCTGAGTTTGGTTCCATTCAATTTGGAAAGAGGGAACGCTGCCAGAGGGGCTGGTCAATTTACAGAGCATTGTCGCTGTTTGGTCTCCTCATCCTGGTGCTCATCCACTGGGGCTCCTGGCCACTTGGTTCCTTTGCTCTGCTCTTCTGGGGGCTGTGGAGACAGTTCAGGATTTCCACTAAAGTTTTAAGTGTGCAGTAGGTCACTAAACTGGAGCCACACACAGGAGAATTTGAGAAGATGATATTCAGTTTCAGGGGAGTATTTGGAGTTTCACTTTAGGCAGAGATAAATGTGAGGAAGGTATATCTGGCTGAGAGATTGAGCCTTGAACTATTTCAGCTTAGTGGGAAATTTGGGGAAAAGCCAGTTGTTACTGTGCAACTCCAGATGTTTCTGAAAAAGTCAGAAGCCCCTGATCCGCCCAGTGGGGCAAAGACTAGGCAAAAGCAGTTTGACACAGGCAGTGCTTAGCCTGGGGAGTTTGTGATGATGACAGTGTCCACGGAGATGCTCATCCAAGTGAAGTATTGTCTCAGAAAAACAAAATTAACATTCCCCTTGAGCATGTAAATGCTTTGTAATTTTGAGGGTATTTACAGATCCAGTTCAGAGTACCAAAATGGCTACAAGCCAGAGAAAGGAAATGGGTACAAGGCCTTCACTGTGCTTTCCAAGTGACAGGACAGCATATGACCATAGAGAACCAGAGGGTCACACATACATCTAGGTTAGAGGCACTTCAGTAAGTTCACCTTGCCCTCTTCCCAAGCCATGCTAAATTCAGTCCAGTATAGCTCCATAGATGGCAGTAGCATGGTGCCTGCTTATGCTAGGACTAGGTTGAGCCTACTGGGTCAACATGTGGAACTGGTGAGCACGTTAGTCTCATTAGCATGAGTCACAGACAAGCAGTGAGGAAGACTAAAACCCTGGGACCAAGCGACTTTTCTTATCTCCCTCTCAGTCTATTTCTCATCCCTACATTCAGTATTTCTGGGTGCCAGGCACAACCCCTCAAGTGCACTGATGGTCATGTTGTGGGAGATGCTCCTCAGCTCAGACCATGGAACAGGTGGGCCAAACTACAGGCGTGTTGCTTCTAGGGCTGTATGCTGGAGGAGTATACTCTGGTCCCTAGGGATTGGCCCAGGTGTGGTAACCTCTCTAACAGACTACATCAGTCCTAGTGTCCCAACTAGTTCCATGAGGGCTCACAAAGCTCACACACTTACTGTCCAGCACTACCATGACTGCAGTAGCCTGGGCTATTACCATCATAGTAGTGGTGGTTATACAATGTTCAGGGCAGCAGGCACAACACTAGTCTCTCCTATCCCTAGTACCAAAATGAGGCTAGAGGCTCACAAGAAGCCATGTATGGTCTTTAGCTTTGTTCTGAAGCTCGTGTTATCCAGCTCCTTGGCAATATTGTTTGGAAACTTGGCACTTTCACAACGTGTGGGAAGAAGCTGCCTGGTCTCTCTCTTTCACACTGTGGTTTGTAGAAACTCCCACAGTTTAAAGTTAATTTTAAAAAAGGAAAAAAAAAATCTGTAAAAAAATATTCTCTGAGATGTAAGGACATTTGTACTTTGCATTTTCTTGGCCACCTCCTCTTGTGTCACATGCCAGCTCCCCAGAGCGTCTGGTTCCAAAGGCAGTGGGACAACTTGCATGTAGCTATGAAGTTCCAATGAGCAGCACTATCCATCTCTGTTTAGCCACCCAAGAGTATCACAGTCTGTTTGTCTGGGTCACAAATCAGTGACTTTGTTCTCCACAGCAGCTGCAATCTGCTGCAGGCGGTATCCCAACTGCATCTTCTGGGCTGTCGGGTCTTCTTCCAAGGCTGTGATGATCTGCAACAAGACTCAGAGCTCACTGACAACCTCCCTTGTGAACAGAATACTATTAGCAGCAGATTCCCTGGCTGAGAGCAAACCTCAGCTCTGTTGCAGCTATGGGTATTGGGATCCACAGTGACAGTATGTCTCAGAGGGACCCGCTGCAACTTTGCCATCCCAGTGGTAGTCCCCTCTGGGCATCCTATGTTTTCCTCTGTGCCATCACCCACTCCTCCCCCCCCAAACAATGCTCATCATTTTTTTTTTAAACTTTTTTAATAATTTTGTTTACCTACAGAAAAAAGTTATGCAAAAACCAAGGGGGGTGCCAAAGGCAAAAATCTTCATTTTAAAACAGCCAATAAAAATGGCTAAGTGACAATAGAGTAGTCACTTGACACATCATTTCCTCTGTTGTATGTAGTGTTACCGTAGCCATGTTGGTCCCAGCATATTAGAGAGACAAGGTGGGTAAGGTAACATCTTTTATTGGACCAATTTCTGATTGGAGAGACAGACAAGCTTTCGTACTTAACCTCAAACAGAAGTTGGTCCAATAAAAGATATTACCTCCCCTACCTTGTCTCTCTAACATCATTTCCTTAACAGTTAGATGCACGGAAATGCATACATCTTACACTGCAAATGTAACAAAATCATTATTCTCATTAAGTACAAAGAAATGCATGTTTCATTACAGCAAAACAGCCTTAACTCTTCCCCAAAGTAGATAATATTCTTTCATCAGTAATCTCAAATAATTCAAAGCCCTCTGAAAAAGAAACAAAAATTAAACATGTAAACATGAAACAGTCTCAAATGTAAGTCCTCATGCATAATTTTCACCATAAAAATCTATATTGTACACTTCACCTATTAAAATATACATAATATCAAAAAACTGCAATCTCAGATTCTTCTATTGTTAACTGATATTTAACTGATCATTTCCCTTTTAAGCTATGCCTTAAACTAAAATATTTAGATACCAAAAAAGCAAGATAACAAAAACACATCAATATTGACAATCCCTGGGTGAGAGTGAAGGCTTTTTTGTTGTGACAAAAATATACATTTCTTCCTATTTGATGAAGTCAATTAATCTGACCCAGATTTTTAAATGTGTTTAGGCATTGCTGCACTCAGCACCGCAGCACCCGATTTAGGAGTCTAAACCTCATTTTCAAAAGGGATTTAGGCTCTAAGTACCTAAAGCACTTTTGAAAGTGAGATTTGGGCACTTCAGTCAGTTAGGTGTTGCAAAACTGAGTGCCGTATTGCCTATATACCTTTAAAAATATGGGCCTATGTACTATGTGGGCAGTGGAACATGTATGATGTCCTTGACTATTAATTTTTTTGTTCACAAATCCAACAGGAGACAGGACTAGATGAACCTATGAAGGGCAAGCATAAGATAACAGGGAGGGATGTGTGTGAAATCACCCACTGAGGCTGGAGCCAGTAAGCCAGAGCTGCACTCACCTGGTCATAGTACTTGTTGATGTATTTGTAGAGTTCATGCAGAGCCACCACCGAATTGAGTTCACCTGAGTAATTCTATGGTAATATAACAAATATATAAATCAGCCAAAAGAACAGGAGTATTTGTGGCACCTTAGAGACTAACAAATTTATTTAAGCATAAGCTTTCATGGGCTACAGCCCACTTCATCAGATGCATAGAATGGAACATATAGTAAGAAGATTATATATATATATATATATATTATACATATATATATACATACACATACACATACACATACACACACACACACACACAGAACATGAAAAGGTGGAAGAAGCCATACCAACTGTAAGAGGCTAATTAATTAAGATGAGCTACTAACAGGAGGAGAAAAAAACTTTTGTAGTGATAATCAAGATGGCCCATTTAGACAGTTGACAAGAAGGTGTGAGGATACTTAACATGGGGAAATAGATTCAATACGTGTAATTCATTGCTCCTCCACTCAGAAGTCTTAGCTACATTAGTCTTTTTTCCCCTAAAACTTTCCATTGGTGCTAGCAGTGATGTTGGGGTGAGCACAGACAAGACACCAGCAGCCAGTGTTTTTCAACCGCCATGTGGTCTAGACCTCCTGTGAGCCAAGTCATGATGCCGTGGTTAAAATGCCTGGCCCCTGCCAGCACTAACACTGGAATTCTGGCGGGAGCAGTGGTGGGATATTCTAGGGAAAAAGGCTAATGCAGATTCTGTGTCAGGGAGGCAGACTGCCCACCCTGTGGGACCCAATGGAAAATGCACTGCTTTCTGAAATAAGTTGCTTTATTTACCCTTGACAGCTCAGCCAGGGCAGAGTTCATTTCCTGGTCACTGGCGGAGATGGTCTGGCGAATGTCCGCGTAGTACCTACGCAATGGGAGCACATGGGCAATTAATGCGGTATCTGTTTCTCTGCTGCCTCCTCCCCCTGCCAAGCCACCCAGCTGTCCCCACCCGCTCACTCAGACTTTACCTTTCTACCATCTGCTTGTAGCGAGGAATGTCCCGGGCATAGAGCAGCTTGTTGATTGGCGAGTCCTTTAAAGGCCGAAACAGACTGACAGGTTACAGAAACCAAGACCAGGGAAAGGAGATAAAAACCCTGGGTTCCTGCAGGGGCAGGCAGCCTCTATCCTTCCCCTGCTCTCATAGAGGTGAGCAGAACCTGCCCCTTCCCTATAAGATGTGCAGGGAACAGGCAATCCCCTCCTGCAACAGTGGCAGGGAGGCCCTGCCCCAGGCTCCAGGTACCCACAAGGCTCGCCAATTATGCAAACATTTCTCAACATGAGCACAGACTAGGGACCATTCCCTGCCACCTCCAGAGTGGGGAGTGGGTGCCTGAGACAACAGCCATCACATGGCTGTATCCAATCTATATCTCTTAGTGGGAGGCCCCCAGACAGATGCACTAAGGAGCTGGTATTCTATAAAAGCTGGAGACAGTATTGTCCTAGTATTGTCCTGGCTAGTACCACCTGCCTAACAGAGGGTATGTGCTGTACTAACTGTTAAAGGAACAGGACGTGATGACCTCAAATGTCAGGCAGGACCACCTCTGTCCATTAATACAGACTCAGGGATTCCCATCTAGCTTGGTCTCCAACAGGAAAAGCAGACCCTGACATAGTCTAGACTAATTATAGTGCTATAGGCCCTAGAGAACACAAAAATTTCTGTCCTGGCTTTCAAGGCCCCTTCCCATCTATCACAACCAGTTTCTTCTCATGGCATTTCTCTCTGCGTCATCATTGCAGCCTCAATGCCCCATTTGTCTGCTTGCTCCTCACTGCCCCACCCATGTATGGAGTGCCCTCCCCGAGAGTCTCACATCCACCTGCAGTCACTGACCCCTCGGTAAAGAGACACAGAACTTGTTTCCTTTCATCATTAAAAAGAGAGGGTGAGAAACACCACATAGGGCTGAGGCTGGAGATGCCACAAGCCACCTGAGTGATATGGTTCTACCCATGTTTGATATTTAGCCATTCCGGCTTGTTGGCTCATCTCCCCTACATCTCACAGCATTAACCTTGTACTGACAAGCAAATTGCTCCATTGCTTCTAATTTTTTATTAGAGGCAGCCACATTTCAATGACAGCTACAGGAAATTAAATAAAATTTTCAGCCAGCTAATCAAATTTGGAAAACAAACAGCCCCTCCTCCCCCATGCTGTGAGTTAGCCTTGTTGCGTAACCCTGTAATGTAGGAACAATGGAATGGAAGGAATACCCTAGATCAAGTCCAGTCCCCTGCTATCACAGGCAGCCCTGTCATGGAATTCTGTTCACAATCTAAAACTAGTTGGGATGTTTGCCCCCACTATTTCTCTTGGGAGACTGCTCCAGAACCTCGCTCCTCTGATGCTTAGAAACCTTTCTCTAATTTCCCACCTAAATTTATTCATGGCCCGTTTATGCCCATTTGTTCTGGTGCCAATGTTGTTCTTTAGCTTAACCAGCTCTTCTCCCTCCCTGGTGCTTACCCCCATAAGCATTTATATAGAGCAGGGGTTCTCAAACTGGGGGTCGTGACCTCTCAGGGGGTAACAAGGTTATTACCTGGGGGGTTGCAAGCTGTCAGCCTCCACCCCAAACCCCACTTTTCCTCCAGCATTTATAATGGTGTTAAATATATTAAAAAGTATTTTTAATTTATAAGGGGGGTTGCATTCAGAGGCTTGCTGTGTGAAAGGGGTCACCAGTACAAAAGTTTGAGATAGATATAGGGCAACCAGATTCCCCTCTCAGCCTTCATTTTGCTAGGCTGAACAAGCCAAGCTCTTTTAGTCTCCTCTCAAAGTAGGCCCTCCATTTCCCTGATCATCCTAGAAACGTTACTGATGTCATCTATCTCTCCTCCCCAGCCCCACTATTGTCTCGGAACCTGTCTGGCACATCATATCCAAAGCAGTATTTCAGTTATCTGGGCAGGCACCTCACACATCCTGGGCACCATTCCAATGTTACATTAACAATCAGGCCAAATGTCTCTCACTCTCATCGGTTTGTAGGGGCAGCACACAATGTGCAAACAGAGAGTAGCAAAGGGACCTGATCCATCTATCTGAATGGAGTAACACACTGTTCTCCCCGACGCTGAACATGTACCTCCCTCGAGCATGCAGACTCTAGAGCACTTCAAAACAAGATGCAGCTTAGAGGATACACAGTGTTCAAAATCTCACCACACTGCACACACTGGCTTCCACCCCACTTCCATGCTTACCCGCCCCAGCTTGTGGTCAGCAATAGTACAGGAGTCCATGAAGGTCTGGGCAATGACCAGGAGCACGGCATCTACATTGTCAGACGTCTGCACATCAAACACAAACTGGGGATTTTTGATTATGTTGATCCAGAACCTGAGGGGCAGGCTGCAAAGAGGAGGGATGAGGAGAGGCAAGGATGAATATCATGCCCTCAAAGGAGGTACTAACCATGCTTATTGCAAAGCACTTCAACATCAGCATGGAGTTCCCAATTCAGCTAGAACAGAAAGGTTCCCAAGCCACTGAGAACTGGCCAGAGATTAAATCTAATAGAAGACGCAGCAGTCAGTGCTGTACATTCAGAAAAAAGCACAGATGAGCCTCTCAGAAAGCAGAATCCCTTTTGCTATGAGAAATTTAACTTATCACAATCACATTCCCAGAAAAGCCATCCTGTGAGGCCTTTCTCAAACCCAGAGAGTCTATGGACAGCCACATGCACATGAAAACCTGCAGGCTGAGATCTGGAGCTGTGAGGGTTAATAAGGCCATTCTGCAAATCAGGAAACTCCATCTTACTGTACTGCTGACTCACTAATCACCTCTGTTACAAACACATCTCCAGGTAGATCTAGGGTTGTGGTTATCCAACTTTCCTAGTGCAGACCACATCTTTACAGAGATACTGTCTCTTGAGCACCTTCCCCATCTCACTCACCGCCACTTAATGCCCTTCCTCGCATGCAGTATTCCTGTATTTGTAGCTCTCTTTAGTGCACTAAGTGCTTTGTCCTCTGAAGGAGAAATTACTTACCTGTACAGTAACTTAAGTTCAACGTATTTTGTCCCTATGAGTGCTCCACTGTAAGATGTGCACACGCTTGTGCACTCAATTGGAGATTTTAGTTAGCAGAGTCTGTGCCTGCACACTACACATCCTTTTGCTCCACTGCAAGGGTATATAGTTAGGTGCAAACTCACAGCTACTCCAGTTCCTTCTCAACCACAAAGCCCAAAGAGACTCCACAACAGAGGGGGAGGAGGGCTGGAAGTGGAACACCCAGAGAGACAAAACATCTAGAAGAACAGAAGTTATTGTAGAGGCAAGTAACCTCTCCTTTGAGTATATGTCTCTATATGTACTCTACTATAGGAGACTCCAAAACCAGCATCTTAATATGGAGGTGAGTGCGGAGGAAGGGGATCCAGCATAGACCTGAGGCATCACCGAAGGCCATGTGGATCTGGAGGCATAGGTGATATGTATGCTTGGAGAACATATTATGACGAAGTGGGTTTTATTCACCTTGTTATGTTGCATGTGAGTCTTACTGTCCTATGCTAATACTGTGTGTACCTCAGTTTCCCTGTGTAATGCACCAATGCCTAAGTGGTGGGAATTGGGTGCGTAACTTTTGCTGAGGCCCTCAGGGAAAGTGAGGTTGCCCAGCTGCCTGCATGTAGGCAATGGCCCACGCCCTTTGTAACCAGAGACCCGGGGGAGGGGGAACGCGATTAGGTGACACTGCCCGGGAAGCAGGAAAAAGACCAGAGAAGGAGCAATGAGTGGCTTGAAAGCCAGGCAGAAGGATCTAAGGCAATCTGCGGTCAGGCACTAGAAGGGGGGGAATCCAGGCCATCTGGCACAGGGTTCCCCCAAGATGGACTCTGCTGAAAGTCACTAATGTAGTAAGATGAGGCCCTGAAATACAAGACTTCTATCAGAAGCCCAGTATGAGGACTGAGGCCTGAACTAAAGTAATGGTCAAGACTTTGCTAACATAAAGCAAAGTTAAGCTGTAAGCCAGAGGCAGGCCCTGCTCACAGAAGTTGTCAAGATGGTGGCTGATAATTGCAATTATACACATACCTAAAATGTACCAAGTACTAGTAAGATGAACATGTGCTAGGATGGCATCAGAACATTTCGGTATGAACACATTCCACAGAGATAATAAGGAACAGGCTGACCCATCTTAAAGACAGGGTCAAAAGGCGAATATGATGGATAGAATTGTTTTGTTCAAACTAACATGTACCAGGTGAGAGGTGGCACCCTAACATGCAGAGGGGTTGTACCTCAATATGGCTGGAGTGATGTGTAACTTGTTTGTACCGGTGTATAAGAATGCACCCCTGTGGAGCTGGCTTTGTCTGGCCTAGGGGGCAGTGGAGAGTCCCACCCCTGACTAAGCCGGTCCATTGTCAGAGGCACATATTCGTCGTATGTCCTGTAGAGTCTGCGGGGAATTACTACTATGTTTCATTTCACAATAAACCTTGCCAGGTGCCTTCGTACCTTATCAGAGCCTGTGGTCATTGGGGGTTCTCTCGGAGTCTGCTGTATAAGCTATCTGTACAGAGCCGGGGTAGCACACAGAGGGACCACACTCGCAGCAGCCAACTGTTACCATCATTGAACAGAGCAGAGCACCACACCAGTGATGTCTCACGATAACTGATTTCTGAGCTAACAAGCTTTGTGCAACGCTGTGTTCCTGTTGACCAATAAACCCTTCTGCTTTACAATGCTGGCCGAGAGTCACGTCTGACTGCGGAGTTGGGGCGCAGGTCTCTCTGGCTTCCACCACCAAGGGGAAGGGTGTGGTGGGAACAGGGATGCTGAATGCTCCTAGGTCAGACTGGGAAGGCTGTAGCCAAGGAGGCTTTTTGTCCTGGACAGAGTGCCCTGAGGGGAGCCACACTACCCAGAGTCCTAGCTGGCTTCATACTGAGCAGTTCCAAAGCATCAGACCTGTGATTCTATCACACATGTGGACAGAGGATCATGTGGTGCCCTCCCCATGGCATGCAGATGTCCCTGACAGGAAAGTCATTGAGAAGGGCTATCAAGGTGGACTGAGCCCTGATCCAGAGTATGATCCACCTCAGAAGCTTCATAGTAAGCTAGAATACATCCAGATACCCACACACAGAGTCTCTAAGTTGAGATCAGCTGGCCTCTCATCCTCTTAGCAAAGGAAGTGAGGAGTCTAGGGGAACCTTGAAAGGCTTAGTGCTGTCAAGATAAAAGGTGAGTGCTTGCCTTACATCCAGAGTATGGAGACTAACTTTTTCCCTTAAAGAATGAAGCTTTGGGTAAAAAACACTAAGTCGAATGTCCTGGTTGATATGAAACTCTAAGGAGACCTTAGGCATGAAGAGAAGAAATGTATCACCATATGTGCAATGTGCCCAGTCATTTGATGGAGTCATCATCAGCCAGGTGGAGAGCTGGTAGCCCACTATCAAAATAAATCAGTGGGCACTCGTCAAGTATATAAACAGTCTGAATGAGTTCCCTTAGCTTGCTCACCCTTCTGTCTGACGTGACAGCTACCTTAAATGATGTTTAAAAAAAGGGAAGAAAAAGAACCCGGGGAACTACAGACCGGTCAGCCTTACTTCAGTCCCCAGCAAAATCATGGAGCAGTTCCTCAAGGAATCCATTTTGAAGCACCTGAAGGAGAGGAAGGTGATCAGGAATAGTCAGCATGGATTCACCAAGGGCAAGTCATGCCTGACCAACCTGATTGCCTTCTATGATGAGAACTGCCTCTGTGGATATGGGGAAAGCGGTGGATGTGATGCATCTTGACTTTAGAAAAGCTTTTGATATGGTCTCCCACATTATTCTTGCCAGCAAATTAAAAAAGTATGGATCAGATGAATGGACTAGAAGTTGGATAGAAAGCTGGCTAGATTGTCAGGCTCTATGGGTAGTGATCAACGGCTCGATGTCTAGTTGGCAGCCGGTATCAGAGTGCCCCGGGGTCAGTTTTGTTCAACATCTTTATTAATGACTTGGATAATGGAATGAACTGCACCCTCAGCAAGTTCACAGATGACACTAAACTGGTGGGAGAGGTAGATAAACTGGAGGGTAGGGATAGGGTCCAGAGTGACCTAGACAAATTGGAGGATTGGGCCAAAAGAAATCAGATGAGGTTCAACAAGGACAAGTGCAGAGTTCTGCACTTAGGAAGGAAGAATCCCATGCACCGCTACAGGCTGGGGACCGGCTGGCTAAGCAGCAGTTCTGCAGAAAAGGACCTGGGGATTATAAGTGGATGAGAAGCTGGATGTGTCAGCAGTGTGCCCTTGTTGCCAAAAAGGCCAATGGCATATTGGGCTGTATTAGTAGGAGCATTGCCAGCAGATCGAGGAAAGTGATTATTCCCCTCTGTTCAGCACTAGTGAGGCCACACTTGTAATAGTGTGTCCAGTTTTGGTCCCCACACTATAGAAAGGCTGTGGACAAATTGGAGAGAGTCCAGCGGAGGACAACGGAAATGAATAGGGGGCTGGGGCACATGACTTACAAGGAGAGGTTGAGGGAACTGGAGTTACTTAGTCTGCAGAAGAGAAGAGTGAGGGGGGATTTGATAGCAGCCTTCAACTTCCTGAAGGGGGGTTCCAAAGAGGATGGAGGTTGGCTGTTCTCAGTAGTGGCAGATGACAGAACAAGAAGCAATGCTTAAGTTGCAGTGGGGGACGTCTAGGTTGGATAGTAGGAAACACGATTTCACTAGGAGGGTGGTGAAGTACTGGAATGGGTTACTTAGGAAGGTGGTGGAATGTCCATCCTTAGAGGTTTTTAAGGCCCAGCTTGATAAAGCCCTGGCTGGGATGATTTAGTTGGTGTTGGTCCTAGTTTGAGCAGGGGGTTGGGCTAGATGATCTCCTGAGGCCTCTTCCAACTCTAATATTCTGTGATTCTATGATGTTTTGAACAAGAAGCAGAGGAATGAATAGGTAGACAGACTCAGAACGGAAGTTCCTTAAAGTGTTGTGAGAGAATTTGATGTGCGCTTGTCACAATCTTTCATTGACAGCATATACCACCAAAGAGCTATGAGAAACAAACTAAGCCTAAAACAACAAAGAAGCTACAAAAGCAGTGAGCACTACTCTAAACTGTCTTGAGACAAAGGTGGTTGAGAAGGAACTGAAGCAGTGGTGAGTTTGCGCCTACCAATATATGCTCACACCAGAGCACAAGGATGTCTAGTGTCCAGGTGTGGACCTAGAGACACTGCTAACTAAAATCTCCAATCGACAGTGCATGGGTGCGCTCATCCTACAGTAGAACACCCATAGGGACATGTACTCAAAGAACAACAAAGGTAATTTTACACACACTACTCTGCATTTCCTCTCCCCCAATCCATCTCTTCTGTTTCTCTCCAATGGAAATAGGAGCTGTCAGCACCATGTGACCACTAGCAAGTACTCCAGGGACCACAGTTTGGGATTCTCTGCCCTAGGGAAGTGTCAGGCTGCTACTATGACTCCATACCTATTTGTCTTCCAGATATGAATGGTCTCAGGGTCCAGGATTCCATGATGCATTGCTTGATCATCTAACAGGTCAAAGAAATATTTGACAGCCAGAGGCACAGGGCGGCTGGTGCTGAGGATCACCTGAAACAAGTCATCCACAAACTTCTGCAGGGTCCCCTGTGGACAAACCAAACAAAGATCATGCAAAATGAATAGGAAGAATGTAAACAAATATTTCCGCGCCATGGTAGGGAAAAGGTTTTCATAGATTCCATGGCCAGAAGTAATCATTGTGATCATCGAGTCTGACCTCCTGTATAATACCGGCCAGAGAACTCCCTCAACGTAATTCCTAGAGCAGATTTTATGAAAAAACATCCAATCGATTTAAAAATTGCCAGTGATGGAGAATCCACTACAAACCTTGGTAAACTGTTCCAATGGTTAATCACCCTCATGGTAAAAATTTACTCTTCAAGTCTAGTTTCACCTTCCAGCCATTGAATCACGTTAGACCTTTTTCTGATAGACTGAAGAGACTAATATTACATATTTGTTCCCCATGTAAGTACTTACAGGCTGTAATCAAGACACCTTCTCTTTGTTAAGCCAAATAGACTCAAGGAACTCAATCTACCACTATAAGGCATGTTTTCTAATTATTTCATCATTTTTGTGGCTCTTCACTGAATCCTCTCCAATTTATCCACATACTTCTTGAATTGTGGCACTAGAACTGGACACAGTATTTCAGCAGCAGTCACACCAGTGACAAATATAGATGTAAAATAACCTCTTCTCCTCCTCAAAATTCTGTGTTGATGCATCCCAGGATCACATTCACCCTTTTGGCTACAGCATCACACTGGGAGCTCAGGTTCAGCTGATTCTCCACCATGACCCACATATCTTTTTCAAAGTCCCTGTGTCCCAGGATAGTCCCCCATTTTAGGAGCATGGCTTGGATTCTTCGTTCCTTCATGTGTATATTTGCATTTAGCCAAATTAAAATGCATGTCGTTTGCTTAAGATCAGTTTACCAACCAATCCAGATCATTCTGAATCTGTGACCTGTCCTCTTCATTATTTACCACTCCCCAATTTTTTCTGTAACCTGAAAACTTCATCAGTAATGATTTTATGTTTTCTTCTAGGTCACTGATAAAAATTTTAAATAGCGTAGGGCCAAGAACTGATTCCTGCAGGACCCACTGGAAATACACCTACTCAATGACGATTCCCTATTACAATTACATTTTGTAGCCTAGCCATCTTTTAATACATTTAATGTGTGCCATGTTAATTTTATCTTTTTCTAGTTCCCCCGCATCAATCAAAATGTCATGTGGTACCAAGTCTAACACTGTTACCTTTATCAACTAAACTTGTAATCTCGAAAAAAAAAATACCAGATTAGTTTAAAAGGATCTATTTTCCATAAAACCATCTTTATTGGCATTAATTTTACTCTCCTTCAATTCTTTGTTAATCTAATCCTGTATCAGCAGCTCCATTTTCTTCCCTGGGATCAATGTCAGACAGGCAGGCCTATAATTACCTGGGTCATCCCTATTGCTCTTTTTAAATACTGACATTCTTCCAGTCTTCTGGAACTTTCCCAGTGTTCCAAGTCCTACTGAAAAAAAATCAACACTACCAGTACATCGAGCTCCTCAACCACTCTTTTAAAATCCTTGGATGCAAGTTATCTGGACCCACTCATTTAAATGTGTAATTTTAACAGCTGTTCTTTAGCATCCTCCTGAGATACTTGTGGAATAGAAAGAGTGTTATCATATGGTATGACATCTGTTTTCCCCCCAATACGGAACAGAAGTATTTATTGAACACTGCTGCCTTTTCTGGATTCCAATTCATAATTTACCATTTCCATCTAGTAATACCATTTTTAAAACTTTTAAAACTTTTTGTTCCTAATATACTTTAAAAACTCCTTACTGTCCTTTACTCTTGCTGGCCATAGATTTTTCCTTATGTCCCTTTGCTTCCCTTGTCAGCTGTCTACAAGTCCCAGCTTTTGATTTATATTCATTACTATCAATTTCCCCTTTCCTCCATTTGTTATATATTATTATTTAATTTTTTATAGCTGCCTTCACTTCCACTCTAAACCTATTCAATTCTTTAACTAGAACAGGCTTCTTCAACTGTGGGATTGTGGCTTTTTGGACATCTAGTAAAGCAATTCCCAATTACCATTCCCATTTTTCTGATTAAATTCTTCCACTCCAGTTGATTTGGCTCAGTTGTTTCCAGCTCATTGCAGGTCACTTCCCTTCATTCAGAAGTAGCCCTCCCATCAAATCAGAACCAGATTATATACAAGGGGAATATTAAACTTGATCCTCAAATGGCTGGGGAACCAAAGGAGGTGTCTGAGGGTGGGTAAAGTGAGCAGAACCACAATAGGAAGGAATCAGAGATAGCCCATAACAAAAACAACCAGCAAGATGGTGCAGTCCACATGCTGAAAGCTGCTCATAGATCAAGCAGAATAAGGAGGGAAAAGGGTCCTTCTTCAGACACAAGAAGGAGTTTCAGAGTAGCAGCCGTGTTAGTCTGTATTCGCAAAAAGAAAAGGAGTACCCGTGGCACCTTAGAGACTAACAAATTTATTAGAGCATAAGCTTTCGTGAGCTACAGCTCACTTCATCGAATGCATTTGGTGGAAAAAGCAGTTGACAGATTTCCACTCTATACGGCTAAATTCAGTGCCTTGCATAATGACAGGTTTCAGAGTAGCAGCTGTGTTAGTCTGTATTCGCAAAAAGAAAAGGAGTACCCGTGGCACCTTAGAGACTAACAAATTTATTAGAGCATAAGCTTTCGTGAGCTACAGCTCACTTCATCGGATGCATTTGGTGGAAAAAGCAGTTGACAGATTTCCACTCTATACGGCTAAATTCAGTGCCTTGCATAATGACAGGTTTCAGAGTAGCAGCCGTGTTAGTCTGTATTCGCAAAAAGAAAAGGAGTACCCGTGGCACCTTAGAGACTAACAAATTTGAAACCTGTCATTATGCAAGGCACTGAATTTAGCCGTATAGAGTGGAAATCTGTCAACTGCTTTTTCCACCAAATGCATCCGATGAAGTGAGCTGTAGCTCACGAAAGCTTATGCTCTAATAAATTTGTTAGTCTCTAAGGTGCCACGGGTACTCCTTTTCTTTTTAAGAAGGAGTTTGACACCTATCCGAGGACAGCAATTTCCATACTATTGTCTGAGTGAAATCCAGACTGAACTCAGTAAAGACGATTGTTACTGGGGAAAGGATAAGGGAGGGGAAAAAAAAAAAATCAGGATTCTTTGCTGAGCATGTCTTTATTTCTGTAAGTTAAGAACAAGAAAACAAAACTTTCCACAATAGGGTGCATGTGAGGAAGGGTGGACTTGTGTTTAAGGCACTGGACAGACTCAAGAGATTATTTTCCCAGACATGTCACAGAATCCCTGCACAAGACACTAGTCTCACTGTGTTTCCTGTAGCCAATTATTTTAGTTTATTGTTCATTTATTGTGCGATGTTACAATTAACTAAAATATATATAATCATTGTATGCCAAATAGATTTAAATTGTAGGATTATAAAAATATAAGATTGATCAGTGGTCAGAAGGGATAATTATGTATGTTATCTAAGTAAGTAGGGCTGAAACATAAGGCCTACAGGGTGAGGCCTGTGAGATTTTAGCTTAGTCATACTAGGCCATAGGTTTAAGGAATGCTTGACATAAATAAGTCTGAAGAATGACCCTATGCCGCAAGATTATAGGAAAAGAAGGGTTTCTTCAGGTATGTTGGCAACAAGAAGCAAGCCAAGGAAAATGTGGGCCCCTTACTGAATGAGGGAGGCAAGCTAGTGACAGAGGATGTGGAAAAAGCTAATGTACTCAATGCTTTTTTTGCCTCTGTTTTCACTAACAAGGTCAGCTCCCAGACTGCTGTGCTGGGCATCACAAAATGGGGAAGAGATGGCCAGCCCTCTGTAGAGATAGAGGTGGTTAGGGACTATTTAGAAAAGCTGGACGTGCACAAGTCCATGGGGCCGGACGAATTGCATCCGAGAGTGCTGAAGGAATTGGCGGCTGTGATTGCAGAGCCCTTGGCCATTATCTTTGAAAACTCGTGGCGAACGGGGGAAGTCCCGGATGACTGGAAAAAGGCTAATGTAGTGCCCATCTTTAAAAAAGGGAAGAAGGAGGATCCTGGGAACTACAGGCCAGTCAGCCTCACCTCAGTCCCTGGAAAAATCATGGAGCAGGTCCTCAAAGAATCAATCCTGAAGCACTTAGAGGAGAGGAAAGTGATCAGGAACAGTCAGCATGGATTCACCAAGGGAAGGTCATGCCTGACTAATCTAATCGCCTTTTATGATGAGATTACTGGTTCTGTGGATGAAGGGAAAGCAGTGGATGTATTGTTTCTTGACTTTAGCAAAGCTTTTGACACGGTCTCCCACAGCATTCTTGTCAGCAAGTTAAGGAAGTATGGGCTGGATGAATGCACTATAAGGTGGGTAGAAAGCTGGCTAGATTGTCGGGCTCAACGGGTAGTGATCAATGGCTCCATGTCTAGTTGGCAGCCGGTGTCAAGTGGAGTGCCCCAGGGGTCGGTCCTGGGGCCCGTTTTGTTCAATATCTTCATAAATGATCTGGAGGATGGTGTGGATTGCACTCTCAGCAAATTTGCGGATGATACTAAACTGGGAGGAGTGGTAGATACGCTGGAGGGGAGGGATAGGATACAGAAGGACCTAGACAAATTGGAAGATTGGGCCAAAAGAAATCTAATGAGGTTCAATAAGGATAAGTGCAGGGTCCTGCACTTAGGATGGAAGAATCCAATGCACCGCTACAGACTAGGGACCGAATGGCTCGGCAGCAGTTCTGCGGAAAAGGACCTAGGGGTGACAGTGGACGAGAAGCTGGATATGAGTCAGCAGTGTGCCCTTGTTGCCAAGAAGGCCAATGGCATTTTGGGTTGTATAAGTAGGGGCATAGCGAGCAGATCGAGGGACGTGATCGTTCCCCTCTATTCGACACTGGTGAGGCCTCATCTGGAGTACTGTGTCCAGTTTTGGGCCCCACACTACAGGAAGGATGTGGATAAATTGGAAAGAGTACAACGAAGGGCAACAAAAATGATTAGGGGTCTAGAGCACATGACTTATGAGGAGAGGCTGAGGGAGCTGGGATTGTTTAGTCTGCAGAAGAGAAGAATGAGGGGGGATTTGATAGCTGCTTTCAACTACCTGAAAGGGGGTTTCAAAGAGGATGGCTCTAGACTGTTCTCAATGGTAGCAGATGACAGAACGAGGAGTAATGGTCTCAAGTTGCAATGGGGGAGGTTTAGATTGGATATTAGGAAAAACTTTTTCACTAAGAGGGTGGTGAAACACTGGAATGCGTTACCTAGGGAGGTGGTAGAATCTCCTTCCTTAGAGGTTTTTAAGGTCAGGCTTGACAAAGCCCTGGCTGGGATGATTTAACTGGGACTTGGTCCTGCTTTGAGCAGGGGGTTGGACTAGATGACCTTCTGGGGTCCCTTCCAACCCTGATATTCTATGATTCTATGATTCTAAGAGGTACCAATGGGTGATATTGTGAAAAATTAACAATACGAGTAATTTTTTTGCTTACATCATACCTGGTAGTCACATTTTTCTAACACATACCCTAACTGCAGGTACACTATGTGCATAAATGCTAATGAGGTATAGTCAGAATCACATTATAAAAAAAAAGAGGGTGCCCAGATTAGGAAAATTAAGCTCCCTAGAGCAGATGTGGGCAAATTACAGCCCGTGGGCCACATCCGGCCCTCAGGACCATCCTGCCCAGCTCCTCCCCCGCTGTCCCCCCTTCCCTGCAGCCAAGCCGATGCAGAAGCATGTCTGGCTCTAGCCAGGCAGCACAGCTGCCAGACATGCTGCTCTGAGCGGCATGGTAAGGGGGCCGGGGGGTTGGATAAGGGGCAGGGGGTCCTTGGGGGCAGTCAGGGGACAAGGGGCGGTTGGATGGGGTGGAGGTTCTTGTAGGGTGGGGAGCAGTGGTCAGGGGACAGGGAACGGACGGATGGATAAGCGTGGGAGTCCTGGAGGCCTGTTGGGCGGGAGTGTGAATAGGCATTGGGGGGGCAGTCAGGGGACAGGAAGGGGTTGGATGGGGGTGGGGTTCTGGGGGGGGGGTGGTTAGGGTCAGGGGAGGTCTCAGGAGGGGGTGACCAGGGGACAAGGAGCAGGGGGGGTTGGATGGGGCATGGGACGTGGGAGGGGGCAGATGGGGGCGGGGCCAGGCTGTTTGGGGAGGCACAGCCTTCCCTACCCAGGCCTCCATACAGTTTTGCAACCCCAATGTGGCCCTCAGGCCAAAAAGTTCGCCCACCCCTGCCCTAGAGGAAACTCCTGCAGGAACCATCCCTTTACTGCTGATTAGCAAGGCAGCCATCAGACCTTAAGAATATCATTAAGAATGCAGGTATGACTATATTTGTAACTTGTGCATAGGTCTGTATAAAATTTCAATACATTTGGTTAATCATAACTTTAACTGTACCTTTAATAAAACTTGTAAAACAGACTAGACCTTAAGCTTTCATGAGCTACAGCTCACTTCATCGGATGCATCTGATGAAGTGAGCTGTAGCTCACGAAAGCTATGCTCAAATAAATTTGTTAGTCTTTAAGGTGCCACAAGTACTCCTTTTCTTTTTGCGAATACAGACTAACACGGCTGCTACTCTGAGAATAGACCTTATATTTGTAAGTACGTGTATGGTCACTATCCTGGGTCTTTGTGTGTTTCTTGAGAATAAATCTGAAGCAAATAGCAGAGGTGACTTTCACTCTGTTGAGCTTGAAACTGTCGACACCAGAGCCGAACCCACGGTAGCGTAGAACTGCATTACAAAATTCACTTTAAATAAAATAGAAGGCTATACTCAATTCCCATCTGTAAAGAATGGTCACTTACCTTCTATGAGAAGCTGTTGTCTGCATAGATCCCATTGTAGATACGCATGTATCCCACGAATGGGAGATCAGAATATTTGATCAGGAGTGTCCGTTGGACTGTGCCTGCACCATGCATGTCCTTGTGCCCCCTCTCCCCACCCAAGGGCATAAAGGGCAGAGCAGCTACTACAACCATCGCTCAGTTCTGTCACTAATTCAGAATAGCAGGGAAAGAGGCTCGCAAAAAGCAGGGCTGGAGGGTGGGCCATGGGATCCGGGAGGATGACGTGTCAAAGCAGGAAGGTCAGTAATTGTTTTCAGTTCAAGTACACATCCATGTGGATCTCTTCCTAGGTGACTGATGAGCAGTGGCCCATCTGGAAGGTGACACTGAGGAGTCCAAACCTGCACTGACTGAACCGTGACTGTGACGCTACCTAACAAATCTGGCATCTCATCTTGCCCCAGATCAAGGGCATAGCAGTTAACAGCAGTATGGGGCTGACTCCATGTAGCTGTCTTGCCAGGTTCAGATAGCTGAAGAAGGCAGAGAAGGCAACCTGTGCTCTACTGGAATGAGCTCTGATGTTTGGAGGGAGAAGGGTAGCAGCCATGTGATAGCAGATTGAAATATACTGGGTAATCCACAGAGGTATTCTCTGGGAGATGGCCTGCCCCCGAGAGGCACCAGAGATGGCAACAACAAGACAAGGGGTCTGTCTGAAGGGCTTTGTCCTTTTCCGATAATAGAACAAGGCTTTTGAAACATCCCCGGTGCGAAGTTAGTTTGTCCCTGGAGAGGAATGGGGTTTGGGAAAGAAAGCAGGAGATCTGACAACTTTAGGAAAAAACTGGGAGTGACGTCTCGCCACCATCTTCCCTCTCTGGAATGCTGAGTAAGAGGGTCAGCCATGATCAATGCAAGTCCACTGTCCCGTTTGGCTGATGTGATGGTGAACAAAAAGGCAGTCCTGCGAGTAAGGTGCTATAAAGAGAGAGGCTCAAAGGGGGCTCCATGGAACTTGTAAAGATAATATTAAGATTCCAGGTCAGAGGGGGTTCTTTGACTGGTGGATAAGCAAGTAGAAATCTAGACACTGTGGGATACAGAAAAAAACTGAACATGACTACATGGGTGAGGAGTATGCTGAGATTGCTGCAAGATGGACTTTGATGGAGCTGAACAAGCATCCAGAATGTTTCAAAAATGCAGAATATAAAATCGAGGATTTTAGGTACCAAGGCTTTCAATGGGTCATGGTTGTGTTGGGCTGCCCAAAATTAAAAATCCTTTCCATTTAGAGGAGTAAGTCTTCCTCATGGAGGACTTTAAAATTTGTTAGTCTCTAAGGTGCCACAAGTACTCCTTTTCCTTTGCAGTAGGATATCTTGTAGCGCAATCTCTGTCAGTAGCCCTCGGACAGCCTGGATACTGGCTGGTTGATACAATGATTTGTTATCTGGATGAAGTGTCTGGTAATAGGTTGTCTGTAAATCAGGGCTTTGGAGCAGAGCCCGGAACAGCTCCAGAGCAGCGAAGCTGCAGGTTTTTGCCTGGTGCTGGAGCGGATCCGGAGCACAACTCCCTTACCATGTGTAACTCAGATATTATGGTGCTGGAGTTACAAGGAAACCGACAAATAAATATGTCAGTAATCTGGGCAGCAAAGAATTATTTCCTCATGTGCAGTGCTGCACAGCTGGCAAAGCACACCCTGGGGGCTTGAGAGTTTAGCACCAAAGCACCAAGCCTTGGCCATTGTGGAAGGAAGTATCCTAGGCATAACCCAGTTTAGCTAATCCAACACTATGTTCTTTCCTACCTTCATAGAGAGGAGACGTGTCAAATAAATTTCAGGAATGGCCTTGGCTCGCTCCCGATCCCGTAAGCTTCCTCGCCTGTGTTTGGGGAGCTCTGGCTCTTCAGTTGGTTTTACTAGGTGCCAAAGTTTTATTCCACCCTCATCTGCATCTTCCAGCATCGGTGTTTCTGAAATATAAATACTACTGAAATCTCTAGGCTCCCCTCAGAGACTGGCCACGTTGCTCGGAGCCACTTGCCGCCCCAAGATTTCCCTGCACTAAGGGAACATGCAGCAAGATAGGGATTATGCCCAGGCCCTAGGTTTATTAACTGTGGGCCTATTAGCTATGGATTGCACCCAGCCCCTGTGGTTAGTAACTAGAAGATTCCAGCTCAAGCTGGGCTCTCCTTGCTGGCCCTGCTTCCTTGTTTTTAGGGGCCTCTGGCTCCCAGACACTTACAGAAGTCCCTGGTGCTGACAGTTTGGCTATCCTGTCAATACTAATAGTGAGGAAGGCCCAACACACCCAGTAGCTATTGGGGGTTACCATAAAGTTAAGTCTATTGCCTGGGAGAACAAAGTCCTAGCTTGCCAGCTTGTGGACTCTGAAACTATTTTATGAGGATGGAACGTTAAGACCTTAAGCATCAGACTCACTCTCTCCAGGGATGTAATCTTGATTCTCCCTGGGGATATGTTTGGTCAGACGTGGGACCAGAGCTACAGTTGCTCCATCAGGCACCTGTGTACAAGCAGAACTCGGGTTAACAATATTCTGCACATTTCTCCTCAGTGTGACAGGCAGACTTTATACAGTACAACAGCGCACCCACAATAAAGAATAGTCTCCTGGTTAGAAGAGGGGACTAGGACTCAGGACCCCAGGGTTCCATTCCTGGCTCTGCTACTGACTCATTCTGTGAGCCTGGTAACGTTTCTTCAACACTCCATGCCTCAGTTTCCCCATCTGTAGAAAAGGACTGAGGGTCAATGATGTCTATCAGGTACTTTGAGGCAAGGTAAGGGCAAGTTATTTTAAACATTTTTCATTCCCAGCAGCCTGATTCCAGCTCTGGAGACCATCATCTGCTATACTGGCAAGTAGCCCTTGTATTGACTTCAACCAGCAAGCCTGTCTCCTGCTGACAGAAGAGTTACACAATTGCAGGTCTGCAACATGGTGTATCGACAATGACAGCAGTGAGATACAGTCTAATGCAACCCAACTTCTACAACATTAAATAAAAGAAGATACTGAAAAAGAAGGAAAGAAGGGGGTAAGCAGTATAGAGGGAGAGTGACAGCAGATACTGTGATGAAGGGTGCATTTGACAGAGGATAAAGGAGAAGTGGAAGATAATGGTCCATTCTGGCCTTAGAATCAATTACACAGAGTGAAGTGTTGAACAGCACAGCTGCCATTTCCTAGCCCCACGAATTTTCCACGTGCCCAGAAAGGGACCCATTTGTCTAGCCATTTTTCCTCACATTCCCACAATCCTTGTGTGATTGCTGCTTGGTTCTTTGATGGTGACAAATCTATAGTAGGAGTAGGAAGAGGTGCACCAAAATTGCTTTCAATTGTGAGTGAAGGTAGGATTTGAGTCTTAATTTCCAGAGTCAAAGGACTTTGGCGCTAACCAACAGATCCACCAACCCTGCCCTGATTACAGCATCTCCAGAAATTAGCTTAGGGTTATATATTCAGACACCCATTTGCCTCCCCAGCATCCCTGGCTCACGTTGTCGGAGGTGGAGATGCTGAGAACAGAGTCGGTTACACTGACTGAACAGTAGTTCCTGTGTCAGGAGCTAGTCAGAGGCTTGACCACATCACAGTTGGGGATAGGAAGGTTCTTTAAATGGGATCAGGAGGGAGTCACATCTAGAAGCGGAGTGTATACTTGGAATTGAAAGGTCAGTGAGAAGGGGCAGGGAAGAAGAATGCTCAGTTCTGACCTTGTAGTGCTGAAGAGTGTTCAGGCGCTTCCAGGTCCCCTGAATGACTGAGGTCACATCCTCATCAGAAAGGATCAGGTGACCAGCCAGACCTGATCTCCACTCTACAGTCATCAAAACACAGAAAATAGAAAATAAAAAAAAATGTTTACTGTGAAAGTTGAACTGTCTTTAAAACTCTCTTGTATATTTCACTTTCAATAAGCAGAAACCAATGTCAAGTAAGATTAACAACATGCCAGAACTGCATCCGCAGTGCACTACATGAGTGCCGAAAGTTTAATCTCATAGCTGTTAGGAAATGCAGGGTTAAATTCCAGCAGCAACAAACTACCGCTTTGGATATGTACATCGCAATAATGTAACCACACAACTTCTATGCTGTAATACAAAACAGTACAAATGTGCAGCACGTGTTACAGGAAAAAGGTACGTTTAAAGGCCATGTCTATTAGGATTGTTGCTTACTATTTTATAACATTATTTGACATAGAACAGCAGATTATTGCCAGAATGTCTAGAACTTCACAGAAGATATGAAGATAGTTTCCTTGCCCCAAAGAATTTTAAATGAGTAAAGGCATCCCACCCACCCTGCTAGTGCAGACATGGGCATCTTACCCTTGCCTGGCACTTTCTAAGGCTGTGAGCACAGCAGCCTCTCTGCACAGGAGAGGGGCCCAACAACCTGTTTGAGCTGCTGCCTCCACCTTCTTTCCAACTGTCTGCATCCGTGGATTAATTGCTGCAATAGCAATGAATGGTTTGAATGAAGAGTGGAGTTCTAAGTGCTACAGAATTCAATATAGGGGAAACTCAGACTTGTGTTTTCAGCCTTCCTTGCCAATCTAAAACCTAAGCTTTCAGCATCGATATGGGATCATTACTCATTGGTAATTCTGTTGGCCATAGTCACCCTCTCCCTCCCTCCCTCCCAAGCAATGGCAATTATAGACAGGAAGATGGCTCCACATCCCAGAGGCTAGGAGGGATGGGAGAAGAGGGAGGCATGACAAGAAGTGTGTCCAGAGTAAGCTGCGAACACTGAATCACGCAATGCATTACTGAGCGAGAGCATGTCCTATGAATACAGCAGTGTGCAGATGCCCGACTGCTGCCAACTGAGAAAAAGGAACAAAAGAGGAGGAAAAATTGGAGAGCTCATCCGCCAAGAGCCCTGCATTTCATTAGCCCACTTAGGGCCAATCCTGCACTGCTGAAGTAAATGGGAGTTCTGCCACTGCCTTTGATAAGAGCTGGATTGAGCCCATAACCTTCTAGCACCTCTGCACCGTTCCCATGCTGTCCCCTACACTCTTAGTGCCCTCTCTCATCCCATATGCTTTTCATAAACATCCCTTTCCTCATTCAAATCCTTTCTCAAAGACCACCTTCCAATACAAACCTTCTGACAATAACCAGTCAGGCCCAGTAGCTACTTCTAATGACAAAGGTGAAAAGAACACAAGGTACCATGCAAACAAGAGGTGGCAGCAGCAGATTACAAGTATCCTCTTTTCCACCCCACTTCCTGCTATTATCCCTCTCCCCCATTGATCGTGTCACACTGAATCCAGACTAGAACGTAAACTCCTGGGGACAGGGATTGTCTTCATTCTCTGCTGAATGGACAGTGTGAGGCACACCAATGGCACAGGAGCCAGTAATTAGATAACCCCACTCTTCAACCTCATCACTGAGTCTTGGCATCAATGAATTGTGCTCACCAAGGTCCAGGGAGTCTGGGTCTGGACGGTGACAATATGGTGTTCCTTTATAGATCTGATCTAGGATTTTCTCTTTCACTTGTGTTATGGTGTCACAGTCTAGCACTTTCACAGAGACACCCTGAGAATCCTCTGCCTCTCCCACAGTAGCTTCAGTTTGAATCAGAGCATTTAAAGTCTGGGGAAAGAAAAGATAGCTGAAATGGCTGCATACGGTGAAGAGCCTGATTAACAATCACACCTGCACTCCCCTCCCCCCCAGTTACCCTTACAATTAGCAAACCACTAATAAGTGATTAATATTAATGATAAGCCTTTTACATTTCCAGACCACTGGGGAAGGGAATATCATGAATATAATGAGCCAGATTCTCTGTCCTGCTTCAGTGGCATGAAGGGCATGTAAAGCTGGTTCAGCAGGCTTCCTGAAGGTTGCCTTTATGTAGGGAGCCTCCTCAGTTGGAAAAGAGTTGCTGTAGCCTCTTGCAGCCCCTCCGCCTTCTCCCATGATTCTGCAGTAGATGTAGCCGGTGAGGAGGAGATGTGGCTAGAATACTGCTCTGCTCTGGCAGTCCCTGGCTCTTGGACCTCTTTAGGCCATCAATAGCAGAGCAGCTCTGAATTACACTGGGGACTATGCCAACCCCAGATCCTGGTGTAAAGCTATGGCTTCCAGTGGGCAGTGACAGGACACTAGCAAGAGGGTGGCTTTAGTCCTGACTCAGGGCGGATTACGACAGTGGTTCTCAATCTTTTTTCATTTGCAGATCCCTAATAAATTTCAAATGAAGGTGCGGACCCCTTTGGAAATCTATTGTCTGTATATATAATTGAATTCTGTTCACAGAATTTTCAGTCTAAGTCTTTTGTGGACCCCTTAGACATAGTCCCGCAGACTCACAGGTCCATGCACCACAGGTTGAGAACCACTGGATTAGGAGATGGTGTTTCATTGGTTCAGAACAAGGAGGGAAGAGAAGGCACAAAGAGCTGTGCAGTAGGGAGTTCTCACCAGAGTCCGGTACTCCAAGTCCTCTCGCAGAAGGCGGTTATCATTCAGGGTGTATTTGGCTTTTCCTGTCACCCAGTCCACTGGTCCCTTATCTACTTGGTGCTTGATTCCACGGAAAAGCATATACAGCGGCTCGCCAACAGAGTCCTGGCAGAGATAGAAAGAGGCTTAACTCTTGAGAGAAGTCACTTTCATTCTGCCCGACAGTGACCTCAGGTCTCAGAACATGGACCACTTTACCTCCAGGAGCATAGCCAAAGGTACCAGTCAACAAAACAACTCAAAGAATCCAAGTCAGAGGGTTTCATCCATCCCATCCCTGTTCCATGTTCAGGATAAACTGTCTGGTGGCTAAGGCACTGAACTGGAACTCATGAGACCTGGATTCAATTCCATGTGTGCCACAGCATCCCTGAGTGACCTGGGGCAAGACACCATGCCTCAGTTTCCTCATCTGTAAAATGGAGCTCTGTAGCCAGGTTCACTTGGGAGCCTGCATAGGCCTTGTGGGCAGGTTCTGGCTCAACCGTCCCCTGAAGTCTGGAATGGCCTTGCTAGGCAGTCCACAAGCCTAGCAGCTGCGTTATGGTCCTTCATTCCCCAGTGCTCCCCAGGTTCTCCCAGCCAGACAGGGGTACGGGACCTCTCCACCAGGTCCCACTGCAGGGCCCAAGGGGGAAGGGGCAAGAAGTGTTTCAACACCCTCTGGCCCATACATCAGACCAGCTTCCCCTGGGCCAACTCCTACCACCCCATTCTCTCTTCAGTTTAGGATGTGGTCACAGCACTCTGCCTCTCCCTAGCAGAGTTCCCAATGAGTCTCAACAGTTCAAACAGCCAAATGGGGACTTCTCAGTTCATGTCTCAGGGCCCAGGTATTCTTCATTGTCAGGAAGCAGGGGCCCCTGGCCAGGTCTTACCCACAGTCCAGACTCTTCTCCTGTAGGCTGCTCTGTCCCAGAAGCAGCAATCTGGCATCCTCCCTACAGACAGCCTCTCCTTCACTCTTCCCCTGCTTGACTGTCAGAATCCCCTTTTAAGCAGGTCCTCCATTTGGTGCATGCTCACCAGCTGCTGAGGGGTAGGGCCCTCTTGGCGCACAACCACTCCTTCACTCCCTTAGCCTTTGTGTGGGGTCTGTAAACCCCATCACAAGCTCACACCCGTTCCCTCCCGCACAGGCGTGTTGTGCAGATCATCCCACTAATGCGTGTGAGACACTGAGCTATTACAGTGTAAGGGCTGTGGTTGCCAGACAAACATGTGAGCAGGCAACAGTCCAGCTCAGCCCTTGGCTGCAGGCTTATTGACAAGTGCAGATGAGGGGGTTGATGAAGTGCTGGACGCTGTGAGCAACCCAGCTCTCCTTTCCTACTCTCTGCACACAGGGTAATTTGTGACACCATTTTAGCAGGTGCTCAGACTGCTGATCTATATTAATGCAGCAGGGTTGTGGCATTCTTTTAGTCTCCATTTCTCTTGGCTTCCCCACCCCTCCCATGGATGGAGAATTCTTACCCTTACAAAAGCATACAGACAGATGGACATCCAGTTGGTGAGCAGCTTCTCTACTACTGTTTCTGTCCTGAAAGAGAACCCCAGGCTGGTTACTGTATGTTACCCTCCACGGGGAGGCGCCAGAGCAGAAAGTGGGGTGGATGATAAGGATCAGGACATGCTTTCTAGGACCCCACCCAAGTACAAATTTCAAGGCTTCAGACTGAATGGGGAACAGAACTTCTGGTGTGTGAACAGTAAGGGAAGTAATTAACCTGCAGTCACAAGAGGCCATTAATGTCTCTACAGGCTGCCCAAAGGACACAAACATAAAACTCTGTGCTGTATCTCCAGCTTCCTGCAACGGGACAAAACTCACAACAGGGCAGTCAGGTATCTATGCCCCTCTGCTCTATCTCAGACCTATAGAAAGAATGATTTAGGAATAAAAGGACCAGATCTCTTGCAAGGTACCAATCATGCCACTAACTCATTGCAGAGCGGACAGGGTTTAGAAAAAGCTCAGTGTTGGCCTAACAGTGGTCCCACTGAAATCACAGGCTAAACTCCCAACAACTTTAACAGGAGCAGAGTTAGGCCAATGCTGAACGCTGTGAGAAACCCCACCCTCCATGAGGAAATATCCTATGCATGCTTCCCTGTAACATCCAGCAGCACCTGCTACAAAACCCTGGCGGGAAGCTAATATCTGGGAATTGGGAAGATGAGATCTGTCAAAAAATTCCCACTGAAACTTGTGTCTCTCCAGATGGCTCACTGCACACCTCCTCATCCACTCTATGGCAAAAATGCCTCCCTAAAAGCCTTGGTTCCAGCCGCTCCCTCACACAATATCATACAATATTCTATTCAACCCCCCCAGTCCCAGAATCTCCAAAATGCTATATAAACACAGTATCACATATAAATCCACAGTCCCAGTTCCCAGCTCCCCACAACATAACACAATATCACACAGACCCACATCCCAGCTCCTCCCCTACAATATCTCACACAGACCCACAATCCCAGCTCCCTGCCCCCCACATCACCACACACAGAGATATAGGGAGATTTCAAGGTACTTCTTGTGTGAAATGACTCAGCAGCAAAGGGGAAGTGACCTAGACAGAAGAGGGAGCACAAATTAAATGTCACCTCTAACTGTTGCAGGAAGGGACCAGAAAGGGATAGGATTAGAGCGGCAGAAGTCAGAGGGCAGGAAGCTGGTGGGTAGATGCAAGTCCCTGGAGAGCTTTGAAAACCAGGGAAACAATTCAGAATATGATTCAGAGATGGGCAGGAAGCTAGTGAAGGGGCCCAAATGATAGGGGTGCCATGCCTCTGCTTCCTTGAGAAAAAGCATCTGCCCACAGTGTTGCAGATCCAGTGACATTTAGAAAGTGATAAGCATCCATAAAAAGGGGATTGTGCTTGACAAGACAGGAAGGGGTATTAAGATTGGCTAAGGGCTCAGCATAGCCCAGGGCAAGGGGAGATAGAAGAATGACCACATGGTAGAGAAGCTGAAAAAGGGAAATGGGGGCAGAAAAAAGGGAGTTCAGTGTCTGGCATGAACTTGGAGGAAGGAGGATCGGCATGAAGGATTCTTGCTCTGTCTCATCACTGTCTACAGCTGGGATCTCTTATTTCTGTTGCCTCCTCTTTGGTAGAGCTTCATGACACCTACTGGATCTAGATCTGCTGCACAGCACATGGTCTCATTGTTACTACAGAGGGATTATGGAGCTCTCCTACAGCCAAGAAAAGTTCTGTCCAGGGACCAGCCATGACCAGGCTGAAGACAGTGGGACTATTACTGAATTACTCGCTCACCTCCGCAACATCAGCTTGGGGTTCTTGGCCACATACTGCTCAACGAGGTCATTCAAGAGAGTCTTTAGGATGTCAGTAAAGTACTCTAGCTTCCCATGCAATGAGACAGTGAGAAGGGATGCCACATAGGCCCGGTCCCTTGGAGAGAACGTGCGCTGGATTTCTAGAGTGTGGATAAACTAGAGAGAGAGAGAGACAAAGACAAAGATGAACGAATACTGTAATCTATTAAAATAGGGTAACCACAGCTATGGCCTTTCCCAGTCAGAGGTGCTGTGGGGAGTGTTGTAGATATGGGGAGTATCCACCTATTCCAGTCTCTTGCTTTCCATCAGGAGGCACTTTAAAGAATGCTGTAAGTGAGCTCACAGTCCCTTATGTCTCTCTTGGCAACAACTGCCTGTGAAATGGCACAGGAGCCAGTTACTGCAGGAAACTAAGGAAGGAATGTTACCTTGGTAAGGAAGAGTTTACTATTGAGGAGGTTGGAGAGCTGCACCAAGCCTTGCTCCACTGTTTGCCGCCGACACTCGGGCATGTCCAGGCCCCTCTGCAGTGGCGACTCACGGTGTCCTGGAAAGAAAATGCGTTCTGCATAGGATCTGTAATCCAGGAAGGGGATTCCGGTGCCAACGAGGTCACTGGTGAGATCCATCATCTCCGTCATCAAGTCTGAAAATAAAGGGAGCTTCTGTGTTACAAAGTTAGACGAAGAGAACGCGTGTCCCAGAGCGTGGAACATGAGGCTGAGGGTTGGGAGGTAACTAGATCTAATGGAATGGAATTGACAAAAGGAAACAGACACACTAAATATCAGTGAGATGCTTCATCCTGTGGAATCCTCTCCAAAAGGAAGGAGTGGAAGCCCTGTCATCTGGGGCATTTAAAACTAGACTGTTCGGAGCACTGGCAAACGTTCTGTAGGGAGCTCTCCAGCCCTGGCTCCTGGGGAGGGACTGGAAGGTCTAACAAGTTGTTATTGTTGTTTACAGCTGGGGGCCATCTTCTGGGTTTAAAAAAAGCAGAAAAAGCTCTACCAAGCAGACTAGTGATTACAAAAGGATGATGTTTAATAAAGGATTGGCCTTGTGTTTAGTCAGGCTCAATGGATAATAGGCGGTATCACAGGTCAGAGACGCAGTATTATAGCAGTCACTACAGCACCATGACTTTCATGTGTCTCATTGCTTTCCACCTCTATCTAGAAATCACTGTATTAGTCTCTCCTGTAGCTCCTAGTGTCCCCCCTTCCCCGTGCTCCTTACTGCTAGTGACAGAATTACAGTTTGTGGATAAAGGGGGACACTAATGATCCCATCTCTAGATTCTGATATTCCAGAGGAAGAACTGCAGAGACCAGTATGGGCCAAACTCTGTTCCCAGTTACACAAGTGCCACTCCACTGACCTCAAGAGCATGTGGGTAGCTGAGCAGAATTTAGCTATAAACTGTAACACACTGACATGGGAAGGTGTATGATTGTTCACACAGAGGCAGCTCCTGAGACAAGGGCCAGAGATAGTTCCCCAACTCTTCTATTTGCAGCTGCAGGGAAGGGAAGTTCTCTTACCTGTGAACTCCTTTTTGCATCTGTCCCGAACACTTGTTTCCAGATTTTCCAACTGGATTTGAACTTTCTTATAATCCCTTAGAGCCTGTTTGCTCTTCCTCCTGTAATGGGAAGCAGAGCTGGAGACCACCCGGCTGACTCACTGCAGATGGGATTTCCATCAGGCTGGGCTTAATTTAACATAATTTAGGTTTTGGTTTCTAAACTCCCCCCTGTCTACACATCTCAGGGAAAAATGTCCCCCCAAACTGTTCCTCAAACTGAGAAAAGGATGGGCCTTACCATGAGTGCTAAAGAACTGAGGGCCGGCTGGGCAAAAGGAGCTAGCGCTGAGCTGGATCACAAGTTGGGCGTGAGGGGCCCATCCTCTTCGGAAGAATGGAGGAGCCTCTCTCTTTTGAGGCCTCAAACTCATCCTTGCTCTTCAGGAGATGACAAAATTCCTGGCTAATAATTCCAGGCTGCTCCAGACCAACCTGCTAACAACAGCATCCTACATTGCAACTCCCAGGCTGACAGCCTTTTTTAGACCAGATTACGTGATAATTTTCTGCACAAGAGCAACTCTCTTTTCCAGTTTCCGACTCTGTGTTATGTCTTATACGGAGGCAATCCTAAGTGCATCATTGGGGGCTTCCATACAATTCAACCATGCATCTAACTATAGATAAGCATTTTATTTGCAGCATTTTTTTGGAAATGAATTTAAAGTTTGTCTTCTCTTTCCATCAGCCCCTCAGGAAGATGTCAACTGTGGAGTTGGTAGTGGTGGCAACGGAAGGTCCGTGATAGTAAATCCACGTGCCCCAAGAGGGAGCAAAATAGGGGAAGGTATCTCTGAACACTGGATAGACCATAACACCCAAGAGCAGAGGCCAGTGGCATAAATCCTTTTGCAAACCCTCAGCTTACACTGGAAGTTATGTCTGGGGTTTACTTGCAAACTCTGAACTCCAGAGGCAAGTGACCATTCAGGTGGGAGTTCTGTCACCAAGGCCAAATCTGCACCCTCTGAAGTCCAATGGGAAAGCTGCAGAGTCTCATCCAAAGTAAAGAAAATTGAAGGACTAAATTAGGTCCCAAATGTAGAGGCCTAGTTATGCCCATTGAACATTCCTGTTGACAGTGATCAGGGTGCCCAAAGATCCTGCAGGTCATCACTGAAGGTATGTATACAACACAATCCAAGGTATGCTTGCAGCTCAGCTAGGAATACCCATGCTAGCTTTAAGCTAGCTGGCATGCTAAAAATAGCAGCCAAGAGGCAGTGGCACAGGCTTCAGCATGGGCAGTGCAAGACGCCCAGGGACCTGGGTACATACTCATGTTGCTGAAGCCTGTGCAGCCATGTCTTCATGCTATTTTCAGCCATGCTAGCGAGATTGCAGTTAGCCTGGGTATGCCTCCCGGATCTGCAATCATCCCTCCAGAGCAGCATAGACACACACTCAGGCACTTCTTACCTGTAGATGAAGACAATGATCAGGACAATCAAAGCAACAAAGGAGGCTCCAACACCCAAGCCAATCTGGGCCTCCAGGGGGAAGGTGAGCTGGCTCTCTGTGTCATATTGCACTCTGCCCAGCAGGAAGTTCAAATTCCCCATCTGCACCTGCAAACGAAATGCATGCCCAGGCAAGATCAGAGCGTCAGACTCTCCTCATCCTGCAGACTGAGTCATGGGCTCCAAGGGGAATGCTCGACTGTCTCGCCCTACCCCACACCACTACCAGCTCCACGAAAAGCACCTCTGTCTTCCCCTCCTTCAGCACCAATGCCTCAGTGTTCCTCTTCCCATCCCCCCACAACAGTGCCTCCATCTTCCTTTTCCCCACCACCATCAGCACTTGTCTCTTCCTTCCCTCCACACCAGAACCAGTCTTCCCACCACCTCTGTCTTCTCCTCCTCCCCCTACCTCCATTTCTCCCCTTTCCCCACCACCAGCACCTCCCTCTCCCCCTCCCCAATATCTCTGCAAAAAAGACCCGCAGCAGCAAGTCTCAAGGCACAGTCAACTGACTCCAGCTCACACTATGGAGCAAAAACTAGCAGCGCTGAAACCCAGGGAAAGGTCTCAGAGCCCAGGGAAGGGGGGGGGTCAGTTAACCCGGGCTCTGAAACTCAATACCATGGGGTTTTTTTTGCTTTGTAGATTCCCCCCACACACTAATTCAGTGTTTACACTCCCACCCCCAATGCTGTCTCCGCTGCTTAGCTGAGCTCTTACTGTAAACTCTGGGAGCGAGTCTGTTCCCTCCAGCTTTATGCGGTGCCGTGGAGCTGGCTGCTCGGATGGAGGTTCACAGTACAGATGATTCCTTGTCAGGGTTTTTACAACACAGACCCCTTCCCCAATCATGGCCACCACTTCCTCCTTGGAAATGGCCAGGTCCAGATTTTCCCCCTGGAATACAGGTGCAAAAGGATATCAAACCTGGGCCTCTCTGGGAAGGCAGCTGTGCATAACCCCTGACTTTAGAGAGGCTAACGGGATTTAACAGGCCAACCACCACAGGGCATGCTGAGAGTTCTACAAAAGCCCTATTAACTCCCTCCCTAGTCTCACCAGGAAGTAAGCTTGCCATCTGGGAGCAGGCAGCATGAAACCCTAAGATGATGAAGGTGCTATGCATGGTCAAGCATCCCCTACACTGGAGAGTCTGGGAAACCAAATTTGCAGATATTCAACATAAGAAAAGGGCCTGTCAATGGGATACAGAACTAGCTGGAATCTTTGCTAGATTAAAAAAATCTCATCCATCATTATAGGATGTCACTGTTAAAAATTTGTGCCTAATTTCTAATTGGAATGGGTCCGGCTTCAGCTTCCAGCCATTGGTTCTTTTTCTGCCTTTCTCTGCTAGATTAAGGAGCCCTTTAGTACTTGGTATTATTTCCCTGTGATGGTACCTATACACTGTAGTCATGTCACCTCTTAAGCTTCTTTTTGATAAACAGGTAGAGCTCTTTATGTCTCTCACTGCAATCTATTTTCTCGAGCTTTCTAATAATTTTTGTGGCTTTTCTCTGCATCGTCTCTAGTTTTTCAACATCCTTTAAAAAATGTGGACATCAGAACTGGATACAGTATTCCAGTATCAATCTCCCCAGTGCCATATACAGAGATAAAATCACCTCTCTCCTCCTACTCACTGCTCCCGTTTGTACATCCCAGGTTCACATTCGTCCTTTTTGCACCAGCATTCCTCTGGGAGCTCAGGTTCAATTCCTTGTTAACTGGGACTCAGATTTTTTTCCCCCCCAGAGTCACCACTTTCCAGGATACTTTGCATTTGGCTCTATTAAAATGCATTTTGTTTGAATGGACCCAGCTTACCAAGTGATCCAGATTGCTGTGTACAACTGCCTTGGCCTCATCATTATTTAATACTCTGTCAATCTTTGTGTCAGCTGCAAATTTTATCAGTAGTGATTTTATATTTACTCTCCAATCACTAATGAAAATATCAAATAGCACCAGACTTAGTAAAGACCCCTTGCAGAATCCCACTATAAAACGTCTCCCATTAAATAATGATTCCTCATGACTACTACAATTCTTATATGTGCTTTGTTGATATTGTATGGTGCTAATTTTTTAATCAGAATGTCACGGGGTATGAAGTCAAGTGCTGTAAAAAGTTTAAGTATTACAGCTTTATCAAGCAAACTTGTAATCTCGAAGAATGAAATCAGGTTTGTTTGACAAGAACTATTTTCCATAAAATCATGTTGACTGGCACTAATTATATTCCTAACCTTTAATTGTTAATAAATTGAATCCCATATCAGCTTTTTCATTATTTTTTCCAGGACTTAGGTCAGCTTAACTGACCTATAGCTATCTGGATCATCCCATTTGCTCTTTTTGACTACTGGCACAACACTAGCACTCTTCAGTCTTTCGGGATTTCCCCACTATTCCGACATTCATTAAAAATTAACATCAGTGGGACAGAGATCTCCTCAATCATTTCTTTTACAGTTCTTGCGTGCAAATTATCCAGGGCTGGTGGCTTAAACATGTTTCATAGAATCATAGAATATCAGGGTTGGAAGGGACCTCAGGAGATCATCTAGTCCAACCCCCTGCTCAAAGCAAGACCAAACCCCAACTAAATCATCCCAGCCAGGGCTTTGTCAAGTCGGGCCTTAAAAACCTCTAAGGAAGGAGATTCCACCACCTCCCTCGGTAACCCATTCCAATGCTTCACCATCCTCTTAGTGAAAAAGTTTTTCCTAATATCCAACCTAAACCTCCCCCGCTACAACTTGAGACCATTACTCCTTGTTCTGTCATCTGCTACCACTGAGAACAGTCTAGACCCATCCTCTTTGGAACCCCCTTTCAGGTAGTTGAAAGCAGCTATCAAATCCACCCTCATTCTTCTCTTCCGCACACTAAACAATCCCAGTTCCCTCAGCCTCTCCTCATAAGTCATGTGTTCCAGTCCCCTAATCATTTTTGTTACCTTCCGCTGGACTCTTTCCAATTTTTCCACATCCTTCTTGTAGTGTGGGGCCCAAAACTGGACACAGTACTCCAGATGAGGCCTCACCAATGTCGAATAGAGGGGAAAGATCACATCTCTCAATCTGCTGGCAATGCCCCTACTTATACATCCCAAAATGCCATTGGCCTTCTTGGCAACAACGGCACACTGTTGACTCATATCCAGCTTCTCGTCCACTGTAACCCCTAGGTCTTTTTCTGCAGAACTGCTGCCTAGCCATTCGGTCCCTAGTCTGTAGCGGTGCATCGGATTCTTCCTTCCGAAGTGCAGGACTCTGCACTTCTCCTTGTTGAACCTCATCAGATTTCTTTTGCCCAATCCTCTAATTTGTCTAGGGCCCTCTGTATCCTATCCCTACCCTCCATGTACCTCTCTTCCCAGTTTAGTGTCATCTGCAAACTTGCTGATCCACACCATCCTCCAGATCATTTATGAAGATATTGAATAAAACCAGCCCGAGGACCGACCCTTGGGGCACTTCACTTGATACCGGCTGCCAACTAGACATGGAGCCATTGATCACTACTCACTGAACCCAACCATCTAGCCAACTTTCTATCCACCTTATAGTCCATACTACTTTAACTTGTTGGCAAGAATACTGTGGGGGACAGTGTCAAAAGCTTTGCTAAAGTCAAGGAACAACACGTCCACTTCTTTCCCCTCATCCACAGAGGCAGTTATCTCGTCATAGAAGGCAATTAGATTAGTCAGGCATGACTTGACCTTGGTGAATCCATGCTGACTGTTCCTGATCACTTTCCTCTCCTCTAAGTGCTTCAGAATTTATTCCTTGAGGACCTGCTCCATGATTTTTCCAGAGACTGAGGTGAGGCTGACTGGTCTGTAGTTCCCACGATCCTCCTTCTTCCCTTTTTTAAAGATAGGCACTACATTAGCCTTTTTCCAGTCGTCCGGGACTTCCCCCGATCGCCATGAGTTTTCAAAGATAATGGCCAATGGCTCTGCAATCACATCCGCCAACTCCTTTAGCACTCTCGGATGCTGCGCATCCGGCCCCATGGACTTGTGCTCATCCAGCTTTTCTAAATAGTCCCGAACCACTTTTTTCTCTACAGAGGGCTGGTCACCTCCTCCCCATGCGGTGCTGCCCAGTGCAGTAGTCTGGGAGCTGTTTATCCCTAGTAGATGTTGTTTACCATTTTCTTTAGTTACTAACTAACTGGAAAGTACTTCAACATCTTCATGTGATACGAGTACACCATCCTGTTTCTTTCCAAATATAAAACAGACAAATTTATTGAACACTCCTTTTCATACTCTGTATGCAGCTGGCCTCCTCACCCAGAGTCTTCTTCCAGACAGTTTTATTCCACAAATGCAAAACCTCAAACACAAACAGTTCCCGAGCCCACCCTACGCTACAGCTCCCAGTGGCTTTTCCCCTTTGCCTCTCTCAGAGCCTACTGCAGGAGTCTGTCTCTCTCCTGCCGCTCTTCAGTCCTCCTCCAGACCATCTGTCTGAAAGTTACCCTTCCACAGCACCTACCAGAGAAGTCAACTGCTCTTCTGCAGCTTTCACTACTAACTGAGCTCTCAGTAGGCTCATCAACCGGGCCTGAGAATTGAACAGGGCCACATGATCCCTAGCCAATCATAACCAACTTGGAGAGCTGTGATATGGCTGTGAAAAAAGCTAATGCGGTTTTGGGATGCATCAGGAGAGGCATTTCCAGTAGGGATAAGGAGGTTTTAGTACCGTTATACAAAGCACTGGTGAGACCTCACCTAGAATACTGTGTGCAGTTCTGGTCTCCCATGTTTAAAAAGGATGAATTCAAACTGGAGCAGGTACAGAGAAGGGCTACTAGGATGATGCGAGGAATGGAAAACTTGTCTTATGAAAGGAGACTTAAGGAGCTGGGCTTGTTTAGCCTAACTAAAAGAAGGTTGAGGGGAGATATGATTGCTCTCTATAAATATATCAGAGGCATAAATATAGGAGAGGGAGAGGAATTATTTAAGCTCAGCACCAATGTGGACACAAGAACAAATGGGTATAAACTGGCCACCAGGAAGTTTAGACTTGAAATCAGACGAAGGTTTTTAACCATCAGAGGAGTGAAGTTTTGGAATAACCTTCCAAGGGAAGCAGTGGGGGCAAAAGATCTATCTGGTTTTAAGATTCTACTCGATAAGTTTATGGAGGAGATGGTATGATGGGATAATGGGATTTTGGTAATTAATTTAAATATTCAGGGTAAATAGGCCAAATCCCCTGAGATGGGATATTAGATGGATGGGATCTGATTTACTATAGAAAATTCTTTCCTGGGTATCTGGCTGGTGAATCTTGCCCATGTGCTCAGGGTTTAGCCGATTGCCATATTTGGGGTCGGGAAGGAATTTTCCTCCAGGGCAGATTGGAGAGGCCCTGGAGGTTTTTTTGCCTTCCTCTGTAGCATGGGGCATGGTTAACTGGAGGGAGGCTTCTCTGCTCCTTGAAGTTTTGAACCATGATTTAAGGACTCCAATAGCTCAGACATGGGTGAGGTTTTTCATAGGAGTGGGTGGGTGACATTCTGTGGCCTGCGCTGTGCAGGAGGTCGGACTAGATGATCAGAATGGTCCCTTATGACCTTAGTATCTATGAATCTAAGTAGCTGATCTGTCACAGGCGAAGCTGGGCACAACTCCCCTTCAAGGGCAAGCCAGCTCATGATAGCATCATGAAAAGTTATGCAATCTCCATCTAGTAATGGCCCTATACCATTGCTAAGATTTTTTGTTCCTTATATATTTAAAAACCCTTTATTGTCCTTTACCTCGTCAGTCATGGATTCTTCCCTGATGTCTTTAGCTTTCCTATCAATTTTCTACACTTCATAACTTCAAATTGCTATTGATTGCTGTCTATTTCCCCCTTTTCCCATTCATTCTATATTGCTGTTTTATTTCTAATTGCTCTCCTCAAGCCCCATAGAACCCTCTAGCAACAATGCATGGCGTTGACAAGCTATGCATATAGCACAGGGCTCTTTTTTGTTGCACTCCTTCTCCAGCTGTTAGGCAATTTCTCATTGTGTGTCATATTGTATCTCATTTAGGCTGTAGGCTAATAAAAGCAGGGACTGCCTTTCTTACCGTATGCCAGTGAAGTGCCATTAAGACCTATGTCACTGCCAGGATATCAGAACAGTCCCAGGCCATCACCTAGGAAGTAGGTTTATGTGGTGTTTATTGTGATTTTGAGCTGGTTGTAGCCTTACCTCCACAGAGATGACACTTCCTGGCTTGTGCCGATATGGTTTGGCAGGGTCCTCAGCATTCAGGGGTTTCAGGATTGGATTGACTTCATAGGAGAAGGGTGTGGGATGCAAGGACTTGAAATCAAAGCTCAGATTATCCAGAATAAATTCCAGTTTGACCTGGACAATCCGCAACAGCAGGTTAATGGCCGGAGTTTTACACAGGATAAGGTAGGAGGAGTTAATGAGACACAGTTCTTCAAACTAGGAGCAGAAGGGAAGACAGTCAGGAATCTGAAAGAATAAGTCAGCCTCTATTCTAATGCTTCTGCTCCCCTGTGGCATCCCATCACCAGGGATCTGTGGGACAAGTGTAAAGCAGAGCACAGTGATCCCCTGCACTCATCCTGTCTAGGTGCCATCCCAGTCACCCATCCCAAATGCAGAGGACAAGTCTGAACTTTAAGGGACTCTCCAGGTGATTTTAGTGGTCTCCGAACTCTTCTCAGCTGCGTGGAGCACCTGGAATCCCCTTGCCAATAGTCCCTATATTTAAAATACTACAGGGCTGGTAACAGGGCATTCCCCATAGAGAGCTCTCAGATCTAGCATTCACAGCCCCATTGATTTGACAAAACCTGTTTATTTACTTTCGTGGCCAACTGCAAAGACCATCTGTTCACTGGGGTTTTCTGTGGTTCAGCTACCTGGGAGGCTGCATACCTCTAGGGGGCTGAGGATGCTGCCGCTTTGATTTATCAATGATTTTTGTTACCTTTGTTGCAATGTTTTTACATTTTGTAAACATGGCAAAAAATTAATATCTAAATATATCAAATAGCCTCTGTTCACCCACAGAATTCATATCCACAAATAAAACCTGTCCAGAATGATAGGGAAATATGGCTTTCAATAAAGCATAAGAATTGTCACAATGGAGCAGACCAATGGCCTGACCGGTCCTGCATCCTGTTAGATGGCAGTTCAGGATGTAACTAATATACCCAGAGAGATTCACCCCTTGGTCACGAGGGCTTTTTAAATGAGTATAATAATAATGCACCACCACCTATTTCAGAGAAAAGTGGCCACCTGATAATGCAATCTGTCAAGTGAGCAGTATGATTTGGCAGGGGATGGGCAGAGGTGACTAGGTGAGCATTTCAAAGGCACTGGGGATGTGCACCAAGCCTCCATTGCTGCACGTAGAGCACATGTGCAGCAGTGGACATCCAGCTCAGTGGTGTGCTATGGCTACCAGGCTGTTAAATGAAACCCTACCACTTTGGAGCCCCTACTGAGATGGACTCCATACAGTCTTAGACACTAGAGCAGCTGCTCCACAGGGACTCTTCTTCTGGGGTAGTCCTAATGGCAGATGAGGTGCTGTAAATGACAGATGGAATTGAGGGTATAATAACTTCATTTAACTTTGGTTTTGTTGTCGTCTGTGTGGGGCAGGGCCTTGGTCCTGCTAAGGCAGAGCCGCGCTAGGACAGGGTAGAGTCTGTTTTTGTGGGGGCACTGTGCAGCCAGGCCTCACAATGTAACTGTAGATTTCCTCATGCCTTCTGCTGCTGTCATGTTGTTTCTGTCTCCCACACTGGAACTTTCTGCACAGGCTCTGGGGAGAGATGGAATTTGGGAGCTGGAATTTTACAAAGTGGGGAGGGGAGTGTTAAACTTTGAATCTGGGGGACAATGTTTCACCAAGGAAGACCTTTTGTTTCTCATGTTCACTCTTAGTTTGTAGGACCCAAGACAGCTATAACAAGGGGCACAAGAGCCTCTGACATAGGTGGTCTCTGGCCATTAGGTCAGTAGCACTGACAGAGGCCTTCAGCCTCAATTCTTTTGCATGCTTTGCCAGCACAAAGGTCAAGATACCTGCTGGATGCTGCACAGGGCATTCTGTGGGCACTCAGTTTCTGGCATGATCCTACGCCATCTCCCCAGCCCTCGCCGGCGGCGTTCTGACGGTGAAACCGTAATCCGGATCTTTGGATTTTGTACAACATCTAGGTTATGTCCATGAACTCGGATCACTCTCCCACCACTGCAACACACAGAAGCAGTCAGAGTCACCTATTTAGTCACTATTTAACAACCCATAAGCTGCATCATCCCCAACCCATGGCTGGTGCCAATGTTTGTAGGCCATGCATCCATCTGATGGCTCAATGCACAAGTCTGGACTCACTCTACCCAGATGCTCAGATACTAAGGTGATGAGTGCAGTAAAAATACTTCGACATCCATACAGACACGGTTAACGCTCCGGTACCTGCTGTGGGAGTGTGTGGGCATGCATGCATGCACAGCTCTCAGTATCCCTGATGCCCTGTGGGAAGAGTGGTGCACTTTCAGTGCCAGGGGTGCATCTCTGAGTACCTGAGGAAGCTCTTGGCTGGCTCTGCAAAAGTGATATTGGGATCCAGAGTGTATTTGAAGAGGAAACCCTTTAATCTCCGTTCCCTGTGTCCATATTTGATAGTTACTGGAAGCTCCACAGACATGTTACTGGGGCTCGTCTGACACTGTAGCTGATTCTCCTGCACCTCCGAGAGACTAAGAGACACACGAAGGAGAGACCAATAAAAGGTTAAAACATCCTCTGAAATGCTGCACCTTCATTTTGCTGAAAGCGCTCCAAGCACCCCCCAGCTTGCTGCTCAGGTTTAACGCCCACCTTCTTAAAGGCCTTGTGTCCCATTTACTACCCTTACAAACAGGAGCACTCAAGACAAATGTCTGAGCTAGCCATCATTGCTACTAGAGTGAATGGCTGAAGTGCTTTCTAGTGAGAAGTCTGGGCCAAACCTGAAGGGAATGGTGCATGGCAGTCTGTTTACACTTACAATCTGCAACTACACAGCAGCTCTTACATGTGGCAAGGGAGGTCTCCAATTAGAACGCTGATCTCACTGGGGCGCCCAGTCAGCAGCTTGGAGCCCAGCAGGGTCAGGCAGGTTCCTCCAGCTTTAGGGCCTTGAGATGGAGCAATGGACTTCAGGTCTGGGTTCTGAATGGAAAGAAAAGAGAAATGAATAAATGAGGAACACTTCGCAAAAAAAGTGAAGGAAAGACATAGTAGAGAGACCCTGATAGTGAATTCCATGTGCTCTGAGCCTGCGGCTTGCACGTTACAACCACACATGTATCTGGCTGTGTTCTAGCAGCTCTGCTATTAATGAATGGAAGCAGCAGAGAGGGGGATTAAGGTTACCAATAGGAAACACTAGCTGTGCACCAAACTCTCTCTACAGGTAATGAACAAAGATGAACACTGCAGGGTACAGAAATATCAGCCTCAGACATGAGTCTGAGATTAACTGTTTAAACAGACTGCAATAACAGTGATCATCAAGTAAATATGCTGACTACAATCTAGTGGATTCCATCTCCAAAACTGGATGTAAAGTGGACGTGTACCCTTTGGAGATAATCTCCAAAACTCACTTGTCTGTAGTGATCGACTCCCAAGCTCAAGTGAAGTGGTAAAGGTGGTTGCTGATGGGAGGAAGGTAGGTGAATTGGTGCAGCTGCTAAGGCTGAAGACAGTAATTCAGGCCCTCAACCAGCCAGTCAAAGTTGCTGCTTGGAGGAAGAAAGATGTGAGGTGGAAGGCTGAGAGGTGGATGGTTTCCTACTCTGGAATTTGTCTCTTTTGATGTCATTCATACAGTCACTGGAAGGTCAAAAATTGGGCAGGATGGGATCTCTGAACCATTTTGGACTTGCTAAATGTTCTCTTGTAGACAAGTGTATAGGTCCCAAGAGAACACAAAATAGCCTTAGAGTCCTTTAATGTGCACAGAGATTTATCCGTGGTGTCCGCAAACAGTTTAGACCCATCAAAAGGAAGGTCCTCCACCCTATTTTGGACCTCTTTTGGAAAGTCAGAGAGCTGGAGCCAGGAAGCCCTTCTCATAATAGGCAGCAATATCAAGGAAGGCTTGTAGAGATGTTCTGGAAAGTAGCTGACCCTCCACAATGACTGCCTAGAATTGCTTTCTATGCTCTGCTGGTAGACGATCAACAAAAGAATTCAGTGACGCTGACAAATAAGATTCTCTACCAAGTACATCTAGATGCTTATGGTCTTTTTCATGAGGCATGGATTTAGCATAGTGCTGCCTTCCAGGGAATATTTCTTATCCCCTTCCTTGTAGATTGGTGGAATAGTAGCTGGGGTATACCAGACAACCTTCACATGGTCCAAAAGGGCCTCGTTGACAGGCAAAGCGATGTGGGCAGATGAGGGTGAATGAAGGATATCAAGCAATTTACAATGATGTTCTTTAATTTCCTTAAGAGGGATCTGCAAGGCGTCAGCAATTCTCTTGATCAGATCCTGGAACTGTTTAAAATCATCTGCTAAGGATGGAGGAGGAGGCATGACTGCTTCATCTTGAGATGAAGAGGAGATGTTGGCTGGAGGAGAGACCTCTTCATCAGCTCTAGCTTCCTGCTCCTCAAAGGTTTCTTTTTGAGGATCAGATCTCCTAGAGAGGGCAGACGATGATGGTTGCTTATCTTTGCAATGGGTGATGCTCAAAGCCCTGGAAAGTTGTTGGTGAGAGGTGCCCAAGGGTCCCAGTATGGCCCAGGAGGTGGTGCATAAGGCATAGGAGGGGGCATCCATGGGCGCTCACAGCAGCAAGGTAGTGGCTACTACCTTGTGTCACGAGTGGTCATAGCCTCAACAGAGACTTCTGGAAAGGAGGCCTCTATATAGGTGAGGCAGAAAGCACTAAATCAATATTTGGGATATCAAGGCAAGGTCTTCATCAGAATCCTCTTCCTCAAACTCACTATGGAATGGTGGAGTGCTTGGAGAAATCTGAGGTGAAACTATTGGCACCAGGTGAACCTCCAGCGATCTTGATGTCCGCGGTACCAAAAATACGTCAGATGAGCAGTGGAAAAATCAGGCACCTCAAATACATCCAGGTCATGGAGAAAACAAAACTCCTGCAGTACCGAGCATACTATCAGTACCAAATCCATGGTCTGCACCAAGGAAATAGTGGTCAAGGAAGCTGATGGTACCATAAGTTACAGTCATTCCGAGGGAAGTGCGGTCAGAGCCCGAGTGGGCCTCTTAGTGGACCAAAGGGGCAAGAGGAGCTCCTCTGCTTGCTTGGTACCAAACTGTACCAATGGTCTCTCCAGGCTTGAGACTTTGTTGTCTTTCAGTCTAGCAGTGCCCTGAGTACCTGAGGAACCAGCAGCCTGGCGTGTACCTGATTGGGGTGCGGATGGTGCTAAAGTAGCTGAAGTCACTGAGAACCTAGGCTTTTTCAAGGTAGATTCCCTACCCGGTGAATTTGAGGCAAAGTCTTGGAAAGACTTATGAGAGAAGTCTTGCTTCTTCCTCTTAGATACCCTGGAGGAGTGCAGCTCAGAGATAGTGGAAGTAGCGGGTTTGCTCACAGACTGGTGTATGGGGGGAGGGGAGGAGAGGAGGTGGAGGGGATGACAGACAGTCCCTGGGCATGGGTCAGTAGCCAGGGAGGAGACAGAAGTTAAACTTCTGGGCAATATGCGATTTCCCGAGGCAACAGATGCACCAGGAGTGCCCATCACTTACTGTGACTGCCTCCGGGCATGATAGACAACATTTGAAACTGGCAGAACCGGGCACAGCCTCCCAGTGAACAAGAAACATCTTATCTACTAACTAATATTTATCTAAAAGGGCAGAAAACTCTTGCCTGGAATCCTGATGCAGCGAGTCTTTAAATTTTGCCATAGAGTCCCACATATTGTCATCATACCTCCCAAGCACAGCTTGCTGGTTAGAGATACGAAGCTGTAATCCATCCACTGAATAAATTTTTCCGCCAAACAAGCCTAATTTTTTTGAGTCATTTTGTTTGGAAGTAGCACTTGCCTGACCTTGTCTGTCTCTCTCATTGGTTGCTAGGGACCCAGAAGAAGGGTGAGAATATAAGTATTTGTACCCCTTGGCCGGCAGGTAGTATTTCTTCTCTGCCTTCTTTGAAGTGGGAGGGAGAGAAGATGGGGTCTGCCATAGGGCTCTGACCAGACCCATAATGGCCTTGTTGATGGGTAGGGCCACTTTAGATGCTGCAGCCAAGATACCAATGAGGTTATGCAAAGACTCCTTAACTACCTCGATCTCTAGCCCTCAGTTAGAAGCTACCCTCTTTAGAAGATCTTGATGGGCTCTAAAGTTATTTTGTGGCAGCAAGCTGCTCGCCCCAAGATGGCTTCATCTGGGGAGGAAGAGCAAGAGGCCTGAACCGGAGGTGAAGCTTCCTCCTCTTCTTGTGCCCCTATTACATCCCGTGGGCCCACGTCTTTCGTGTTGGTACCAGATTTGGTACCATAGTTGGGGTTGGGTGCCAAACAAGTAGTGCTGGAGCCCGCCTCTTGGATGCACCTGAGTAGGACCGGTGGGATGGCGGTCCCAGTATAGAGGGAAATCCCCATGGATTCCAGGCCACTGGACTTGTATAGGCCATTGTCTTACTGGCCAGGTGGGGCAACCTACACTAGGTTCTGAAGGGATGTAGGATGGGTACTGGCAACAGCTCTCAGGATGGGATGTAGGGTTCCACCTCAGATTCTGAAGAAAAGTCCTCCTCAGATGACTCTGAGGGATCAATACCCTTCACTTCTGCTGGTCGGTGCTGAGAGTCCAGGAACCAGTACCATATTGGGGATGATGTCAAAGTTGATAGAAGGGCCAGTTTGTCTCTGGCTGGTACTGTGGGCCCTGGTGTCAGGTAAGAGCTCAGAGCCACATGCTCCCTTCTGCTTGTAGTGCTCATCAGAGCCAGGGGTTGCCACAATCGGGGTTGGTGGTACTTGGAGTGACAGTAAGTCCCTGGCTGCTGCAAAAGCATCCAAGGTGGAAGGCACTGTGATCCCGCTAGTGCCGTGATAACTTCCTGGTGTCAGCAGGGGGTCCCACACTGGACTCAATGACCCATAGAGTGAAGTCAATGGTGCTGCCAGGGGACCAGAGGTGGTAGAGTGGCCCAAAGCAGGTCACACTCTGCTGCCCTCCCCTTGTTTATCTTTTCTTGGCACCAGGGAGCATCCTCTCTGACTGCTGTATCTTATGCTTCTTCCTCAGTACTAGAGATGGAGAACAATGCCAAGAAACAGCTGGTGCTAGAAGGGTGCTTTGCAAAGAAACTGAGGTGCCTGGTGCTGAATCCAATTGGCTTGGCTTCAACACCGGTCTAAGTGCAGCTTCCTTTAAGACAGCCCTCAGTCTAGCCTCTGGTCTTTCTTTGTATGAGGCTAGAAGTCCTGACAAATCTGAGAGCACTCACATACGTGAGCCTTTCCCAAACATTTTAGACAACTGTAGCGTGGGCCATTCACCAGCAAAGGCTTGCCACAGGAGGCACAAGGTTTGAAGTCTGGGGACTGAGGCATGCTCAGCCCCAGACACGAAGGGAGCCCCCTATGCTAAGGGCGGGGGACTAACTATCTACCATAATAGTATTTACACTACTACTAAACTAAGACTGATAACTAACTTGGAGAAAACCACTGAATAACGCCTTGCTGAAGCAAGAGGAGTTGTTCCAGCGACCATCCCAGGTGGTAAGAAGGAACTGAAAGGGTGCAGGGCCAGCAGTGCTGCTTATACTGGTGCATAAACACTCAGCACCAGAGGGCGCTAGAGCCAGCCAATGAATACCAATAAAGGAAAAATCTCCAATGACTGTGTATGTGGACCGCACATACCTAACGTTTAATGGATATTAGCAAGTACATCAAGAAGAATAAATGTTTTCAGTCCTACGTGTCAAGGCTAACTTCCCTAAGATTACCAAAGATCAGTGTCTTTTTTGTGGTAAGCAATGCATCCCTGCGTTAAACTATAATTTAAAAAAACATTGATTATTAAACATTTTCTCGAATATATATCTACACAATTGTTCTACGTTTGTCATGTTTGGTTCCATTGTGTTTGTGGGAGAAAGGGCTTTTGACCTAACTCGAGCCATGTCCCATGACACTATCATCAAAATTTGCATCAACCACTGGACCTGGAGCTGGGAGGGCAGTGAGTCACCCCACCCCACCACCACCACACTGCAGAGGGTGACACCATTTAAATTATGATTCTGTAGATTTTTACAAATCCGATGACACCTCCCTGACCTTCCTATCACTAACTTGTCCATGGAATGAGATTTTACTACATTATACAACCAGGCTATAAGGCAAGCTTTCTGTTTGTTGGATCTAACTCTCAGCTCTGTTACTCATCCATCATCATTCACCCAGTCAGCACCTCACTTCCTCTTAGATCAAGCTCCTTTGTAATAGGATAAACTATTTCTGCCTCACTTCAGTTGGCGCCTCCAAGCTCAAGACCACCAGATTTCCAGCTACCACAATGCAGCAGCTCCCAAAGTTGTACTGACCTGTACTGAAAGTATAGGTCCTCTATTTAGTGGAGAAGGAAAGCTAATAACTGATGACATCAAGAAAGCTGATGTGCTTAATGCCTATTTTGCTCCAGTCTTCACTAAAAAGGTTAATGATGATCAGATAGTCAACACAATTAATATTAACAACCACAGGAAGGAATGCAAGTCAAAACAGGGAAAGAACAGGTTAAAAATATTTAGATAAATTAGATGTATTCAAGTTAGCAGGGCCTGATGAAATTCATCGTAGGGTAGTTAAGGAACGGGCTGAAGCAATCTTGGAGCCATTAGCAATTATCTTTGAGAATTCCTGGAAGAAGGAAGAGGTCCCAGAATACTAGAGAAAGGCAAACATAGTACTTATCTTTAAAAATGGGAACAAAGAAGGCTCAGGGAATTATAAACCAGTCAGCCTAACTTCAATACCTGGAAAGATACTGTAGCAAATTATGCAACAATCCAATTTGTAAGCACCTGGAGGAGAATAGGGTTATAAGAAATAGTCAAGATGAATCTGTCAAGAGCAAATCATGCCTCACCAATTTAATTTCCTTCTTTGACAGGGTTACTGACCTATTGTCTGGGGGGAAGCAGTAGACATGATATACCTTGATTTTAGTCAGGCTTTTGACACAGTTCTGAATGGTATTCTCATAAGCAAATTAGGGAAGTTTGGTCTACAAGATGACATTACTATAAGGCGGGTGCACAACTGGTTGAAAGACCGTACTCAAAGAATAGTTATCAATGGTTTGCTGTAAAATTGGGAGGGCATATCTAGTGGGTTCCTGCAGGGGTCAGTCCTAAGTCTGGTACTATTCAATATTTTCATTAATGTCTTGGATAATGGATGGAGAGTATGCTTATAAAATTTGCAGATGACACAAAGCTGGGAGGGATAGCAAGCACTTTGTAGGACAAGTTTAGAATTCAAAATGACTGACAAATTGGAGAATTGGTCTGAATTGAACAAGATGAAATTCAATAAAGACAAGTGCAAAGCACTTCACTTAGGAAGCTAAACAATCAAAGGCAGTTACAAAAATGGGGAAACTATCTAGGTGGTAGTACTGGTGAAAAGGAACTGGAGGCTACAGTGGACCACAAACTCAGTATGAGTCAATAATGTGATGCAGCTGCAAAAAACCTAATACAATGCTAGGGTGTATTCACAGGAGTGTTGTATGTAAGACACAGGAGGTAACTATCCTGCTCTATTCAGCAATAGTGAGGCCCAGTTGGAGTACTGTGTCCAATTCTGGGCACCACAATTTAAGAAAGATGTGGACAAATTGGAAAGAGTACAGAGGAGAGCAACAATACTGATAAAAAGCCTTAGAAAACCTGACCTTTTAGGGGAAAAAAAACTGGGCATGTTTAGTCTTGAGAAAAGAAGACTGAGGGATAAATTGATAACAGTCTTCTAATATGCTAACAGTCATTATAAAGAGGACAGCAATCAAGTGTTCTCCAAGTTCACTGAGGTATGACAAGAAGTAATGGGCTTAATCTGCAGCAAGGGCAATTTAGGTTAGATATTGAGCTCTGGAACAGGCTTCCAAGGGAGAATGTGGCAGTTTTTAAAAACAAGTTTGACAAACACCCATTAGAGATGGTCTAGGTTTATTTAGTCCTGCCACAGTGCAGGCACTGGATTTGATGACTTCTTGAGGTCCCTTCCATGCCTACATTTTTATGATTCTATGACCTACACAACTCCCACGCTCCAAGAGAATCTGTGAGCAGAGAATAGCAGTGCAGCTGCAGTCTTATGGAAGCAGTACAAGAGGGGTTTGAACTGAGATGTTACCTGATAGGCAAATATGTGCCTAGAAACTCCATGTCCTCCTCCAAGTACTTCCACTGCAATGTGCCCAGATCTCTCAGCCCAGCTCCCACCGGTGATGCACACAATGCTGCAGGGAAATCAGAGGACAAGGTCACTGTAGGGGTCACCTTTTGGGATGCAATGCAGACCAGTGAGAGGTTGTGTCACTGCTTGTCCTGTAACCCTGAGTGCCTTAAACTGCTCTGCTGCTGGAGCTCCTGGCCTGCATGCTCCCAGCCAGCATCTAAGCATACACTAAATGTCGTGTGTTGAGCAGTCCAGCAGCCTGCTTGCCACACCACAGCCATACGTTAGTCTCCATCAGCCTAGATTACTACTCGACAACTGACCCCAACACACATCCCAGTTCTGAATTTCCCCAAAACCATCTGCCCTGAAATGTCCAGCCTTCTGCTGAACTAAGGTCTGTTGCTCCTTTAAAGAGAGAAAAGCATAGCAGTTTGTTGCCTTAATTGGAGTTAACAATCACTTCAATTAAAAAAAGCTGGGTTGGTTTAGATCAAAAATAAAACAAGTTTATTAACAAAAGAGATGGGTTTTAAGTGAATTCAAATACAAGGAATAAAAACAAAATAGTTTCATGCAAATAAAAGTAAGATACACTTCCTAATGGCTAAGACTTAACTCATCAAGGTACAGCTGGGTTCAAGGTAGATTTTTTTTTTTCCTTTCTTTCTTTCCAGCGTGGCTGACTCTCTCAGTCAGGATCTTCCACAGCTGTATAAGGGTACTTGTTTTCATTGTGTTCCCAGATGAAAGATCTTTGCCAAAGCAGGCTTTTCATAACTCTGTCCTACTCCTTGACCCATTTTTTTTAATCGATTCACACAATTTATACACACATTCTCTATGACTCATCTTGTCATTCATTTTGAGGTTTCTCATTTTTGTTCTATACACTTCAGGAGTAATCTGATACCTTTGCAATACAGCCTTTTAAAATTCACCATATTTCAATGCTTGTTCAAGTTCCATTTCATTAATTACATTTAAAGCTTTCTCCCAGAGCCTACTAATGAAAATTGGGACGACTTGTCCTCTGGATCCTTATGCATCTCATGTAGCCTTTCAAAAGTGGTCAAGGATTCTTCAATACAGTCCGCTTCCTTTGTATGCAGGACACAACTTGTCCCAGCTGGGTGTTCCTTGGGGGAAAGAGTACACCTGTGGGCTGTGGAATTTGTCCATGCCTTTCCATCATGTCCAAGTTATATAACCTCTCCTCTCTTTTTCCAGGGCTTTTTTGTCTTTCAGCTCTATGGCTTGTTGGTGGGCAACTGCTTCTGCTTCCAGGTCCTGCCTGTGTACCTCTTCTTGCTCTTTGGCTTCTACCCTTTTCCCATTTTTAGTATTCACGTTCTCTTGTTGTTCTGCTTCCCATTTCTGAAGTTCTCATGCTGCATACTCAGCCTCTCTTTTTAGGGCTTTTTGCTCCTTTCCAGTTCAGCCAACTCTAGCTTACTGATTGAAAATGAATGACAGTGAAACAACTTCCTTTGTTCTATTTCCCTTGCCCAAAATAAACAGAAAATAATAAAACTGTAACCTTTCTTTGACTGTTCCCAGTCTTAACACTTGAGAATCACTTAAAACTGTTTTCCAAGTGTAACTGTAAAACTTCAGTCAAAACAGCAAGCTGTGTGTAAATCCTGCCAGCTATGCCATTGTGACATTTTGGGGTTCATCCCAGACCAGTGGGAAGTTGTATCACCACTTGTCCTGTAACCCTGAGTGCCCCAAAATGCTCTGCTACTGTAGCCACTTGTTTGGGTGCTCTCAGCCAACACACAAGGATGCACTAACTGTCTGTGCGTAGAGCAACCCTGGTCCAGCATCTCTGACTCCAGCAACCTACTTGTTACACTACTGCCACACTCTGGGCTCCACTAGTCTTGGTTACTAGTAGCCCACTGACCAACACACCCCAATCCTGAATTTCCCCAAAACCATCTGCCCTGATGTGCCCAGTCCTCTCCTGGAACATTCAGAGGACTAATAAGGTTTGTTGCTCCTTTAAAGAGACAAAAGCACAGCAGCTTTTTGCTTTAATTGGAGTTAATAATCACTGTGATGGGATCCCTGGGGTGCAGCCTGGGACTGTGGGACCACTGTGCCCTCCTGAACCCTCTCCAGCCTGAGCTGTCTCTCACAGGCCTTGTAGTGACAAGCAGCAAACCAGGCACTGTTATCACTCAGCATGTGGAGCCCCAACACCCAGCTTGATTGCATGAATGCTCCCAGAGCCACACATGAATCACACAGAGAAAGGAACCAAAGCCAAATACCCCTGCTCCCAGCACTGTACCCCAGAAATATACCGCCTTGCTCTGCTCAAGATAAGCAGTTCAAATTTATTAATTGGTTCATCACTTCATCAATGGAAAGTGAACATACACCAGCCTTTGTAAAACCTGAGCACATTTACTATTCATTTCAGGCAAACTCACTGGTAAAGATAAACAATAAAACAGGTTTATTGGCTACAAAAGATAGATTTTAAGTGACAGGCAAAAAGTCAGAGTTAGTTACCAAAATAAAATAAAATATAAGCATGCAGTCTAAACTCTCAATCCTATTAGACTGGGCAACATGTAGATTAAGCAGTTTTTCTCATCCCACTGGATATTGCAGTTCATAGTTCACAGATTTCACCCTTGAAATCTGGGCCAGTCCCCTCAGTTGGAGTCTTCAGAGTATCCTTGTTGCCTGCAGTGTAGGTGGGTGAAGGAGAAAGGTCAAGCATGGGACTGCTGTGTTCTATTTTATACCCTCAGTACATGTGCTTGGAAAACACAAGTCCAGGCATGTCTGGGGGGCATTGCTGAGTCTCCAGGCAAGGTTGAGCAATTCCTCTGGTGTGGCCTTATGCAGGTGAGTCATTGAATTGTAGCTCCCTTGCTGGACAATAGCCGTTGATAGTTTTTTGACACCCACTCGGATGCTCGTTATTTTCCTTGCTGTTGCCTTTGGGAGCTAGTATCTGGCTGATTCCCTAACTTTCAGCATGTTTAAGTGACAACCATACAACACAATTCTCAAAATTTCATATGCATTAATTATATACATAAATGGATAGAGAAATTACTTTCAGCAGATCATAACCTTTCCTTATACCTTACAAGGCATGCTTTATATGTAAGATCACGATTATATAAAAATGAGGAATATGGGGGTTACAGGACATCCCTCCAAGGTATAGAATGTCACAATCACTTGAAGGAAAACACGGCACTGGATTGATTTAGAATAAAAGTAAAACTAGTTCATTAAAGAAAGAGAAAGGTTTTAAGTGAGTTCAAGTATAAAGTCAGAATGGCTCCAAAAAAAGTGAAAAACGCTTTCTAGTGATTAAGACTTAATAAAGCCACAGTCATGGTTCAAGGTTCAAGAAGAAATGGTTGTAGGTGATAATCTTGGCTCAAGTGATCATGAGCTAATTCAGTTCAAACTGAACGGAAGGATTAACAAAAATAAATCTGCAACTAGAGTTTTTGATTTCAAAAGGGCTGACTTTCAAAAATTAAGGAAATTAGTTAGGGAAGTGGATTGGACTGAAGAATTTATGGATCTAAAGGTAGAGGAGGCCTGGGATTACTTTAAAATCAAAGCTGCAGAAGCTATCGGAAGCCTGTATCCCAAGAAAGGGGAAAAAATTCATAGGTAGGAGTTGTAAACCAAGCTGGATGAGCAAGCATCTTAGAGAGGTGATTAAGAAGAAGCAGAAAGCGTACAGGGAGTGGAAGATGGGAGGGATCAGCAAGGAAGGCTACCTTATTGAGGTCAGAACATGTAGGGATAAAGTGAGACGGGCTAAAAGTCGAGTAGAGTTGGACCTTGCAAAGGGAATTAAAACCAATAGTAAAAGGTTCTATAGCCATATAAATAAGAAGAAAACTAAGAAAGAAGTGGGGCCGCTAAACACTGAGGATGGAGTGGAGGTTAAAGATAATCTAGGCATGGCCCAATATCTAAACAAATACTTTGCCTCAGCCTTTAATAAGGCTAAAGAGGATCTTAGGGATAATGGTAGCATGACAAATGGGAATGAGGATATGGAGGTAGATATTACCATATCTGAGGTAGAAGCGAAACTGAAACAGCTTAATGGGACTAAATCGGGGGGCCCAGATAATCTTCATCCAAGAATATTAAAGGAATTGGCACCTGAAATTGCAAGCCCATTAGCAAGAATTTTTAATGAATCTGTAAACTCAGGAGTTATACCAAATGATTGGAGAATTGCTAATACAGTTCCTATTTTTAAGAAAGGAAAAAAAAGTGATCCGGGTAACTACAGGCCAGTTAGTTTGACATCTGTAGTATGCAAGGTCCTGGAAAATATTTGAAGGAGAAATTAGTTAAGGACATTGAAGTCAATGGTAAATGGGACAAAATACAACATGGTTTTACAAAAGGTAGATCGTGCCAAACCAACCTGATCTCCTTTTTTGAAAAAGTAACAGATTTTTTAGATAAGGGAAATGCAGTGGATCTAAGTTACCTAGATTTCAGTAAGGCGTTTGATACCGTGCCACATGGGGAATTATTAGTTAAATTGGAGAAGATGGGGATCAATATGAGCATCAAAAGGTGGATAAGGAATTGGTTAAAGGGGAGACTGCAACGGGTCCTACTGAAAGGCGAACTGTCAGGTTGGAGGGAGGTTATCAGTGGAGTTCCTCGGGGATCGGTTTTGGGACCAATCTTTTTATTACTGACCTTGGCACAAAAAGTGGGTGTGCGCTAATAAAGTTTGCAGATGATACAAAGCTGGGAGGTATTGCCAATTCAGAGAAGGATCGGGATATTATACAGGAGGATCTGGATGACCTTGTAAACTGGAGTAATAGTAATAGGATGAAATTTAATAGTGAGAAGAAGTGTAAGGTTATGCATTTAGGGATTAATAACAAGAATTTTAGTTATAAGTTGGGGACGCATCAATTAGAAGTAACGGAAGAGGAGAAGGACCTTGGAGTATTGGTTGATCATAGGATGACTATGAGCTGCCAATGTGATATGGCTGTGAAAAAAGCGAATGCGGTTTTGGGATGCATCAGGAGAGGCATTTCCAGTAGGGATAAGGAGGTTTTAGTACCGTTATACAAGGCACTGGTGAGACCTCACCTAGAATACTGTGTGCAGTTCTGGTCTCCCATGTTTTAAAAGGATGAATTCAAACTGGAGCAGGTACAGAGAAGGGCTACTAGGATGATGCGAGGAATGGAAAACTTGTCTTATGAAAGGAGACTCAAGGAGCTTGGCTTGTTTAGCCTAACTAAAAGAAGGTTGAGGGGAGATACGATTGCTCTCTATAAATATATCAGAGGGATAAATACAGGAGAGGGAGAGGAATTATTTAAGCTCAGTACCAATGTGGACACAAGAACTAATGGGTATAAACTGGCCACCAGGAAGTTTAGACTTGAAATTAGACGAAGGATTCTAACCATCAGAGGAGTGAAGTTTTGGAATAGCCTTCCAAGGGAAACAGTGAGGGCAAAAGATCTATCTGGCTTTAAGATTCTACTCGATAAGTTTATGGAGGAGATGGTATGATGGGATAATGTGATTTTGGTAATTAATTGATCTTTAAATATTCAGGGTAAATAGGCCTAATCCCCTGAGATGGGATATTAGATGGATGGGATCTGAGTTACCCAGGAAAGAATTTTCTGTAGTATCTGGCTGGTGAATCTTGCCCATATGCTCAGGGTTTAGCTGATTGCCATATTTGGGGTCGGGAAGGAATTTTCCTCCAGGGCAGATTGGAGAGACCCTGGAGGTTTTTCGCCTTCCTCTGTAGCATGGGGCACGGGTCACTTGAGGGAGGCTTCTCTGCTCCTTGAAGTCTTTAAACCACGATTTGAGGACTTCAATAGCTCAGACATAGGTGAGGTTTTTCGTAGGAGTGGGTGGGTGAGATTCTGTGGCCTGTGTTGTGCAGGAGGTCGGACTAGATGATCAGAATGGTCCCTTCTGACCTTAGTATCTATGAATCTATAAGGTAAGATTCTTCCCACACTCCTTCCAGCCAGACGGCTGACAACCCTCTTGATCAGGTTCTCCCATAAGGTCTAAAGTCCTTGGTTCCTTGTCTATTTAGGTGAAAGATCACTTGGGTTTTTTTGCCCCTATCTTTTATAGTCCAGTGAATGTTTTAAATGTATCCTTCTCAAAGTTCAGTGCCCCTGCTCTGAGGAAAGGTGCCATGGAGTCTGTTGGAGACGGGTCCATGCTGGTTTCTTCCCTGCTGGTGCTTTTTACAGTGCAAATTGATCTATCCCTGTAGCCTCCAATATGCCAATGACTGGCAACTTGACTGTGATTGCACCTGGACGGAGATGTTAACCTTTCCTTTGCTTGAAAAAAATCCTGTTTATTCACTCCTCATACTGATCTGGTTCAAACTCATTTTAGTCCCATATTTCCTATCCATTTATACAGTCCTTTGGGCGTTTGCCACACACACGCCACGCAAGAATATTAATGATCGGTGTGATATTGGCTTTCCAAAGATACCTAACATGACACCTATTTGATACAGATTATGTCATAAAGTGAATTGGAGTACACTAAACTGATCAGGCCCGCTGATACTCGATACCTGATACCAGTGAGTCCCTTGCCCTCTGGCATTGGGATGCCCTTAGGGTCACAGTCGGGCAGAGGGTGGATTAGGACCTACATGCCATCTGCACAACACAATCTGTTCTAAATCTTTAATTTAACAACCAATTTAACAACCAAGGTCCCACTTCCTTGACAGTTCATAGATGGAGATGTAGGTTCTAATATAGCTGGGAATTGAGGCATTAATGGCCTGGGATGAGAACCAAAGCCTTAAACTGGCAATGGAAACAGCCTGGAAGCCCTTAGTGGGATCAGAACAGAGGGATGATGGCAGGGAGGAGACACACAGCTGTGTTTGTGTCACCTAGAATCTATCCATTGCTTTCTTTTTCAACTTCAGATACAGTGAATCACAGACCAGTGCATGGATCACAGTGGCCAGGTCCTCGCCCAGGAGGAAAAGGTGGAGTTTTCTAGTGAGCTGGAGGTGAAAGAAGGCATTTTTAGTACTGAAGCTACCTGCCACATAGACTCAATAATGACTCAGACAGCATGACAACTCTTTGCACTGCTCTGGCAAAATGGGGCTAGATGCTTTCAACCGAAGGTGAAGTAGCATACCAGCTAGCTCTTCAAGTCGTTTCCCCATCTAACTAGCATCACTTCAATCTTGCCTGTGTGTCAGTAACAAGGGGTCTGATACAGGGTGTCTGTGACAGCTCGCCACAAGTTTTTACTAGTCCTCTAATAGTAAGTTAAAGTAAAACTAAAAGAACTGGCCCTTTAAATTTCAAACCAAAACTTACTGGGTGGTCGCACCATTTAAGCGAAGGTGTGCCGGCTGTTAGGACCAGGACCAAGACCCTGGGTTAGGCCTGTGGAGCAAATCTTCCAACTTAGGTCCACCCAGCACTCCCCTTGAAGCAGGCAAGCCTTAACTTATCTGGTGGTTCCTGATTGGCTATGCCCTCCATTCTATTTGATCCCTGTAACAGGATGGCTTTCCTGTGGGCTGGAGAGCCTGAGGCTAAGCCAGCCCTGATTAGAAGATGAGCCCCATCTGAGGTGAATCTGGGATTCCAGTATAAACAGCAGCAGGAAGCTGCAGGTAGGAGTGCAATTGAGTGAGCAGCTGAGATGAAACTGCCAGAGGCAGGAAGCCTGGTGATAAACTGGGGAAGCTCAGGAGACCATGCAAATCTGGTAGAAGGAGTAGCTATGAGGAGCAAGTGTGGCTCCTCAAGAGCCCTAGCCAGACAAAGCCTGGGAGTGGGAGTTAAAGAAGGGAAGATGAACTGAAAAACTGTTTGCTTTGGACTTTTGGATTCTGTTCTTGTGACAAACTCTGTTACCAGCCTGAGGAGAGCTGGGGAAATTAAAAGATTGAATTTAAAAGGTCACTGGAGATTGCATGAGTTCTTAAAGGAGCCCAGAAGAAGGGGAAATAGAGGTGGGATGTCAGTTATAATCATAGAATATCAGGGTCAGAAGGGATCTCAGGAGGTCATCTAGTCCAACCCCCTGCTCAAAGCAGGACCAATCCCCAACTTTTTTTTTGGTCCCAGATCCCTAAATGGCCCCCTCAAGGATTGAACTCACAACCCTGGATTTAGCAGGCTAAAGCTTAAATCACTGAGCTATCCCTCCCCCCATGAGTGACATAGGGAGGAGGGGATAAGAGTGACATAGGGAGGAGGGGATAGCTCAGTGGTTTAAGCATTGACCTGTTTAAACCCAGGGTTGTGAGTTCAATCCTTGAGGGGGCCTTTTAGGGATCTGGGGCAAAAATTGGGGATTAGTCCTCCTTTGAGCAGGGGATTGGACTAGACGATCTCCTGAGGTCCCTTTCAATCCTGATATTCTATGTCCGCGAGGCTCCTACCAACGAGGGGGAGCCATCATGCTACAATCCCTGACCTGAGTATAAGGCCTCTTGGCAAGACATTACTAAATGCCGCACAGAATCATCTGATAACATGCAAGTGCACCTCCTGCCCTGTGAGCCCTTCGACTGGCGCTGGAGCAATGGCTGACAGCAGGAGTTCCCACGGCCACTTCCCAGAGGATCTTACTCGACTCCCAGGGGTAAGGGAGCTGCTGACTCAGATGTAATTTTAACAGTCCTTGCCATGTTAAGAGGTTACTCAGACATTCTGCTTTGCTCTTTGCTCCACCTCCCATGTCCATTCAGTTCTCCTGTCCCTGCCCATGGTCCCAGATGCCTACTCCCTCACTATCCTCCTGTGTTTGTTGCCACACTCCCTGGTTCCTTTCTGCCTGCTCCCCTGATTATGCTTCCCAGCAGCCCTGCGCCCCTGCAGCCTAGGCCTCCTCTCACCTGCCCGTGTTGCCAGCCACATTCTTATGGCCCCCTCACCTGGTCCCCTAGACATACTGTCCAGCTACCCGATTCTCTTCTCTTCTGGCTCCAGTCTCTTAAGGTAGATCTTGTTTCCCTTCCTCCTTCTTCTTTAAAGATGCCTCTAGAGATCTTTAGACTCCAGTTTGTGACGAAGAGCCTTGATGTAAGGACCAGAAGCCAGCATCATGTGCCCTGCCAGCCATTTGCTGGCCACCAGCAAGTGACCTGGGGCCCACTAGGGCTCCATGGAAAATAGTTTGACTATCTCTGGCTGAGAGCATTTTGCCATCTGAAAGCTGCCTCATTTTCACCCTGGTTTTGCTGGTAGGTGGAGGTTGTCATTATGATGATGCTCCAGCTCTGTTTGGAGGTTGTGAGCAGGAATAAGAATCATGGTCACCTCCATCAACACTATTTCCATATTAAGCTACCTGTTTCCTGTGGTATGAGACAGTATTTTTATGCTCAAATAAATTTGTTAGTCTCTAAGGTGCCACAAGTACTCCTTTTCTTTTTGAGAATTTTTTCAGTTGTGCAACTTGCACAAGCAACAGCCTTTTCTATCTTGTGATTACCTTGCAACAGCAACACCTGGCCTTGGGGTCACATGGTTTATTTAGCAGGAGCAGCACTCCTCTGGCACTGGCAGCTTGTTCAGAATGTGGCAGCATGATCTGCTCACTGGCTTGAGTACATGTGACCAAACTAAACCGCCTCAGAGCTTTTTACATTTGATGCCTATAAAGTAATGGATTTACCATAGGCCCACTGGTCTTTCAAGCCCTTAGAAGTAGGCCCTGGCTGTATCTCAGACTTCCTCTTTGAGACTCATCTTGACAGGTTGTACCTGGCACCCTCTCCCTATAAGGAATCCCAGTGCCTCATTTCAGATTGTCAGGTAATGAGGTCTTTGCTACAGAGGAGCTCACTCCCCATTCACATTAGTCTCAGCCTCTTGCCTCCTAAAATTGAACTAATGCCAACAAAGGTGTTTTGGTTTTTCTTGGAGGACATTTCCCTCCTTTTCCTTCCCTGTTTTTCAGATCGTGTTTATTTCAGTCTGATATTTTTATGAAGACCGTATCACACTAGTTGTTTTTGTTGGGAGTGATGAATGCTAGGGGTCAGGCCTCTTTAAAAACAAACAGCTTCTGTTCAAATTCAATGCCCAAGTGGTGAGTAGGTGGGGAAAATTGCTTTACTCGGGTGTCACTGCCCTTGGGAAGGTGCAAAAAGCAGCTCAGTGTCTGGGGCAGAAGGTTTTGATCCAGGTTACCATGGCTAGGGAGGGGGTAGGACATTACCCCATTCTGATGTCAGTAGCCCAGTGGGAAACCCAATGTCTCATTCCCTGGGGGAGTTTCACAGATACTCTACCTGCTGGAGATTTCATATTCTTGAGCATTTACAGCACAAGGAATTCCTGCAACAGTAACAGTTTCTGCAATATCCTGATGTTTCTGGCCGAGGTTTGAACCAGCAATAGTGAGTCTAGTCCCACCTTCAACTGGTCCAGACAGGGGATAAACCTGCAAAGATACCCAAGCATATGTTCATTTCATAGCACCTCAGATGCAGGTAGCCTAATATGGTGCTGGACCCAAAACAGCCAAAGTTCTGTCCTCTTCCTAAGCTAGCCAAAGGAGACACTTTTTGCTGGCCAAGACTTGTGTCAGGTTCTCTTGCTATAGAGTAGCTGCTCTATCATCACAAGCAGGAAGGGCTACTCCTGGGGGAATTCTATGCCAAAAAATTAAAAATTCTGTGCACAATATTTTAAAAATCTGCAAAATTCCACATATTTTATTTGTCAAAATAATACAATATAATCAACTGGAGCCCCAGATGCCCGGGTCTGACAGCAGGTAGGAGTGCTCAGGGGGAAATCACAAATTCTGCATGAAAAAAATTTTGTGGGTAACATTAATTCTGCACAAATTCTGCATTGTGCAATGGTGCAGAATTCCAGCAGGAGTAAAGTGCTGTAAATGAGAGACCTAGGATCCATGCCCTCCTCCTTCCCACACTTTGGTCTTATCACTGATTTCCACAAAGGAATAATGCCATTAAATTCCCCTTTAGAACAGCTGTGGCAGCCCATCCTTTGCCTACTCACTGCTGCACTGACTGCTTCTCTGGGGGCTCTGGTGATGAGGAGCTATTATATAAGCTGTTATCTATTACGTGTATTGCAGTAGTGTCCAGAGGGTCTCCCATAGGTTCAGTGCCCCACTGCGCTAGGTGCTGCACAAAAACACAATCAAAAGACAGTTCATGCCCCTAAGAGTATATAGGATAAATTATGACAAGAAGCATCAAGTGGGTATAGCATGTAACTGGAGAAAGGACAAGGTGACAGCAGGGGGCACAGAGTTACACACACATACTCTATGGTAATCAGCAAGAGACAGGTCAAAATTATTTATTTTTTTAATAAACCAGGATTAATAATCATCTATGCTCCCTCTTCCATCCCTGCCAAGTCACTGTCACTTTGCCTTGTGCATCTTCGTTATTTCAGGCTCAGCTATCACTATGCTAATCTATCCCAATCACTGGGTTAGGACAGCAAGGGGATTCTGCTCTTTCGACTTCATCCCCAATTCCTGGATCCAGCAGCTTCCTGCATATTGGTTTCAATTGGTTTGAGGTATAAATTTGTTGTTTCTTTCATCTTGGCTACTACAGATTGGTTGCACTCTAGCACTTTGTGTCAGGCTCTCCAAACTCTCAATGCTGAAGAATTAACAGTGGGAGAGGAACTGTTGTTGCTATTTGGACTGTCAGTGAGGTTTTTTTGGCTGCTTTGTGGAACCCCCATTGCCCGAGTGCAGTAAAGAGTAGTGGTTACTCACTGAATAAATGAGGGGTGCAGGACACACGTCCGCTATCTCTTCTATGCAGGATCCTCGGAAGATGCAGTTGGGCTGCTCCCCTCCACACCACACACAGTTATACTTGGAGTCAGCCGTTTGGCAGCGGCTGCAATCAGAGTGTCCCATGGAGCAGTTATAGAGAGTTACTGCAGAGGAACAACATTCAAAAGGACATCTGTGAAAATCCCAACAGTGCACAGAATGACCCCAGCAACCAAGCATCTGGCACTAACAAACAAAACAACAACTCAGAGCCTGTAACATCCAGGCTGAAGGGCTGCCCCTGATTTCCCAGTGATGGGACTATTGTAGGACACCCTGAACACCAACAGTTTCAATTTAAATTTTTCCAGCTACCCCATGTTCCATTCCCTAAATCCCTCTTTTACTGGTGAGGTGTCACTCTCCTACCGTAGAGATCCACAGCGCTGTCCACTCGGAGGTGTTGCTTCCTCTGCACAAACACCACAGCACTGAATTCAAGTTGAGGTGCCAAGTAACTATACTGCAAAGAGACCAGAATGTCAGGGTATCAAATGGACCAAATGAGGCCTCTAACTAACTGGCTGAATAAACAGAAGTGCCTCAGTGCTTCACACATAGTTTAACACAAATAACTTGCCTCTTTCATTAAGAGACAAAGGGCCTGACTCTCAAAGATGGGCAGGGTAATTGCATATGTAAATGTGTGCATGCAAATGGCTATTTGTGTGCCTAACTGACCACCTGCAGATGCAAACACCCAAATGCATGTTCACATGTGTTTGTGCAAAAACTCACTACAGCTGAGACATCTGGTGACAGAACCAGTATGACTCACCTTCTCTGTGAACCTGGTCAGTGTTCCCACATGAACCAAAATGATGAGATCACTGATTAAGTAGAAGGTGATTACCAAGTCAACAAGGGGATTCAGCTCGTTAGCTGAGGATATTTGAAAGAGACAGCAAGAGATGGGGAGGGCTGGAAGGAAGGGTCAGAGAAGCTTAAGATCTCAGACAACTGTGATCTCTTCCTCCCCACCCCGCTTTGTGCCTTGGTAGTAGGGGAAAAGCTTTATGCTGTGGGGAACAAACACTTGTAAAATACATTGGAAATAAAGCACAGAACTTGTCACTGGTGTGCAGGAGGATTCTTTGCAGTAAGGAATCCAGGGTGAGGGAACCCCACCCTATGAGAACTGGGGGCTTGTCTGAGATCTTCTGCGCTAAGCAGTGGAACAACAAAAGGAGTTTCAGAAAATCTTTCTAGCATTTCAGCAGACCAAGCAACAAGCAGGACAGTCCTTGTTATCCTGACATGTGGAACAATAACAGAACCTACAACAATTTATCGCACAGCAAGGCGCAGGTGCAGCAGCAGCTCATGGAGAAGCTGGTGAATCCCATGGCAGGGAGTGATAACTGGGCGGTGGGTATACGACTGTGCAAAATGAGCCCAGCGGATGACCCTGATGCCTTTTTGTTGACATTTGAGAGGGTGGCATAAGGAGTAGGCTGCGAGAAGAGAGTATGGGCCCTCCAATTAGCTCTCTACACTTGGGAGAGGCACAAGCTGCCTATGTGGCACAGAGTGATGCACAAGCAGCTGACTATGATATAATAAAAGCAGCCATATAAGGCGGCTCCAAGGTGAAAGCTCAAATATCAGATACCTGGCAGGCTGACGTGATCGCGACCTTCCAGGAGAAGAGAAGGAGAAAGCAGGAAGCCAAAGGCTCAAAGGGGGACCTGTGAGCCATATCAGCACCAGATGCAAGTCCCATGGAGGAACAGGATCTCTGACATGTGGGTAGAGGCACTCCAGGCCCTGATATGGCTGTGATATCCTGAGAGAAAACCAACCTGCCCTCGAGTGGTGGGTGGAAGGCAGAGATGGTTGCTAGATGGACCTTGATGGATGAGAGTGACAAGCCCTGAAGCCTGAGGTGCAGGAGGTAGTCTAGAATGATCTGCAATGGGGCTCACTCGGGACATACCACCTTATTCGCCATCCAGCAGGTGAATAGCTTCCATTTGGCCAGGTAGGTTGCCCTGGTGGGGGGCTTTCCACTGCCCAACAGGACTCGTTGGACCTCGAACAAGCACTGCCGTTCTTGCACATTTAGCCACACAGCATCCAAGACATCAGATGAAGCGCTGCCAGGTTCAGGTGCAGGAGACTGCCATGGTTCTGGGACAACAGGTCCGCCCTGAGCAGCATCCGGAACGGGGTCGCCACCGAGAGATCTAGCAGAGTGCTGAACCAGTGTTGGTAGGGCCACGCCAGTGCTAAAAGGATGATCTTCACCCTGTCCTGTTTGATTTTCATGAGGACCCTGGGCAGCAACGGCACCAGAGGGAAAGTGAACGGAGTCCCTGTCCCTGCCTTGGAATGAGCAGAAGACATGGCATTTTCTGTTCTTCCTGGACGCGAATAGGTCCACCTGGGGAGTTCCCCACCTGCAGAAAATAGAACTGACCACCTCCGGGTGAAGGGACCACTCGTGGCGAGAGGAGAATGTCCTGCTGAGGTGGTCTGCCCAAGCATTCCTGGCCCCTGGGAGGTGAGCAGCCATGAAGCGGATGTCGTGCTGCAGGCAGAAATCCCTGATTTTGGTGTGCAGGGACTGACTGTGACTGAACGAATGGCCTTGAGTACTAAGATCGCCCACGGCTCCCCAACCCAGGTCCGAAGTGTCAGAGACAAGAGTCACCGACGAGACGGGGGCTGCAAAAGGGACTCCCTCCAGCACCAATGCGGGATCTTGCCACCATGTAAGGGATGACAGTACACTGTATCACCCCGATCACCCGGTCCATACTGTGCTGGTTGGGGACATAGATCGATGCCAGCCATGCCTGTAGGGGCCTGAAGAGGAGTCGCACGTGCCAAACCACATAAGTGCATGCTGCCATGCGACAACAGTCTCAGGCATGTAGGGGCAGTGGTGAGTGGTTGGACACACAGAGACGAGATGAGGTCCACCATGGCGTGGAACCAAGTTTCAGCGAGGAAGGCTCTGGCTCAAGTGGAGTCAAGTATTGCCCCAATTAATTCTATATGTTGCACTGGGGTGAGGGTCGACTTTTTGTCATTTATTAATAGGCCCAGATCACGGCAGGTGGAACAGACCAGATTGAGATGTTTCCGCACCTGATCCGAGGACTGGCCCCTTATCAACCAGTTGTCGAGGTACGGGTAATCTGGACTCCCCAGATCTACCCATGTAGAGTGTTTGTGAACACTGTCAAGGAAGATGAGAGACCAAAGGGCATCGCCGTGAACTGGAAATGGTGCTGGCCCAACACCAAATGAAGGAAATGCCGGTGCCCCGGGAATATGGAAGTATGCATCCTTTAAATCAAGAGTGGCGTACCAGTCTACCAGATCCAGGGAGGGAATGATGGAGGCCAGGCAGACCATACAAAAACTTTCTGAGAGACTTCCTGAGGCGTCACAGGTCTAAGATCGGTCTGAGACCCCCTTTTTGCCTTCGGAATAAGGAAGTAAAGGAGTAAAACCCTCTTCCTTCCATGTCTTGTAGAACCTCTTCCACTTCCACGAGGCTCACGTGGTTTTCAACCTCCTGAATGAGGAGTTGCTTGTGAGAAGGGTCCCTGAAGAGGGATGGTGAAGGGGGATGGAAGGGTTGGTCAGCTACAAACTGAAGGGTATAACCCAATGAGACTGTGTAGAGCACCCAGCAGTCCAAGATGATATGGGACAAGGCCGACCAGAAGGGCGGAGGTGGTTGAGGAAGATGGAGTGGATCCGGTGCAATAGCTGGGGCATCGTCCTCGGGCACACCCTCAAAATGACTGCTTCTGACTGCCTTGATCCCTGGAAGGACCGGGCTGAGCAGATGGACGAGACGATGACTGATGGCATCGCTTAAAACCAGTCTTTGTCCTTTTTGTAGGAGCCGGAACGAGGGGTACCCCAAGACCTCGCGGAGGCAGCTGGGCGTGGAACGGATTCCTGGCCTGCTGAGGAGTATGAAGACCTAAGGAGCAGAGGGTGGCCCGGGAATCTTTAAGGCCGTGGAGCCTAGCATCAGTTAGCTTTGAAAGAGCCCCTTCCCTCGAAAGGGAGGTCCTGAAGTGTATACTGCATCTCCTGGGACAGCCCAGAGCTCTGTAACCAGGAGCTACATCTCATGGCTATTTTAGAGGCAACCACCCTGGACACAGAGTACATGGCATCCCAGGTCATCTGGAGGACACCCCTGGCTACCGCCATGCCCTCATAGAATCATAGAATATCAGGGTTAGAAGGGACCTCAGGAGGTCATCTAGTCCAACCCCCTGCTCAAAGCAGGACCAATCCCCAACTACATCATCCCAGCCAAGGCTTTGTCAAGCCTGATCTTAAAAACATCTAAGGAAGGATATTCCACCACTTCCCTAGGTAATGCATTCCAGTGCTTCACCACCTTCCTAGTGAAAAAGTTTTTCCTAATATCCAACCTAAACTTCCCCCACTGCAACTTGAGACCATTACTCCTTGTTTTGTCATCTGGTACCACTGAGAACAATCTAGATCCATCCTCTTTGGAACTCCCTTTCAGGTAGTTGAAAGCAGCTATCAAATCCCCCCTCATTCTTCTCTTCCGCAGACTAAACAATCCCAGTTCCCTCACCCTCTCCTCATAAGTCATGTGTTCCAGTCCCCTAATCATTTTTGTTGCCCTCCACTTTCCAATTTTTCCACATCCTTCTTGTAGTGTGGGGCCCAAAACTGGACACAGTACTCCAGATGAGGCTTCACCAATGTCGAATAGAGGGGAATGATCAAGTCCCTCGATCTGCTGGCAATGCCCCTACTTATACATCCCAAAATGCCATTGGCCTTCTTGGCAACAACGGCACACTGTTGACTCATATCCAGCTTCTCGTCCACTGTAACCCCTAGGTCTTTTTCTGCAGAACTGCTGCCTAGCCATTCGGTCCCTAGTCTGTAGCGGTGCATCGGATTCTTCCTTCCGAAGTGCAGGACTCTGCACTTCTCCTTGTTGAACCTCATCAGATTTCTTTTGCCCAATCCTCTAATTTGTCTAGGGCCCTCTGTATCCTATCCCTACCCTTCAGCATATCTACCTCTCCTCCCAGTTTAGTGTCATCTGCAAACTTGCTGAGGGTGCAATCCACACCATCCTCCAGATCATTTATGAAGATATTGAAAAAAACCAGCCCGAGGACCGACCCTTGGGGCACTCCACTTGATACCGGCTGCCAACTAGACATGGAGCCATTGATCACTACCTGTTGAGCCCAATAATCTAGCCAACTTTCTATCCACCTTATAGTCCATTCATCCAGCCCATACTTCTTTAACTTGCTGGCAAAAATACTGTGGGACACCGTGTCAAAAGCTTTGCTAAAGTCAAGGAACAACACGTCCACTTCTTTCCCCTCATCCACAGAGGCAGTTATCTCGTCATAGAAGGCAATTAGATTAGTCAGGCATGACTTGACCTTGGTGAATCCATGCTGACTGTTCCTGATCACTTTCCTCTCCTCTAAGTGCTTCAGAATTGATTCCTTGAGGACCTGCTCCATGATTTTTCCAGGGACTGAGGTGAGGCTGACTGGCCTGTAGTTCCCCATATCCTCCTCCTTCCCTTTGTTAAAGATGAGCACTACATTAGCCTTTTTCCAGTCGTCCGGGACTTCCCCTGATCGCCATGAGTTTTCAAAGATAATGGCCAATGGCTCTGCAATCACATCCACCAATTCCTTTAGCACTCTCGGATGCAGCGCATCCGGCCCCATGGACTTGTGCTCATCCAGCTTTTCTAAATAGTCCCAAACCACTTCTTTCTCCACAGAGGGCTGGTCACCTCCTCCCTATGCTGTGCTGCCCAGTGCAGTTGTCTGGGAGCTGACCTTGTTCGTGAAGACAGACAAAAAAAGCACTGGAGTACATTAGCTTTTCCCACATCCTCTGTCACTAGGTTGCCTCCCTCATTCAATAAGGAGCCCACACTTTCCTTGACTTTTCCTCTCATTTATCAGAGTGGCAAACTCCTGTGTCCAATCCTGTGGGAGGCTCTCCTTGAACTTGCCGACAGAGTCCCACAGGTTGAAATTGTACCTGCCAAGTAGCACCTGATGGTTAGAGACCCTAAATTGGATGCTCACTGTGGAATAAATCTTTCTGCCAAATAAGTCTAGTCTCTTGACATCTTTATTTTTGGGCGTGCCATTTGCCTGACCCTGCCTGGCCCTTTCGTTGATGGCAGACATGAACAGGGACCCCGCAGGAGGGTGCATGTATAGATATTCATCCCCCTTGGTGGGGACATAGGACTTCTTTTCCACCTTCTTGAACGTGGGTGGAATGGAAGAAGGGGTCTGCCACACCGACTTGGCGATCTTCTGGACCCCGGGCAAACAGGCAATGCGACCCGGGCTGGGGCAAAGGAGGGAATGACATTGAAGAGGTCATTGGGCTCCTCAGCTAGCTCCTCGACCTCCAAGTTCAGATGGGCCCCACCCTTTTAAGGAGGGCTTGGTGCTCCCTGATGTCATCAGGGGAGCAGCCAGTTTGTGAGGGCTCCACCACCACCTCATCTGGGGACGATGAGGATGACTGCACCACCAGAGGGTGGGGAGCATCCCCTTGCTGAGTTGGGGAGCGCTCCACAGTTGCCAGGGCCTCCCTCGAGGTCACTGCTTCAAATTGGGCCCCTTGCTCCAATGCCAGCAGTAGTTTGTCCGAGGTACCTGGGAGGAGTGGTGGGAGTATGGTGCCGACATTACAGGCACCCACCACTGGTTCCAGTATTGCCACTGGGCAGGCCATTGCCCCTGACACCATGCCAGTGCCACAGGCACTGTGGCAGGCTCTCAGCTGGGAGACGATTTGTCCCGGACAGGGAAAGGGCTAAACTGTCCCTCCGACCCAAACCACAGTCCTTCTGGGGACCAGGGCAGGGCCATGGAAGCCTGAGTCTATCGACTGACTCTTGTCGGTAACTGGTATGGGGAAGGCGAGTGCCGGTTCCTGCCCAAAGAACAATACCGTAGCCCTGGCAACCGGTACCGCAACCAGGAATGGTCTTGCATCTGAGGAGACCGACGCCTAGGTGACCTGCAAGGCGATGGCAACTGGCACCTTGGTGATCTCTGGCAGGAGGACCGTCGGTACCGAGAATACGGGGATTGGTGTCGCGACCCCGGAGTCCCGTGGCTTGTAAGCGGAGACCGTGGCGTTGGAGACCTGGGCCTCGGTACCGGGTTCCTTGGCTGTGATGAAAGGGAACAACGCCTGCAGTCCAGGGACTGGGGGCATTCCACTGCCTGTAGGGGCAATCCCATCACCGGCTTGGTGGTTTGAGCTGGTGTCTTGGCAGGATCTACCATGTAGCCAGGCGTCCACGGTGCTAGTTGGCCTAACTGTTCTTTGGCTGCCAGGTCCACCTCAGGCACAAATGGCCCTGCGATGGGCCAGGACCCTCTACAGCTCCCCAGAGTTGGAGGTGGGTCCCTGGCTGGTACCCCCGAGATCCTCCGTTGCGGGCATGAGGCCTAGCTTAGGTCCTTTGCACAGTGCCTGCAGACCAGATGACTTAGATCACTTCTTTAGTATTGGCGAGAGGGAATGGTACTGGGGGGATCCCAGTGCCAGTGGTGCACTGCATACCAATGCTGAAGTATTGGGTGTGGAGTCCGAGTGAGAGGGCTCTGATACTGGGCGCAGAGCAGCCTCCATAAGGAGGGCCCTTAATCAAATGTCCCACTCTTTTTGAGTTTGGAGATGAAAATTTTTGCAGATCCAGCACTGGTCTTTTCGATGGGACTCCCCCAGGTACTTCAGACAACTCTCATGAGGGTCACTGATGGCCAACTGTACTCAGAACACGGATTAAAGCCTGGGGAGCAGGGCATGTGTTGCTCTGGGACTAACTACTAAACATTTAACTCATTAATCACTGACTAAATAACAAACAAGGAGAATTATCTGAACAGTGGAGACCCGCTAATGCTCTTGCTAAGCAAGACCAGGCACTCCAACCGTCACAGGCTGTAAGAAGGAACTGAGAGGGCGAAGGGCCAGATATACTGCAGGAGAGCGCCAGTCCAGAGGGCACCACAGCTGGCCCTATGGATACTGCTAAGGCAAAAGTCTACGACAACTGTGCACACAGGCACGCACACCTAAAATGGAATCGACATAAGCAAGCACTCGAAGAAGGCCACCGAAGAGGCTTGTGCCCTAGTCGAGTGGGCGGTTACAATCACCGGTGGAGGCAGTGTCACCTGATCATAGTAAAACTGGATGCAGATAGTGATCCAGGATGAAATTCTCTGGGTAGACACCGGACAACCTTTCATCCTACCGGCCACCAGGACGAACAGCTGTGTCGACTTACGGAACAGTTTAGTCCTTTCGATGGAAAAGGCTACCGAGTGCAGTCAACGTTCCTCCTCAGACTTATGAGGCTTTGGGAAAAAGATTGGCAAGAATACGTTCTGACTCGTGTGAAACTGCAAAACAACCTTGGGCAGGAAAACTGGGTGCGGCCATAGCTGGACCTTGTCCTCAAAAAACAGTGTACAGGGTGGCTCCAATGTAAGTACCCTAATCTCAGAGACCCTATGGGCAGATGTTATCACCACAAGGAATGACACCTGGAGGGGAGAACAGAAAAGGGAACCAGTAGGTAATGGCTCGTAGCAGCCCCTCATGAGCCATGCCAGCACTAGATTCAGGTCCCAAAGAGGGACAGGGTCCCAGACATGGGGAAAGAGTCGCTTCAGACCTTTTAGAAACTAGATCGTCATGTGGGCGAAGACCAACCTGCCCTGAAATGGAGGGTGAAAGGCTGATATAGTGGCCAAGTGGACCTTAATTTATGAAAGGGACAAGCCCTGAAGATTGAGATGTAGAAGGTAGTCCAAGATTGACTGAAGCGAGGCCTGCTCAGGCCTAATACCCTGGTCCGAGGCCCAGCACATGAACCATTTCCATTTGGCCAGGTAGGCTGCCCTGATGGAGGGCTTTCTGCTGCCCAACCAGACATGGGCCAAGCACTCCTGCTCTGCTGCATTCAGCCATGCAGCAGACAAGCCATCAGGTGCAGCGCTGCCAGGTTCAGGTGCAGGAGACTGCCGTGGTTCTGGGACAACAGATCCGACCCGAGGGGCAGCTACAGCATGGTGTCACTGAGAGGTCCAGCAGCGTGCCAAACCAGTGTTGGTGATGCCAAGCCAGGGCTATCAGGATCACCTTCGCCCTGTCCTGTTTGATCTTCATGAGCACTCTGGATTAATGGCACTGCTGGAAAGACATACATCAAAGCCCCCAACCACTGGAGTAAGAAGGCATCTGACAAAGAGCCCCTGTCGATTCCCCAAATCAAGCAGAACAGGTGGCATTTCCTGTTCTAGCAAGTCGCGAACAAGTCCACTCAGGGAGATTTCCCACTTTCGGAAGATCATGCTGACCAGCTCGGGAATGCACCCTCATGTAGCTCCGGGGTGCTCAGTTCTGGGTCACGCTTCTTCAACTTCTTCTTCGGCACCAATGAAGGGGAAAGGTGCCGGGTAAAGCCCAGTGCTGGGGGTGCACTACACACCAAGGCTGAAGTACTGGGAGTCTACTCCGGCTGGGATGGCTCTGAGGTTGGACAGAGAGCTGCCTCCATGAGGAGGGCCCCCAAATGGATGTCACACTCTTTCTGTGTTCTGGGATGAAAGTTCTTATAGATGCGACACTTCCCTCAAGCATTTCAGGCAGCTGCTATGGAGCTTACTAACAGGCATAGGCCTGTTGCAGTCGGCGCAGGGCTTAAAACCCAGAAACCAAGGGGGCAAAGTCCCCGCTGGGACCCTAACTTACTAACTGCAGTGCTTAACAACTACTTCACTAGCTAACTACTCTAAACAAACTGTTTACAACACTAAAATATGAAGCAAAGGAGAAAAATCAGTGACCACTTGCTAGGCAAGGGAAAGGTGCTCCGACCAACCACCAGGAGCGGTAAGAAGGAATTGAAAGGGCGTAGGGCTGGCGGCGCCTAATATACCAACACGAGTGCACACTCCAGAAGGTGCCACAGCCCACACTATGGATATCACTAAGGCAAAAATCTCCAACAATTATGCACGTAGGCGTGCACTAACCTAGAATGGTGTGCATGAGCAAGCACTTGAAGAATCCATGATCTTTACCTACAGTGCCCATGCCTCCTCACCATAACATCCTTGCCTAGCCTTCTATGCCCACCACAGGAGTCAAATGACCCCAAGTCCTCACCCAATGCCATTACCATGTTTCAACCTTCTAGGTCTCTCAAAGACAGTCAAAGAAGCTGCTACAGCAATTGGGGTGCCCTGACAGGGACCTCTAGGGACAGCTGCATTCGCCATCCACTCCAGGCTATTTACAAATCCTCTCCACGTATCACATAGCAGCACACACCCTCCTCATTCCCCTCCAAAACCAGCCTCAAATCTCTCATCCTGGTAGAAACAGCCCACAATCTCTGGGCCAGTATCCCTCTCTCTCCTGTTGCAAAGGCCAGACATAATACATTAATGTCATCTATAACTCTAGCACCCTCAGCAGGCTAGGATTGTACCTCATGCTTGCATCTATCTTACTTTCTGTTATTTTGGTTTTCTCCAAGAGGCTTTCTGCAAAGGAGCTGTCCTCAATTCCAGAAGAGCCCATAAACAGGTAAACAAAGCACTGCTAGTGGGAGTGACAGAGTGCTAAATGAAAGGGCAATGAAGCTAACCTTTTGGATATCATAGGGATGGTAGTGAGATATGTTACAGGTATGGCATTGCTCTCTGCCACAATCATGGCATTATCACTGTACTATAGCACAGATAAAACTAACCTTCTGCTATCTGAAGACTTTATTATTATTACTTGTCTTACAGCAGCCTCAGGGATCAGGGCCTGTGTGCCAGGCACCAAACAAACAGAACAGAAAGATGGTCTCTGCCCCAAAGAGCTCACAATTTAAGTAATTTTTAGTCTTCTCTCCAGTCAGACTAAGGATCATCAACAAAAACCTGGATGAGACTGGATTAGTTAGTAAGTCTGGATAGCTTCTGCCATCTAAATACTTACCTGGTGTAGCTGACACGTGATGTAGCAGAGTGATCGGTTTGCTTCCTCCCCCTCAACATAAGCATCCATCACCACTGTCCTCCCCTCCACAATCAGGACACACTCATAGTCCCATTGCTGATCCTACAGCCAGGATGAGAGAGACAGCTTCACCAGTATCCACTCACATGGCCAAACCTACACACAGAGGCTCCCAGGCACACACCACTATGCTCCCCCATATAACTTCTCCTGTTCCCATCTCAGTGCCCTTTTCCATACCACTCCCTATGCATGCAACATGCTCCTTGTTCTCATTTGCCATGCCATCTTTCTTCTGCATTCTAGTCCCTCCTATATTGTCCCTTCTTCATGATCCCCACATTAGAGGAATCAAATCAAGATCACAAACAAATTAATTCCCAAAGACAGACACTATATGCTGGGGAGAGGAGAGGGTTTCTATCAAAAGATTTCAGCCCAGAAGCAGGGCGATTAGAGAAAAGAAGACAAGAGAAGAAGAATTAGAAAAATGAGCCAGGGTATGCATCAGTCACCAACGATGCTTGTATGTACAATACACATTTCAACAGAGAAAGGTAGCAATTAGTCTAACTGAGAGAAATAGGCCACACACCCTGAAACCTATCAGGTTCCAGCTGCAGTTTGTACTTAAGTCTATCAAAGACTATCATTCCAGAGAGGTTATTGAAGTGGTCTTCGATCTTTGGAGACAAATATGATTTCACCTATGACAGCAAATGCAGCCCAAAGGAACCAGAGTTTTTGAGGATCTGTAAGGCTTAATTTTAACTCTGTTGTAGAAGCTTCAAAATGTGGAATAGCCACATGGACATTTTAGTACATCAGGAGAAGGGAACAGGGTAAGGAAAAATGGAAGAACTGCGCTCAGCTTTTGAGGTTTAAAATGGAATGAGAAAGGACTCAGCAGGGACCCACCCTGGATACGCAGCCCCCACATTCAGGAAAGATGCAATTTGAGGATAATCTCACTGTTGCAGCCAAACCCTGACTCCCTCCTGCTCTAAAGGAGAAAGTGCCCAATTCCCCCTCACCAGCCACTGAAGTCCCCCAGATACCTCCTTACCCAGAGATGAGGTTCAAATCCCCATCTTGTTACCAAAACAATCCTGGAGTTTGCCAGTTTGCACCCATGACAGCACCTCAGCAGTGTAGGAATCTCAGTGCTTCAGCGAGGTGTCCTTAAATTTGACGCATCTAGGAACCGAGGTGCCAGAGGCTGCCCACAGGGTGCCATGCTGCAAGCAAACCTCTTCTCAGTGCTAATGGGAAACATACCTGATACAGATTGAAGTTTTTCCCCAGCAGGGTTATCTTCTGTTTCACGTTGACTGGGAGCAGAGAGGATCCCTGAATGCCCTGCACACAGGGACAGGCTCCAGGACCCCAGCTAAATTCCTCATTCTGAAAAAACAAACACCCATAAAGAGCACCCACGGTACAGGGAATTGAGTTTGACTGGAGCAATTAACAGAGACAAATACAGGAATGAAATCTCATCCTAAGAGAAGGGGAAGCTGGGCGTACTAGATATGTTTATACCTGGAGCTGATTCCCAGCTTGCCTAGACAAACTCGCACTCATTGAGTTAGCATGCTGAGAACTACAGTAGAGCTGTGGTAGCCCAGGCAGTGGTGGCATGGGCTCGCCATGCCAAGACATAGCAACTGGATCAGACAGGTTTGTACTAAGCATGGCTAGTCCGTAGCTTCCTTGGTACTGCCCTTGCTACTGCACCTACACTACTCTTTTTAGCAACCTAGCTCAATAACAGCTACAGCGACTATGTGTATGCAGGCTGGGAATCACACCCCTAGCTCGTAGTGTACACCCAGCCATTTACTACAGGGGTAAGGAGAGCAATATAAGACCCCAAAGACAGCGAGCAGGAGAATGTAGACACTATGCAAGCCCTAGGAATGGTGCACCAGGAAACCCCTCACTTGGGCACTGTGTAGCTTTCAGGTAAATGGCATGGCCACATTACAACACCAAAGACCCCTTCCTTCCTCAGGCTGCCATTTCCCACTCTGAACACATCACCATCTTTTGGCTCCTCCTCCAGGAGACCCCATCTTCCTTCCTGTAATGTTATGTCTCCCAATTCAGTGACCTGCACCTGAATTTAAAAGTAGATCATAGCTCTAACGGTAGGTCTGAGAGCTGCATCAGAGACTCACCAACTCCAAAAATCCAGGGGCATCATACTGATAGTCAAAACCAGGGTGCAGGATTTTGGGGAAATCAGGGGCATCCCTCTCTGAAGAGTCTCCATCGCCTGAGAGAAGAGTGGAAGCAGAGAAGGGTGACGTATCATTCTCGGTCTGCAGTGAATCCATCCAATCCTCTGTATCTTTGAGCTCTGTGCCTTCCCCAAGTAGCCAGTCAGGAAGGACTGAAGATGGGACCTCAGAGGGAGGAAGTTCTGTCTCTAGGTCTCCTGGGAAATCAGCAGAAGAGGTGGTGGCACTTGAATTTTGATTGGGGGTGAAAGGAGATGGGATGGCAGATGTGGATGCCTCAGAGGTTGGTAAAGAAGTAGTGGGAGACCATGTGGAATTTGTGATGTCAGGGGGAGGGGTTAATGCTGTCACAACTGGCTGCAGAGTATTAAAAGCAGCAGTGGTGGGTGGGTCAGTGAACCACGCTTCTGGGGCTGGTTCAGAGGTAGGCAGAGCTGTATGGTCTGCAGGCTCTGCTGGGCTGGTAGTGACAGATGCTACAGTAGGATTTGTGGCAAGGCTGGTAGTAGCGGGCTTGTCTGTTAGGGGTAGAAAGGTGAGAATGGCTGTAGTTGGAGTTGCTGCATGTGTGTGGCTAAAAGTCCCTGTGGGATGAGCAGTCATGGCAGAGACTGCAGGCACAGTGGTGGGGACTGACTCTGTGATGGGAGTGTGGGTAACCACCATAGTGACTGGGGGAGTGATGGGTTTGGTGGCTCCAGTGAGTGTGCTGGTGAAGGTCATGGTGGTGGAAGCAGCTGAAGAAAGAAATGGACTTGAGGTTGGAATTTGTGTCTGAGGAGAGCCATTGAGATAGGGGTAGAGAGAGAGAATCACAGAGAGAACATGAAAACAGCAACATGTGAGAGAAAGACACAAGCAAAAAACAACAGTCAGTCAGATTCCATGGCAAAAGGGAATTCCTAGGAGGCAATCTGACCTTTCTGAGATTTCTACCGAGAAAGAGATAAGCCTCTCACACTGGTTGGCTTCACTGAGCACAGGGAATAAAGGCTAATACTGTACATCCTAGAGAGAGATCCTGAGGGGCTGAAACTCTCAGAGTATGAAGGATTAGCTCAACTGTCAGCTTCTCCTCTTGCACAGCTTTATCCATCCTTCCCCACACCAAGAGACACCTGTTCCTCCCAGCTCGTGATCCCTGCTTATCTTCTTCACACTGCAATGTGCCCCAGCCTGACACTTCTCCCCAGGCCAATTCTCTCTTACTCCCTGCCTGCCTCCCTACGATCAGTTCCCTGATGGTTTCCTCCCAGCCTCTTAGCTTCCCCAGATACCATCAGGATCATAGGCTGGGCACGAGGGAGGGTTTCTGGATGAGTTATGACTCACTCTGAGTAAGAGGGCCATCTCACTGCCCTGCTGCTGGAAACCTTTCCTCAGCCCCCACCCCACAATACCTGTGAAAGCTCTACAAAGCAGCCAGACTCTGCGGGTTCAGGAGCCCCGCTTTAGTATCAGAAGGGGACACATACTCCTCTTGACACTCTCAGCCCCCACAGCAGCAAGATGGCTGCCATCTTAATCTAAGTAAAAACCTAATCTTTCTGGACTTCAGTTTTCAGAGTAGCAGCCGTGTTAGTCTGTATTCGCAAAAAGAAAAGGAGTACCCGTGGCACCTTAGAGACTAACAAATTTATTTGAGCATAAGCTCTCGTGAGCTACAGCTCACTTCAGTGGCATTCTTAGCAGATGGGATCTATTAATGAGACAAACCCTCTCATTGTAGATAATGGTCCCCTCTTCACAAGTTGCTTTGTGGGTGCAGAGGTGTTGGTGGATACACCAGTTACATCCCCACTGACTGCGCACACATCCCTGACACCTGAAACAACAGTACAAGATTAGCCTCTGAGGAGGTCCAGTAGACAAATAGGAATGGCCAAAGCCTTTAGATAGGGAACCAACATGTACTCACGGTGCTGACTTCCACTGCAAGGCCACTGCGGCACAGTCATAGAAAGAGAAATCCACGGAAGCAATAAAGACATCATGAAAACGCACTGCTAGCTTTAAAGTTATGTGCTCTGAAAAGGGAAATAAAAATGGCACTCTAAAATACTAGAGCTGTGACACGTATACATGCTGCAGTATTATTAGACAGACAGACATATGGTACGCTTTATAGAGGGACACACAGTCTCCATAGATTAGTTGGGAAGCAAGCCTCCCAGCATAAGCCCGATTTTCATCTTCCCTTAACTTAATTAAAACCAAACCAATGGAAATTATAATTTTACATATGTCACATCCTACCATCACATAGAGAGGTTTATTTAGTGTGCAAACTATGAGGTAAATCAGGAAAGGTGCTTACAAGACCTTTGGATACAAATTTGTTGGAGACTTCAGAATTTTTGTCTGGCCTGATTTCAGGTATCCTTTTACCTACAAACCTTAAGAGGGTCTCATTCTCTTTGTCTCCAGGAGTATTAGAGCATTTTCACTGTTTTCTTGCAGATTTGATGGCTGAAGAAATATTCACACTTGTTATCTAAGACTGCTTTTATAAGTTGTTTCCAGTGTTGTTGTAGATGTGTTGGTCCCAGCATATTAGACACACAAGGTGGGGGGTAGTATCTTTTATTGGACCAACTTCTGTTGCTGAAAGAGACAAGTTTCCAAGTTCCGTGTAATCTCGAAAGCCTCTCTCTCTCACCAACAGAAATTGGTCTGATAAGATATTACCTTACACACCTTGTCTTTCTGTTTATATAAGCACATTTATCATCTTTATTCATAAATACCCGCCCACCACGCTGGACACAGACACTTGCATTCTGAACAAAAGGGAAAAGCCCCACAGCCAGCCAATCTCCAGGGTTTGCCATTTCTCAGGGAGCTGGCCAGGCTGCTCACCTACCAAGTGAATAAGCAGTCTGCAGGCTGGGCTGCCCTTCTCCTCAGGGCAGTTCAGTCAGTTGTTCACTTCCTCTCTTCCAGGTAGGCTTTATGTATGTATCTGGATTCAGACAAATACTAAAATCACCTCTACCTCTGCATCTAAGAGAGGGTCGTATGGCACAGGCTGGGCTTTTCACAAAAGGACAGAGGTGAAGGGTGCTGTTGAGAAAATATCTGACTAAAACGTGTGTGAAAACCAATTGTTGCAACCACATGCAGATCAATCTTGGGCAAGGAAAATCCACCAAAGCCACCAGCCAACATGGTGTTGCTAATTCCTATGATTTTGTCACAGAGTTCATGATGTTTGGTGTTTTTTAAAAGGTCTAATGATTTCATGAATGCTGGATTCCAATCCTTAAATACGCCCTGCTCCAAAATGCTCACTGTTGCTCATTACTTTTATTGGGGCAGAAGCCAACCTGGTCTCAGTCAAAATGGCCTCCATTTCCCTAGAGTCTTTGCATATGAACACAAGGCTGCACACAGTGAAGATGGCCACCAACTCTCACTGTTTTCAATTTGAATGAAGCCAGGCTACCTTCAGAGAAGATGGCCACAGCACTATTGTTGGGGGCTGAAGACTATAGAGAAATGTGGGGACCAAGAGGAGGTTGCAGGGAAAACTAAGGGATGAAGGGAGTGGCACTGAAGGGGATGCCAGGGAACCAGAATGCAAGGAGGGAGACTGAATGGGCAGGAGAATATGGGAAACAGGCAAGAGGCTGAAGAAATCCAGGAGGAGACTAAGGGGGTGCAAGGGAAAAAATGTAGGATAGTTTAACAAGAAAGGAAAGCAAACGTGAGGACAGGTTAATGCTGGGACAGGCTGGGGACAGGAGATTGTGGGGGAGAGGACTACGACGTGGAGATGAAGATGGGGAAGGGAGAAAAAGAGTGATAGAAGAAGGGGACAGAAGGGCAATTCCCAGCCTCAGGAACAAGGAGCGAGGAAGGCGAGTTCCCTCCAAGGCCCACACTTCTGCCTTTGCCTTCAGGTTGAGTTGTGACCTTAAGATGTTCACATCTTTGGGACAGTGGCTTCTGCCACACAGTTCAAAAATCAAAAAGCAAATAAACAATACATTTGGGGTTTTTAGAGACATCATGATTTGTAAACCAGCCTCATGATGTTTTTGGATCTGACATAAGCTTACATACTGTAACAGCAGTTTAATTTGCTACTCCCTGCCCAGATGAAAATGTGAATCCAGCTCAGGGGTCCTGAAACTACCAAATCCTCCAAACATATGCCAGAGAGTCACAAAATTATAAACGTTACCAGTTCAATCAGTCCAACGCCCCTAGCAACACAACATTATTCACTCCAGTGCTGTGTCACTTTCATTTTCAATCATTGCTGTGATGATGTTCCCAAGCACTCCACTGGGAAGTGGAGAGGATTCAAAACACTGATGCAGATCATGGGCAAGAAGTTTAGCCTGATAGTCAGCCTACGTTTTCTTGATTTCCATTCTATTACTCCTGCTGTTATCCCATTTTACCACTCCTTTGGTTCTTATCCTTTGAATACCGGTGCACAGGTCTCTAGTTCCCCCTCAGTCTTATCTCAGCCAAGCTGTATACATAAAACCCTTTAAAATGAACCTTTCCAGTCCCGTAATCATTGTAGCTGATCTTCACTGAATTTCAATTTGTCAGTATCTTTTGGGTCCAGCGATGTCCAGAACTGAACACAGAATTCAAGGTGCTGCCTGAGCTGTGTTGGACGGAAGGAGACTGTACCCTCCTTGCTCAGAACGTGATACCTCTCCATTCATAACCAAAGGCTGTGTTAGCTTTTTCTGCTGCCATATTGCATAGCAGACTCATGTCTAATGTGTTGTCCACAATCACCCTTGGGGCCCTAGGTCTCTTCCAGCCTTTGCTTCTTCGTAAGTATTTCCCTCCTATTGAATAGGAACATAGGACTGGATGAGACCTCTTGGGTCATTGAGTCTAGTTCTGAGACTGGAACACATGATTTATGGAGAGAGGCTGAGGGAACTGGGATTGTTAAGTGTGCGGACGAGAAGAATGAGGGGGGATTTGATAGCTGCTTTCAACTACCTGAAAGGGAGTTCCAAAGAGGATGGATCTAGACTGTTCTCAGTGGTACCAGATGACAGAACAAGGAGTAATGTTGCAAGTGGGGGAGGTTTAGCTTGGATATTAGGAAAAACTTTTTTACTAGGAGAGTGGTGAAACACTGGAATGCATTACCTAGGGAGGTTGTGGAATCTCTTTCCTTACAAGTTTTTAAGGTCAGGCTTGACAAAGCCCTGGCTGGGATGATTTAGTTGGGGATTGGTCCTGCTTTGAGCAGGGGGTTGGACTAGATGACCTCCTGAGGTCTCTTCCAACCCTGATATTCTATGATTTTTGTACTAACCTCATTTTCTCATCTTAACTAATAATTTCCCATGTGGTACTCTATCAAATGCCTTCTGGAGGTCCAAATCGATTAGATCTCCTGGATTCCTCGTCTTATCAAAAAAAAGATGTGTTATTCTGACACAATCTATCTTTTGTAAACCCATGCTGCATTTTATCCCATTTTCCATTTACTACCATGTCTTTAATGTCCGTTTCCTTTAAAAATTGTTCTAAAGCCTCGTATACTACTGAGGTCAAGCTAACGGGTCTGTTGTTCCCAGATTACCTTTTTTCCCTTTCTTAAATATAAGTATTATATTTCCTACTCTTCAGCCATATGATACTACCCCCAATTTGATAAATTAAAAATTCTAGTTACTAGATTTGCAATTTCATGAGCCAGTTCTTTCAGTATTCTGGGATGGAGATTATCCAGTCCCCCTGATTTGAATGCATTAAGCATTTTGAGTTTTGCTTTCACCTCTGATGCCATGTTTCCATTTCTATACGTTCAATCCCAATTAGCCATTTATTGAAAACTGAGGCAAATATTAATTTAGTGTCGGGGCCAGACCTAGATTATCCTTAATCTCTGCCCCATTTCTTCTCTTCTTGTTCTCTTTTTATTTATGTGGCATCTTTAACTATTTGATTTAATTTCCTTTGCAAGGTTTAACTCAACTTGACTTTCGGCAATCACCACTTTACCTCTACACTTTCTGACCTCTTTCACTTTCCTTGCTGACTGATCCCTTTTTCCACTCCTTTGTAGAATCTCTGCTTACTCCTACTATCACATTTTTGAGGTGGTATTTCATCCAGTTAGGTTTGGAGCACTTCCCTACAAGTTTATTCTTCTTGTTGGGGATGCAAGTTCAAGTCAAAGGTGCAAAAATTACCTGGAAGAAATTCCAAGGTTTCACATTAAGACCTTGAGCTCTTCAGTCCAGTTGCCTTCATTAATTAGTTCCCTTCATTTCTCAAAGTCTTTCCTGTAGTTGGTGACCTAGTTTTGATTATCCTTCCATTTAATTTAAACTGAATCAACTCATGCTCAGTCAATCCAAGATTTTTTTTTTTTTTTTTTTTTTTTTTTTTTTTTTTTAACAACTAGCTCTTCTATAATGTTACTGTTTACCAAAACCAAATCTAAAATAGTATTAACTTTTGTTGGCTTAATGACTATTTGGTGACCAAATCTGTCAGTTATCATATCCAGGAATAACTGGGCCCTACCGTTATTAGTAGCATTTGTTCCCCAACCTGTATCTGGGAAGTGAAAGTCTAACAGATTGACAATTTCCAGTAGTATTTATCTACCTAATTCAATGGTAAAAAACTAAGTTACCACAGAGTTAAGGTTGCTTGGTACTATGTCATCCCCTTGCAGAAACTAAGCTGAGCAAAACTCAACGTACAGTTAATGTTGCCCATGCAACCTTAACTCTGCCCTCTTTCAGAAATATCCCAACATGCCCCATCCACACATATACCATTCCTCAGACAACAGTGTCTGAAATGTAGATGTTCTTCACCTCTTTTACAGCCCATTCACTCTCATCCACAGGACAAATGGACAGAAAGGAAAAAAAATACAGTCACCCACACCACCTCTTTCTACCCTCTTTGAGCAATGCTTCAATGCACACATACTCACAGTGGTCCTTGACACTAAGATTCAGGCAGTTCCACACCCTGGTGAACACTGACACCTAGCCAGCTCCCAGAAACGATACCATATGTGGACAACTTAAGAACTACGTGACAGACTTTTAAAACTCCCTTACACTTACTCACAGGATACCAACTCAATCTATACTTTCACTTTACGATCATTAAAGCATTAGAATTCTGTCATATTCCACCTCACCACAGACATTCTGACAAACTCCGTTGTTCATTCTTCTGATGATTTAGTTTACCAGTTGCTTTATACTTCATTTACAGAAAATGTTGAACTGACCTGTTCCTGTTTTCAAAGCTGGTGCTTGGCTGGGATCTGGGGAGGGACACACAATGCCTGACTCTGTCAGAACTGCTGGACTCTCGTAGTCTTCAAAGTAACAAGAATAGGATTCTTCCTCATGCAAGGATGGTAAATCCAAGATAGTCAGGAAAATCTGCCAATCAAATATTAATATAAATCCACAGTTTGTCCCTTCATAATTCACACTTTTCTAGTTAATATAATTTTATTTTCCTAATCTCTCATTTTTAGAGAGACAAAAAAAATAATTGATCCATCCATCCATTCTTTCTAAGATGGCTCCCACTATTGTCTCTAATCGCATTATCCTTGCTGCTATTTTCAATGCCATTCCTTAATGTCCTTCCTGTAAACAAGCACCCAGTTCTCTAGATGGAAGCTGGGTTCCCACCGGCTCTTGGCACATTGACAGAATTCTCATCCATGAGACACCTCAGTTTCCCATCGGCTCTTCTAGCAGAGGTCAGACACTGGGCTGATGATTTTAAACTCTTTTTCATTATCCTTTTAATAATCAGCATCATGAAGCTTTAGAAATCTATAGGCATGCTTACACCTGCCAAGCCAAGGACAGACTTTGCAGTAGCAGCACAAGGCAAGTAAGAACCCCCAAAATGTATCACTCTCATAATAATAAAAAGGAAAGGAGTACTGTGGCACCTTAGAGACTAAGGAATTTGAGCATAAGCTAGTGGCGTTCTGTTATTTTCTTTGTTGGGCCTGTCCTGTAGTACGTGACTTCTGGGTACTCTTCTGGCTCTTTCAATCTGTTTCTTCACTTCAGCAGGTGCGTATTGTAGTTGTAAGAATGCATGATAGAGATCTTGAGGGTGTTTGTCTCTGTCTGAGGGATTGGAGCAAATGCGGTTATATCGTAGAGCTTAGCTGTAGATAATGGATCATGTGGTGTGATCTGGATGAAAGCGAGAGACATGTAGGTAGGAATAGCGGTCAGTAGGTTTCTGATATAGAGTGGTATAGAGATCCACTTCCTGGACACTACAGTGCTAATAAGCAATGGTCACAAACACCACCCTATATTGGAAAGCTACTGACCGCTATTCCTACCTACATGCCTACTAGCCATCACCTTCAGCCCACAACTAAAACCTCTCCAACGCATCATCAAGGATCTACAACCTATCCTGAAGGATGACCCATCACTCTCACAGATCTTGGGAGACAGGCCAGTCCTTGCTTACAGACAGCCCCCCAATCTGAAGCAAATACTCACCAGCAACCACACACCACACAACAGAACCACTGACCCAGGAACCTATCCTTGCAACAAAGCCCATTGCCAACTCTGTCCACATACCTATTCAGGGGACACCATCATAGGGCCTAATCACATCAGCCACACTATCAGAGGCTCGTTCACCTGCGTATCTACCAATGTGATATATTCCATCATGTGCCAGCAATGCCCCTCTGCCATGTACATTGGTCAAACTGGACAGTCTCTACGTAAAAGAATAAATGGACACAAATCAGACGTCAAGAATTATAACATTCAAAAACCAGTTGGAGAACACTTCAATCTCTCCAGTCACTCGGTTACAGACCTGAGAGTGGCTATCCTTCAACAAAAAAACTTCAAAAACAGACTCCAGCGAGAGACTGCTGAATTGGAATTAATTTGCAAACTGCATACAATTAACTTAGGCTTGAATAGAGACTGGGAGTGGATGGGTCATTACACAAAGTAAAACTATTTCCCCATGTTATTTCTCCCCCCCACCGCACCCCCCACTGTTCCTCAGACATTCTCGTTAACTGCTGGAAATGGCCCACCTTAATTATCACCATAAAAGGTTTTCCTTCTCCCTCCCACCGCTGGTAATAGCTCATCTTAAGTGATCACTCTCCTTACAGTGTGTATGATAAAACCCATTGTTTCATGTTCTCTGTGTGTGTATATAAAATCTCCCCACTGTATTTTCCACTGAATGCATCCAATGAAGTGAGCTGTAGCTCACGAAAGCTTATGCTCAAATAAATTTGTTAGTCTCTAAGGTGCCACAAGTACTCCTTTTCTTTCTGCGAATACAGACTAACACGGCTGATACTCTGAAACCTCTTATAATAATATATGCATAGACATCTGACTTGACAAAGTCGTGAAGGAACCCATCCCTCCTGAAACCATCATGACCCATAAGTGCCCTGAGTAAGGCACAACCTGGATGAACTCCAAAGCTTAGTGATTCAGCTCCCATTGAAGTCATTAGGAGATTTTCTCATTTACACCAGAATGGAAGGTGGCCGACCATTTACAAACATGAAAGGAGAAAGCCACCATTCTTATCACAGGGGTATGTTTTCCAAGTACAATGTCACGGCTCACATTTCTCTTTTCTTCTCTGCTGATATTAGCTGGGCTTAGTGACTGGATGGATAAACATTGCTTTGTAGAATTAAAACTCCAGAGCCACTGCTCACTCACTATGGATCTGGAGCACTCAGAGCGACGACTGCACCTGAAGAAAAAGATTTAGGAAACCATCAGTGTGCTCTCCAAAACTGAGGAGGGGATGCATTCTTTGGCTACAATATTGCTGTGAGCAGGACTCTCCCCAGCAAGAGTGGTAGGAAAACCAACACACCAACTACAGTAGTGACAACAAGCTAAGGCATGTAGCCTCAATAGCCCCAACAGTGCTACTTGGCATTGTTGAGGCCTCATCTCGAGTACTGTGTCCAGTTTTGGGCTCCACACTACAAGAAGGATGGGGAAAAATTGGAAAGAGTCCAGTGGAGGGCAACAAAAATGTTCAGGAGTTTGGAGCACATGATTTATGAGGAGAGGCTGAGGGAACTGGGATTATTTAGTCTGCAAAAGAGAAGAATGAGGGGGGATTTGATAGCTGCTTTCAACTACCTGAAAGGGGGTTCCAAAGAGGATGGATCTAGGCTGTTCTCAGGGGTGCCAGATGACAGAACAAGGAGTAATGGTCTCAAGTTGCAGTGGGGGAGGTTTAGCTTGGATATTAGGAAAAAAACTTTCACTAGGAGGGTGGTGAAGCACTGGAATGGGTTACCTAGGGAGGTGGTGGAATCTCCTTCCTTAGAGATTTTTAAGGTCAGGCTTTGACAAAGCCCTGGCCAGAATGCTTTAGTTGGGGATTGGTCCTGCTTTGAGCAGAGGGTTGGACTAGATGACCTCTTGAGGTCTTCCAACCCTGAGATTCTATGATTCTATGAATCCAAATTTGGGCATAAATGGGAATCTTGGCCACAGTGGGTACATTAGATACAGCACAACTTCATTTTGTAAATTATATTTACAGTTTACAGCTGAGTAAACCTGGCCATTAACATTAAAGGTGGAGGTGAGAAACCTGAGAGGAAGAAGGGACATAACAGAGGGTAATGAACTGAACACTGTGGCACTGCATAGACAGAAACGGATAGCCAAGTGGAAGCAGAACCATGTTTGATGGGAGCTGGAGTTCACAGCATTGCTGGATCCACTACCAAGGACTGGAACAGAGTGTCAAAGGCTGAATGAGGAGAGAAGATGAGCCAGTAACAGCAGAAAGGAGAAGGCTGTTAGCTACATGGAACAGACTAGTTTCCTTGCTGTGGTCAGACTGAAACCCAGACTGAGATCCACTGGGAAGAATACAGGGCATGGTGACTGAAGAGAAGTGCAGAACTGAGTGAAATGCAGTGGCTCCAATTTGCAGGAACTGGAAGGTGCCAGAGAAAAAGAAGCTGTTGACTAATGGTGGCATTTCCAGGAGGTAGCGTGGGGAGACAGAATCAGATGATAGAAGGATGAGGGATTAAAGAATGAATGAATGCAGAGGAGACGTATGTACCACATGCAGCAGCTAAAAGTATTCCAAGTAGGGCTTTATAAAAGTCTAAATGCATGTTGCACAAGATCATATAAACGTACGAATAGAAGAGTTATCATCGCATACTGTACCTTATTGGAGTTTTCCAGTAAAACGGATAGAACTAAACAAAAGAAAATTAACTAGCTAATCCCAATTAATCATTTCTCTGAAGAGCCTTGTTGAGGAAGTGATCAGAGATCTTACCGTCCCTGGAGAACACACCAGCCACAGTATGGATCTTTCAGTGTCAAACACGATTCACAATCCAAGTACTGTGAACATTCTAATATGGGAACCTTTACCACCTGCCAGAGAAAGAAATTAATCTAGTGAAATTCCAGCTCAAAACCCCACAGCTCCACCCACAAGCCCTACAACTTCTGCTCTTCCTAATGATCCACACTACACTGATGCTCATTCAACATCCTTTTAGCTACCAGCATCATCTGAAACTAAAGAAATAGGAGCCAAATGTTCAAAAGTGGCCGTTCCCATATCAATGGAAGAGAAATTTGTCCCATTGGATGGTGTTGGCTGCTACAAAAATGTCAAGGCAGAGCTAAGACACAGGTGCTGCTATTATATAAACTACTAGTAGTACAATCTTTTTCACAAGCGGAAAACTCTGGTATTGTGAAAAGGTCAGATTTTAATGTCACAGAAAGACTGATGTACAATAGATTTTATCCCTCTTTTCTCACAGAAGTTGTTGCTGTACAGAGTTATGCAATGGATCCTTGATGACCTCCTGCAGTATGTGCTTCAGTTCAGTTCCCTAATAAATATTATAGTGGACTGCCTGGTCTAGTATAGTTAAGGTATAAGCCAGCTGTTTGCTTAAACCTCAGTTCTTCTAAATGCTCTAAAATCTACATGGTTACTCAGATTGCCTTGAAATTTGATATGGCTCATCAAGCACTGACCAGGGTGTTCCAAATTTGTGGTCATTTTGACCAAGGGGTTCCCAAAATACCATCCCCACAAAAAAGTATTTTCTTAATGTTGACATATTTTTGCCCAGACCTGGGGATCAAACCATGGCTCTGATCCTGATAAAAGGATTGAACTCACTTGAGGGTTCCCCCAAAGAGTGCATGGCACCCACTAGCCTTTTGGGGGAGAAAAATTCAGAATAGTATTAGCCGAAGAGCTTGGCTCCTAATTTACCCTCATGCCTAATGTTCACAAGCAAATCAGATTACACTGAACATGCAAAGATAGAAAAGCCAGGAGTATTTGTAGTTTAGGAAGTTTCATGGCACCTAGATAACTCATGGGGATAAGCAGACAACTCAGATCCTAAACCGTTCTCAGCTAATAACACTTCAAATTCCTGGAAGAGCAAACATCTGGAAAAGGTCTGAGCTGGAAGCATTGGTGGAAGGGCTACATGTTGCACGAAATGGTAGGGGAGAGGTTGGAGAAGAAAAACACTCCCGTCTTCTCTCATGCATGTAAATTTACTAAGCCAATGTAATAAAGCTCTCAAGATTTTGGGACATATAGATGTCTGAGATTTCTCTCACTAGCTCTGTTAACAACTACACACTTAAAAGCATGACCATTATCCCCATTCCACTATCACAAAATGTACAGGAGAGAGAGAGGTGCACTTAGGAATCACACAGTAATGGTGTCGAGAGACCCCCACACTGCAACTATTCCTGGCTCTGGCAGCGGCCTGCTGAGTGACCTTAGGCAAGTGTCTTCATCTCTCTGACATTTTCCTTAATCAACAAGTGTTGTAGCCAACATGGAGGAATTCTACATTAGACCTTAACAGATAAAGGTGGTCTAAACACAGTACTAAAATTAATGGTAATTTAGGTACACGTGATCATGATTTGATCATATTTCTAATGTGGACCCGGAATAAAGTCCAGACCAGTGATATAAATACATACTTGGTGCTTTAAAAATGCCAATATCACAAAGCTGAAAAAAAAATTATCAGACAAATCAGCTGGGAGGGAGAATTTAATCAGAAAAATATAAATGATCATCCAAAATTGTTTAAGAACACTTTCATAGATGCCCAAAAAGCCACAATCCCACAACTGAGGAAGAAGGGTTAAAAATCTGACCTGGTTTATGGGAGAAGTGAAGGCAGCTATAAAAAATTAAAAAGATCTATATATCAAATGGAAGAAAGGGGACGTTGATAGTAATGAATACAAATCAGAAGCTAAGAACTGTAGAAAACTGCTAAGAGAAGCAGAGGGACAAGGAGAAATCTATAGCTAGTAGAATTAAGGACAATAAGGAGGAGCTTTTTAAGTATGTTAGGAACAAAAAGTATAACAATGGTATTGGTCCATTAATAGTTGGAAATGTCAAAATCATCATAAACAATGCAGAAAAGGCAGATAAGAAAAGGAGTACTTGTGGCACCTTAGAGTAACAAATTTGAGCATAAGCTTTCGTGAGCTACAGCTCACTTCATCAGATGCAATGCAATGCGTCCGATGAAGTGAGCTGTAACTCACAAAAGCTTATGCTCAAATAAATTTGTTAGTCTCTAAGGTGCCACAAGTACTCCTTTTCTTTTTTGTGAATACAGACTAACACGGCTGCTACTCTGAAACCAGAAAAGACAGATGTCTTCAATAAATATTTCTGTTCTGTATTTGGGAAGAAAACAGATGATGTAGACATATCATATGATAACACACCTTCTATTCTACTAGCATCTCAGAAGAATGTTAAACAGCAACTACTAAAGTCAGATCAAATCAGTTTGTCCAGATAATCTGCATCAAAGAGTTTCAAGAGAGCTGATTTAGGAGCTTGCTGGGCCGTTAATGTAAATTTCAATAAGTCTTGGAATACTGGAGAAGTTCCAGAAGATTAGAAGAAAGCTACTTTAATAGGGATAAATAGGATGACCCAGGTAATTGTAGGCCTGTTAGTCAGACATCAACCTTGGCAAGATTGCAGAGCGGCTGATATGGGACTCAGTTAATTAAGAATTAAAGGAGATTAATATATTTAATGCCAACCAACATGAGTTTAAGGAAAACAGATCCTGTTTAACTTGATATCTTTTTTTGATGAGATTACAAGTTTGACAGATAAAGGTAATAGTGCAGATGTAATATACGGAGACTTCTGTAAGTCATTTGACTTAGTAGGCATGACATTTTAAAACTTGAATGATATGAAATTAATATGGCATACATTAGATGGATTAAAAACTGGCTGACAGGTCTCAAAATGTAATTGGAAATCATTATTGAATAGGTGTGTTTCTAGTGGAGTCCCATTGGGATCAGTTCTTGGACCTATGCTATTTAAAGTTTGCAGAGGACACAGAAACTGGGAGAGAGGTAAATAATGGACAGGTCACTGATTCAGAGTACTCTGCATCGCTTGGTAAACTGAGCACAAGTAAACAATGTGCATTTTAATATGGCTAAACGTAAATGTATATATCTAGGAACAAAGAACATAGGCCTTACTGGATGGGAGACTCTATACTGGGAAGCAGTGACTCTGAAAAAGATTTGAGAATTGGTGGATAATCAGTTGAACATGAGCTCATGTGACACTGTGGCCAAAAGAGCTAATTGCCATTCTGGGATACACAAATGGGGGAAATCTCAAGTATGTGTAAAGAAGTTATTTGACTTCGGTGTTTGGCACTTGTGTGACTGGAATACTGTGTTCAGTTCTGCTGCCACAATTCAAGAAGGATGTTGATAAACTGGAGAGGGTTCAGAGAAGAGCCATGAGAATGGTTAAAGGATTAGAAAACATTCCTTATAGTGATAGACTCAAGGAGCTCTAGTTATTTAGCTTATCAAAGAGAGGTAAAGGGTAACTTGATCACAGTCTATAAGGACTTACTTGGGGAACAAATATTTAACAATCGGCTCTTCAATCTAGCACAGAAAGGTATAACGCAATCCAATGGCTGGAAGTTGAAGATAGACAAATTCAGACTGGAAATAAGGTGTAAATTTGTAATAATGAGAGTAACTAACCATTGGCACAAATTACCAAGGATCACAGTAGATTCTCCATCACTGACAATTTTAAAATCAACAGTGGATGTTTCTCTAAACTATGCTTTAGGAAATATTTTGGGGGAATCTATGGCTTGTGTTATACAGAAGTCAGACTAGATGACCACAATGGTCTCTTCTGGTCTTGGAATCTACAAATCTGTGAATGATCTATGGACCTGAGCCTCAGTTTCCCATCTGTAAAATGGGGATAATGATGATGTAAAGTTCTTTGAGATGTACTGACCAAAAGCACTATATAAAAGCTAGGTTGTTTTGTTACTAACTAGACACAGTAGTTTATCTACTGCAAATCTAGATGAGAACTGTGATGAACTGGGGTTATGGCTGTATAAACTATGAATTCTGACTGATACTGTGAAGTTGTACTGTGAAAACCTGCTTTCTCATGAATGTTTATATGTATGTGGATCCACCATAGCTGACAGGACCTGTAGTGGTTACACACCAGACAGATACTAAAAAAGGTGCTTAAGGACCTAACAACTAGGTGAAAACATCTGGGAACAGAGGGTGAGCTGTATCCTTAGAAAACCAGTTTAGCTGACTCCTCTGAAGGGAGGGGAGGAAGGTAGGAGCCGTGGCAATTTACCAGGAGTAGAGTAAAAAGACCAGGTGACCAGGAGAGGTTTAAATAAAGAAACACACAAGAACAGGGGGAGTCAGACAAGAAGCAGCAGCATGGGTCAAGAGAGAGCAAGGTCACAGAAGCTGGATAAGGGGCTCCAAGGAAGAGGTCACTCAGCATTTAGCAGCCTCATGAGGCAGGGGTTCTCTGCCCTGTTTTCTGAGGCCAGATAATCACAAGAAGTCTGGACAACCCAAGGGATTCATACCCCAGCCAAAAGAATGACCTACAATGCTGAGGAGGCAGGGACATGCGTTTAGTCTTTCGTGTTTTGTATGAACTGGACTCTCCTGTGCTTTACATGATTAAGTATAAAAAAGCATAAAGGCATTAGACTATACAAAGTGCATGCATCTTGTCTGCTTCAGAACTACTGCATGCCCCTGAGAATTAAACCGTACATCACAAACTTCACTTCTTTGGGGCAAAGTTTTGAGAGAGGGGGATGTTTGCATAACTGAAGTCAGCGCTGATCCTGGATCCTAGGGCAGGTGGGTTTGAAGCCCTGTGATGGCATGTCTACCGCACATTCATCCTGCAGGGTTTAATGCAAGCCAGATGGGCCAATTAACAAATTAGGTAGCTAATTAAGGAGGCTCAGCTGGGCTAGAATACACAGGCAGCTGAAAGCAGAAAGGGCTGCTGGGATAAGGCAGACAGTCCCAGGAGAAAGGGAGGAATGAGTGGAGACTGCAGCCTGCAGTCACTCCCTGGGAAGAGGGAGGAGGCTTTGGGAACTGGTAGGCCTAGGAAGAAAAGGGGAACCAGTAGTAGGAAGCAGCCCAGGGATAGAACAGTGAGGCTAGAGAGAGAGGGCCCAGACTGCTAAACTGAGGGTCCCTGGGCTGAACCCAGAGAAGAGGGCAGGCCTAGGTTCCCTACCAGCCACTGGGCAAGTGGCACCAAGACAGTGAGCAGGAAGACTGCCTCGTACTATTGAGGAGCTAACCCCCCCCAGAAGGGGGGGAACTCAGATAGTGGCATGACCAGAGGGCCAAGCCATGAAGAGGATATTGCAGTTCCTGAGGCTGCAAGAGGGATTGCAGGCGGATAGCAGAGACGAATTGACAGTGTGCCAACTGCAACCGGGGTTGAGAGCAACGTCGGCCTCAAGCTTATCCCCAGAATATCAGGAGGAGGCAACAACCCAGCAGTGAGTGATGCGCCCTGTGACAAGCCCCATTTTCAAGATGTGGTAGCAGTCCAAGAGTCAGTGCCCAGGAAATGTGCCAAAAAAGCTAAGGGAGGAAGCAGTGCTCCAGCCTGCTGAGGTTTTAGAAGTGTAACGCATGCCAGGGGATCAATAGCTCAGAGGCTTGGATTCTCCCCAGAGCAGTCCTAGTGGATGGCCAGGAAGGAGTGCTCGCTAGGATCTGTGACAACTGCAACTGCCTAAATGGCTAACTCCTACAAACATTCCTCTTTCTGTTTAAAAAAAAAAAATTAGGAAATTCAGTGATGGAAGACATTAAGCAGAATTAAGGTTGCCTCGTGTTATCTCATGCCCTCAAGAATATCAAGTTCAGCAAAAGTCAAACTTTTGAAAGAGGAAATTCAGAGTTAAGGTACATGCCAATACAACATTAAATATGCCCTCTTTGAGTAATGACCCAATACTTTCACAGCTCACATACTTGAACTCTGCTTTTGCAGAAAGTGCATATCACTCAGAGAATTAGACACGTGACAACCGTAGCAGAGTAGAGTAATATGCCTTCTCTTTTCTAAGGCAAAATTTGTTTTTAGGTCAGCTGTTCTGAACAGGAGCTACCTACACTATTCTACACTCAAGTACTGGGCAACCACACACAGGTTACATTTTACAACTCCCTCACCCCTTTCATTCTTACTCATACGATTTCACCTAACATTACACTTTAATTTACCTATCATTAACCACACTGACAGAGTTTCATATCCCACCTCACTGCTGACAATCCCCATGGCAAGCAGAGCCCTGTATCCCACCTCCTGACACAACCTACACAACTCAATGCTTAACTGATGCATTCCTTCGATCACATACGGTGGAGCAAAGATTTAGATGTCCTCAAATCACATTCACAGCTCTGTGATGCTCCTCAAAGTAATCTCCAGACCTCTTCAGATCACAATCACATCTCTATCAAGCTGCTCCAGCTAATGCCTCCACTTTCAGTATAAAGAAAAGGAGTACTTGTGGCACCTTAGAGACTAACAAATTTATTAGAGCATAAGCTTTCGTGAGCTACAGCTCACTTCATCGGATGCATTTGGTGGAAAAAACAGAGGAGAGATTTATATACACACACACACAGAGAACATGAAACAATGGGTTTATCATACACACTGTAAGGAGAGTGATCACTTAAGATAAGCCATCACCCACAGCAGGGGGGGGAAAGGAGGAAAACCTTCCATGGTGACAAGCAGGTAGGCTAATTCCAGCAGTTAACAAGAATATCAGATATTCTTGTTAACTGCTGGAATTAGCCTACCTGCTTGTCACCATGGAAGGTTTTCCTCCTTTCCCCCCCCTGCTGTGGGTGATGGCTTATCTTAAGTGATCACTCTCCTTACAGTGTGTATGATAAACCCATTGTTTCATGTTCTCTGTGTGTGTGTGTATATAAATCTCTCCTCTGTTTTTTCCACCAAATGCATCCGATGAAGTGAGCTGTAGCTCACGAAAGCTTATGCTCTAATAAATTTGTTAGTCTCTAAGGTGCCACAAGTACTCCTTTTCTTTTTGCGAATACAGACCAACACGGCTGCTACTCTGAAAACTTTCAGTATAGCTATTCTTAACACAGTGAATGCAGAATGCAGTTAATTCCCTGGAGCTCGGGAATGGCAGGGGGGTAGGGCAGAGTTAAGGTTGTGTTGGTGTGTACTTTAACACTCAAGGCAGTCAAGGAAGACAAGACTGCTAAGGAGATGGTCCATCAATGGCTGTTAGCCAGGATGGGCAGGGATGCAAAACCATACTCTGAAGTGTCCCTAGCCTCTGTTTACCAGAAGCTGGGAATGGGCAACAGGGGATGGTCACTTGAAGAGGAGACACTAAATGAATTCTTTGCATCAATCTTTACTGCAGATGACGAAAGGGAGATTTCCACATCTGAGCTATTCTTTTTAAGTGACAAATCTGAGGAACTGTCTCAGATTGAGGTGTCAATAGAGGAGATTTTGGAACAAATTGATAAATTAAATAGCAATAAATCACCAGGACCAGAGGGTATTCACCCAAATGTTCTGCAGTTTCACATTTGAGTTCCTTCAGAACTACTAAATGTGATATGTAACTTACCGCTTAAATTAGCCTCTGTACCAGATGACTGGAGGATAGCTAATGTAAAGCCAATTTTTTAAAAAGGCTCCAGAGGCCCTCTTGGCAATTATAAGGCAGTAAGCCTAACTTCAGTACCAGGGAAATTGGTTGAAACTATAGTAAAGAACAGAATTATCAGACACACAAATGAACATAAGTTGGGGCAGAGCCAACATGGCTTCTGTAAAGGGAAATCATGCCTCAATCTATTAGAATTCTTTGAGGTGAGGTCAACACATATTGGACAAGGATGATCCAGTGAATATAATGTACTTGGACTTTCAGAAAGCCTTTAACAAGGTTCCTCACCAAAGGATCTTAATCAAAGTAATCAGTCATGGGATAAGAGGGAAGTCCTCTAACACAGAGGTGGGCGAACTATGGACCACAGGAATCTCCCGCATGGCCACATAGCTCCTGGCCTGGGAGGCTCGCCCCCGGTCCCTTGCCCACAGCCTCTGCTCACTGCGCCGTTGGCTCAATGCTCTGAGCGGCGGGACTGTGAGCTCATTGGGCAGCGCAGCTGCAGAGCCCAGCCTGACCCAGTGCTCTGTGCTGCGTGGTGCATGATCCAGTCACTGGTGCTCCAGGCAGCGTGGTAAGGGGGCAGGCAGGGTTGGATAAAGGGCAGGGGAGTTCAGGGGTGGTCAGAGGGCGGGGAACAGGGGGTTGAATTGGGGCAGGGGTCCTGGGGGGGCAGTCAGGAAGGAAAGGAGGGGATGGTTGGGGCAGCAGGGGGCAGTCAGGGACACAGATTCCAGGGGCAGTCAGGGGACAGGGAGCAGGAGGGGTGGATGGGGTAGGGGTCCCGGGGGGGGCAGTCAGGAATGAGAGGAGGAGTTAGATGGGGCAGCAGGGAGCAGTCAGGGATGGGAGTTCCGGGGGGAGTCAGGGGACAGGGAGAAGGGGTGGTTGTATGGGGCAGGGATCCTGGGGGGGCCCCCAGTCAGGAAGGAGAGGGGTTGGATGGGGCGGTGCGGGACAGTTAGGGGTGGCGGGTCCAGGGGTGGTCAGAGAGAAGAGGTGGTTGGATGGGGCATGGGTCCCGGGTGGGCCATCAGGGGGCAAGAGCAGGGGAACGGGGGGGGGTCGGATAGGGGGCAGGGGCCATGCCACGCCTGGCTGTTTGAGGAGGCACAGCCTCCCCTAATTGGCCCTCCATACAATTTCAGAAACCCGATGCAGCCCTCAGACCAAAAAGTTTGCCCGCCTCTGCTCTAACAGATCAGTAACCGGTTGAAAGATAGGAAACAAAGGGTAGGAATTAATGGTCAGTTTTCACAGTGGAGAGAGGTAAATAGTGGGTTCCCCCAAGGAGCCTTACTGGGACCAGTGCTGTTCAACATATTCAGAAATTATCTGGAAAAAGGGGTAAACTGTGAGATGGCAGTTTGCAGATGATACAAAATCACTTAAGATAGTTAAGTTCAAAGCAGACTGTGAAAAGTTAGAGGAATCTTACAAAACTGGGTGTATGGGCAATAAAATGGCAAATGAAATTCAGTGTTGAGAAATGCAAAGTCATGCACATTGGAAAACATAATCCCAACGCTACATACAAAATTATGGAGTCTAAATTAGTTGTTACCACTCAAGAAAGAGATCTTGGCGTTATAGTGGATAGTTTCTGAAAACACCTGTTCAATGTGCAGTAGTAAAAAAATCTAACAATGTTAGTGACCATTAGGAAAGGGATAGATAATAAGGCAGAAAATATCATAATGCGACTGTCTATCCATGGTACACCCACACCTTGAATACTACATGGAGTTCTGGTCGCCACATCTCAGCTAGAGAAAGAGGTGACTGAGGAGGAATTTAAGACGGTTGCTAAGCTTTCTATAACTGTTGCTCTTCAAGATGTGTTGCACATGTGCATTCCATGTTAGGTGTGTGCACACCCTGCTCTTAGTTGCCAGAAATTTTCCCCTCAGTAATACACATCAGGTCGGCTCTAGCACCCTCTGGTGCCATGCGCTCATGGAGCAGTACAAGGGGACAGGCCAACCCCACATCCTCTCATTTCCTTCTTGCTGTCTAACTTTGTCAGAGTGGTAGGACAGTGGGTCACGGAATGGACATGTGCAACACATCTTAAAGAACAATAGTTACAGAAAGGTTAATAACCATCTTTTCTTCTTTGAATGCTTGCATAGGTCCATTCCATGTTAGGTGACTCACAAGCAATACCCTAGGAGGTGGGCTTGCAGTTCATGGACATGAAGATTGCAACACTGCCCAACCAAACCTGGCATCATCAATAGCTTGCTTGGTGATGGCATAGTGGGAAGAAAAAGTATGCACCAACAACCAGGTTGCCACTCTGCAAATGATCTGGACTGGGATCTGAGCAAGGAATGCCACTGAGGAAGCTTGTGCTCTCATAAAATGGGCAGTCAAGATGGCAGGTGTTGGGATGCCCACCTGCTCATAGCATGTGTGAATGCAGGAAGTGATCCAGGATGAAATTCTCTGAGCCGAAACAGGTAGGCCTTTCATCCTATCTGCTACTGCCACAAAGAGCTGTATGGATTGATGGAATCGCTTGGTCTTTTCTATATAGAAAGTTAGGCCAGGCCTAACATCCAGCACGTGCAGACGCTCCTCCTCCCTCTTCTTGTGACGTTTCGGAAAGAAAACCATCAGGAAAATGGTCTGATTACTAAGAAACTGTAAAACCACCTTTGGGAGGAACACAGGGTGGGAGCAAAGTTGTACCTTTATCCTTAAAAAATACCATGTACGGGGGTTCTGAAGTAAGGGCCCTAATCTCTGAGACCATCCTTGCTGAGGTAATTGTTACCAGAAAAATGACCTTCCAGGAAAGCTACAACAGAAGGTACGATGTGAGCAACTCAAAGGGAGGGCCCGGGAGTCTTGACAGGACCAGGTTTAAGTCCCACAGGGTTCCTGGATCTGTGGGTATAGCTTTTCTAAGCCCTCGAGGAAGTGAATGGACATTTTGTGTGAAAAAACCGACCCACTACCAGAGGGTGGAAAGCTGAGATGGCTGCTAGGTGTACTTTAACAGATGAAATAGCTAGGCCTTAGTGCTTCAGCTCAAGAAAATACTCCAGCAGAGTCTGACCTAATGGTCGAGAGGCCCCAGTTGGATGTCCAAACAGAGAAATGCTTCCACTCAGTGAGGTAACATGGCAGACTTGCTCCAAACAGGCGTTTAACCATGGAACTTCCACATGGTCAGATGGAGGGTGTTGAGGTTTGGATAGAGCATTCAGCCGTGATCTTGCGAGATCAGTTCCAGGAGGTGAGGGGAGGGAGCAGCATTAGGGTCGATACTGACAAGTCCAATAACATATCAAAGCAGTGCTGGTGTAGCCAGGCTGGGCCTATAAGAATAACCCTCACCCTGTCCCGATTGACCTTCAGTAAGACTTTGTGCACAAGAGGAATGGGGGAAAAGGCATGGAACGGGTGCTTTGCCCAAGGGAGTAGGAAGGCATCAGAGAGTGAGCCTGGGTTGTGGCCACACAGAGAGCAAAACTGTTGACATTTCCTGTTCTGCCTGGTCGTAAACATGTCTATGAGGGTATTCCCCCACCACTGGAATCTGATCCTTGCTATGTCGGGGCAAAGAAACCACTCTTGGTGAGAGGCGAAAGATCTGCTGAGCTGAACTGCCAGTTCATTCTGGACTCCTGGAAGGTGAGAAGCTTCAAGGTGGATCAAGTGCTTCATGCAAAACTTCCACAAGCAAATGGCCTCTTTACAGAGGGGCGAAGAGCAGACCTCTTTCTGCCTGCTGATGTAAAACATGGTGTCTGTGTTGTCTTCAAGGACTTGTACAAGCTTGCTTGCAATGTGAGGTAAAAACATCTAGCATCCGGGCAACCTTAATTCTTAACATAGATTTTTGTCAGTGAATATATACATATATGTAGAGAGAGGGGGAAAAAAATCTGCATCTGTATCTAGAAGATGACGAACCACTGAAAATTACACTAAATTGGGAGTTGTAAGAAATTTTCCAGACAAACATGATCGCTTTTTATTTTTATGTTTTAGCGACTCCTACATTTTATAGCCAGAAAGGATGATTATGATCATTAAGTCTGACCACCAGCATTACATAGGCTGGAGAATTTCACCCATGATTACTGAACCAAGCTCATAACTTCTGTTTAAGCTACAGCATATTTTGTAGAAAGAAATCAAGTCTTGATTTAAAAACGTAAAGTGATGGAGAATCAACCACATCACTAGGTAAGTTGTTCAATGGTTAATTACCATCACTTAAAAATGGGTGTGGTATTTCTAGTCTGAATTTGTCTAGTTTCAGCTTCCACCATTGGATCTTCATCTGCTTTTGTCTGATAGACTACAGCAGAGATGACAAAAAATAATTAACTAAGGTCCAAATTTCTTGGTCAAGGTCCAGATTCCAGAGAAAATACTACTTACTAAACCCAACAATAATAATAATGATAATAATTAATATGTAAATAAAAAGATTTGGGGGTCCATCCAAAAAGCATACGGTGATCCAGATTTGGCCCGTGGTCCGCTTATTGACTACCCCAGACTACAAAACCCTCTGCTATCAGAAATCATCTTGTTATGTAGAGACTGATCAAATTACCTTTTAACCTTGTTCTGGATAAACTCAATGGATCAAGCTCCCAAGTCTCATTGTAAGGCACGTTTTCTGTTTTGATGCTTTTGTGGTCTTCTCTGAACCCTCTACAATTTTTCAACATCTTTTTTAAAGCACAGATGTCAGAACACAGTATCCAGTAGTAGACTCTCCAATCCTGTTCATATACAGAGGCAATACCGTCCCTCTGCTCCTACCTAATATTTCCCTGTTTATACACTGAAGGATCATAGTAACCCTGGTAGCTAAAGCATTGCCCTGGGAGTTCATGTTCAACTAGTCCACCACAGCCCCTAGCTCCTTTTCAGAGTCACTGTTTTTCTTTATGACTGAATTACAAAATGAGCAGAAGGAAGACGTGCAGAAGATAGGATATAGACACAAGTTAGCCAGGCAGCTGACAAGTGTCTTGGATACGACAGCATCTCACAAGTGTCTTGGATACGACATCAAATGGACTGAAAACTGGCTGACAGATCCTACACAATGGGCAATGAAAAAAAAGACAGTAACTTTTTCTGTAACTGGTGTTCTTCAAGATGTGTTGCTCATGTCCATTCCACAATAGGTATGCGTGCTCACCACATGCACCAGTGCTGGAAGTTTTTCCTCTAGCTGTACCTGTAGGGGAGCACCCCTAGTGACTCCTGGAGTGGTGCAACTATAGTGCGGTATAAGGGGCGCTGCGCGCTCCCCCCACCCTCACTTCCTTCTTGCCAGACAACTGACAGAGGGGAAGGAGGCCAGGATGTGGAATGGACATGAGCAACACATCTCGAAGAACACCAGTTACAGAAAAGGTAACTGCCTTTTCTTCTTCGAGTGATTGCTCATGTGCATTCCACAATATGTGATTCCAAGGTATACCTGTTGGAGGTGGACAGGAGTTCACAGACACTTGGGATGAAGCACTGCCTTGCCGAACCTGGCGTCCTCCCTAGTTTCGGAGACTATTGCATAGTGTGAGGTGAATATGTGGACCGATGAACACGTGGCAGCCCTACAAATGCCCTGAATAGGGACGCGAGCCAGAAAGGTAGCTGACGAGGCCTGCGCCCTAGTCGAGTGCGCCCTCACAATCAGTGGCGGGAGAACTCCCACCAAGTTGTAACAAGTATGGATACATGAAATGATCCAGTTGGAGAGCTGCTGAGTGGATATCGGCCGCCCTTTCATGCGCTCAGCCGTGGCAATGAACAGCTGCGAAGACTTCCTGAATGGTTTCGTACGTTCCAGGTAAAAGGCCAGAGCCCATCTTACATCAGCATGTGGAGGCAGCGCTCCTCACTGGACGTGTTGGGCTTGGGACAGAGCACAGGTAGGAAATGGCCTGGCCCATATGAGAGGTGGAGACCACCTTAGGGAGAAACGAAGGGTGTGGTCGGAGCTGGACTTTATCCTTATGGAATACTATGTACAGGAGTTCAGAGGTCAGGGCCTGAAGCTTCGAGACCCTTCTAGCAGGGTCGCCACAAGAATGGCTACTTGACCGCCACAAGAAAAGCTACTTTCCATGAGAGGTGGGACCAGGAGCATGTAGCAAGCAGCTCAAATGGAGGTCCTGTTAGCCTAGCCAGCACCAAGTTCAGGTCCCACTGAGGGACCGGGGGTCTAACACAAGGAAATAGGTGATCCAAGCCCTTAAGGAATCGACTGGTCATGGCATGAGGGCACTAGACCCTGGGCTCTGAGATGAAGGAGGTAATCCAGTATAAGATGGATTGGGGCAGCCACTGGTGAGACACTCTAATTGACGACCCACCGGGAAAACCAAGACCATTTTGCCAAGTAGGCCTGATACATGGAGGGCCTCCTGCTCTTCAGGAGGATTCGCTGGACCCCTCCGAGCAGGTCCTCTCCTCCTGGCCTAACTATTGAGCAACCATGCTGTGAGGTGGAGGGTTGCTAGGTTGGGGTGGAGGAGACGACCTTGGTCCTGGGAGAGAAGTTCCGGGCGGGTTGGCAACAGCCATGGCGGGTCAACTGTCAAGCTTGTGAGAGCCCTGTACCAGTGATGTCTGGGCCACGCCAGGGTGATCAGAAGGATGCGAGCCCTGTCCATCTTGATCTTTTCCAAGACCTCGCCGATCAGGGAAACTGGGGGAAAGGCATACAAAAGCTGACCCGATCAAGACAGAAGGAAGGCATTGGAGATCATGCCCCTGCCCAGCTCTCTCCTGGAGCAGAAACGGGGACACCAGCGATTCTGTCTGGTCACGAAGAGCCCTACATTCAGAAAATCCTGTGCACCACCTCTGGGTGCAGCGACCATTTGTGCTGAGAGAAGTCCCGACTCAGCCAATCTGCCTGAGAGTTTCGGACGCCCGGTAAGTGATGGGCTTCCAGGTTGATATCATGGGCTGTACAGAAGTCCCACAGCCTGAGGGCTTCCTGGCAGAGGGCTGAGGAGTGGGCCCCGCCTTGCCTGTTGATGTAGAACACAGAGGCCACGTTTCCATGAGAACTGTAACCACCCTGTCTGCTAGGCATGAGCAAAAGGCCACACAGGCTAGACGGACCACCCTGAGCTCCTTGACTTATGTGCAGGGCTGGTTCCTGCACGGACCAAGGGCCTTGGGTCTGGAGGTTTCCCACATGGGTTCCCCACCCCAAGTCCAATGCATCGCGCACCAACTCACAGTCGGTGGCCGGCCCTGAACAGGACCCCTCGGAGCACGTTGCCCAAGGTGGACCACCTGCGGAGGGAAGCTAACACAAGTTCGGGCATAGCGAGGATCTTTTCCAACCTGTCTCTGGACTGGGAGAATGTCGAGGCCAACCAGAGCTGAAGAGGCCACATCCTGAGTCTGGTGTGATGAACCATGTATGTGCACACCGAAATAGGTCTCAGGAACTGGAGGCACACCCTCGTGGTCATCACAGGAAACCTCATGACCACCCTGATGAGTTCCCTCAAGGTATCAAATCTGTCCGGTGGGGGAGAGGCTCTGGCCCATGTCACATCCAGAATCATATCAATTAACTCTATGTGTTGCACGAGTACCAATGTGGATTTGGTGCTGTTTACCAACAACCCCAGTGTGAAGCATGTAGACAGGAGGAGTGATCTTGTACCTGTGATCTGGAGCTGCCTTTGACCAGCCAGTCGTCGAGGTAGGAAAAAATCTGGACCCTCCCCTCCCCCGATGCCTGAGGTAGGCCGCTACCACAGACATACACTTTGTGAAGACTCTGGGTGCTGCTGATAAGTCAAACGGGAGGACAGTGAACTGGTAGTGTTCCTGCCCTACCGTGAAACAGAGGAAACGCCTGTGTCCCTCTAATATGTGAATGTGGAAGTACGCGTTCTGTAGATCGAGGGTGGTGTACCCGTCCCCAGGATCCAGGGAGGGGATTATGGATGCCAGAGACACCATGCGGAACTTGAGTTTCACCATGTAGTGGTTCAGCCCTCACAGATCCAGGATGGGCCTGAGTCCCCCTTTGGCCTTCGGGATAAGGAAATAGCCAAATCTCTTTGGCCTTGTATCTGAACTCCGCCAGCACCACCTCCACCGCTCTTAAGTGAAGGAGCCACCTCACCTCTTGCTCGAGTAAGCTCTTGTGAGAGGGGTCCCTGAAGAGGGACGGGGGGGGAGGGAGGGGCAGAGAGAAACTGGAGGGTATAGCCCCGAGAGATGGTGCTGAGGACCCAACGGTCCAAGGTCAGCAGCAACCACTCCAGGAAGAAAGTACATAGGCGGTTGGAGAAGGAAAGGTTGGGTGGATCCCTGGTACAAACTGGTAAGTCATCCCCGGGTGTCCCATCAAAACTGGTGTTTACCCGCCTGCTTGCCCTTGGAGGACCCAGGCTGGGGCGCGGGCCGAGACTGTCGCTGTGGGCGCTTTTTATAGTCCCTTGATTTTTTTTTATAAGGGGGGTTTGTATTTGGAGTGGGTGGCCTGACTAGGGGCTTGCTGTGACTTGAATTTGGTCCTGGCCGGGGCCGGGACATAGAGACACAGAGTCTTTAATGTCGTGCAGGAGTCCTTAAGACCGTGTAACTTCACGTCTGTTTGTTCCGCAAACAGGGCCTTGCTGTCAAATGGAAGGTCCTGCAAGAAGTTCTGTGCCTCACTGGACAACCCCGACAACAGGAGTCACAACGCTCTTCTCGTGGACACCATGGAGGCCATAGATCGTGCAGCCGTATCTGCAGCGTCCGAGGCTGCCTGAAGGGCAGCCCTGGCTGCAGCTGTGCCCTCCTCAACCAGAGCCTTAAACTCCTTCTTATAAAGCTCCTGGAGAGAGTCTGCAAATTTTGGCATAGAACCCCACAAATTAAAGTCATATCTGCCAAGCAAGGCTTGGTGGTTTGCCACCCTCAGTTGGAAGCTCGAGGACAAATAAATCTTTCTACAGAGTAAGTCTCCTTGAGTCCTTATTCTTAGGGGTAGGAGCAGGTTGGCCCTGGCGCTCCTTATGGCTTACCGCCTCGACCACTAGAGAGTCAGGGGCGGGGTGGGTACATAGATACTTGTGCCCTTTGGCGGGCACGAAATACTTCTGTTCTGTCCTCTTAGAGATGGCGGGCAAGGAAGCCAGGGTCTGCCATGGGGCATTCGAGAACTTTGGCACACCTCTTGGAGTGGGAGAGCCATCCTGGCTGGCCCTGTAGCTGAGAGGACATCAAAGAGGGAGTCGAAGGGTTCCTCCATCTCCTCAGCTTGTAGGTTGAGGCTTGATGCCACCCTTTTCAAAAGTTCTTGGTGGGCTTTCATGTCGCCCTGAGGAACAGGAGGAGGAGCAGCCATGATTGCCTCATCGGGGGAGGATGAGGATGTGTTACTCTGCGTCCCCACCGGTGCTGCAGATGCCACCACTCGGTCACCTTCTGAGCACGGAACGGGAGAGGAGCGCTCCTCTGACCCCTTCCTGGGTGGCTGAGAGAGAGAGAGAGAGGCTGATAGTATTTTTGAGGCTCCGGCCACTAAGCAAGCCACCACCAGGAGCTGCATCAGGGCCCTCAGGACCCATTGGTATCAGGGCGCTGGCCAGGGAGCCCGGTGTCACTGCACCTGCGGTGGCACCGTCGGAGTAGACTTCGCCGCCTGACTCGCCTGGCTCACCAACTGTCCACTTCAAAGGGAGGCCAAGCTGGCATACAATCTATCGCTATCCCGGGATAGGGAAGAGTGACAGCACCGTGAGTGGTGCCGAGCTTGAGAAGACGATCCCGGTGTGGAGGAGCGGGAGTACTGTCTGTAACAGCTGCTCCGCGAATGGCTCCAATGGGCGGATCCACGATGGCCTCGTGCTGGCGATCTACCCCTAGGGCTGCGGGAGCGGTGCCATGGCAGGGATCTTGACCAGAATGAAGAGCGTGACCGGCGTTGATGTCCATACCGCAAGGGGCTATCGTAGCTTCTCGAGCTAGTGACCTCCGGTGCCATCTGTCCCAGTGGGGCACGCTCTGATCATGGGGTCTGCACTCCCTCCAGACGGATCTGTGCCTGGAACCCCTGCTGCTCAGTACCCAGTCAGACAACCTGGTGGGGGCCGACAGGACAGGTGCGGGCTGCGTGCAGGACGGTCACTGTGTGGAGAGCGTGTGGTACTTTCCCTCGACTGTGAGCGATACCATCCGGGTGGCAACTGTGGAGGTCCAAGTGCCGGCTTCCCTCTGGACTGGAGAGCCGCTGGCACTGGTACAACCAGAACCGGTAGAGACATAACATCTTGAGCTGCCTAACAGGTCTCCGGCGTGGAGGACACCCCAAATGTGGCCACTGGCGTCCGGGGAGGTCAGCTCAGAGCGGGCCGGGCTACTCTGCTTGACTTGAGTCAGAGGCCGGGAGCTCGATGGGGAACGAGAGCTGCCCAACCCGGGTCTAGTCTCGCCCCCAGCCTTGCCCCAGTGCCTTGACAGAGAAGACCTCTTCATCTTTTTAGATTGTCCCGTGGAAGGGGAGCGGTGCCGACTGGTGGAAGGCATCGTTGTGTCACCGCGCAACAATGCTGCGGTGCTCAGTGCCGACTCAGAGCAGTGCAGTGGTAACAGGCTGACTCCATCAAATGGCTCGGTGCCGTATGTCCCACTCCTTCTTGGTCCAAGGCTTAAAAGATCTGCATATTTTGCAACGGTCACTGAGGTGGGTTTCCCTGGACAGCGTAAACAGTCAGTGGGCAGATCACTCACGAGCATAGACCGTTTGCAAGTGTTGCATGATTTAAAGCCTGGGGTGCGGGGCCTGCCCTGACCCGGGCACACTTATCTATTCTAACTCTACTTTTCTTCTTTTGATAACTACAGGTACTAACTATAAACTAAACGAAGCCCAAAGAGGGAAAGCTACAGCAGAGCTGGAGCAGAGCAGTTTCAAAGCACCTTCACTGGTGGCAAGAAGGAACTGAGGGTGGGGGGGGAGCATGCAACACCCCGTATACCGCGCTATAGCACCACCACACCAGGGGCGCTCCCCTATGGGTACTGCTAAGAGAAAAACTTCTGGCACCGGTGCACGTGGCAAGCACGCACACCTATTGTGGAATGCACATGAGCAATCACTTGAAGAAGAACTGAACTATATCATGTTGGGGGCTCCAGATAGCAGGGCTGGGCCTTGTCTGACTGAACACCTCTGTAGTATCGTATCGCCATGACGACTAGTTTCAGTCTCTTGTCTACTTTTTGTCTGCAGCCCTATTGACAATTACTTCCTAATTGCCCAAACCATTTTCTGGTTAAAGAGATTTTAAAAACTCATTCAGTTTCTCAGCCATTTTGCAATAATTGCTAATTTAATATACTTCATTTATTAATGGGCCTTGTGATGGGGTGTATAGACCCCACACTGGCAAAGAAAGTGACAGAGGCCCTGGGGGCAGGGCTAGCTCCACCCCTCCAGACCTGTCAGTCACATATGGCAAGGAGGAGACCTTTAAAACAGAGAGAAGAAAAGGAGTACTTGTGGCACCTTAGAGACTAACAAATCTATTTGAGCATAAGCTTTCGTGAGCTACAGCTCACTTCATCGGATGCATTCGGTGGAAAATATAGTGGGGAGATTTTCCACCGAGTGCATCCGATGAAGTGAGCTGTAGCTCACAAAAGCTTATGCTCAAATAAATTTGTTAGTCTCTAAGGTGCCACAAGTACTCCTTTTCTTTTTGCGAATACAGACTAACACGGCTGCTACTCTGAAACCTGTCTTTAAAACAGAGGAATCTGTAGGCAACTGGAGGGAGAGGAGTGGTAGTGCCCTAAGCAGGAAGCTGCTGGTAGGACTCCTGGAGCCACAGAGGGAACTTCCAGCTGGGCATCTTTTACCCCAACCCTACAAAGGGTGCAGCGAACTCCCAGGGGAAGCCAGAGATGTAAGAAGGCCTGCAGAGGGCAAGGGCCCCTTGCAGGTTGTAAGGAGCTGGGGTCTGGGCTGAAGACACCCAATGTAAATAACTGGGAGTGATCACATCCCTCCACCATCTGTGCAAGAAACCTCAGGGGACTCTTTTGAGCCTGCTCTCCCCAAGTACACTAGCATGCCTCTCACCACCTTGGCAGCATTAAAAGTATTCTGATTTGGGTGCCCGGATCTTTTCCTGCACAATTTTAGAACTGTATATTCTGTTCGGTTCCCATTTTTACTCATATTTCTGACCCAATTCTTTATGAAGGCATGTTAGCCACATATTATTTGTATTCTTCTTTATCACAGGAATCATTGCTTCTTGTGCTTTCCTTTGGGTGTATTTTAGGATTCTTCAACCTTCCTCCACTCATGGTTTTTAATACCACCTCCCAAGTTCTATAAGTGTCTTAATTCCTCAAAATTTGCTTTCCTCAAGTCCAGTTGTCTTATATTGCTGTACTTACTAGCATCAACCTTTCCCAGCATACTCACATTTTCAGTCAATTCTTTCCTACTGGTAAGCAATCACGCCAGGGTAACTTCTCCTTTAGTTGGATTTTTTTCTTTCTAGCTCATGAAACTGGACTCTTCCGAACATAAGCCATGCTCAGATGGATTTTTATCTAACAGGTATCATGATCCTGCAGTTCCAAGCTCCTCAAATGTTGCTCTAGCCTAGAAATTGCATGAGGGAGGGAAAGGGGCAAGGCTGCAGCTGATGTTCACTGTGGTTTCTCATTTAGTTGTCATTCCTTGTATCTTTATCCCTCATCTGATTAGACTGTGCCTCTCATTTCTGAAGATAGGTTTGCCACACAGCTTTGCTTCCCCAGTCCCCCTTTCCTGCACAGATTGCAACTGTTCCTGTTGCGAGAATTATTTTCAGGTTCCAGCCATTGATCCCAACTCTTCTTGTTTATTCCCCAAACTCCTTATATATGGCCACACACAGTTTTGTTCATTAGGTCTCCTAATTATTCATCTTCTATTGCACAAGAGCCCCATCTTCTATTTCACTATTGAAAACTGAAGGCATACGCCACATTTTGAGTTAAATAAAGCTCTCTTTCTCTCTCTTTTCCAATTTGTTTAAAGCTCATCTAACAAGTTCTGTCAGTTTTGAAACAAGAGATTTGTCTGCTCCTGCTAAGTGGAGTGTAAAACAGTGGCTCTCGACCAGGGGTACGTGTATCCCTGAAGGTACACAAAGGTCTTCCAGAGAGTACATCAACTAATCCAGATATTTGTCTAGTTTTACAACAGGCTAAATAAAAAGCACTAGCGAAGTCAGTACAAACTAAAATTTCATACGACTTGTTTATGCTGCTCTATATACACACTGAAATGCAAGTACAATATTTATATTCCAATTGATTTATTTTACAATTATATGATAAAAATGAGAAAGTAAGCAATTTTTCAGTAATAGTGTGCTGTGACACTTGTATTTTTATGTATGATTTTGTAAGCAAGTAGTTTTTAAGTAAGGTGAAATGTGGGGTTCGTAAGATAAATCCAACTCCTGAAAGGGGTACAGAAGTCTGGAAAGGTTGAGAGCCCTGGTCTAAAACACACAATCATTAGAAGGCTCCAGTGCTTCATGAACCCTGTGACAAAGTGCTGAGAGCCAACAGCTGAGCCAGTATTCCGGTTACTTAGCACTAACTGGTTCCCCCAGAGAAGCCCTGTATGAGGGGTGGAAGATTTAATGACCTAATCATCTTGTGGGTTGATGAGTTAAGGGGCTAATTATCCCATCAGCTGAAATGGTAGTTAAAAAGCGCAGGAAGGAAGTGGAAAGAGGGGCTAGCAGAACCTAGGGGAAGCTAGGTCACCAGCTGGTGAGGTCTCTTACTCTCCCTGGAGAGAGAGAGCTGAAGATTGAAGGACACTGTAGGTAGATGTGCTGCATAGGGATTGCAACGATGGCTTGGTGGTAGTTACATAAATAAAAACTCACAGAAATGTTGACAATTAAGAGGCATCCAAGACTGTTTGGGAGTGACCCCAAGGCAGGAAAGGAGCTTGCCCTGTTACAGACCCTAGGCCTTTTTCTCCACACTGCTAACATATCTGTTACTATCTAACTGTTGGTCTCTGTAGTGTAACAACTCACTTTTACGCTCATCCATCATTGCTGACATAACTGGTACACAGGGATGCACAAGGGCTGAGACACCAATCCCTGGGATGGCAGGATTCCCGTCATATTTTACAGCCATGGCATGAGGCCAGGCCCCTGTGACCACAGCATGAGGCTGACTACAGACACCACTTTCCCTCAGGAAGTACTGTGGGCCCTAAATGCTTTCATTCCTTTGCAGTAGGGATTTAATTGATCTCACCATTGACTGGGTCATGACGTACAGGTTCTGCTGCGACTGGTCAAATAGCAGGTCTCCACTCACCATGCTGTTCAAGTGGATGACTAGAGAAGCATATGTATTAGCTTCTCCCATTGCTCCTAAGTACACCTGTAAGAGACAGAGTTGTAGTCAGCAGGCAGGCAAAATGAAGAGGGAAGTAGGTGGCCAGCTGCTGTTTGTCGTCTTATTGCCTTGTTACATCTAGTCATAAACTAGACTGTGTAATCACTCTGGAGCAGAGATGGTCTCTTTACTGAATATCTGTACAGTGCCCAATGGGCTCAATCAGCCTGATTGGTGCCCCTAGGTGCCACAGAAATGTAAGTGTATAACAATAACGGGGAAAGGAGATATACGAATGGATGAGCAGGTAGATATCCGAGCAGACCAAGGGGAAAGTGAGCTTTTGCCAACGGGTTTGAGGGCTGATGGGCAGACATCTGAACAGGCAGAGAGGAGTGCAAAAATGAGTGGATGAGTTAATAAGTGAACAAGTGGTCTGGTGGATGGGAGAAAAGTGAATGAATGAAATTAGCAGGGCAATAATTGCCACCTCCTGGACAAAGCTATTGACTCATGTGGTGCTTAAACCACAAGATTTTTCAGGATAGTTTGTGTTCACAGGGTGTAGGATGCCCCAACCTGGCCATACCAGTCCCATGAAAGCCCTGAGAGAAGAGCGGAGGTGGTCAGTCATGGGTATCTGGGAACCCGTAAACTTGCTGTGGAAAGAACTAGTAATCAAGCCACTGAGTGACCATCATGAGAGAACATGCTGTGATCACATCCACCACTGCTACTGCTACCTATTGGGAACACTGAGGTCTGGAGTGGGGGGGTTGGTGGTGAGAGTTTTGGATCTTGGTCCTTCTGGTACTAGGAAGGGGGAGACAAGGCAGGGAAATGTTGAGGAAAACAGCGGGAAGATGTAGTGAGGAAAAGATCGATCTTTCCTGTTAGCTAAGGCAGTTTTACCATCATATGTCACATAAGTTTGCATTCAGGGGGTTCCGTTGAACCTACGCTGCTTTGGAGCTATCATATAAACAGCAGTGGTGAAAATTACTCTTCGTTATGTGGGTAGAGGTGAAAGTGGGCTGGTATGGGCCAGTATGGCGTACCGGTAAGAAGTGGCTGCCAGTACAGGCCTGTACATAGCCAATGTTAAAGCGCAGCTGCAGCAATGCTTTAACGTCTCTGCCCCTTTTGCCCCCGGGCGGCGGAGGGAGGAAAACATAAGGGGCAGCTGCCCCGGGGCCTGGTGATTTAAAAGGGGCTCAGGGCTCCTGGCCACCGCTGCCACTACTGCAGCAGCGGCCGGAGTCCCGGGCCCTTTAAATTGCCACCCGAGTCCCTGGCAGCGCAGGCCGGGCAGCACTGAAGTGCTGGCTGGGGTAGGCTGACCCCTGCAGGCCCACCCCTTCTGCTTGAGGCCCCACCCCTTCCAGGGGCCCGGAGCTGTATCAGTAAGACTTAAGTTACTTTCACCCCTGTACGTGGGGCTATGAGATTGGAACTCTCTCTTTCAGCTATGAATCTCTATGTCTTGACAAAAGGAAAAGTAGTACTTGTGGCACCTTAGAGACAAATTTATTTGAGCATAAGCTTTCGTGAGCTTGACAGTAGACACTGCAACATGCTCTGTCTGGAAGTATATCTCAAATCAACCCAGAAACTGAAAAGTGTGGAAAATGTGATAACCTCATTGATACACAGTGTGCCTCCTGCTAGCAGCATGTCGAGCCTTTGTTCTAGGGCCTGTACTGGCTGCCTACTGGTTTCCAGGGGAAATTTATAGGAGTTAAGTTTGAGACCTAAATGTCTTATGTTATATTGCACTGAGGAAGGATGACCATGTGGTTAAGACTCTGGACTGGAACTCAGGACACCTGGGTTCTGTTCAGAGCTCTGGTCATAGGCTGTGTGTGACCTCAGGCAAATCACTCTGTGCCTCAGCTCTCCACATGTAACAAGGAATATTCTTTATTTCAGGGGATTTGTGAGGAACAATTCAATGCTTCTGAGGCTCTAACAATATGGTCAAAAACGACTATATAAGCATGTAGACTGTGGCCAGTAAAGGCACCTGAATGGTTGTCGTGTTGGTATAAGAGAGAGGGAACTGCCAGCAGAGTATTCTCCATGAGGGGCCTCCATTTGGAATTTATTCTCATGGCTGATCTCAGATTGCACTAACCTGTCAGCAACCTGACGCTGCTACAAGGCCTCACCTAGGTATCCGAGGAAAATTATAATACAAGACACAAAAAGGGATGAAGGATGGCTGAGTAGTTAGTATGCTAGCCTGGAACTTAGGAGGCCCAGAGTCAATTCCCTGCTCTTGCACAAACTCCTATATGACCATGTGTAAGTCACTTGGGCCCAGATTCCCAAAGATATTCAGGCTCTTTCCATTGTTAGGAAGTAGGTCATTTGTGGGTCTTAGTCACTCTGTGCCTCAGTTTCCCATCTGTAGAATGGGATAATAGCATTATACTATCTCACTGGAGTATTGTGAGGATAAACACATTAAAGATCTCAGGTGCTCAGATATTATGGTAATGGGTGCCATATACCTAAGAAAGATCACTGGTTTTTGTGGGTAGACTGAGGTATTATTATTTTGATATCTGTGGTTGGTTATTTTGTGGTTTGGGGAAAATGAAGGGTTTTTTTTTAAAAGACTATTTTCAGATTCAGGCCTAGGAAGGATGCACTTGTGGTACATATCTAGGAGTTGGGCTCTGGCTTTGGTTCCCAGATTTTCCACTGACTCCATAGAAGTGACATGTCACCTCTGTTCCTCAATTTCTTCCTCTGCAAATTGGGGACATTAATGTTGATCTACTTCACTGGGGCTTGGAAAAGACTGCAGAGAATCATAATTCCCAAAGTAGAACAGTTTAGTCACTCATATCAATTATTGTGACAAGCCTCCAAGACGACACTGAATTGTCCTGCCTCCCTGTGATGTTTGTCACTCACATGCCACAATCTGTTATTACTAAGATCTGAAACAAATTCTGTCTTGCCCATTCATTAGTCCCGAGAAGTAAGTCTCTGCTGAATAGCAGCACCATCTGATGGCTTGTTCTCAAACTCAGCATGCTCTCAATTAAGACATCTATGGAGTCAGTGGAAAATCTGGGAACCAAAGCCAGAGCCCAACTCCTAGATATGTACCACAAGTGCATCCTTCCTCCCAGAGAGAAAGAAACAATGGGCATACAATAGGACAGTGTTCCAGTCCTGCCAGAGTGCTCTGGAATACACTTCCAGCACTCTTTTGGGGAATGGGAACAGCATTCTGCAACTTCTGCCAATTCTAACCACTTCCCAGCCTCCGTGCAGGGGCTGAGTGGGACCCCAATTCCAGTGCTGGTAGAGGGCTCCAGTCCTGGGCCAGGGGGTTCCCTCCCCTCCCTAGATGCAAAGGGTCCTCCAAGCCAGGAGGTGCTGGGCCCCGTCGGGGACACTCAGAGGTGGGTCAGCACAGAGGGAACCTGGGATGCCGAAGCTGTGTAGTAGTAGGATTTTATGTTTATATTTTGTATAATTTAGAAGGATAAAGAATAATAATGTAGCATGCATTAAATGTATTGATGTATGATTTGACCATATCCTGCCAGCCACCCTTTCTGAAAGCAGAAAGGAATGGCCTAGTGTGACACTGGTAAAGATGCATCAGCCAGAATCTTGTGTCTGAAGCTAATTTCAAGGCAGTGACAGACCTTTAGGGTCACCATTTTGTTGTAAATTTAGCATTTTGAAATAAGTAAAAGAATGTAATGATTGTTTTCTCCTGCATTAAAATTTGATGTTCCTGTTCAAATGCTTTGTGTAAAGCAATCCTGTTTTGTGTGTGTGAATGAGGAATGTGTTTGTTAGGAAACAAGCGTGAAGGCCATCACCAGACCAGATGTTCTATAGAGGAATCGAGGATGGACGTAAAAGCACCAGGAGATTGCAACACGCCCTACTGAGATGTCAGAGGAGGGCAGATTGACAACTCTAAAAGATGTGGCAGGCACCCATCAACGGGGACAAGATAGCTGTGATCAAAATCAGCATGGGGTAACTCCCTGAGAGACTGATGAAAGAACAAGATAAAGGATAAGAAGAAAACGAGCTCTCGTCAAACGGCAACTGATTAGAGCATGACTGTGCAAAACTCATTGGTCCCAATAAAGGAAAATCACACTATAAACAGGTTGCTTTGCCATGAAACTTTGGTTCGTCCTGCCAAGAATTCCCTGGAGCATTGTGTCGCGACCGACAGAACCTGGCTCCTCTCTATCCATGATCAACCTAGCTGGACACTAGATTGATCCAGACTCTGGACTGGTAACTATAACATCAACTGACGGGACAGTGTGCACATGTGTGAGATTGAATGCATATGCTAATTGTTGCATTTCCAATAAATGCAGCATATTGCCTTTTCCCCTGAAAAAGATCCCGGGTGCTTTTTATAAGCATAACAGCTGGACCAGCAAGTGAGCTCAGGGGCCAGATCCACCGGAAGTCCAGGGCAGAACTGGAGCTGGGCGAGGTTGGGAGCTAGGTAGAAAAGCCGTCCAGACAACAGAGCCCTCAGTTAGGCAAACATAGGGAGAAGGAAGGGGTGGGATGGGCTCTGCAGGGAGTCACCCCAACTCCTCTGGGCTTCCCCCAGCTCCCCCTCTCACCTCCCGACAACTACCTCTAGCTCCCTTTGCTCCTGTGCGCCCTCCTAGGACATCGCACTGCCCTCCCCCAGGTATGTACCTCAGCTCCACCCCCATTCAAAGTGAGCTTCCACCACCTCTGGGGTTCTGACACTTCTGTTTTTAGGACTCCAGCATGCAATAGGAGCACCTCAGTTGCACCACTCCATGCCTGACCCTCATCAGTAACGCCTTTACTTCATGCTGCCAGTCCAAGCCAACTCCTACCTTGTGTAACTGGCCTCTGCTGTCCCCCAGAAAAGCAATGGTGTGGCCATCTTCCACATTCACGGCCACAGCAGTCAGACGGGCCTCCGGCTTCTCCAGGGTGGGGGCTGTTTCAAGAGGCACCCGACTGGCCATGGGACTGGGGGTGTGGTCCGAGCCGCAGGGGTATGCGTCCAAAGTGTCCTTTGTGGGGCAAGAAAGAAGAAAGGAGAGACCATTCCAAAAAGGAAACCAGGATCTTTAACATGTATTACTCCCTTGCCCTCCCTATCCCCTTCCACCCAGGTATCTCACTGTGCATCCCAAATGTAAATTAATTGAGCCTTAAATCCCCTTGTAGGCAGATAATATTATCCCCACTTTACAAAGGAAGGTGAGGCACAGAGAGGTTAAGGGATAAACCCAAGACCTGACTGTGAGTCAGTGACAGCTTGAGGTCAAGTGCAGACATCACTCCCCCTCAACAGATACTGGGTGGCCCCAAGCACTTTATTCCTTTTCAGAAGAATCTAGGTCTCCTAGTACTCAGATCTCTGGCTTAGGTAAATACTTGAGACACAAACATAGGTGCGGAAATTCAGCAGAGGGATGTTTTTACTGAGTCACTTCTGAAACACTACCTCAGTGTGTTTCCAGGGGATGCTGTGCTATCATCTTTCAGGTGAGTTTACATTAAACTGATTTTCTTGAAGACTTTTTTCATACATGCTTCCCCTCTTGGAATAACTGCAAGGCAGAGTGAAGATTGTTTGAATGCTCTAATTGTACGTTACTTATTTTCCCTGTTTAGATTACATTTTAAGTCTACGCTACGGGGACTATACTGGCAAAACTATGGCACGGTAGCTATACTGGCATAATGCAGACTACATCAATGGAAGTGACTTTTACATTGGTGTAGGAACTCCATCTCCCCAAGTGATGGTAGCTAGGTCAATGAAAGCATTCTTTCATTTACCTAGTTGCATCTATATTGGGGGTTAGGTCAGCACAGGTACTTCACTCAAGGGTGTGAATTTTTCACAACCTTAGCGATGCAGCTAAATTGATCTAAATTTTAAGTATAGTCCAGACCTAACTGTAACCTTAACTCTGAACTCCCTGAGTTTGTAACACTTTGTTTTGAGATATTAATGGATTCCAAAGCCAGAAAGGACCACTGTGATAATCTAGTCTGACCTCCTGTATAACTCAGGCCATAGAACTTCTCCAGAATAACTCCTGTTTGAACTAGACCATATGTTTTAGAAACGTTAATTTAAAAGTTGCCAGTGTTGGAGAATCAACCTCAACCCTTGGTAAATTGCTCCAGTAGTTAATTACCCTTATTATTATTATTGTTATACCCTTGTGAAGAGTCTATTGTTAAATATTTGATCACAGTTCATAAGTACCTACACAGAGAACAAGTCAACTCCTTAACCTTCTCTTTGTTACGCTAAACAGACTGAGCTTCTTGAATCCATCAGTACAAGGCGTATTCTCCAATCTTTTAATCATTCTTATGGCTCTTTCATGAACCCTCTCCGATTTACCAACATCTTTCTTGAACTGTGGACACCAGAACTAGACACAGTATTCCAGCAGTTGTTGCACTCATGACAAGGACAGAGGTAATAAAACTCCCTACTCCTACTCAAGATTCCCCTATTTATGTATCCAAGGATCACATTAGCCTTTTCAATCACAGCATTGCACTGGGAGCTTATGGACAGCAGATTATCCACCATGACCCCCCCGCCCAATGTCTTTTTCAGAGTTACTGCTGCCCAGGATAGGGTCCCCCATCGTGGCCTAAATTTTTATTCCCTGATGTATACATTTACATTTGGCCATATTTAAATACATGTTGCTGTCTTGTGCTCAGTTTACCAAGAGATACAGATTGCTTTTATCAGTGACCTGTCCTCTTCATTATTTATCACTCCCTCAATTTCTGTGTCATCTGAAAACTTTATTAGTGATTATTTTAAGTTTTCTTCAGATAATTGATAAAAATGTTAAATAGTGTTAGGGCCAAGAACTGATTCCTGTAGGGCCCCATTAGAAACACACCTGCTCAATGATAACTCCCCATTTACAATTCTATTTTGAGACCTGTCAGCCAGTTTTTAATCCATTTAAAGTGTCATATTAATTTTGCAGCATTCTAGTTTTTAATCAAAATGTTGTGCATTACCCATTCAAATGACTTGCAGAAGTCTCAGTATATTACATCTACACTATTACCTTTATCAACCAAACTAAGAATCTCATCATAAAAAGATATCAAGTTAGTTTAACAGGATCTATTTTCCATTAACCCAAGTTTGGCATTAATTACATTACTGTGATTTAATTCTTTATTAAAGAAGTCTCATATCAGCCATTCTGTTAACTTGCCCAGGATCGATTTCAGGCTGACAGGTCTACAACTGTCTGGGCCATCCTGTTTACCCTTTTTCAATATTAGTGCAACATTAGTTTTCTGCCAGTCTTCAGAAACCTCCCAAATGTTCCAAAACTTATTGAAAATTAATGGGCCAGCAAGCCTCTCAAACAGTTCTTTTAAAACTCTTGGAGGCAAGTTATCTGGACTAGTTGATTTAACAATGTCTAACTTTAATAGCTGCTAGTTAACAGCCTCAAGAGCTACCAGTGGAATGGAAAGTGTGTCATCATATATGACATGACATCATCTGTTTCCCCCGCAAATATAGAATAGAAATATTTATTGACAACTTCTGCCTTTTCTATATTATTGACAATTCTACCATTTCCATCTAATAGACCAATGTCATTGTTAGGATTCTTTCCATTCCTAATATACTTTAAAAACCCCTCCTTTTTGTCCATAACTCTGCTGGCCATAGATGTTTCTTTGTGTTCCTTTGCTTCCCTTATCAACTTTTTACAGTTCCTAGCTTCTGATTTATATTCGTTACTATCAACTTCCCTTTCCTTCAATTTATTTATCTCTCTCTCTCTCTCTCTCTCTCTATCTTCACATCCCCTCTATGCCAGGTTGACTTTTTAACCAATATGACTTTTCCTGAGTGCAGCTTTTTGGCCATCTAGTAAAGTCTTCTTAAACACTTACCAATTATCATTCACTTTTTTCTGCCACTGATTTGGCTCATAATTGTTTTCACCTTTTGTGAAATTAGCCCTTTTAAAGCAGCAAGTTTATTTTATATTACTTCTTTAGACTTTATTTTGTTTGCATCTAGCACATGTGATCAAGTCATGATCACCTGCACCTAAGTTACCACTGATTTTTAATTTTGTGATCAATTCTTCATGTGTGTCAGAGTAGCCTGGCAGCCAGTTGAGGCATGAGCAGTCTGTTGAAACTACGGGCAATGGGAATACTCCCAGTCAGATAACATTGAGCAGACCAGAGAGACTGCTTACCTGCCTTGGGATGATGGGTCCTCGCCTGTGCTTGGCTGAACCCTGGTTGAATGGTGTAGGGCCTATCACAAAACTTGCAGGTGATTGCCTCTGATGACTCATCACACTCTCTGGCTCAGGGCTGACTCATCAGACTTAAGCAGTCTCAGACTCGGAAGTATCACAATCTGTCAGTACTAGGTCTAATACAAAATTCACTATGTCGGATGCAAACTTTGCATTTTCCACTGAATGCATCTGATCAAGTGAGCTGTAGCTCACGAAAGCTTATGCTCAAATAAATTTGTTAGTCTCTAAGGTGCCACAAGTCCTCCTTTTCTTTTTGTGTTAGGAAATTGTCATCTAATATTTAGAAATTCTGAGGATATTTCAGTAATGGCAGCATGAGACCTCCAGTATATGTCACTCAGACTGAAGTCCCCCACAATCATGCAGTTTTTTTTCCTATTATACATGTGTTTAAGGAACAATCCTGTTCCCTAAGGTGATTTCATGCTATGTAGCTGACACACACTAGTACTTCATCTTGTGGTTTACCTGTTAAGACAGAGATCCATAAGCATTCAAGATATTTTCTTTCAAGTTGTCAGTGACTCAAACAAGTATTGCCATTTTTGGCATGGAGTGCCACTCCCCCTCTCCTTTTGCCCACTTGATCCTTCCTAAATAGGAGTATAACATTTTAACATTCCAATCAGGCAAATCACCCTACCAGGCTTCAGTAATATCACCTAGATCAAATTTATGCTAATAAAAGAGCAATTCCAATTCTTGTTTGTTATTCAAGTTCCTAGCATTGGTGGAAAGGCAATTAAAGAATTTAATTACAACAATCCTATAATATGTTTAACCATTAACTTACTGATAGATGATCTCAACCATAACTCCTTTGTAACTTAGGGGTTTTTGGGGGGTGGGGCAGCGTTTGGGAATTTCATTAGTTTGTTTTTTTACACTATGAGGTTTCATATATGGACACTAAACAAGAAACCCCAAAAGAATGCTCCCATACAGTATTTTAAGGCTGCAGAAATGGCTCCCAGGTCCTGGGGTCCTCCAGGGAGTAGCCCCCACAACAACGGCACCTGACTCAGGACTTCCCACACAGCCCCAGCCAGGTACCGTGCAGAGGGGGTTGGCATAGCCAGCCCAGCCCTGGGATCCCAGCTGGCTGAACTCAGCTCAGTGCTCTGGTCTGTGCCACACTGCACACAATCCCAGCTCTGCCCTTTGCCTCAGGCTGCCAGGCAAAGGGCAGGTGGGTTCCAGCCCAACTTCCTCCTCCTGCTCCCACACACCTGGGTCCTAGTGCAGCCGCCAGGGACTTGGATGGGATTAAGGAATGTTGGATTTCTACTGAGGCAACACCCAGAGGCCTCATGCTGGGACAGGGCTCAAAGCTGCCTCCCTGGAGCAGGCGTGGGAAACTCCCAGATGAGCAGAGCCAAACCCCTCTGGGTCCACTCCTAAACACACAAGAGACAACGGATTGGGGCCTACCGAGCTAAGCACAGGCCTACATGTCAGGAGCTTCACTCTAGCTCTCTCTGGCCCAGGGAAGTCACTGCTTCTCCCTTTTAATTATTTTATTCCCAGCTGGGGTTGTGGTGGAAAAACTTAGGGTGAGCCCATTACAGGGATGGCATGGTTACCTCAGAACCAAGAGTTACAAGCCCAGGAAATCCAAAGTGAAAGTTACACTTCAATCCAAACAGTGTGAGGTAAGCAAGGGGTTTCCAGACTTTTTTCCCCTGATGCCCACCTGTGCAGCTGCAGTAGGCACTGCTGCCCACTATCAACACTTCTTGAGGAAAAGCATCCTTTTTAATTATTACATCAACCTATTCAGTTGATAGTGCCTCCTCCCACCTCGCCCACCAGGCAGACAAGCTATCCTCCCATTAGGCTGATCAAATGGGAAATCAGGCAAGGAGCTGCCGAGCACACAGCCTGGCCTCCTGGGGCCACCACAGGTCCATCAGGGGAAAGTGCACCATGGGGCGTGCATGGCGCCTCACCTCAGCAGGGACCAGAGCCAGCAAGAGGGCAAAGAGGCCAGGCAGGTGCCACAGCCAGCCCGGTGCCACAGCCAGCCCCCGCCAACACCTTCCGCCTCAGCAGCCCGCTAAGTGCCTTGAGCACGTCACCTGGCAGCCCAGCCACAGTCACCCACCCAGCACCTTAATGCACCTCACAGGCACCCCCTGCCTTGGAAGGAAGGAAGGGAGGGTTTGGGGGTTGCCAGTGCCGGGGGCCAGGCAGGGATTCAGGCCAGGCCCAACCATTCCCTGTTACGATCCCGATCACAGCATTGTCCAGGCAGAAACAGAGCAGCACCTTCAAGCCCTAGTCCTGGGGGGCCGCAGGGCTGATGCTCCCACAGCCACAAATCTCAGGCTGTGGCAGCTCAGGAGTGGAAACAGCTGTGAACCCTCCAGCCTCCTCTAGCCACCCTGGGAGCCGCTGCCTCTCAGGACTGGTCTCTTCTCCTTGCCATCCACACACCAGCTCAGCTTTGCCCTCTGCTGCCTGCCTGGGGTGCTGGGTGTGGGCGATCCCCAGCCACCACTCCACCAGTCGAGGGGACTGGCGGCCAGCTCCCAGCATAGGACTCATCACCATCCGCTTCCCGGTCGGACATGGCGGCGCTGTGGGGGGGGGCCTGCCTGGGGGGGAGGTCGCCTGCCTGGGGGGGAGGCCATGACTCAAGCTGTTCAGGGGGCAACTGAACCTTTAAATTGTGCCCCCACCATCAACTTATACAGTTTGGGGGAGCAACATCCCTTATGTCCCCCTCAAACTCCACAAACTGTTGCGCCAGCAGACCAAGTAGGACTGTGTTGCAGCCCATCTTTGGGCCACAGTCCGGGAACCCCTGAGGTAAGCAATGCCCAGCTATGGACCCCAAGCCCTCACTCCACCCTGCAGAGATTCCAAGCAATAGTCAGAGGGCTATGGCTACTTTAGCGCTCCCAGATTTGACCAAACTGATGTTTCTAGATATGTTTGATTGTTTTCCACTTCTCCCCTCATGGCATCACTGCAGGGGACAGAGTGAAGAGTGTTTGAGTGCCATAACTGTGCACTATTTACCTTATCTTGTTCATGTTTCTTTTAGGTGTAACTGAATTAACTGAATTTCCTAGGTTAAGAGAGGGAAGGTGGGAGAGAGAGAGAGAATCTCTTTTATTGGACCCACTTATGGTGAGAGAGACAAGCTTTCAGGTGCAACAGAGTTCTTCCTCGGGTCTGGGAAACGTGTCACAACTAAATACAAGGTGGAATAGATTGTTTAGCATAAGTAATTAACATCTATTTCAAGGGACCATTCAAGGTGAAGTGGCCCTTCAACACCCTTCCAGTTATGGGGGGGGACCACAGGAGGGAAAGCAGCTGGGGCAGTTAACAGATTACACCTTGTCATAATAAGCCATAAAGACCTTAGAACAAGTGCAGTAACTGTGGGTAGGATATGCTGTATTTTTCAAACAAACAAACCAAGAGGTTGGGAATCCCTGCTTTAAGTGCACAACGGAACTCAGTCTTAAATATGGAGTCACAACCAGTGCCTCCATAAGTCAATCACACTTTGAATCTTGCTAAATACTTGGCCTCAATAATACTGTGCAGCAGTGAGTTCCACAATCTAATTATGCCTTGTGAGAAAAACTCTTAGGCTCCGATGCCATGAGTGCTCTGTAGCTGGTGCACGGATGGAAAAAATATAGCGGCTGTTCAGCGCCCACCAGCTACAGCTGATCGGTAGGGTCGCTGATCAGCCAATCTGGGGCACCGCCAAACAGCTGTATGGCAGCTTGGGGGAGGGCAGAGAGCAGTGAGAGGGCAGGGGCCTCAGGGAGGGGGTGGAAAGAGGTGGAGCGAGGGCGGGGTCCTGAGGGAAAAGGGCGGAGTGAGGGCAGGGTCTGGGGGCAGAGCACCCCTGGGGAAAAAGTAAAAACCAGTGCCTATGGAAAAACTTTTATCTGTTTTAATGTCACACATTTCAATCTTATTGAATATTCCCTTTTCTTGTATATAAAACAGAGAATAGAAGCTACCAATTTACCCTCTCTCTAGGATTACCATTTTTGTTTATTTTAGTATGCCTCCCTCTTTTTTCCTCTACACAAACCCAAACTTTTCAATCTCTTTTCTAAGCGTTTTTTCCATGTCCCTAATCATTCTTATCGTCCTTCTCTGAATTCCTCTAATTCTGCAATATCCTTTGTGAGATTGGGTGAACTATACTGCACACAGGATTCCAGCTGAGGATAACCCATCGCTTTATATGAAGGCATTATGATATTCTTCATATTATTCTCCATCCATTCCTTATGCATCCTAAACATTTTTTTTTAACTGCAGCAATACATGGAGCAGACGTCTTCATTGATGACACCTAGGTCCTTTCCCCAAGTCAATACCATTAATTTAGAACCCTGTGACGTCTAAGAGTAATTCAAAATTCTCTCTCCAATGTGTATTACTCTGCATTTACCAACACTGAGTTTAATTTGCCTCATCATGTTGCTCATTCACCTAGCTTGATCAGGATCCTCTGAAGTGCTCAACAATCTTCTCCAGATTTAACTAATGTAAATAATTTTGTGGCATCTACAGATTTTGCCACCACACAACTCACACCCTTTCCAGGTCATTAATAAATATGAGAAATAAAGACCAGACCTAGTACTGAACCTTAAGGCATCCCACTGTTAACCTTCTGCCATTATGAAAATTCACCATTTACTTCTACTCTTACCTATCTTTAACCTAGTTTTTGATCAAGGACAATACTTTGTTACTCATCTCTGACAACTTAACTTCTTTCGTAGCCTCTAAAGAGGGCCCCTATGAAAGGCCTTTTGAAAGTCTAAATCAATTCTGTGAAATACTTCTCCTTTACCCACTACTTTGACACATTCAAACAATTGTGATATATAAGACAGACATGATTTTCCACTGCAAAAACAGTGTTGATTAGACCCTATCATATCATGATCTTCCAGCTGTGGTATTATTCCATTTTTAATTACTATTTCAAACAATTTACCATGTATAGGTGCAAAGCTTATTGGTCTGTAATTCCCCAACTCACATCTAGAGCTTTTTTTAAAAAGTAGGTACAATATTTGCTATCATCTAATCCCAAAGTGTAGTACCTTTTTAATCAGAGATTGCATATTTCTGGTAGCAGCTCAGCTACTTCATTCTCAAGCTCCTTCTGAACTCTTGTATGTGTACCATCTAGGCCTGGCAACTTATTGCTTTTTTATTTATCAGGTTGCCCAATTATTAGGCAGTTTTAAAAACTGCAGCCAGAAACTTTTTCACCATATATGTTAGGCATTTAAGTGTGTATGGCTGGGATGTCACGCTCCTAGCCACAAAATACGTTTACGCTGTCTTATGGCAGACTGAGATTGTGCCACATCTAAATTTCCATTTAAAAAAAGTTTCAAACCTTTACAGCTGTGAAGAGCCTTTTGAATGGGATCCTGATGCTATTGTCTTATACATCCTAAACCAACAGCTCTACAAAATGTGTGAACTATTCCATTTATCTTAACTGAGCATTGACACTGAACCCTAATGATGACTAACTTTTACCAAAAACTTAAAACAGGTAATTCATGTAAATAGCCAAAAGGAAGGAACAGCTGTGCCCAAAAGTGCCCAGCATCATCATTCCCTCTGCGTGTTGGTGAATGCAACAGCAACTTTTCTAACAAAGTCTGGTTACTTTATAAGGAGTATATAAGAACTGTATTTTCCACTGAATGCATCCGATGAAGTGAGCTGTAGCTCACGAAAGCTTATGCTCAAATAAATTTGTTAGTCTCTAAGGTGCCACAAGTACTCCTTTTCTTTTTTTTTTTTTTTTTTTTTTTTTATAAGGAGTTGATCTTTGCACAAAACTTCCCATCAGTATCAGTGCACTGCAGGGACCATGTGTGGGATTAACTATGTAACCCCAACTAATGGGCCACAATGAATATTTGTTCCTCTCCACAGATTGGGACTCTTCTTTTATTCACTGGACAACAATTCTGATAGTTTTACAGCCATAACCCTTTATACAGTGAAAAGATTTCAGTGAGTAGAAATGTAGCAGAGAATACTTTAAGCCAGAGATCTCACAAGCTGTGTGATCCCAGTGCCTCTCTCCCTCCCTTCCTGCTGCCAGCAGCATCTTGCAATGCAATCAAGTTAGAATACTGAGCCCACAACGCATATCATGTACTTCATTGTCCTGTCCCTGATTCTGTGCAGCATTCACAAGAGTTAAGTAGCCCTTACAAGTCCTGCAGCAGCCTCGTTCATGCTTTTAATTAATGGTGACCAATAGCCTCTGCATAGGTAAGGTTGCTACCAGTATTTAATTATAAGGCTTATTTTCCATACTCTCACCCGAAATCTAATTAAAAAGCCTGTATGTTTTCAGAATGTTCCAACAAACTTTCAGGGTGAAGTTGCTTTTTCTGAATACTTTAGAAAGAGCAGAGTAAATGCTTTTCCAGTTGAAGGGAATGTATTGAAATGATTGTGAAATGTCTAATATTTCTGTCCCCATATACTGAAAATACAGTCAGATGCTAACTTCGGAAAAGGTTTCCAACATAAACCTTCTGCAGAAGCTAGTTTACAAGCAGACACAAAGTACACATTTAATTAGCATTATTCCTAAATAATGCATGAGCTGCCGCCATTAAGATTGAAGGAGTTAAAACTCCCTCTGAATAAAATGTTCACTGACAGCCGCTTCCACTCATACACTGAATGAAGCAGTCTGGAGCTGGCACAGAAGCTTACATGCTGTTAGATACAATTTTTAATGACAACCGTGTCCACACACTGAATGGTGGAGGATGAAGTCTGCTGAGAAATTCAAATGCTATTGGATAAATCTTAATAAGATCCCATGTCTTATGTGGCAGATAAGACCTGAATTATACAGCAAGGTCCTTGGAATACTGGACCCCTCGATATCCCTCTCCCATCCAGTTCAATCAGGAGCTATTTGTTTTGGAAGGAGGATTTTCAAAACAGCCTGTGAGAGTTGGTAACCTAACTCCCTCAAGCACTTCTGAAATTTCCACTCTTTGATTTCATTCATTCTGTTCAGCACTACAACAACTTCAGCATGCAAATTGTATTGAAAATGCATAAAAACATGTAGGTCTGGGGTTCAATCCCCATGGATGATCATGGCGTGTGCATGTCTTGACCATCTGTTATGTTAGGCTTTCTATTCTACCTAATAAACTAAGTGCAAAAGGGGTAGCTGTGGAGTAGAGGGGAAGGTGACTTCAGGAATCATGGAGGAGGGCCAGGTACATTTATGATTCTAAGATCATCAGCTAACTGGAAGGGACCTCGAGAAGTCATCTAGTCCAGTCCCCTGCACTCATGGCAGGACTGATTGCCTAGACCATTCATGACAGATGTTTGTCTAACCTGCTCTTAAAAATCTCCAATGATGGAGATTCCACAACCTCCCTATGCAATTTATTCCAGTGCTTAATCACCCTAACAGTTAGGAAGTTTTTCCTAATGTCCAACCTAAACCCCCACATGCTGCAATTTTAGCCCATTGCTTCTTGTCCTATCCTCAGAGTTTAAGAAAAACAATGTTTCTTCCTCCTCCTTGTAACAACCTTTTATGTACTTGAAAACTGTTATATCCCCTCTCAGTCTTCTCTTTTCCAGACAAAACAAACCCAATTTTTCCAATCTTCCCTCATAGATCATGTTTTCTAGACCTTTAATCATTTTTGTTGCTCTTCTCTGGATTCTCTCCAATTTGTCCACATCTTTCCTGAAAGGTGGCACCCAGAACTAGACACAGTGGTGAGCTGGAGCCAGTTCGCACCGGTTCGCTAGAACCGGTTGTTAAATTGAGAAGCCCTTTTAGAACTGGTTGTTCTAAATTTAACCGGCCAAAAGAGGCGCCTTAGGCACTGACTCCACGGGTGCTCCAGCCCTGGAGCACCCAAGGGGAAAATTTGGTGGGTGCAGAGCACCCACCGGCAAGCTCCCCACCCCACCCCCGGCCTCAGCTCACCTCGCCTCCGCCTCCTCCCCTGAATGTGTGGCCCCGCTCTGCTTCTCCGCCCCCACCCGGCTTCCCGCGAATCAGCTGTTCGCGCGGGAAGCCGGGGAAGGCTGAGAAGCAAGCAGCGGCTTCCCGCTCAGGCCCAGGGAGGCAGAGCGGAGGTGAGCTCAGGCGGGGGGAAGTGCAAGGAGGGCCTCCCGCGCCGCAGCAGGTAACACGACCGCTCCCCGCCCCAGCTCATCTCCACCACCCTCAGCCTGAGCGGGAAGCTGCCACCTGCCTCTCAGTCCTCCCCGGTTTCCCGCCGAATAGCTGATTCGTGGAAAGCTGGGGGGGAGGGGGCGCGAAGCAGAGCCAGGCACTGCGTTCAGGGGAGGAGGCGGAGCGGAGGTGAGGTGAGCTGGGGCCGAGCGCGGGGCGGGGAGCTGCCGGTGGGGCCTCTGCACCCACCAAATTATCCCCATGGGTGCTCCAGCTCCGGAGCACCCAGGGAGTCGGCGCCTAAGATGCCGCTTTTGATGTGATCAGTGGGGGGAGTGGCCACTCCCCCGCTGCCCCCCTAGCTATGCTCCCCCGCCCCTAGGAGCCGGAGGGACCTGCCGGATGCTTCCTGGGAGCTGCCCCAGGTAAGTACCACCGGGACTCCCCACCTCACCCCCCGGCAGGTGCCTCTGGCTCTTAGGTGGCCCACGAGACCCTCCTGCCCGGTTCTGGGGGCAGTCAGGGGACAGGGGAGGGGGGTGGATGGGGCAGGGGTCCTGGAGGGGCGTCAAGGGACAAGGGGGGGGTTGGATAGATTTTGGCAGCTCATCACTGACTAGACATAATACTCCAGTTGAGGCCTAATCAGAGTGGAGTAGAGGAGAATTACTTCATGTCTTGCTTACAATACTCCTGCTAATACATCCCAGAATGATGTTCGCTTTTTTTGCAACAGTGTTACACTATTGACTCGTATTTAGCTTGTGATCCACTATGACTCCCAGATCCCTTTCTGCAATACTCCTTCCTAGGCAGTCATTTCATTAGCAGATGACAGAACGAGGAGTAATGGTCTCAAGTTGCAATGGGGGAGGTTTAGATTGGATATTAGGAAAAACTTTTTCACTAAGAGGGTGGTGAAACACTGGAATGCGTTACCTAGGGAGGTGGTAGAATCTCCTTCCTTAGAGGTTTTTAAGGTCAGGCTTGACAAAGCCCTGGCTAGGATGATTTAACTGGGACTTGGTCCTGCTTTGAGCAGGGGGTTGGACTAGATGACCTTCTGGGGTCCCTTCCAACCCTGATATTCTATGATTCTATGATTTCCCATTTTGTATGTGTGCATCTGATTGTTCCTTCCTAAATTGAGTACTTTGCATTTGTCATTATTGAATTTCATCCTATTTACTTCAGACCATTTCTCCAGTTTTTCCAGATCATTTTCAATTTTAATCCTATCCTCCAAAGCACTTGCAACCTCTCCCAGCTTGGCGTCATACTCAAACTTTATAAGTGTACTTTGTATGCCATTATCTAAATCATTGATGAAGATATTGAACAGAACCAGACGCAGAACTGATCCCTGCAGGACCCCATTCGTTATGCCCTTCCACCATGACTGTGAACCATTGATAACTACTCTCTGGGAATGGTTTTCCAACCAGTTTTGCACCCACCTTATAGTAGCTCCATCTAGGTTGGATTTCCCTAGTTTTTTAGAAGGTCATGCAGGACAGTATCTAAAGCTTTACTAAAATCAAGATATACCATGTTTACCGCTTTCCCACTATCCACAAAGCTTGTTACCTGGTCAAAGAATCTCTACATGAACTCTACAGGGTCCCCTGCTTCTCAGCTCAGAAATATTTTTCCTCCTTTTGGGCCCACTCTGCTCTGAGCCTCCCCCTTCACTCCTAAGCTCTCCTGCCAGACTTCTAAACTCTGCCACAATTACAGCAGAAATGGTACACTCAAAAGTGCTTTTGGACCACATAAACATGACTCCTGAGACCTAAAGTCTGCAGTACCTCTTGAATGCTTTGTAAAACCACACTTAGAAGATGACTGCATACTATGTTCTATTCTTTAAAGGAAGTCAGTAAATTAACACCCCACTCTACTGAAAACCGGCATGGCGATTTCAGTAACCAAAAGTGGCCAACGCCTCAGATTTTAGTTCTCAGATTTAAAAAAAAAAAAAAAAAGAAGTAATCTCAAGCACCATGCTGAAGCACTGAATCCAGTAGTGTCTCAGAGAGGAGACCCAACACCACTTCCTGCACTATTTAGAAAAGGAGTACTTGTGGCACCTTAGAGACTAACAAATTTATTAGAGCATAAGCTTTCGATATGCATCCGATGAAGTGAGCTGTAGCTCACGAAAGCTTATGCTCTAATAAATTTGTTAGTCTCTAAGGTGCCACAAGTACTCCTTTTCTTTTTGCGAATACAGACTAACACGGCTGCTACTCTGAAACCTGCACTATTTAGGTTTTCTTTAGCAGTACCCCCCTTCCAAGAACAGAGCAGGTCAACTCCTATTTAGCTTGTGAGCACTGATGATATTACAGTACAAATAAAAACAGTTAGCACACCTATTGGAATCAGGGTTCTCAAGCCATTTCATACTATCAACTCATATTCCTTTTTCCTGCAGTGAATTTGTCCCATTCTTCTGTTGCCACAGAAATGTAAGTGATGCCTGTAAAGAGGATTATGCACATCTTACAGAATCCAAAACAAAGAGGAGCTAGGTTGTGGGGACAACTTTTCTTCGAACGCAAAATCTTCCAGGACTAGTGATTTATGGTGAAAGAAAGAACTGCTGCCAAAGAGACTTGCTTTTGTTTAAATTATCTCTTTGTTCCTGTTCTCTTTAACATGAAACCTCTGTAATGTATATTGTGTTCTTCACATCTGCCTGAGATCCAAGGGGGCAGGCACATAACTATACCCCACCCTACGGAACAGATTCAGCAAAATTATTAAAAACTACAATTCAAGACACTGTAACTACGCGGTTCAAGAATCAATGTTTCCACAAGTTGAATCCAATCCTGGAGGCTGGCCCCTCCATATGCATCCCACATGGCAGGATGACACACATTTCTTTCAGTTCTCTCTGCTGGTAAACCTGCTGAGGGAATGGAAGAACAGAGGATATCAACAAGCGGAGGTAGGAAGATAGGAGAGGCTGAGTTTGAATGGAAAGCATAAATTGTTCCCACATCATATTCTAATGGTAGTGTGGGAGCTATGCACTGTTCTTTCAGGGTCCTTTAAAATACTAGCTCCTACGGACCCACAGCTGGGAATGGCACTCAGCACATAACATATTTAATTATAAATCCTTGCAAAATGAGGTTTACACTGGAAATGCAGACAGCGCCGCATGGCATTAGATCGCCACTACAGACCCACCACCACACACACACACACACACACACACACACACACACTCTTCTGTCCTGATTCTCCTTTACAGAAAGGCACCTTTACAGCATTCTGTCACTGTAAAGAAGCCTTAAAAAGGGTGCAAAGTTGGTTACACTCATTTTTAAGCCTATTTACACTGCCAGGGCGATGTAAAACAGACAGTGTAAACAGTAATCGGGCTCAGGAAAGCCACTTACCGCTGGCAGCTGGACACAGTTGGAACTGACATCATATTCGATATATGCCACTTCTATCCCCTCCTCTGATTTCCCATCCTTTGTATAACAAACATCCCTGGTCCGAGTGGTCAGGCGGTCCACTTCCTCCATTGTATAGACACAGAGTGCAGACTCCTCACTCAGTTTGCCAGATGAAGCCTGCCAGGCAGAAAAGGCAGCGAATAGCACTTCTCCTTGGGTGCTGAATCTCCCTCTTCTCAGATCACTGCCTGGTTGGGTGACGTAAGCAGCCTGCAGTATGCTGTATGTTTTCTCTTTGCTCCTACAGAGTAATGGTAATTCCACATAGGAGTAATAGTGAGAGTCATCCAGACAGATTCGTGAGATGTAGGTCTTGTACTCCCGTGACTGGGACTTCAGATCCCGGCGATAAAACAGGAAGTAAACACTGGAGCGATGGGTAAAGGATTTGATGAAATGGTGGTTATACTCGGAGAGCCGACCCACAGCCAACTTAGCCGTTTCTTCATAGGAGAAAATGGAGTGAGAGTCTGCCCCTTGCATGTCCCCCCCATGGGCCCTGAGATTTCGGGTGGTGATAGGAGGGATACCCCCTCCAACCCCTCTGCTGGTATACCCTCGTCCCACAAACAGCAGGGGCATGTCATCTTTTGAGTGGCCTACAAGTCCCACAGTAGTGATATCTGGGTCATTTGCAGCCACATACTGAGTGTCTCCAGGGCTATCCGGTCGGAAGAGAATGTGGTCAATGGATGTGAGGTTTCTTTTTTCACAGATCCCCTGGTGCACGCTGCCACACACAATGAGCTCCTCCTGCACAGAGTTCACCAGTAACAACTTGTTGTGATTGTCAGTGTTGTGTGCCTGGGGACATTCCAGCTTTGAGACAGGAGGGAGACAATCTTTGCTGTCCAAAACTGGCCCAGTTTGAACTGCGCTCTCCATCATCAGGTCTGATGTCAGTTGGAAAAGAAAGTTGGTGGCCCCCAGATAAAGGGTCCCAGACTCAGAATCTAGAGTCAGGTGAAGGAATTTTGTGGTGTTGTGTGAAAAGGTGACATACTGCAGTCCCCTTGGAATCACTGCCCCCAGGAAACAGAGAGCAGGAAGAAGGAAAGTTCCCAGAGACATGGTAAACATTCTGCAAGAGAGAGAAAGCTGTTACCCTCTGGAGCTAGGAGTGAAGGTTTACACATATCAGAGTCTTTCAACATTGTACTTTTATTATGAGAAGAGGTGGGTGAAGAGAACAGTGGCTACATCTAGAGACCAAACAGCAACAAATGAGAAATTCTTAAAGAATATCGAAAGCAGGAAGCCCATGGAAGCATCAATGGCTTTGTTTGTGCACCAAGGTATTAAGGTGACAAGCACAGAGTAAAATAAGATTGTTGAGATGCTGGAATATTACAGATATTCCTGGGGTACTTTTACCAGTTGACTTCATTTGTTGGTGGAGATCCCCATTACCAAGACTTTCATTGTAGGCCCAGAACCTGGATTGGTTATCTGAGAAACAGGGAATCAATATTCATGTTTCCTCAAGAGAAATCTGGCCAAAGCATAGATCCTCTGACCCAACAAGGCCACCTCTGGCAGAAGGTCCTATTTATACTGTAAAAACCAGCATGTCAGGGAGCTGGTTCAAACTCAGAAACCCCACACAATAGCTAAAACACAATATGTCCTTGCAGTACAGACAGAGTGAGCCTCGTTTAACCATGCTCCTGGACTGTACTACAGACATAGGCTTTAGCAGGGTTGTGTATTGTGAGTTCTCCAGGACAGAGGCCATATGTTTAGAGAGAACCTAATACACTATGGGTATTACTCAAGAGCAATATTTCATGATGATAATACATCATGGTTTAGAACAGGGCCGGCAACCTTTTAGAAGTGGTGTGCCGAATCATCATTTATTCACTTTAATTAAGGTTTCGCGTGCCAATAATACATTTTAACTTTTTTAGAAGGTCTCTCTATAAATTTATATATTATATAACTAAACTACTGTCATATATAAACAAGGTTTTCAAAATGTTTAAGAAGCTTCATTTAAAATTAAATTAAAATGCTGATCTTACGCTGCCGGCCTGCTCAGCCCGTCGCCGGCCTGGAGTTCCATTCAGCTAGGCCGGCAGTGGGCTGAGCGGGGCCTGTAGCCGGGACCCCGACTGGCAAAGGACAGGCAGCCAGAACCCCAGGCAGGCAGTGGGCTGGGCTGAGCAGCTCAGCCCGCTGCCAGTCTGGGGTTCCGTCCACCAGCTTCTGTCAGCAAAGATCCCGGCTGCCGGCTCCGCTCAGCCTGCTGCAGTTCTGGAGTCCCGGCCCTGTCCACATAGAGTAGGTACCTACCTTCTCCCTGGTTCTAGCCCATTCTCTTTCTCTGCACTGAGATGAGGGTGGGAGTGCACTGAGCACAGGGCTGGAGGTGAAGGAGCAGGCTGGGGGTTGGGGTGCAGAGTCTGGCCAGGAGCTAGAATGAGGGAGGGGGCTCAGGGTTGGGGCAGGAAGTTTGGGTGTGGAGCACTTACCTGGGCAGCTTTCATTTGGTGCAAGGGGTGCAGGTGGGAATGGGGGGGGTGTCCTGGAGCTCCCATTTGGTGCTCAGGGTGGGAGTGGAGATGTGGGCGGTGCAAGAATCAGGGCATGAGGTATGGGGGGGCTGGGTATGTGTGGGGAGTGCCAGAGTCAGGGCTGGGGTGTGTGAGGAGGGTTCAGGGGTCAGGGCAGAGGGCAAGGGGTGTGGGCTGGGGTCATGTGGGTGCTCCCAGCCCCCTGCCCTGAGCGGCTCACAGCAGGGGGCTGGAGGGGATATGCCCTGATTCCACCCCCTTCCCCAAGGTCCCTGGAGCAGAGAACATGCCGCGGCTCTGCTTTTATCTCTCCCCCTCCCAAGGGCCGTCAGCTGATCGGCCACAGGGAGGGAGAGAAGGAGGGGCAGGAACCCAGCATGCTGGGGGAAGAGGAAGCTTGCCTGCCCTGCAAGGAGAGAGTGGTGGGCAGAAAAGAGCGAGCTGGGCTGGATTTTTAGTGCACGCTGCTGTCTGCCCAGGTCCAGCAGACAGCTGCATGCCATTAAAATTTGGCACGCGTGCCGTAGGTTGCCGACCCCCGATTTAGAAAAAAAATACAGCTCACTTCTGACTACACTATAGGACTGAAATATATATTAAAGTTTTGTTTTGTTTTGTTTTGTTTTTTTCTGTTTTTTATTTTTTTTGGTTTTTAACAGCATAGGTGGATCTCAGTTAATAGAATCAAACTGTTCTGCATTTGAATCAAGCAAAACTGTCAGTGTTCAGAGAAATCGTATTGTTTTTTGCATCCTACTTCTTCCGTCTCTTGTCACACCTACAATCCCAGATTCAAGTTCTCTTCCCCAGATTTTTGACCCCATATAGTAGCATTTCAGATTTCAGAACAATGTCACTTGTAAATCTCACATGGATAGTGCCTGTTTGGGGCTTTTTACAAAACAGACCCTGACAAGCTCCCAAGAACCAGCATTGTTCTTATTACAAATCCTCCCTTATTACAAAACGTACATTTCCTCCAGCTCCATTCATATCCTATTAAAGAACATCTGCAGCAATCAATATTGAGCCTCAGCACTAGTCCAATAAAGGGGACAAAATAAGTCAGGCTTCTCTCTTATTGACCAATTCACAGATTAACACTATTCTGCATCCATTGCTATGGTAACCATTCATCTAGGTGTGAAAGGTCATAGTTGGCTCAGCTGTACCAGCAGAACCCCAGGGAGAAGCTTCAAAGATCAGCAGCACTCATTTCCCTGAGGCCCTTTGGAATATCCCTATTAGGATCACTCCTTCCCATCCCCAATGCATCTTACTCCAATAATATTTAATTGTCATGACAAATGTTATCAAAACGTAAAACTGAGACCGATCCCTCCAGTCTGTCTGAAGACACTGGACAATCCACCCAGGCCAGAGCATCACACTGTGCCCGGGTTTGATTCTCTGTGCCCCTCTCTCGTTGCACCCTTTGGAAACAAAGGCTCCTAGCTGCTTTTCAGAAAGACGACTACTTTATTCAGTGCTGATTGTGATCACAGGCCTTCTGGAGAGACTGCACTGCACAGTAACGCAATCCTCATTTCTTAGAACAGGGGTGGGGAACCTTTTTTCTATCAGGGACCATTGACCCACAGAAAAAATGAGTCACGGGCCACATACAGCCCCGTGGGGGGAGGCTTGGGGAAGGTTTGGAGTGCAGGAGGGGGCTCTGGGCTGGGGCAAAGGGGTTCGGGGTGCAGGAGGAGGTTCAGGGTGCAGGCTCTGGAAAGGAGTATGGGTGTGGAAGGAGGTTCAGGGCTGGGGCAGGGGTGCGGGGCCTGGGAGGGAGTTAGGGTGCAGGAGGAGGTTCCGACCTGGGGCAGGGGGTTTGGGGTGCGGGCTCTGGCTGGACAGCACTTACCTCAGGTGGCTCCCAATCAGAGCACAGCGGGGCTAAGGTAGGCTCCCTGTCTGCCCTGGCTCCCTGCTGCTCCCGGAAAGGGCCAGCATATCCAGCCCCTAGGCCTCCATATGGACTATGACGTGGATAGAAAGCTGGCTAGATTGGTCAGGCTCAACGGGTAGTGATCAACGGCTTGATGTCTAGTTGGCAGCTGATATCAAGCGCATTGCCCCAGGGGTCGGTCCTGGGGCCCGTTTTGTTCAACATCTTTATTAATGATCTGGACGATGGGATAGATTGCACCCTCAGCAAGTTCACAGATGACACTAAACTGAGGGGAGAGGTAGATATGCTGGAGGATAGGGATAGGGTCCAGCGTGACCTAGACAAATTGGAGGATTGGGTCCAAAAGAAATCTGATGCGATTCAACAAGGACAAGTGCAGAGTTCTGCACTTAGGACAGAAGAATCCCATGCACCACTACAGGCTGGGGACCGATTGGCTAAGCAGAAGTTCTGCAGAAAAGGACCTGGGGATTACAGTGGATGAGAAGCTGGATATGAGTCAGCAGTGTGCCCTTGTTGCCAAGAAAGCTAATGGCATATTGGGCTGCATTAGTAGGAGCATTGCCAGCAGATGAAGGGAAGTGATTATTCCCCTCTATTCGGCACTGGTGAAGCCACAGCTGGAGTATTGCATCATGTTTTGGGCCCCCCATTACCGAAAGGATGTGGACAAATTGGAGAGAATCCAGCGGAGGGCAACAAAAATGATCAGGGGGTTGGGTCACATGATTTACGAGGAGAGGCTGAGGGGACTGGGATTATTTAGTCTGCAGAAGAGAAGAGTGAGGGGGGATTTGATAGCAGTCTTCAATTACCTGAAGGGGGGTTCCAAAGAGGATGGAGCTCGGCTATTCTCAGAGGTGGCAGATGACAGAAGAAGGAGCAATGGTCTCAAGTCACAGTGGGGGAGGTCTAGGCTGGATATTAGGAAACACTATTTCACTAGGAGGGTGGTGAAATCACTGGAATGGGTTACCTACAGAGATGATGGAATCTCCATCCTTAGAAGTTTTTAAGGCCTGGCTTGACAAAGCCCTCATTGGGATGATTTAGTTGGGGTTGGTCCTGCTTTGAGCAAGGGATTGGACTAGATGACCTCCTGAGGTCCCTTGCAACCCTGAGATTTTATGATTCTACAAGGGGACGGGGAGCTCTGCGCAGTGCATGCTACCCGCAGGCACCTCCCTTGCATCTCCCATTGGACACAATTCCCAGCCAATGGGATCTGCGGAGCTGGCACTGGGGGCAGAGTGCAGCACTTCCCTGATCGCCTCTGTGCCTAGGGGCAGCAAGGACATGCCGGTTGCTTCCGGGAGCTGCGCAGAGCCGACTGGACTTTTAATGGCCTGGCAACCCTAGCTTCCCCCTCCAGTGGGGTGAGCCAGCACTCACAACTCCAGCCCCATGGAGGGGCACCGCGGCTCGGGGCTTCCGGCCCACAGCACCGAGACTTGCTGCAGCCTGGATGAAATGAAGCAGCAGGCCAAATCCGGCCCATGGGCCGTAGGTTCCCCACCCATCTTAGACTATTAAATTCTTTAAGGACAAAGCATCACATTAGAATTTATTTCTTCACTAACCCTGCAAGTCTCTAAGTAGCAGCAGCTCTCTCCTCATTTCCTGCACAAACTTATCCAGGCAGCACATAAGCCATTGTGGAAATCCAAAGCTCTTATTTTGGGACACAATGCAGGCCCCCATTTGTTCTCTGCAGGCACCTCCACCCAATCTTGAATAGTAATTTTAAAAAGGTCAGTCAGTCCTAAAGAGCAACAGCCAGAAATGGGTCGACAGGAGACGACTTATGAAAAAGGGCAAGACCGAGCCTCCTTCAGAGGAACTGTTCATCTCTTCAGAATCCACGGGCTAGTCACTCTCTGGCATGACCACAGCTTTCCATGAAGAAAGAGCTACCACTTCCCACCACCTGCTGGAAACAACCAGCAAGCTTCACAGGCTATCCTTGCACCTCTCTGAAAGTATTAAATTGCTTTCCAAAATCCCAGCATTCATTAAAAACAAACCCTTCAACTGTTATAGTTGCAAAGAAAACCTCACAACTGTGACCCAAAAGTGTAATTGATGCAGAGTCTGGAACCATAGCTCTGAGAGGCAGGGGTGCTGGAACAATTTGTATATTGGGGGTTCTGAGAGTCATTGAACCAAACTGTAAACCCTGTATATGATGGAAACCACTTCCAGCCAGGGGGTGCTGCACCCCCAGCACGCCTAGTGCCAGCACCTAGGCTGAGAGGTGTGAACTACCCCATTCATTTCATCAAATTGTAAACTCAGCTGCTTAGTTAAGCTTATTACAGATTTCTTTTCTCATGCAAAGAAGGAGACAGTAGATCACAGATTTGTACAAATTGCTGCCAGTAGCATCTCATTTTGGTGCCACAAGGGGTGGTGCATGCTGGATGCCACCACTGGTTTTCTTTTCCTCCAACAAAGTAGCCAAGCCCAAGTGGCTTAGCAGAATCCCTGGGTATACTAAAGCCTCACTGAAGCCATAAGTATATTGAAGCTCAGGTGCCCATTTGCCCTCAGAAAGCACACGTCATCTGACTGTCCTTACAATCTACCATGAGCAGTATCTCATTTTGACAACTCACATGGGTGAAGCTCAATTGGTGGATAGAACTTGGAAGAATACTGCCACTTTCCCCTCCCCGCCCACAATCTGACCTCTGTTTGATCTTTGCCCTGAGCTCAAAGTGATGATGTTCAGCAAGGAGCATTACAGCAGGAAACAAGTCTGCAGTGCTGAGGGAAGATCACCACCTGATGAATGGTGAGACTCAGGTGGGCTGTATCTAATTGATAATAAACTCCTTGGCACAGGGACTGTCTCCCCTCTGGGTGTGATACAGCACCCAGCACACCAACAGGATACAGAAAATAATAGCAACTGTAACAACTAGAAAAGTCAGGTTCTAATTTTGGCTCTGCCATTCACTTGGCAAATCATATAACCTTTCTGCTATTACCATTCCCCTGTAAAATGGAGATATTACTGCCCTGACACAAAGAGATGGTCTGTGATACCCTATGGATGGATGGTGTTATAGATACTATCCAGTATTAATTACAGGGCTTTATGAAGCTCTGAAAACACTCCATGTGCTTGTTGTAGGTAAGTAGACAGCATTGCCAGGACAGACAGAGCACTGACACACTGCCCTCAACGCACACATACACTGATTCACATCACACCAGCCCTGGTTACATTTAGGTTACACACACACAAAGGAGCTTTTATTCTCAGTGGATAATGGACATTTAGAATTCGCTGCTCCCAACGCTTCTGACAGAAACTGCCTTGCTAGGAATCTCAAACACTGAACTCACCTCAGGTTCTCTCTCTACACTATATGGGGAAGGAGTGGATTGAAGAATTTTATTCAAGTGTCTGTCATGGAGAGACATTTATATCTGTTGATAGGTATTTCTTAAAGTGAATAAGCAAGTCGTTATGGAACTTTTACATAATGTCAATGTCATAATATCAAACTCCTAAAGCAGCCAAAGCAGGGGAGGAAATGACGACTTTATACATCAACGTTAAGAAAAGTCAAAACCGACGAGGAGTCCTCGTGGCACCTTAGAGACTAACAAATTTGGGCATTAGCTTTCGTGGGCTAAAACCCACTTCATCAGGTTTTAGCCCAAAGATTCCTTGTTGTTTTTGCTGATACAGACTAACATGGCTAAAAGTTAAGTCAGTATATCTAACATGATTAATTTCCTGTGTTGCTGGAAGGTCCTGCAGGCACTAGAGGGCCCGCTGGCCTTCCTAACGTTCGTGCCTTCCTAATCTTCCACGTGTCCACAATTGCCCATTGCTCTTCTTTTTAACACCCACCTCTCCAATTACATCTCCTCACCACTGAACTGGCAAAGGTCCCCTTCTCATGACAAAAGTTCCTGAGATACTGGACTGACTGATAATAAGGTGAGACATCTAACGGTAATACAACTGAAACTCACAAACTGTTAGTCCTGAGGCATGTCCATCTGTCTGTTGGTCATATGGGATATTCAGTTTCTGCCGAATTGAAGATTTTACTGAGGGGAAAAAAAAAAAGGTTCTGGTCCTCCTGGTTGTAAAGAAAACCTCCCAAACATATACTGAGTATAAAGTGAGAGAGTGTTTTTTTCCTGACTCTGCGAAGAATCCGAAACAGTGGTTCACCGATGTGTGAACTCCACTGCAAAGCACTACTTTAATCAACTGTTAACTCTAAAAGCTAACGATGTCAAAAATTCAGTATAAACTTCAATTTCAGCAAATGGAATGAGGAACTGGTGTAAACAAATGCACAAACAGGGAGGGGTCGAACACCAGTGGTGGGAGCATCGAGAGACCAGAAAAGGGACAGAGGCGCACCTAGTCCCATAAGTGTGACAGGGACGTTACCATATATAGTCCTAAATGTTCTGCCTATCACAGACCATTATTAAAAATGGAAATCAGCCCTCTTCACTTAATGTGCTTGACATTCTGGTCAGGACAGAGCCCTAGAATGCTGCATAGCCCTGAGCCATAATCACTAAAGTCCAAGGCATTTTTTCTTCTTACTTTCCAAGGGTGAGAAGTTTGAAGATATTCCCCAGTGAAAAGGCTTCAAAATGAATACCTAAAGCAGTGGTTTGAGAAAGTAGTCTGGACCTCTCAGAAACAGGAAGATGGTTGGTATAATTTATGTTCTGTGAACCTCGCTCCACTTCATCCCTAGAATTATGTGCATATATTGAATATAGTGCCCATAGCTGCCGTGTTATTAGGTGAATTATGTAAGGGATTCAGAGTAGCAGCCGTGTTAGTCTGTATTCGCAAAAAGAAAAGGAGTACTTGTGGCACCTTAGAGACTAACAAATTTATTAGAGCATAAGCTTTCGTGAGCTACAGCTCACTTCATCGGATGCATCCGATGAAGTGAGCTGTAGCTCACGAAAGCTTATGCTCTAATAAATTTGTTAGTCTCTAAGGTGCCACAAGTACTCCTTTTCTTTATGTAAGGGATTGTGCATGCTAACTGCAGTTGGGTTTGTGTGATTATTGTGGGTACCACTGAGCCCACCAATTCCACCAGCCTGAACTCCCTTACTCTGTCCTGCTGAGCCAGGCCCTCAAGCAGCACTTAAGTGCACCCCCCTCTGGGGTGCAAACCAAAATAGTATTTTCTTGAGCTGCACAGAGAACTGTACAGAGTAAGCTCATGAAATTCTCCCCCTCTCAATGTGGAGGAAGATATGCACAGCTTTTTGCCCCCCAGTTATGAATTCCACAAACTAGTTTTAGAGAAGGAAAAAATAAGTTTATTAACTACACAAGATAGATTAAGTGATTATAAGGGATAGCAAACAGATCAAAGCAGATTACTGAACAAATAAAACAAACATGCAAACTAAGCTTAAACTGGTTACAAGTAGTAATTTCTCACCCTAAATGTTATTTTAGGCATTTCTTTCACAAGTCAGACCCCTTTTCCAGCCTGGGCTCAGCTCTTCTCCCCCCTTTTGTCTTTGTTTCTTAGATGTTTCCAGCAGTTATCCTGGATGGGGATTCAGTGAAAAATGAACACTGATCAAGTCACTCCCCAGCCTTAAGTAGGTTTTACATATGGCGGGAACCCTTTGTTTTCCAGTGTGGTCTGCCCACAACCCCCCCTCCATGGAAAAATACTGGTATTCTATCATGGAGTCCAGTATCAGGGGATAGCCATGTTAGTCTGTATCCACAAAAACAACAAGGAGTTCAGTGGCACCTTAAAAATTAACAGATTTATTTGGGCATAAGCTTTTGTGGGTAAAAACACACTTCAGATGCATGGAGTGAAAATTACAGATGCAAGCATTAGATGACACAGGAAGAGAAGGGAGTTACCTCACAAGTGGAGAACCAGTATTGACAGGGCCAATTCAATCAGGATGGATGTAGTCCACTCCCAATAATAGATGAGGAGGTGTCAATTCCAGGAGAGGCAAAGCTGTTTCTATAATGACCCAATCACTCCCAGTTCCTATTCAAACTCAAATTAATGATGTTAAATTTGCAAGAGAATTTTAGTTCTACTGTCATTGGAAGTTTTTAAGAACAGGTTAGACAGACATCTATCAGGAATGGTCTAGTTATTACTTAGTCATGCCTTGAGTGCAGGGGACTGGACTAGATAACCTACTGAGGTCCTTTCCAGTCCTACGCTTCTATGATTCTGATTGTACAAAGCCAACCTGAATACTAAGAACCGGGGGGGAGTTGCGTTAACAGAGGTGAGCACAAAGGTGGTTGCAGCATGAAAAGCATGGAACCACTGCTAGATTAAAGAGCCTATCAGAAGAGTCAACTGCCATTCTGCAATACCCCCAGACGGAGCACTCTCACCCTTTGTAGGCCTCCCAGGACCCCCTTCCCAGCTAGCCCTAATAATTAAACAAGAGCCTCTGATTTGTAGCCAGTCAAGATAAGCTGGGATGGTAACTGACTGTTACAGGTGAGGTGAGCGCCTGACTCCCCTTACGGGTATGTCTACACAGCCTGCAGCAGTGAGCCTCACTGGGTAGACACTCAGGTTAGTTGGGCTTGTGCTAGCACTCTAAGAATAGCTGTAATGACAGCACTTTGAAGTTGCAGTTTGGGCTGACACCTAGGGAGAGGAGTGGGCTTCAGAGCCTGAGCTCCAGCCTGAGACTCACTTCCACAGGCTACGTAGACATATCCTAACAGGCCAGCCTGCCTGTGACAACATAGTAGCCAGTAAGGCCCAGATCCACAAAGGAATTTAGGCTTCCAACTTCCTTTGAAATACCTTTGTGGATTTGGGCCGAATCTCTCACTAATGCTGTAAACAGTAACAACATCTCCCTTACTTCAACTCAATATTCCCCTGCTTACATATCCAAGGATCGCAATTGCTTTCTTAGCCATTGCATTGCACTGTGGATTCACATTATGTTCAGTTGCTTGCTCACTATGATCCCAGAATTCTTTTCTGAGTCACTGCTTTCCAAAATACAGTCCCCATTTTAGCCCCCCATTCTTGGTTCCTATATAACCTTCCATTTAGCTCTATTAAAACGTGTGTTGTTCAAACAAGCCCAATTTTCCATGAGATCCAGACAATTCTGTAGGAAAGACAGTTATCTACCTTTCATAACTGTTTCTCCTCGAGATGTGTTGCTCATGTCCATTCCACAGTAGGTGTCTGCCCGCCCACATGCACGGTTGTTGGAATTTTTTGCCTTAACAGTATCCACTGGGCTGGCTCTGGCGCCCTCTGGAGTCCCACACTCATGCGCTGGTAGATGAGGTGCTGGGACCCTATGCCCTCTCAGTTCCTTCTTGCCGGCAACTCCAACAGAGGGGCAACAGGATGGGTCATGGAATGGACATAAGCAACACATCTCAAAGAGCATCAGTTACGAAAGGTAGGTAAGCGTCTTTACTTCTTGGAGTGTTTGGGTCAGTTCAATTCCATGCTAGGTGACTCAAGTAGTATTCCCAGAGGTGGGCTCGGAGTTATGGTTTCACTGTTTGCAATACAGCTCTACCAAAGCTGGCGTAGTCTCTGGCCTGCTGGGTAATGGCATAGTGGGACTCAAAGATATGGATAGATGACCAAGTAGCGGCTCCACAGATGTTTTGAATTGGCACCTGGGCCAGGAAGGCTGCTGAAGAGGCCTGCACTCTGGCGGAATGGGTGGTTACAATTGCTGGTGGTGGCACCTTCACCTGTTCATAACAAAACCTAATGCAGGTGGTTATCCAAGAGGAAATTCTTTGTGCAGAAACAGGCAGACCTTTCATTCTGTCCGCTACTGCGATGAAAAGTTGCGCTGACTTACAGAATGGTTTAGTTCTTTCTATGTAAAAGGGCAGTGCTTTTTTTTTTTTTTTTTTTGACATCCAGAGTGTGCAACCTGCAATCCTTGTTAGACCTATGAGGTTTTGGGAAGAAGACTGGCAGAAATAATGTCCTGATTAGTATGAAACTGCGACACCGCCTTAGGTAAAAAAGCGGTGCCTTCACAGTTGAACCTTTTCCTTATAGAACACTGTGTAGGGCAGCTCTGATGTGAACACTCTGATTTCAGAGACCCTTCCAGAGAGCAGATATGATTGCCACCAGAAAGGACACCTTCCAGGAGAGGAGCAAGAGGACACAAGAAGTCAATGGCTCAGAGGGTGGCCCTGTGAGCCTTGAGAGCACTAGGTTCAGATCCCAAGGTGGGATAGGATCACAAACTTGAGGGTAAAGTCACTCCAGACCTTTCAGAAACTTGATCACGTCATGGGAAAAAAAAACAACCTGCCCTGGATCAGAGGGTGTAAGGCTGCAATGGCTGCCAAGTGGACTTTAACTGACTACAGGGACAGGCCTTGGTGTTTGAGGTGCAAAAGATAGTCCGAAATCGACTGAAGCGAGGCCTGGTCAGGCGAAAGATCCCAGTCCGATGCCGAACACGCAAAGCGCCTCCACTTAGCTAGGTAGGCTGCCCTGGTGGAGGGCTTTCTGCTACCCATCAGGACGCTCTGAACTTGAGCCAAGCATGCCTGCAGCCATGCAGAAATCACGCTGTCAGGTGCAGGGCTGCTAGGTTTGGGTTCAGTAGTTGGTCGTGGTTCTGGAAAAGTAACTCCGGATAGAGCGATAGTTCCAGCGGTACCACTATTGAGAGCTCCAGCAGTGTAGCGAACCAGTGTTGGCAGAGCCATGGCAGAGTTATCAGGATTACCTTCACCTTGTCCTGTTTGATCTTCACAAGGACTCTGTTCACTAGTGATATTGGCAGGAAGGTATACAGTAGTGCCCCTGACCACAGGAGCAAGGAGTCGGATAGGGAGCCTCTGGCGAGCCTGTGAATCAAGTGGAAATTAGGGCACTTCCTGTTCTGTCTGGATGCGAACAAGTCCATCTGAGGAGTCCCGCACTTCTGGAGGATTATGCTGACTACTTCCAGGTGAAGGGACCACTCATGCTGAGATGAGAAGGTCCTGCTGAGGCAATCTGCTAGCATGTTCCTGGCCCCTGGGATGTGCGAGGCTACCACATGGATAGCATGCTGCACACAGATGTCCCATAACCAGACAGCTTCTTGGCAAAAGGCTGATGAGCAGGCGCCACCTTGCTTGTTGATATAGAACATCATGGCAGTATCGTCTGTTAGGATTTGAACCACCTTGTCTGTTAGGTGGGGAAGATATACCTGGCAGGCCAAGCATATCACCATGAGCTCTCTGATATTTATGTGGAGAGAGCAATATTCCTGCAACCCAGCAACCTTGCATGCCGAAGCCACCAAGGTGGGCTCCCCAACCCAGGTCCGAGGCATCAGAGACCAGATTCGCAGAAGGGAACAAGGCCACAAAAGGAACTCCTTCCAATACCGAGTTGGGGTCTGTCCATCATTCCAGGGATGACCGGATATGGTCTGGTACCGTCACCACCTGGTCCACATCATGTCTGTTGGGAACATAGACTAATGTCAGCCATGCTCGCAGGGGTCTGAGATGAAGCCGCGGATGCCGGACCACGCAAGTACAAGCTGCCATATGGCCCCTTGAGGCACATGTGAGCAGTTGAGAGAGTGGGCTCCCACATGGGAGATCAGTCTGGACATGGCCTGGAAGCAGGCCTCCGGCAGAAAAGCTCTGGCTTGCACCGAGTTGAGGATCACCCCTCTGAACTATATATGCTAAATGGGGGTCAGAGTTGATTTTGTTTCATTTATCAACACTGGTCAGGATCTGGGCCTGAAGCACACCAGATTGAGGCTTCTTTACATCGGGGCCTGTGAATGTGATCTTCCCTTGACGAGCCAGTCATTGAGATATGGGAAGATCTGCACTCCGTGACGCCTCAGGTAAGCAGCCACTGGCGCCATGCACTTTGTGAAAACTCTTGGGGCGGACGAGAGGCCAAAGGGTAGTGCCATGAACTGGAAATGGCACTGGCCCACCAGAGAAACTGTGTCCATGGAAAATGGAAATAAAATATGCGTCCCTCAGGTTGAGAGCAGCTTACCAGTCTTCTGGATCCAGGGAGAGAATAATGGAGGCCAGGAAAACCATGCAAAACATCAACCTCTTGAGACATTTGTTGAGGCAACGCAGATCCAGAATGGGTCTGAGGCCTCCTTTGGCCTTCGAGATTAGTAATAGAACCCTTTCCCCCCTCATATCGTGAGGGACCTCCTCTACTGCCCCCAGCCATAGGAGGGTTTCCACCTCCTGAATGAGGAGTTGCTCATGAGAAGGGTTCCTGAAGAGGGATAGGGAATGGAGGAGAATAGCAGGGTATAGCCCGGGGTGGCCAAACCACAGTTCGTGAGCTGCATGCAGCTCTTTTACTGTTAACGTATAGCTCATGGAGCCCCCCCATGCCCCTCCATTCTCTGCTTACCAGCCTTTGTGGGGAGAGCTCAGGGGTTCTGCCTTGCAGCAGAATGGCAGGGGTTAACGGCTTCTGCCAGAGAGGATTGGTGCCTACTGAAAGTGGTGGGGCACAATGTAAAGATTTGGCCCCTCCAACAGCTTTAATTACACCCCAGGCATACTCCACCCCTTATCCTCAGCAGCCCCTTCCTGCAGCTCCCAGGTGTTAGCTCCATGTGGAGGCAGCAGTAAACAGCTGGGAGTTGCAGGGAGCAGCTGCTACTTTAGCTCTGCGGGGAGAGGCAGCAGCAAAAGCAGCAGCTCTCAGTGCAGTTCCCAGCCGTTTTCCACTGCCTCTCCCCATGGCTACAGCTCCCACCTCGCCAGCTCTAGCAGCTACCATGCAAGGCGGGGGCCTGGTGGCACCATGTGACCAAGCAGGGCTAGCAAACCCTGGCAAAAGTCTGGGAGGGGCACATGACCCCATGTGCCTCCCCACGTGACACCTCTGCGGGTAGTGGGGTCTCAGGGCTTCAGTCTCACTCCTGTTGAAGCCCTGAGCCCTGGCAGGTGCCTCCCGCAGGGCTAAAGCCCCAAGACACCCACTCCTTGTGGGGCTGAAACCTCAAGCTTCAACACATGCGCTCCGGCTCTCAAACTTCTGAAAATTGTCATATGCAGCTCAGAGGATCAGTAAGTTTGGCCACTTCTGGTAATAGCCCAATGCTATTGTGTTGAGCACCCAATGGTCTAAGGTTACCCAAGCCCATGACGTCAGGAAGAGACACAACCCATTCAAAAACAAAGGGGGGGTGGATCCTGAAGTTCAACTGGGGTGCCATCCTTTTGCACACCATCAAAATGCCTGCGTTGCCCCCCCCCCCCCGATGTCATGCAGGACCAGACTGAGCAGATGAGGAAGATGAAGTGGGATGACAGCAGTTAAACCCCTTATCCCACTGCTTTCTCTTACAGGAGCCTTCCATGGCAGCCCCCAGGATCTGGGCAGTGGAGGCAGCTGGTACTGCTTCCTAGCAGCTTGCAGTGTAGAAAGACCCAGAGAGCATAACGTAGCCCGAGAGTTCTTCAGGCCATGCAGCCTAGCAGTAGTCTACTCTGAGAAGAAAACATTCCCCTTGAATGAGAGGTCCTGAATGGACAGCTGCATCTCCTGGGAGAGCCCCGAAGGATTGCAGCCATGAACTGTGCCTCATGGCCACAATAGAGGCCACAACTCTGACTGCCAAGTCAGCCACATCCCATTTCACCTGGAGGGAGCCCCCTGCCACCACCTTGCCCTCCTCAGGATGGCTGCAAATTCTGGACCAAGGTCCTGAGGAAGGGAATCTTTAAACTTATTGAGGGAGTCCCACAAATTAAAACTGTATCTCCCCAACAGGGCCTGGTGATTTGACACCCAGAGCTGGAGACTGGCTGTCAAATAAACCTGTCTCCCAAAAAAGTTCATTTTTTTTGCATCCTTATTTTTAAGCACAAGCCCGCCTGACCCCACCTATCCATTTCATTAGCCACAGATACCACTAGTGACCCAGAGGGTGGATGGGTGTATAGATACCCAAGCCCCTCGGCAGGAACTTAGTATTTCTTTTCTGCCCTCTTGGATGTCAGTGGTATAGAGGATGAGGTCTACCAAAGGGCCTTAGCTATTCTCAAGACCCCCTCGTGAACTGGCAGTGCGATCCTAGCCAGGGGTGCTGCTGTTAGGACGTCAAAAAGGGTGTCCATGGGTTCTGTGAGCTCCTCTGCCTCCAGACCCAAGTTGGAGGCCACTCTCCTAAGCAGAGCTTGATGTGCTCTAAAGTCATTGGTGCGTGGGTTGGTGAAAGAGAGATTGAGAGGGCCCCGCCACCGCTTCATCCAGAGATGAAGAAGATGATAGCACAACAGGGGGAGGGGCTGGGGCACTCTCCCTCACAGGGGAGGTTTCCCGTAGCGTGAATACTTGCTCCTCGGTCCCTATGTAAGAGCCCGAGTCATAGTCTGAACCCGGTGTCAGCAGTGCAATGGGTCACTTCTCTGATGCAACCATGAAGGAGTGGTGCAAGTATGGCACTGGCATCATCAGAAGACCCCATGTGTTCCAATAAGGCCATTGGGCTGGCCAATGACCTTGCTGCCATGTCTTGCTGCGGGACCCACGCTGATGTCCAGTACCCAAGACGACCACTGTTTGCGCAGAGAGGGGCTAAATTCCTGTTCTGATTCTGCAGAAGTGTCATCCCTTGAGGATCATGGTGGGGCCATGGGAGCCTCCCCCTGATGGCTGCCACCAAAGGTGAGTGACCGATGCATCTCTGGAGATCGGTGCAGGGTAGGCAGGGACAGGTGGTGTGAGGTCGAAGAATAACCTCGAATAGGCAGTGACTGGTGCACCGGAGACTGTCTGGGGGACCACAACTTGTGGTGAGGCAGCAGTTGGCAGGAGGGAGGGCGGTATTGGAAGGGTAGAGACTGGCATCTCAAAGTCAGAGTCGCCCCGCAACAGCGGGGAGTGCATATGCTGTGCTGGAGATCTGGGTCACCTAACCGGGGACTGTGGCTGCGGCGCCAGGGATTGGGGCCACGGAGTCATGGACCGATGTCTCTCCTCCAGGGACTGGTGATGCCCCATCGCCCCTTGAGGCGGTCCCCTGGTGGGCTTGCCCTTGGATGGAGGAACCTTCAAGGTCTCTCCAGCTGGCCATAGCGCAGGCAGGGCCATAAGGTCCCTAGCCACCTGGAAGGCCTCGGGCATCAAAGGCACTATTAAGTGCCGGGGTCCCCTACTGCTCCCTGGAGTCGGATCCCTGGGAGGGCTCAGGCATCTTGACAGAGAAGCTGCCCTTTCACAATCTGGGGTGGGCAGGCAGCCCAAACAGGGTCCTTTGCTCGCCACTCCGTTTCCCTCTTTACTCGGTGCAAGGGAGCAACCCCGCTGTTTCTTTTGGAACTTCTTAGGCACCAATGAAGGGGAACGGTGTCGGGAAGAACTCTGCTGGAGGGGCAACCCACACCAACACAGACTTGTTTGGAGTCGAGTCGGAACAGGATGGCTCCAATACTGGGCAAAGCGTAGCCTCCATGAGGAGGGCCTTTAGACGTATATCCCATTTTTTCTGGGTCCTTTGCCTAAAATTTTTACAAATCCTGCACTTCATTTGTGACTCCCCCAAACACTTCAGGCAGCTGCTGAACTCATTAACCAGCATCAGCTTATTGCAAACTGAGAACGGTTTGAAGTACGGGGACCAGGGCATGCCCTGTCTCTGGGACAAAGTCCCTGCAGGGACTCTAATTTAAACTATGTACAAGAAATTATAGATAAGTAAGGCTAAAGTTTTGTCACAGATATTTTTAATGAAAGTCATGGACAGGTCCTGGGCAATAAACAAAAATTCACAGAAGCCCGTGACCTATCCCTGACTTTCTCTAAAAATATCCCTGACAAAATGGGAAGGCGGGTTCAGCACTCACTGCTGCTGGAGGTCCTGGATCCCCCATCGCTGCAGGGAGTGGGAGCTCTGGGGTCCTCCTGCCTGCGGGGGCTGGGTTGATGCAGGGTCCCCTCGCTCCCAGAGGCAGTTGGGCAGTCAGGGGAGTCCACACCGCCCACTGCAGGTTGGAGCTGCAGGGTCCCCCAGCAGCTCACTGTCATTGGCCAGCTGTGGGGGGTCCCCTCCCCACCCACCATAGCTGGGCAGTTTCAGGATCTGATTGCTACGCGCCATGGCTGGGCGACTGCAGGGGAAAGGATCCCCCGCTGCCTCCTGCGGCTGGGCAGCTGCGGGGGGTTCCCCATCCATCCTCTGCAGCTGGGCTAGCTGAAGGGTCCCCCACCAGGGTGGGGGCTGGGAGCTCCAGTCCCGAGGCAGAAAATATCATGGAGGTCAATGGAAGTCACAGATTCCGTGACCTCCATGACTTAATCGTAGCCTTACAGATAAGCAACGAAGAGAACCGCTATTGCACTTGCAGTTGCAAGAGGGCACAGGGCCAGCGGCACCTCATATTCTGACGCACGAGCGTGGGACTCCAGACAGCACCAGAGCTGACTCTACGGATATGGCTAAGGAAACACATTCCAAGGACGGTGCATATGGGCACGCACATACCCACTACGGAATCTCCATGAACAAACACTCGAAGAGGAACAAAGCTATCCTTATATTCACCATTCCACTAATTTACGTCTCATCTAAAAACTTTAAGAGCAAAGTGTGAAATCCAGATCACTGATCAAGATATTGAATAGTATTGGATCAAGAAAACATAGTTCTTGAATAGTATTAGATCAAGAACACATCTTTGTGTAACCCTGCTAAAATTTAAAAAAGGTCAAGCTTATCTGACAAAACCATTGTCTATAAAGCCATGTTGGTTTGGTATTATGCCATCATCCTTTAATTCTTTATTGATTGCATCCCCTATCAACCTTTCCATGATTTTGCATCAAGCTAACCAGCCTATAGGTACCAGAGTCATCCTGTTTACTCTTTTCACATACTGGTACAACATTAGCTTTTTTTTCTGGTCCCCTGGAGCTTCCCCAGTGCTCCAAGATTCGTAAAGAAAAATTAGCCTCAGTGGGTCAGAGAGCTCCTCTACCAACTCTCAAAACTCCTGGATTCAAGTTATCTGGTCCTTCACATGTAAACATTTCAAACAGACAAGATTTTGTTTGATTCACATCTGGTGTTGGGGCAACTGTAGTTTACACTGGCTACATTGGCTATTCAGTTGAAACTGCTCATTTCTATGGTGAATTATTAAATTGTGACTGGGATTTTCAAACAAATGGGCACCTAAAACTGGGCTTCTAAATTCATATTTAGGTACATAAGAACCTAACCATATAGGCTATTTTTAAAAGACTGACCTATAATAATAATTAGAATTTATATAGCGTATTATACCTTGAACGTATGGCACAAATATTACTCCTCAGATCACACCTGTGAGGTAGGGAAGATTTATCCCCATTCTACAGACTGGGAAACTAAGGCAGAAGGCTGATACCGCAATTAAGTGGCAGAGCTAAGATTAGAACACAGGAATTCCATATTCCAATTCCTGTGCTCCATCCACTTAGCTCACACTATCACACAAAACATGCTCTCTTTCTGGGACACACATTATCCCTGTGTTTGCTAGAGAACTGGTGGGTGCTTCTCACTGAGAGGCTGATTTAGGAAAGTTTAAAGAAACTGAGTACACTGGATTGCTAAAATGGTATGTCGGTTATCACTGTTCTGAAAAGCCTCTATTGGAAGAGGCAGATCAAAGTTCTGTATTAATACAATCATGGAAATAGGGACAACAAAGGCATGCCAGATAATTTTAGCTAGGTTTGAGAAACACTGATCTAGATCACAGTGAACTTGCCAATAAAATCTTATCACCCAGTACTGATTTAAACATTATTGCAAGCAAACTTAATATCCATTTCACAAGCATTCATCTTTGGACAAAAGCCAGACGTTCCCAACCCGATAGCCCTTTCTGCCATTAGTACCTCTGACTAGTCTCTTATCAGGGTCTCCGTCCGCCCTCAGATTAGGCTCCTGACAGTACTGATGGGAAAGTTAAAGTGCAGCCTCAGACAAATCTGTATAAAAGAGTTGTGGCAGATCATTCAGAGCTGAAGATCTTTAAACAGACTGCTCTACCAATAGTTAGGACAGTGCTGGACATTTTCAATATAATTGCTTTTTCCTTGGAGATTGTCCATTTCTTTGGCAGTGTGCCAGGGTCATCATCCTCTATAAAGAAAGAGAGAGGGAGCCAGATTGGAATTAGTGTGTACTTCATTGTGTTCTTTATCAGCGCTATTACATGAACATTAGATACACTTCCAGACTCCAGTGACCTGGGCCAGATCCTTGGGGCCAGCCTTTCTGCACCTGGAGCAGCTCTGAGAAGGAGGCATCATAAAGGGGCTTTAAGCTACCTTTAACCGCCTGTTCCCCATAACTAGAGCCCTCATGAATTCTCTAAAATGTCATGCCAACAGGCCAATACATAAGACAGGGATTGGCCAGACACAATGGCTCCCCAGCCACCATCCCATTCCAGGATCGGGAAGTATGGCAGCTCCCACTCCACTGTGGCCTTACAACACTCAGGGAATCCTCAGCTAGCCAGTCAAATTGGCTTTCCAGTTCTTTTGCATTGCCAGAGTGGGGCAAGGTTCCTTTCACAAAGAAAAAGAAAAGAGCTACATTTGCTGTGGGCAAGAAGTCAGAGAAGAGGATGTATCTTATTTTAAACAGATGCAGTTAAGGAGAATTGACAGAGGGACAAAAGGAACAGCTAGATTATTTAACATTAAAAAATACGTGCTGGTTGTTTAATTTTCATGGAAGCCTGATTCAGAAGTTAGTTACCAGCTAACTCCTAGGCCAAGAGCTTTAGAGAAGTCTAGCTACTGAAATAGGATAAACAAGTTGATTTAATGGCATACACAGGGAAGAGAGCAGCTCAGCATGGAGTACAAACCAGGTTCATGCTTGAGTACAAACCCATAGACTACTCCCTTTATAGAGAGCAGGCTGCTGTGGACTTGAGTGAAAACTAGAGAGTCTGAGGCATATCAGGCAGCCAGAAGAATGAACAGAGACTGCTGCTGCAAGGATCCCTGATGGAAGCTGGATGAAGTGGAGAATTTAAAGCTCTTTTATTTGTATTGTGGTAGTGCCTAGAGGATAAGGCTCCTCTATGCTAGGCACCACAAACATATAACAAAGACAGTCCCTCCCCCCAAATATCTTACAGTCCAAGTCTTTCAATCTCAGGGCCTAGAGAAGCACTTTATTCCACATAACCTTGGAGAGGAAAGAAAATGAAGTACACTCAGGAGGTGAAAGTGGTGTAAGGAGACTAGGCAAGAGGAAGCAGCAGCAGCAGCAGCAGCAGCAGCGAGTTCTACTGATGAGTGACAACACTAAGGACTGTGGAACAAACATCCTATAGCCTGGAGGGCACCAACAGTCACCCTGCCAGGATACAAATGTCAGCTAAAAGAAAAGGAGTACTTGTGGCACCTTAGAGACTAACAAATTTATTAGAGCATAAGCTTTCGTGAGCTACAGCTCACTTCACCGATGAAGTGAGCTGTAGCTCACGAAAGCTTCTGCTCAAATAGATTTGTTAGTCTCTAAGGTGCCACAAGTACTCCTTTTCTTTTTGCGAATACAGACTAACACGGCTGCTACTCTGAAAAATGTCGGCTAGTATCACAAAGAGCCACTACTGTCCCCTTCATTTAACTCCCTCCTGATGGCCCTCTAACTATCTGAATCTATTCTCTAATTCACTGATAAGTAACTGTTCATTTCTGTGGAGGGAAAGAGCTGACTGTTGGAAGGGTGGGGATACAAGGCACTGGAACTGCAACTGCGCATTGTCTGTGGCCAGGGGGAACAGATGAAGGGATTGGATAGGGCAGATAGGCTGGTGAGGGGTACTTAAGTGCAAAAGCAAACAAACTGGTAACAAACCATATCACTTATATACCGTACTGCTTTCCCACCCAGTCTCTTTTTATGCTGTACACTCTCCTCAGCACAGGGACTGCATCTTCCTCTGTGTTTGGAAAGTGCCAGGCACATTTTAAGGACTACCACAATATATATAAATAATTCTTATAAAAAAAGCACAGAACCATGGGCTACACAACACTATTATGAGAGGGATATAAATTGACAAAAAGAGTAAGCAGCGATCAATTGTTCAATGTCATGCTGGGAAGAGGTTTCAAGTGGGCCTGGCAGACATCCAATACCATTAAATATTTTAATTAAATATTTGCAGGGCCAAGGTGGAAATACACTGGTCAAATTAATGGATGAGCCAAAGTTGGGAGAGATCAGAGACTAAGGACTGAATTTAAACAATGCATGACCTTGATAGATAAATTGGAAAAATAAGCTGAAGTGTCCAGCACCCAGTTTAACAGGGCATATGGAAAGTGGGTCAACTTCTGAAGTGCATAAACACTGAATGGGGATAACTAGTGAGGTCAGAGTGTAACAGAAGGATCAGAGTAACAAAGAAACACCAACTGAGTCAATAAGGTGGCTAAACTGAGGAAGGAATTTTCCTTCTGCTACTTAAGACTGATGAGATCTCTATTTATTAATGGAACACTTTATGAGATAAATAAAGACACCATCTTTTAGATATGACATGACAAGGGAATGGGAAACAAAACAGTGAGAAAGAAGGGGACAATGCAGTGATTCAGTCTAGCCAGGGATACGTTGTAGTGGGTCATACATATACATATATTTGTCACACATGAACTCACACACACAAAACTATGTTAAAAATAATCATTTAGGTTGCAAAGTCAAACACTAAAAAGCTACGCAATGTCAGAATGAAGGTTGCTCATGCTGCACACTATTCAAATTCTTCTCTGAAAACCGAATTATTAATTATCACATATGCTTTGCTATGGTGCTCATCGCTATACTGTTTGAGTGCTCCACAGACATCAGTGGTTTTATTTTCATAACACCCTTGTGAGATGAGCAGTTATCCCCATTTTACAGATGGAAAACTGAGGCACAAAGTTTAAGGACCAATTTGAAAGATGTAGGACCTGACTCTTCAGAACACAGCACTTTATATGTCCAAAGCACAGCTCCCATTGACCTCAGTTGCAACTATGAGCACTCAGCACATGTGCAAATCAGATCAGGGCCTCAAGTTAGGTGCCCAGAAAAATGAGAAAGACAGTTATTCCCTGTGAAAAGTTTAAGTGATTTGCCCAGCATCACACAGGAACTCTGTGGCAAAGTCAGGGACAGAATCCAATTCTCCAAGATATCACTCAACTGCCTTAAATGTGAGGCTGTCCTTTCTCTTTCAGCAATCCCTGCCTCTTCACTACACACCTTCCAACCTCTGAAACAAATGAAGCAGGGATCCTACAGACAACAGTCTCCTTCACTACATAATCCCGATTCATTCCCAGCACAGTTTGACCTCCAGGCTGTGTACTGAATGAAGTAGAGGTCTTGTGGAAAAGACTGCATGTAATCATGTAATTAATGTCTGCAATCATAATGCATATGCACAAGTAGAACAAATTAAGCATTTCCTAACTTCCGAGTGCTTGACCATGCAACCTTAACAACAATATTTTAGGAGTACTTGTGGCACCTTAGAGACTAACAAATTTATTAGAGCATAAGCTTTCGTGAGCTACAGCTCACTTCATCGGATGCATTTGGTGGAAAAAACAGAGGAGAGATTTATATACACACACACAGAGAACATGAAACAATGGGTTTATCATACACACTGTAAGGAGAGGAGTACTTGTGGCACCTTAGAGACTAACAAATTTATTAGAGCATAAGCTTTCGTGAGCTACAGCTCACTTCATCGGATGCATTTGGTGGAAAAAACAGAGTAGAGATTTATATACACACACAGAGACATGAAACAATGGGTTTATCATACACACTGTAAGGAGAGTGATCACTTAAGATAAGCCATCACCAACAGCAGGGGGGGAAGGAGGAAAAAACCTTTCATGGTGACAAGCAGGTAGGCTAATTCCAGCAGTTAACAAGAAGATCAGAGGAACAGTGGGGGGTGGGGTGGGAGGGAGAAATACCATGGGGAAATAGTTTTACTTTGTGTAATGACTCATCCATTCCCAGTCTCTATTCAAGCCTAAGTTAATTGTATCCAGTTTGCAAATTAATTCCAATTCAGCAGTCTCTCGTTGGAGTCTGTTTTGAAGCTTTTTGTTGAAGTATAGCCACTCTTAGGTCTGTGATCGAGTGACCAGAGAGATTGAAGTGTTCTCCAACTGGTTTTTGCATGTTATAATTCTTGACGTCTGATTTGTGTCCATTCATTCTTTTACGTTCCACCAAATGCATCCGATGAAGTGAGCTGTAGCTCACGAAAGCTTATGCTCTAATAAATTTGTTAGTCTCTAAGGTGCCACAAGTACTCCTTTTCTTTTTGAGAATACAGACTAACACGGCTGCTACTCTGAAAACTGTAAGGAGAGTGATCACTTAAGATAAGCCATCACCAGCAGCGGGGGGGGGGGAAGGAGGAAAACCTTTCATGGTGACAAGCAAGGTAAGCTAATTCCAGCAGTCACTCGATCACAGACCTAAGAGTGGCTATCCTTCAACAAAAAAGCTTCAAAAACAGACTCCAACGAGAGACTGCTGAATTGGAATTAATTTGCAAACTGGATACAATTAACTTAGGCTTGAATAGAGACTGGGAATGGATGAGTCATTACACAAAGTAAAACTATTTCCCCATGGTATTTCTCCCTCCCACCCCACCCCCCACTGTTCCTCTGATATTCTTGTTAACTGCTGGAATTAGCCTACCTTGCTTGTCACCATGAAAGGTTTTCCTTCCCCACCCCCTGACCATCACCCTGAACTCCCCTGCCCTCTATCCAACCCTCCCTGCTCCCTTACCCCACTGCCTGGAGCACCGGTGGCTGGCGGCACTACAGCCACGCCACCCAGAGCACCAGGACAGGCAGCTGTGCTGCCCGGTGGAGCTAGCCACGCTACCATGCAGCACAGAGCACCGGGTCAGGCTGCAGCTGCGCTGCTGTCCAGAGCATTGCGCCGGCAACACAGTGAGCTGAGGCTGCGGGGGAGGAGGAACAGCAGGAGAGGGGCCGGGGCCGAGCCTCCGGGTCCAGGAGCTCAGGGGCCGGGTAGGAGGGTCCCGCAGGCTGGATGTGGCCCATGGGCCGTAGTTTGCCCACTGCTGGTCTATGTGGACCATAGAAGGGGATGGGAATCTCTGTCAGAGGGTTTCAGAGATCTGCTAACAGCAGAGAAGCTGAAACACTCCGGAATCTTGGTTACATTCCGGGCTCTGAAGGAAGTGGTTCTAATGGGCACAGACTCTTCTGCACATTCCCCCAAGTTTGACCTCTTTGCCCCAACCTCTCATCAGTCCCAGCCCTGTGTCTTCCCCAAAACCTGGCTCCTTTCCCAATTCCATTCTCATCACCTAGCCAATACAACTCTCCACTGCTCAGGCTTCTCATCCCAATCCCAGCCTCCTTGCCCAGCAAGTTCTAGTCTCACCCCTCTCCACTCCCTGTCCAAGTCCCAGTCTCTGCCCTCTTTCTTCCAGTCCCAGTTTCCTCCTAACTCCTCAATGATCTCAGTCTCCTTTGGCTCCCAGTCTCAGTCTCCTTGCCCAGTGATCCCCAGTCCCTCCTGCCAGCCTACAGTTCCAGCCTTCCTTCCCTCTCCGCTTCTTTGTCACAATCTACCCCTCCCCACAGATCTGGCTCTTCTCTTCCAGATTCAAATTATTACTCCTGTGTGCATTCTGCGCACAATATTTTTAAATTCTGCAAAATTCTGCAACTTTTATTTGTCAAATGTGGAGTCTCCAGCATGGCATTGGGGAGCGCAGACCACTGGCTGTACAGAGGTGGAAAAGTCACTATTCACCTCCCCTGGGACACAAACTCAGTGATGAGGCTTCACCCAACCCTGACACAGCGCAAGAACCAGGCCTGCCCCAGAAACACCCCAGGGCCCTGCCCCTCCATGCCAGGTGATCAGGTGTGGGCAGGCAGGTTCACCAAGGCAGGATTCAAATGTGGAGGGGCTTAGTGTGGGGAATATAGGTGTGGGTTGAGAGGGTTCTGTGTGGGACAATCTGGGTGCGGGCAGCTCAGTGGGGGATCCGTATGCAAGGGGGATCTGGATGCACAGGGGCTTGTTGGAGGGTTCTGGCTGCAAAGGTAATGGGACTCTGAAGGGGGGCTCAAGTGAAGTTGGGGCTCAGCAGGGGGGGTCTGCATGTGGGGAGTATAGAACTCAAAACGGGGGGTTGGGGATCAGTGTGGTAGGGATCCAGGTGCAGCTGGTTGAGGCTCAGTAGAATGGAGTGCGGGGGCGGAAGGGGAGTAAGGCTTGGTGGGAGGGTCTGGATGCAGAGGGTCGGGGGGGATAGGGGAGCAGCTCCCTGTTCAGTGATACCTCCCCCTGCAGCTGAGGAACGATGGGTGCAGGAAGCAGGTGGGTGGGGGGGAGGGAGTTGGCAGAGCTTCCTACAGCTGGGGGAGAAATCTGGGGGTGGGTCTGACACAGCCCCAGATGCCATGCAGGGAATAGGAAGTCCCATCTTCCCCAGCACATCCAGGACTAGCAGCTGAGGCCAGCGCAGGGTAGGAGCCACCAGTCAGGTCTTCCCTAGTCCCGTTCCCCACCCCATGGTGATTTACCTTTCCGCTGGCTGCCCTGGGCACCCAAAACATACTGCTAGGAAGGGTCGTATGACCGCTCATGACTTCCCTTTGCTTCCCCATCAAAAAGTCATTTTCCTGCAGAGAAGAAAAGAAATCTGCAGGTGACAATTTCTGCACATGCACAGTGGCACAAAATTCCCCTAGGAGTAAATTATACAGCTTCCTCCTCCACACTTCCTGGGCCCAATGGGGCGGGTCATTGAGAGCACAAAAGTGAGGCTCCCTGACCTCAGTGCTTTTGCCTGGTCCTGATCCAAACCACAGCAGCCTAGAACTGTAACTGCAGGGAAGGTCCTGCTCAGAACTATGTGGAAGCATGCATGGTAATTATGGAATCTTTGCAGAAATACCTGCAAACAGCAAGTTATTGTCAGTAGCTACCGGTGTGGTGCTCTGCTCTCGTTCGATGATGATAACAGTTGGCTGAGTGCATGTTCCCTCTGTGTGCTGCCCCAGATCTGCGCAGATAGCTGACACACCAGACCCCAAGAGAACCCCCAAAGATCACAGACTCTAGTAAGGTACGAAGGGACCTGGCCAGGTTTATTGTCAAACGAAGCACAGTAATAGTTTCCTATGGACTCTAACGGACATACTAAGAATATATGCCCCCTGGCAATGGATGCAGCTCAGTCAGTGGTGGGACACTCCACTGACCCCTAGATTAGATGAAGATGTGCCCTTCCAGACCTATTCTTATACAGATGCAGAACAGATTCCTCATCCCTCCTGATGTATTGAGGTGCAGCCCCTTTATTCATTAGGGTACTGCTTCTCCCCCATTACATGATGGTTCAAACAAATCTATCCATCGTGTTGTCCTTTTGACTGTCTTTAAAATGCACCTGCCTGTTCCTTGTTATCTCTGGGGAGTGTTCTGATGCCATCTTGGCACACATTCCTCTTATTAGCACTTATGTGTGGATGCACCTGCTTCTAGCAGCCCTCTTCTTGCCAATTTCTGTGAGTGGGGCCAGCCTCTGGCTCACAGCCCAGCCTTTGCTTAGCAATGCCTGGAAGTACTTTGGTTCAGGCTTCAGGCCTCAGACTGGGCCTCTGATACAAGAGTTTATGTTTCAGGATCTCATCTTACTACACAAGTCACTGAGCATGTGCAAACTGTGATTCTTTCAAAGGCTTATAACTTGGTCAAAGTTGGGCAAATTTCCTCACAAATGCAACCTCCCCACCACCACCAAATTTCTATTTCATGCTTTACAGAATGGGGGGGCGAAAAAGTGGTCAGATTTTTAACATGGAAAAAACACCATATTTTCCACTAGTCACCTTGAAAACAGCTAAATTGTTTTAATTCAACCTGAGGCAGACACCTGGCATGGAAGATTTTAGCCCAGTTAAAATTTGGCATAGTTATAAGCAACTGAAAACTAGGTCTTAGAGAATTGTCAGGCAACCTTAAGAAAAGGTGATGTTAACAGACCAGCCTATAAAAAACTAAACTATGTTAAGAGAATGTCATTAAAGTGCAGAGTCAAGCACTCAAAAATTAGGAAATGTGAAATCATAATGCGTGCGCGCACACACACACACACACACACACACACACACACACAGGGGCCAAATTAAGATAGCAGCATAAGGGTATGTGTGTGAGGGAGGCAGCTGCAGGGATCAGGCTGGGATATACGGGCAACATATGGGTAAGGTTTTGAGCTGTGAGGACTGAGGGGGAAAAGACTGAATCTTCTAAATGCTGCAGAGGAAGAAACAGTGAGTTTTGGATCCAGCCTGGTTATAAGAGGAGAGGGAGGGGCTGGAAAGGAGAAAAGTATGCGAGACAGGGAGGGTTGGACCGATCATCCTCCAACCTTCTCTGCACGGCTGCAGAAGTACTACTCCTCTCCACCCACCCCTCATAGCACTGCCACAGTGAGACCCAAGCAACCACCTCCAAACATGACTGTGATGGAAGGAGGAGGCAGACAAATGGGACCTCAGTAAGAAATACCCATGCTCTCTCAGGTTGGGGGAGAAGGCAGAAGCTCTATGCGGTTCTACTCCTTCCTCTCCAGAGGAGAAAGGGGACGATGCTGCCAGAAAGAGAGGGAGTAAGCCTGCCATTTTCTCCCAAGACCTCTAGATTCAGACAAGCACCTAACCACCAAACTTTGAGGTGCTCACATTCATATAATTAAAATAATCTAAAATTAATGAGATGTACGCAGAACACCCAAGTAGCTGGGGTTCCACTGGTCCCAGACCCCAGCTTAGAGACATGCCCCTACTGCAAGACATTTACAAGTTTTGTTATCTATTATCTAGCAATAGGGACAGTTCTGCAATGGATCAAGCTGCCAAGAGATGTTATGGAATCCTCTGAAATGGAAAAATTTGGGATCAAGAAATGACATCATTTGCAAAGATGGTTTAGGAGTAAAATTGATCCTGCACACTACAGGTAACAGACTAGATGACACTAGAAATCGCTTCCTATACAGATGTTTGTGCAATGTAACATACGTTTGTCATTCACCCTGGCCGTTCTGTTTGTATGCTGTACCCCTCCTCCTCCCTCATCACACACTACATGGGATCAGATTTTCAAAAGAGCTCAGGGCCAGATTTTTTTTTAGATAATTTCAGCTTCTATTCAGGCACCTAAACAAGGATTAGATTTTCACAAGTCCTCACCACTCAATATGCTCCCTTTTAAAAATGTGGCCTTATTTGGGTTTTAACCTTTTAAATTGCAAGCTGTTTGGATTAGGAACCATGTCTTGCTATACATCTCAGCTCAATTCAGATGCAACTGTAATTTAATAATGAGATAGGCACTGCCAGATGAATAAACCCTTTTGAACTGACACACAGCATTTGACGCAAACAAGATTTTATTCCATTTTTGTTTTTCAGTGTTCAGGGTATGAGTAATAAGACAGCACTAAAACTTGCATTGTATGAGATGGTCCATCTTCATTTCAATTCTTGTTAGAGAAAGGGTTATAACAGCACAGAACTTTAAAAAAAAATCTTGCAGTGGAAAAAAGAGTGCCCCACAATTCTTCTCTGCTCAGAGTACTCACCTCCACATTATCTTCCCAAGCTGTGGGAGTTTTTTTGCAATATATACCAGAACCAGGACTCTTGACTTCCCCTCCATCCTCCAATCAAAAACAAAAGATTTTCACTTTCCCTTCCACTAGCATACTAACTGCCAAGGTTTGAAATACACCCATCACTGGTGTTTTCTTTCTTGACCTTTATAAAAATCATATGAAAGTTCTTACAGCTCTAAGATCTATATAAAACTACCCTGCTCATCTTCTGGATGGGAAACCTCTCCACGTGGCACAAGCCAATCCCTGGGGGTTTTCCAGAGATGTGGGGCCCAGTTCTTATATACACTAAGGCCCCTTTACACTGCTTGAGTAATTACATTTACACAGCAAGAGCAGTGTATAGTGGCCCTAGGGTAAATGAGAATTAGGCTCTCCATTATTCTTTAAAAATTATTTACAAAGCCAATCTAGATTATAATTCTGTGCTGAATACTCCAAATAAACCACCAGAGAAAGAATATTCAGCAGATACTTAGTGAAACCTCAAACCTACCTGGTTTAGGTCACCCATATCCAGATACGTTGCAGCTCTCAGGCTCCTGTTCCAAGTGGTGCGCAAGCATGTACTTTTCTGGGGATGTCATGCCACGGCAGCCACAGAATCTCACTGGAACCAGCCAATGAGTTCAGGAAAGTCTGCACTTTCTGCAGAAGTGAGCAGTTTTGTGGACTTTTAAATATTTCATAAGATAAAATGTTTTAAAAGCTTTTCAAAACTGAATTTTTCCAGGCCTCTTGAACATGGGCAACTAGATCAATCTCCCTTCGCCAAGAGTGGTCAATATCAGAAATCTCAAAAGATGCATAAAGTACTACAATATGTAAACCTACATTATGGGGGAAATTCCTTCCTGAGAACACCTGGCAATGTGTTAACATCTTGAATCACATGGATCAGAAATCTAAATTTTTATCCTAATTAGTGTTGATGCTCTTATTCATATAAATAATGTAACCCTTTTCTGAACCAAACTATTTGCCTCTATGCTCTGGAGCACAAAATTCCAGAGATTAACTATATGAGGAGTACAAAAAGTATGAAATCTTAAATTTGGTGCTTTCAAGTTCCCCCTTGCTCTTATATTAGTGGAAAGAATAAAACAAGACCCCAACCACCCTTTAGATTTCAAACAAATAAGCCAACCTACCTTATCTTCTTCTCTTCTTCTTTCTAAACAAGACAACAATGGTGATTTTAATCCCATTTCATATGGGCCAACCCACTCTGCTGCCTGTAATCATTTTTACTGCCCTGCTCTAGACCCTCTAGTTCTTCTGTATCTTTTTTATGACAACTTATCCAAAAGATGTGAAAGCAGTATTCACAGGACAGCTGTAACACTGATTTATTATATCCAAAGCCATTTTCCCTCCCTTTCTCCCCTCATTTAACAAACAAAAAAACCCAACCAACCCACCCACCCACCCACTTCTCTGAACCATCACTGGGCAGTCAGACACCTTCACTGATTGCTAGATCTTTTCCTGAGATAGTAGGGCATTGGTTCCCAAACTGTGGGTCGTGATGCCAAATGGGGATGCACCATCAGCAGATGGAGTTGTGTCAATCCGTAGCATGTGGAGGATGCTACTTAGCTCCGCACAGCGTAACCTCACATTTATGGTGCATACGAGATCATGATGAATGGAGGATACCATTCTGATCTACAAAATGGCATCCTCCACAAGGCAGTCCAATAAATATGAGGTCATGCTGTGTGGAGGCGTCCTCCATGCAGCGTGATCTCACATGTACAGTGCTCTTCAAAATGGCATCCTTCATGCTGTCTGGGGTCCAGGGAGGCGAGAAGATTACTAGATAGCCCAATCAGTCCTTCTCATTTAACTTCTCCGATAGGAGATGAGACGATGAGAGTTTGGGGGCGGTTCCTGCAGAGTGCAATGACCTTATGAGCAGCAGCGCAGTAGTTTTGGATTTACTTTTATTCAACGGGAAAACAGGTTGGCGCTACTTCAAATTTTTAACAATGAAGTTTAAGTGCACAGGACCTCTCTCCTCTCCCCCAACCATCACAGGGAAATGGAGGGAGGGGAGTAACAGCCTTTCCCCCAGGAAACACTGGCAGAATATCTCCTGTTGGAGTGTCAGAATATAGTGGACCATTGCTTGGATATGAGTGATAACTCAGGGTATGTAAATGAGATGTTTTAATCATAGTAATTAGTGCTCCCAAGTACAGAACTGAAAGCAATGCTAAGTTGTAGGTTCAGGAAAGAATTTTCCCTAATCACATGCTGGCAGGAAACAAGGGCATTTTCCTCTTCCATTGGAGCACTGACCACAGATCATTTGGTAGGATCAGATGGGTGTCTCCTACAGTTAACATTTCCTGCAGTATCAGGGGGATTCTGAATACTGACAGGCTTCTGTCCTCTGTATGTATTCCTTTCTTCCTATGCTGTATATGATTATAGGTCCAGAAAAGCTAACCTTATGTAGCTAAATAATCTGTTATTTATTCTCTATTTAAAACACAATGTTCGTCATTTTGGCTTAGTGTCCAACCCACGCGCTCTCGGTTTTATTTGCACTACTCAATGACATAATGTAAAGCTGAGCAAAGCCGACTCCCAATCTTGGTGATTATATTAGGATTTATTTTTTGGATATGTCATCCCAAATACTTTTTCCTACCACTTGATCTTTATCATCCAAGAGTTTACTCAGTGTTACTGCTGAGATGGAACAAGACATAACATACTGTAGACCTGAAAGAGATGGGCTTATAGACTGCTACCCTCACTATGGTCTCTGAATTTTTTTTAGTGGTACTCTCACCATAGTAGCTGGTGTATAGTAAATAGCCTTCTGCCAGCCTCCTGATATAAGGCTCCTTCATGCACATTCTTCATGTCCAATACAACACCCCTTTCTGTGTGAATCATCCCACCATAAATTTCATTTAGTGAGCACCGTGTCAGTGATTTCCCTAGAAGAAGGGAAGTCTAATAGGCAACAGTCAGGGGTCTGCTAGCTGCACTACTCACAGGAAAGTCAAGGGATACGAAGGGATGGAAGCAAAGTCCAGTTCATGGCCCTTGCAGAGCCATTCAGTTGGTGCTCTCAGCTGTAATAGCCACAATTTGGTATTCAGACTTCTCTCACTCACTTACCTCAAATTGTTCTGCTCTGCTAACTGGGAGGGAGCTGCTCCCATAGGGTGGGGAGGTGGAGGTTTCCTGCTGAACAGGAAAGCAAAAACGTGATCTGGCCTCAGGGAGACATCAGTTTCCCAGGGGGCTCAAGGTATTAACACCACAGAGCTCAGCAAGCACAAAGCAGATCACACCACACAAGGCAACGGAGTACAAAGCAGCAAACATCATACTAGCATCTCTACCTATTCCAGGAGGAGTGAGGCTCCATATTTGGCAGCACTGTCTGCCCTGTCTTGGCATAAATCACAGCAGGGAAAGTAGGAGTTTGTCTGATATTTGCTTGCCTGTGTCCTGCAAAAGCTCCATTTTTTTTACAGGTTAAAACCATTCACCTGTGTGGCAGTTTTTAACTTTAAAAGTCACTTGTTACATTCCAACACTTCAAGAAACAAGCTTCAGAATCTGAGGTGCATAGAGACTTCTGGCACTAAGCAAGACACAGAGTAGGTCTGGGTACTGCTTTCATTTATAAATTATAAACCAAATCCTAGGAAGGGAGGAAGTGGTTTCTGGGAAAAAGAGCCAGTACAGAGATGAGAAGATGAAAAAGGGAAAAGAGCATTGATCAAACTAAAGTGTTGGTGAATGTTTCTATTTATGAAGGGTGCACACATACACAAATATTCTTGGGTAACCCACTAGCCCAGCTAAACTGAAACTCAGCTGCAACCATTAGGCCTGATATGTTTAGCATGAAATAGACACTACAAAGGAGCTGACAGACCTGATGGCCATTCCACTAATCAGACTGACTAAGATAATCAAACACATGAATGGAAAAGGAGAGCCCATCCCCTACAACCTGAGTTGTAGCATTAGTCTATAGAATGGCATAGTATAGAATCCCGATGCTTTCCACTTACCATTTGGACTCTGGGCGGCCTCGAGACACCTTCATTTCTCTTATTGATCAATGTACCTCAAGCTGGAAAAAACAGACAACATAAAATTTGAAGTCTATTTATTTTCTTCAGTAAATGAAACCTTCTCTGCCCTTGGGCCCTGCTATGGGCTCTTTCCCCTAGAGAAGACAAGGTTGGGCCAGCTGCACAAAGTCCATGGAAACAACGGAGTCTATTTCTTGCCAGGGCAAGATTTTGGCTAGCGGTCCAAATGACCTTTCCAACCAAGGGTACAGAATACATCCCCAACTGGGTCCTCAAGAGTGGCATAGTAACAGTACACCCTAACTTTCTTCTAATGAACAGGGATAAAATGTTTTGTTCTCATTAGGAAAAGTATACACACATTCCTGATTAGTGAGTAATGTCTCTGCCTCTGAGAGATTAGCTCAGAGTTGTGCAGCCTGGAATTCATTCAGTTCAATCTATTCTAGTTGTTCCCATGAACAGCTATTCCCCAAACATTACAGGTCAGGCCCACAGTCTCTCACACAACACTTACCCCCATGGTTATGAAAGGGCTCAAGGAGAAAGCACCATAAGGTGAGGATACTGACAAACACTAATATTCAAAACTGGAACATGCACAATTGTGTCCCATCCTCTTCTATTAAGTTACATGCTCCACTCACTATACAAAAGCAAGCACATGAAGCGTGAACACAAAATGCTAGTCAGAAGGGGGCTAAACTACAAACAAATGGGGAGGGTAAAAAGGAAAGATAGGAGAACTCTGCAAAAAACCGCGATGTTTAGAACAAAATTAATCAAGGACCCAAAGGACATTAAGAAAAGAAATTCTTTTATACCCCCATGCTAGGAGAATGGGTTGCAAACAAGAAGTGAAATTGCTCCTTTAAGAGCATAAATTCGATCTAGTTGATATTACTGAAACATGGTGGGATGATTCACACAACGGAAGTGTTAAAATCAATTGTTACAACCCATTTAGAAAGGATCGAGTAGGCAAAAAGGAAGGGGGAGTGGCCCTCTATGTCAAAAACAACAATACCTTCTTTCTGAGTCACTGATAACTAAGAAGAAAATTATCTTGAATGCTTATGGACCAATGTCCTAACAGATTAAACACGAGATGGGGTACTTGTTAGTGTGTTATAGACCACCAAATCACAGCAGAATGACCACTTCACTATGCAGCTATCTACAACATGTAGGGAAAAAACCCGAATAATCATGGGGGGGACTTCATTCAATTTGAGTGACATACGCTAGAGGGCTCAAGCTGCCAGTACAACAACATCCTTGGCATTGCTAAACATTATAGATGACAATTTCCAAACTCAAAAAGTGTTGCAGCCAAAACAGAGGAATTCTTTATTAGACATTGTCCTAGCAGATAAAGAGAAACTGATCACAGAATTAAAAGTTAATAACTTAGGTACAAACAATCATGACTCGATCATGTTTATGTGTACACACACACACACACACACACACACACACACACACACACGGTGCTTTAATAGGACCAGTTTCAAAGCAAAACAATTTGAGCCAAATCAGTTAGGAGAAAGCATTTAATCAGAAAAATGTGAATGATAATTGGGAATAATTTAAGAACACATTACTAGATGCCCAAAAAGCCACAATCCCACAACTGAGGAAGGAGGGCAGTGCTACTTAAAATAACAACCTGGTTATGAGGCAAAAGTGAAGGCAGCTGTAAAAAAATAAAATATAACAAATGGAAGAAGGAAGAAGTTGACAGTAATGAACATAAATCAGAAGCTAGGAACTGTAGAAAATTGATAATGGAAGCAAAAGGACACAAGGAGAAGTCTATGGACAGCAGAATTAAGGATAATGAGTTTAACTATATTGGGAGCTAAAAGAATCCTGACAATGGGGTTAGTCCATTACTAGATAGAAATAGTAGAATTATTAATAATAATGCAGAAAAAACAGAAGAGTTCAATATATATATTTCTGAAGGGGAACAGATGATATAGTCTCAACATATGGTGATGAAAACACTTTCTATTCCACTAGTATCTACGAGGGATGTTAAACAGAAGCTACTAAAAGTTACACATTTTATAATTAGCAGGTCCAAATAACTTGCATCCAAGACTTTTAAAAGAGCTGGCTGAGGAGCTTGCTAGACCATTACTGTTTATTTTTAGTAAATCTTGGAATACTGGGAAAGCTCCAGAAGACTGGAAGAAAGCTAATGTACCAATGTTTAAAAAGGTTAAACAGGAGAACCTGCGTAATTATAGGCTGGTCAGCCTGATATTGATTCCCCTCAAGATTATGGAACAGCTGATACAGGACTTGATTAATAATGAACTAAAGGAGGGTAATGTAATTAATGCAAATCAATATGGGTTTATGGAAAATAGATTGTCAAACTAATTCAGTATTTTTTTTATGAGATTACAAATTTGGTTGATAAAGGTAATAGTGTTGACATAACATATTAGACTTCTCTAAGGCATTTGACTTGGTGCAGCATGAGAGTTTGAATAATAAACTAGAACGATATAAAATTAACATGGCAAACATTAGATGGATTAAAAATTGGCTGAATGGTCTCAAAATGCAACTGTAAACAGGGAATTGTCATCGAGTGGGTATGTTTCCATTGGGTTCCTGCTGGGATCGGTTCTTTGCCTTACACTAGAACATCTTTATTAATAACCTGGAAGAAAACAAGATCACTACTGATAAAGTTTTCAGATGACCAAAAACTGGGGAGTGATAAATAATGAAGACGACAGATTATTGATTCAGAGTGATCCGGATCACTTGGTAAATTGGGTGCAAGTACACAACGTGGTTTTTAATTAGGTTAAACAAAAATGTATAAATCTAGGAACAAAGAATGTAGGCCACACTTACTGGATGGGGGACTCTATCCTGGGATGCAGTAACTCAGAGAAAGATTTGGGGATCGTGGTGGACAGTAAACTGAACATGAGCTCCCACTGTGCTGCTGTGGCCAAAAGGGCTAATGCAATCCTTGGATGCATAAACCAGGGAATCTCAAATAGGTGTATGAAGGTAATTTTAGCTCTAAGTTTGGCATTTGTGCGACTGCTGCTTGAATACTGTGTTCAATTCTGGTGTCCACAATTCAAGAAGGATGTTGATAAATTGGAGAGGGTTCAGAAAGGAGGCACAAGAATGATTAAAGGATTAGAAAACATGCCTTATACATAGTGATAGATTAAAGGAGATCAACCTATTTAGCTTAACAAAGAGAAGATTGAGGGGTGACTTGATTACAGTCTAAGTCCTTATAAGGGGAACAAATATTTGACAATGGGCTTTTCACTCTAGCAGAGAAAGGTATAACAAAATCCAATGGCTTGAAGTTGAAGTTAAACAAATTCAGACTGTACATAAGGTGGAAGTTTTTAATGATGAGCATAATTAACCATTGGAACAATTTACCAAGGGTTGGGTGGATTCTCCATCACCGACCATTTTTAAATCAAGATTGGATTTTATTTATTTATTAAAGATCTCCTCTAGAAATTATTTTGGAGAAGCTCTATGGCCTATGTTATACAGGAGGTCAGACTAGATGAATACAATGGTCCTTTATGGCCTTAGAATCTATTAAATCCAACCTCCATGGGGCAGCTCCTAATACAGTGAGGTCCCACCTACATCTGCTACAGGAGGTGGCCTCTGTTCTGTGCTTCCCTCAGATTCCACCCTATGAAAAGCCAGACCATAACGATCCAAGAGTTCAATCTCTTGCTCCAGCCGGTGGACAATGCTGAATGCTTAAGAGGAAAATGAAGAGCCCTGTAATGCATGAGCAAGCTCCCTTCTAGATTGCATCCTACCTATCCTTATTTAAGATTCCAAAACTGCCAAGGTGGATTTGATTTAAATCAAATTGATTTAAATTATTTAAATCATGATTTAATCACTAGTCAGGAAGACTATTTAATCATGGATTTCTATATAAAAAGTGCATTCTTGTTAGTTGTTATAATCTTAATACATATTTTTCACAACTAAGAGATATAGGTTTCATTTTCAGAAGGTACACACTACACATGTTTTAAGTGATTTATTTTGAAAACTTTTCAGATTAGTTTTACAGCTATATCAGAAAATCAATGATTGTTCAGTTATTTCATTTGCCAAAGGTAACAAGCAGATATTTATGAAGTCATTGGGATGTGAACTCTCTCCAATTCAACAGGTTAATCATTAATTAGGAGGAGAACGTCACCAGACATTTAAATTGTTTTATTGAACTAAAAACAACAACTTTATGTATTCTGGATTTTTTTCTTCAACACCAAACCTATTTTAACAAAACAAACATATGAATTTTTGAATTTAGCTAAACATTCAAGTTTTTTAAAATCAGGTATGTTTTTGTTAAAATTGTTTTTACCTAAAATAGATAAATGAAATAAGTTTTAAAAAAAACAAAATCAACTCCATCAGCCAGGTCAACATAAGGAACTTAAAATATTGACTTCTGCAGCTAACTCAGTCGTCTTCACCTTCATTTTCCCATTTGTTCATAATCTGGAAAAGAAAAACAAGCTTCCCTGTTTTTTCAGGTCCCAAACAATTTCTCAACTTGGAATTAATTAGTCCAAAGGAAGAAAATATTCTTTCTACACCAGCAGAAGAAGTTACTGCTGTTAAAAGTGAGATCATCACTTCAACAGTCTCCGAATCCAAGTGCTTCAGTGACTTCCACCAGTTCACTGGTGTGACTTTCTTTAAAACATCAACATATATTTCTTGAATGGTTCACCCTTAGTTCTGAAGTTTATTATAGTTGGCATTACAGAGGGATCATTGCTGGATGTCCATGTCATAGCCAACTCTTCTTCAGCAGTTACGGTTTGACCATTGTACCAAGTATTGAGAATAATAGCAAGAAAATGAACTGGAGATAGTGCTTGTCCCATTCATTTTTTTAATGTTTGTAATTTAACTCTGTCTTGCATATTTCTCTGTTTAAGATCTCACTCAGTTCCTTCCAAATTTCAACAGCGTCAGCAATAAAACAGCTATTTCCCTGCATTTTGTTCGAGGCTACAGAAATAATCAATTGTTTCTGTAAAGAAGACATTTCCTTCTTCTGTTGTCACACAAACATATACAACAGCATCATTGTGGACATTGCTGCACCCATCAAAACTCAGGTTAACAATTTCACCCTCTAGATCTTTTGTACACTGCTCAATTTCTCTTTCATACACTTTATCCAGAAATTTTCCTGCAACATCTGCTCTGTTGGGAAGACTGTATCCTGGTCTTAATGACTGAACCATGTTAATGAAGTGTGGGTTCTCAATCACACGGAAAGGAGAGAGTTTGTTGCATGAAGAAACGTGGCAATTATTTCATCAATTACCTCTTTTTGTAATCTGCTGGATCTTATCACAAACTTATCTATGGTTGTTTCTGGATGGAGATTTTTTTTTCCTTTTTACTACAGGTGATATACTGTGGCTATCACAACTGCATTTAAAATGATACTTTATGGTACTAACAACTATATTTTTTGCTCAAACATCAGAATTCAAGAATAGTCCAGAAGTAAGACAGGCAGTCCTTAAGAAAGAAGTATGAAATAAACTTTACCAACCTGAAGATCCTGCAATGAACACCCTTTCATTGTGTTCATTGCAGGTTCCTCCTGAGAAGGAACACTTCCCATGATGTTGTTTCATTAGGGCAACCAGGCCTTGCATTTCTGTGGTGCACTGTTTGCATTTTGCACACATGCCTATCTTACCCACAGGTAGAGGAACTTCATTAAAATATTCCCAAACTGGGTCTCTTTTACAGCCTGCTGCCATTATAGGTTCTCCCTTCCAGTGATAGAATGGTATTGTAGATCTCAAATCAATGAGGGCTAAACTCAGAAAGACCTCAAGACTTCTGGAATATGCTGTTCAAAGAGTTTCACTTTTGTTTCTACTGCCTGTCCCTCCCTTCTCACATTTATCTCCAGACTTCTTCTCCTTGTCCAGATCTATTCCACCTCCAGTCTTCTATTCATTTAACTTTTTGAAACTTTGTACTTTGAGAGGTAAGGGACTATGTACACAAATTTTCAAAGGGACAATAGGGTTGAGGTCTGTTATTTCTCACCTCTATATATTATTTATTGATTTTTTTTAAAACATTTTTGCTGTTAACAAGCACATTATCTCTGGAGACACAAATCCACAGTTTGAGAACTGCAAAACTGATGATAGCTTCTAGACTGAGCACTGAGTCTCATTGGGTAGATAGAAAGATTAACCTAAATAATCTATACAGAAGCCCCTGGAACCCCATAAAATTGGGTCCCTAATCCATAAACTACTGGAACTCATTTACAAAACTTTTCTTAAACATTACATTAATATATTGTCTCATACTATAGAATTAGAATTTATAATCCCTATTCCATGATGAGGTATCTTTGAGCTATAATGTATCTTAATTAAAATTATCTTTAGATATGATTTGAGGAGTAAACCTTAAAAAAATCCAATTTAAATAAAAAAATCTGATTAAAAAAAACTTGATTTTTATCAACCCTGAAAACTGCCCTCCTAAACTTCTGATGCCTGCTGTACTTTAACTCCCTCCCACCTATCTCTCCGCCCCAACTAAACTTCTTTAAGACTAGCCCAGCTCCAAGTGATTTAAAAATTCTTGATCACCACCCCAGAAAACGGTTTGAAATGGGGTGAAGGAATATGGCGGGGTCTGTATTAAGGAATGAAGGATACTCTATTTTGCAGTTAGGAATGTGTCTCACGCAGTTGAGGGACTTGCACATTCTCTAGTAAACAATGCTTCTTCAGACGCTGCACTGACTCAGCCAGATGAGCCTTACATTAATCTGTGGTGTGAACTGTGTATGGAAGTGCTGGGATGGAACTGGTAGCATGTTTCCAGCTGAAAAGTAAGTTAGTTCCAATCTGCCTAGGCAGGGATCTGACACACCCTGAAAACCCTCTCACTCTCTGCCTTAGGAAAGGAAGTATCTCTAACCTTTGCTTATTCGGCAACAAAGCACTTCACTGAAGGCTGTTGAATGAACAATGATATAAACCAACCTTGGCTGGCAATCTCTATACAGCATCCATTAGCTCAGATTTCTCCCAGTCCAGTGAGCAAAGCTAGAGGGGGCTGGTGCTGTTCTCTGACTTCAGGATAATTTAGCATCATTCCAGGAATTATTTCCCTCTTCCAACCCCCCTAGTCAAAAAGGAAAAGCCGTGGGAATGGAGCTCACTACCAGCCAGATAGTCTCACCCAGTAACAGCTGACAAGTACTTAACTCTCTCCATGCTGTCTGGAAGCACTCCACAGAGATGCATACAGCTCCAAAGCAGTGCAGTGGCTGTATCACTAACACAGTTTCCTTCACCAAGGGGTTGATAGCTCTAACAAAGGCACAGATTCACAGGGCTGGCACTTCCTCATATCTTACAAACACCACACATGGGATTAAAGTCACTCTCTTCCCTTCACCACAAGCAAAATGATATGAGGAAGTGGGGTGGTTAGACCCACTGCCTTGTGATTACTCTTATCAACCACCCATTCAGTCCCTGCTAAGGGACTCTCCTGCAACAGCCCCACAGTATAGTGCTTCCTACTGACCAGACTGACACTGAGGAGACAAGTGGGGAAGGGGAAGGGAAAGGGTCCTTTTCATCTCACCACTCCTGCATCTTCATACAAAGCTGTCCAGCAATGTCCATGCCAGGGACTGTCACCTTTCCTCACAAGAGAGGTACAGTGGAAACCGTTCAGTTCATTGGTCAGAAACCTGAAGACCCATCACCTCCTCTGTTCACAGCTCTCCCATCAGACCTGCTCAGAACCTCATTCATATGGTCCTGCCAGACCAATTCCTCCTCACACATCCAGCACTTCAGGAGTTAAGGTTAGCATCCCCATTCTCCTGGCCTGTATGACGCTGGTTAAATCTAACACCATTCTTTGCAGTTTGATAAAGCATGTGAAAACTGAAGGCCTCACCCGTTCCTCCTTTCACAGCTTGGCCAGCTGCCCACAAGCTGTCACTGCCTGGTACCCAGGGCAAATGGAGAGAATGTCAGGGAATTAAGGCCAAACTCTTATCCAATTGCACTGAACCTCCCCATCCCCCAAACCCTCCCTTCCAGGGAGTTTGGATTCCTTCTTCCAGCAAGGGGATAATGCCTGTATGGCTGTGGAAGTCCCCTCCACAAGAGAAGCTGCCCTCTCCCAAACTCCGCAAAAACAGTTGAGCTTGGAAGGTTCCTATCACAGAAATGCTCAGAGCAGCTCTTATCATTAAGGCTAGAGCTCAGTGATTTGTGCTTAGCAGTAGCACAGGAACTCACCCTTGGAATAGCTCACCACAAGGACCGCTAATAGGAAGGGTGTTAGCTATTTATATAAATTGCAAAGAAGGTTGGAGACAGAAGCAAGAACAGAATCTGATTTGGAGGCAACAGCATTTGGAAGTGATGACATTACTGTAAATCACACTCCTCCAATATCCATCCCAGACCCACAGCAATCTCATCCTAGTCTCCTGCTACAACTCCACCCACCCATTCAATACTTTTCATAGTTGCTCCCTATCAATACAAGTTTCCCAACGCTAATTTTATTTATGTTTGTTTTTCAATAGCTTCTTTTATACACACTGTCCCCTCAAAGTGAATTCTAATTTTTTTTTTTATTTATTAAAACAGAGCAGGACGGTGAGACACATTCAGACCTAAAAGCCAAGGACGGTGGAGATACTGAACTCTCTGGGTCAAACACAAAGGAGGCTGTTCCAGATGGATAGTAAAAGCTCTTGCACCAATAATGGCAAGATTGTACATTACCACTCCTAGCACCACAAATCAGGAGTTCTGGGTATGAAGCCTTCGAACTCTAAAACCAGCATAAAAATCAGCCTTAAGCATTGCTTGAAAGAGGTAAGTTGACTCTGATATATAGACAGGAATTCAGTCCCTCACCATTTGTCTCATTTCCTTCCCTCTAGCAATGTCAGACTGAAGTCAGAAGATTCTGGAAGTGAATCATTGGTTAAGTAAGTGGTGTAGAGTGTAGGGCTTTGGTTTTGTGGAACATTGGTCCACCTTCTATGGGGAGAGGGGGCTGTACAGATAGAATGGCCTCCATCTCAGTAGGAGGATGACCAATCTCCTTGGGGACAGGCTGACTAGACTAGTCAGGAGCGGTTAAACTAATAGCACATGGAGAGGGTAAAAAGATGAAAGACTGAGTGCTCAGTTAGCACAAAATTGAGATGTTGAGAAGAAAATTAATCAAGGAACTAAAGGACATGGAGAGGAAATTCTTGAACTGCTGATACCCAGGCCCCTAATATTAGTATTAAACAAGAGCATAAATTTGCTCTAGTTGATATTATTGAAACATGGTGGGATGATTCACACAACTGGAATGTTAAAATCAATGGTTACAATCTATTTAGAAAGGATCAAGTGGGCAAAAGGGAAGGTGGTGTGGCCCTCTATGTCAAAAAAGGCATTAACTGTTTTCAACTTGGAACCTAATAACTTGGAATGAAATTATCCTGACTGCTTACAGCTCAATGTCCTAACAGATTAAGCGTGAGATAGGTACTAGCTGGTGTCAACCACAGACCAACAAATCACAGTAGGGCATAGAATGACCACATTATTATGCACCTATCTACAACATGTAGGAAAAAAACCTGCATAATCATGGTGGACTCCAATTTAAGTAGCATAAGCTAGAGGGCTCCTGCTGCCAGTACAACATTCTTGGCATTGCTAAATTATAGATGGACATTATATGGCATTATAGATGACAATTTCCAAACTCAAAAAGTGTTGCAGCCAAAACGGAGGAATTATTAGACCTTTTCCTAGCAGATAAAGAGGAACTGATCACAGAATTAGAAGTTAATGGTAGTTAGGTACAAGCAATCATGGTGAGATCAAATTTCTAATGTGCAAGCAGAATAAAGTCCAGACCAGTAATATAATAATTAATTTTACATCTATCTATCTCCCAACTTAATTTGCTATATTACTGAAATTGAAGATCCCACAATATTAGGCTTCTACTGCAATTCTGACAGCAGAAGCCCCCGCTCTCAGCCCCAGGCTGCCGACCATGGGAGCCCCTGCTGTCAGCCATGGGCTCCTGTTGTCAACCCTTTTCCAAATTACTGCAAATGTTCCATTATTACTTTTCTAGACTTTCCATGGTTTGTCCGTAACTCAGCTGCAATTTTTTGAGTCATCCTGCAATACTGTAGATGGATGGATTGATCGATCAATATAAAAAAATACACCCACACTTGGTGCTTTAATAGGGCCAATTTCACAAAGTTGAAAACAATTGAGCCAAATCAGCTGGGAGGAAGAATTTAACCAGAAAAATGCAAATGATAATTGGGAATCATTTAAGAACATCTTAGCAGATGTTCAAAAAGCCACAATCCCAACTGAGGAACAAGATTGTGCCAGTTAAAAAAAAAGTAAAGGCAGCTATAAAAAAATAATATATAACAAATGGAAGAAAGGGGAATTTGACAGTAATGACTATACCTCTACCCAAATACAACGCGGTCCTCGGGAGCCAAAAAAATCTTACCATGTTATATGTGATACTGCGTTATATCAAACTTGCTATAGAGGGCCAGGTAGGGAAGGCTGTTCCTCCCCAAACAGCTTGGCCCCGCCCCCTATCCAACCCACACCTACTTCCTGCCCCGACTGACCCCTCAGAACCCCCAATCCATCCAATGCCCCCTGCTCCCTGTCCCCTGACCGCCCCCTGAGACCCTCTGCACCCCCCCGCTTCGGTTACTTGCTGCGGCCTCTCTGCGCCCTCTCCCCCCGTTACTTGCTGCAGCCCTCCCCGCACCAGCTCACCTCCGCTCCGCCTCCTCCCCCATCCCTCCAAGGCTTGCGCAAGCCTGGGAGGGAGGAGGGGAAATGCTTTACCGCGTTATATCCGAATTCGTGTTATATCGGATCGCATTATATCGGGGTAAAGGTGTATACACTTGAAATTAGAAATTGTAGAACACTGACAATGGCAGCAAAAGGACACAAGAAGCCTGTGGCCCGCAGAGTTAAGGACAATAAGGAGGAGATTTTTAAATATATTGGGTACTAAAAAGAATCCTGACAATGGTATTGGTCCATTATTAGATGGAAATGGTGAATGATAAGTAATAATTCAGAAAAGGCAGAAAAGTTCAATAAATATTTCTGTTCTTTGTTTTGGAATAAACCAAAATGATGAAGTCTTATCACCAGGTGAAAAAACTCTTTTCCATTTAACATCCTACATACTGTTGGAATGGAGTTACTGAAGTTAGACATTTTAAAAACAGCAGGTCCAGATAACTTGCATCCAAGAATTTTAGAATAGCTGGCTGAGGAGCTTGCTAGGCCATAAACTATTGAATTTCAGTAAGTCTTAGAAAGAAGAATGAGGAGTACTTGTGGCACCTTAGAGACTAAAATTTATTTGGGCATAAGCTTTCATGGGCTAAAACCCACTTCATCGGATGCATGCAGTGGAAAATACAGTAGGAAGATATATACACCAACAGAGAATGTGAAAAAATGGGTGTTGTCATACCAACTCTAATGAGACTAATCAATTAAGGTGGGCTATTATCAGCAGGAGAAAAAAAAATTTTGTAGTGATAATCGGGATGGCCCATTTCAAACAGCTGACAAGAAGGTGTGGGTAACAGTAGGGGAAAAAATTAGCATGGGGAAATAGTTTTTACTTGGTGTAATGACCCATCCACTCCCTGTCTTTGTTCAGGCCTAATTTGATGGTGTCCAGTTTGCAAATTAATTCCAGTTCTGCAGTTTCTCGTTGGAGTCTGTTTTTGAAGGGTTTTTTGTTGAATTGCAACTTTTAGGTCTGTAATTGAGTGACCAGGGAGGTTGAAATGTTCTCCAACTGTATTTTATAATTCTTGGCATCTGATCTATGTCCATTTATTGTTTTGCGTAGAGACTGTCTGGTTTGGGCAATGTACATGGCAGAGGGGCATTGCTGGCACATATCACATTGACAGAGTGCGGGTGAACGAGCCTCTGATGGTGACTGATGTGATTAGGTCCTATGATGGTGTTCCTTGAATAGATATGTGGACATACTCTTAGCCCGGCAGAAGAGTCTGTCCTATCTCAGGGCCCCTCCTTCTGCCCTTCCACCCCACGAACATGATACAGTTCTGCGTTGACCTGGAATCCTACTTTCAACGTCTCCAACTCAAGGAATATTCCAACACACCACTGAACACCACACTAATCCACAGAAACCTTCCTACCAACACTTCAAAAAGAAGTGTTACACTACTTGCTCAAGAAACTCCCTGAAAAAGCACAGGAACAAATCCGCACAGACACACCCCTAGAACCCCGACCTGGGGTATTCTATCTGCTACCCAAGATCCATAAACCTGGAAATCCTGGATGCCCCATCATCTCAGGCATTGGCACCCTGACAGCAGGATTGTCTGGCTATGTAGACTCTCCCCTCAGGCCCTACGCTACCAGCACTCCAAGCTATCTTCAAGACACCACTGACTTCCTGAGGAAACTACAATCCATTGGTGATCTTCCAGAAAACACCATCCTGACCTCTATGGATGTAGAAGCCTCTACACCAACATTCCACACAAAGATGGACTACAAGCTGTCTGGAACAGTGTCCCCGATAATGTCACGGCAAACCTGGTGGCTGAACTTTGTGACTTTGTCCTCACCCACAACTATTTCACATTTGGGGACAATGTATACCTTCAAGTCAGCGGCATTGCTATGGGTACCCGCATGGCCCCACAGCATGCCAATGTTTTTATGGCTGACTTAGAACAACGCTTCCTCAGCTCTCGTCCCCTAACGCCCCTACTCTACTTGTGTTACGTTGATGACATCTTCATCATCTGGACCCATGGAAAAGAAGCCCTTTGGGAATTCCATGATTTCAACAATTTCCATCCCACCATCAACCTCAGCCTGGACCAGTCCACACAAGATATCCACTTCCTGGACACCACAGTGCTGATAAGCAATGGTCACACACCACCCAAAACCAGAAACCTGTTGACTGCTACACTTGCCTACATGCCTCCAGCTTTCATCCAGACCACATCACACGATCCATTGTATCTTAGAGCTTGGCTGTAGACAAACGCATTTGCTCCAATCCCGCAGACAGAGACAAACATCTACAAGATCTTTATCAAGCGTTTTTAAAACTACAGTACCCACCTGCTGAAGTGAAGAAACAGATTGATAGAGCCAGAAGTCCACTTACTCCAGAACAGGCCCAACAAAGAAATAACAGAATGCCTCTAGCCGTCACCTTCAGCCCCCAACTAAAACCTTTCCAGCGCATCATCAAGGATCTACAATCTATCCAGAAGGACAATCCCTCACTTTCACAGATCGTGGGAGACAGGCCAGTCCTCGCTTACAGACAGCCCCCCCCAACCTGAAGCAAATACTCACCAGCAACCACACACCACACAACAAAAGCACTAACCCAGGAACCTATCCTTGAAACAAAGCCCATTCCCAACTCCGTCCACATATCTATTCAAGGGACTCCATCGTAGGACCTAATCACATCAGTCACACCATCAGAGGCTCATTCACCTGTACATCTACCAATGCGATATATGCCATCATGTGCCAGCAATGCCCCTCTGCCATGTACATTGCCCAAACCAGACAGTCTCTACGCAAAACAATAAATGGACACAGATCAGATGCCAAGAATTATAAAATACAGTTGGAGAACATTTCAACCTCCCTGGTCACTCAATTACAGACCTAAAAGTTGCAATTCTTCACCAAAAAAACCTTCAAAAATAGACTCCAACGAGCAACTGCAGAACTGGAATTAATTTGCAAACTGGACACCATCAAATTAGGCCTGAACAAAGACAGGGAGTGGATGGGTCATTACACCAAGTAAAAGCTATTTTCCCATGCTAATTTTTTCCCCTACTGTTACCCACACCTTCTTGTCAGCTGTTTGAAATGGGCCATCCCGATTATCACTACAAAAAGTTTTTTTTTCTCCTGCTGATAATAGCCCACCTTAATTGATTAGTCTCATTAGAGTTGGTATGGCAACACCCATTTTTTCACGTTCTCTGTTCGTGTATACATCTTCCTACTGTATTTTCCACTGCATGCATCCGATGAAGTTGATTTTAGCCCATGAAAGCTTATGCCCAAATAAATTTGTTAGTCTCTAGGGTGCCACAAGTACTCCTCATTATTTTTGCTGATACAGACTAACACGGCTACCACTCTGATGTAAGTCTTAGACTACTGGCAAAGTTCCAGATAACTGGGAAAAGCTAATATTGTACAATTTTTAAAAATGTTAAATGGGATGACTCAGGTAATTTTAGGCCTGACATTGATCCCTGGCAAGATAATGGAGCAGCTGATATAGGACTTGATTAATACTGAATTAAAGGAGGGTAATATAATTAATGCAAATCAACATGGGTTTATGGTCAATAGATTCTGTCCAACTAACTATACTTTTTTTTTTAAATGAAATTACAAGTTTGGTTTATAAAGTTAACAGTGTTGACATAACATATTAGACCTCTTTCAGCTGTTTGACTTGATGCCACATTACATTTTGACTGATAAACCAGAATGATATAAAATTAACAAAACACCTTAGAAGGATTAAAAACTGGCTGACAGGTCTCAAAATGTAACTGTAAACATGGAATCATGATCAAGTGGGTCTCTCTCCAGTGTGGTCCTGAAGAGATTGTTTCTTGGCCCTATGCTATTTAAAATCTTTATCAATGACCTGGAAGAAAACATTAAACAGAGATAGTTTAATTTTTTGCTAAGATACAGTCAAGGTCCAGAGAAACATTTTTCACACTGCAACAATAATGATCATAATAAATTAAAGTTTTTGCTGTTTGTTCAAAAGCATCTGGTGGTCCAGATTTGGCTCACAGTCCACCTATTGACTACTCTTGCATTAGAACATCACTGATAAAGTTTGCAGACTACACAAAATTGGAGGAGTGATATATAATGAAGAGGACAGGCCACTGATACAAATCCATCTGGATCGCTTAGTAAACTAGGTGCAAGTAAACATTATGCGTTTTAATACAGCTAAATGTAAACATATACATTGAGGAACAAAGAATGTAGGTTATCCTGGGAAGCAGTGACTCTGAAAAAGATTTGGGGGTCATGATAGATAATCAGCTGAACATGAGCTTCCACCATGGCTAAAAGAGCTAATGTGATTCTGGGAACCAACGGGGAAATCTGAAGTAGAAGTAAACAAGTTATTTTACCTCTATATTTAGCAATGGTGCAACTGCTGCTGGGATACTGCACCCAGTTCTAGTGCCCACAATTCAAGAAGGATATATTATTAACAAATTGGAGAGGAGTCAGAAGAGCCACAAGAATGATTACAGGATTAGAAAACATGCCTTATAGTGGTAGGGTCAAGGAGCTCAATCTATTTAGCTAAAAGAGAAGGTTAAAGGGTGTCTTGATCACAGCCTATAACAACCTACATGGGGAACAAATATTTGATAATTGGCTCTTCAATCTAGCAGACAAAGGTATAACACAAACAAATGGCTAGAAGTTGAAGCTAAGCAAATACATACTGGAAATGAGTAAATTAATCACTGGAACAAGTTACCAAGGGTCATGATGGATTCCTCATCACTGAATTTTTAAATTAAGATTGGATTTATTTCTAAAAGGTCTTCTGTAGGAATTATTTTGGAGAAGTTCTGTACACAAATGTTCACAATAGTCCCTTTTGGCCTAAGAATCTGTGAATACTTCCTGACTGGGTGCATAGTTCACCTCAGGTAATCTATCGTAATATGCTGAGCTCAGCAATTTTTAAACACAGTAAGAAATGAAGCACACTTGTTTCACCCATCTTATCTAGAGATTGTAGTTTTGAACAAAAACTACATTAACACACTACAATATTAAAACCATCCTGGGAATCCATTGAGTCAAGAAATGCCTTAATTAAAACCTTCATTCTGCTCCTTCATGGATATGTTATTTAGAATTGTATAGAGCTCATAGGTAATATCATTTTAATACATTCTGTCTCAGGGCTTGTCTTCACTATCAGAGTAAGTTGACTTAAGTTACTCTACTCCAGCTACGTGAATAACATAGCTGGAGTCAACATAGCTTAGGTCGACTTACCCTGGTGTCTTCTCTCCGATTGACTTCCCTTACTCTTCTCCGAGAGTACCGGGGTTGATCAAAGAGAAATCTGCTGTCAATTTAATGGGTCTTCATTAGATCAGCTAAGTCGACCCCTGCTGCATAGATCTCCCCATAGTGATGACCAGTCCTCAGTTAATGATACACAACACATCCCTATACTTGTAGCACCTTGTCATATTTTTGTCATGCTTGTATACATCTGTGTTGATGAAATTAAAGTCTGCTACTACACACATCTAGACAAAAATATTCTAGAAGATTAAGGCTGGAAAAAAATCAGGCACGCAGAAGTTAGGAAATGACAGAATTAAGGTTACCCTTTTGTATATGCATTATAATGCAGTCTAATTACGTAATTGTATTCTACATTTTCCACGGGATCCCGCCTCATTCAGTAAAACTCATACAAAACCTTGTGGGTTTGAACACAATGATATAACATCCAACTAGTTCCCCCAAAAGCTAATTTGAGCCACTAGATCTTATTGAACTTCATGATCCAGTAACTGGTTCACGTTTTCCCATATTTTATACAAATAGGGAGGGGGATTATGGGTACTCTTTCAGTTCAAGAGGTGGCAGTGGACACTCCCTGACATCATCTGCCCAGAGCCTAGGCACTCTTGCCTATATTCACAGAGGTATTTAAGCACCTAAATCTCACCTTTAGGCTCCACTGTGATTGATAAAACTCTTGCTGAATCCTGTAAAGTGTCTAAACATACTATGCACCTAAGCGCTTATCTACATAGAACATGCAGGAAAAGTTAGTCTGAATTCGTTATGGATATGTCTAGACTAGCAACACTACAGCAACTCCACTGTAGTGCTGTGCTGTAGATACTTACCAGAGCAACAGAAGGGGTTCTTCCACCACTGCAGTAAATCCACTTCTCTGAGAGGCAGTAGCTACATCGATGGAAGAAGAATCATTCCCTCAACCTAGCACTGTCTAGACTGGGGCTAAGTAGGCTTAACTACCTCTCTCAGGGATATGAATTTTTCACACCTCTGAGCGATGCAGAAAAGTCAACCTATTCTTGTAGTGTGGAACAGCCCTAAAGGCATGAATTTAAAGTGGATTAGTTAAATTGCATTAAACCACTGTGTGGATCTCCTTTGGAATTAAAGTGGCCTTAATGTTGTTAAGCTTAATTCACTTCCAAAGAAATTCTGAATGGAGTGTCCACACAGGGATTTAATGAAATTTAACAAATCCACATTGAAGTAGATTAGGCCTGGTCTACACTAGAAAATTAAGATCCCCACATGGCGTAGTTAAGCCAACCTAACTCCTGATGCAGACAGCACTAGGTCAACAGAAGAATTTTTCCAACAACCTAGCTACCGCCTCTTGGGACGATGGCTTACCTACACTGACAGAAGAACCCCTCCTTCTGCCTTAGATAGTGCAGCTGCTGGGTATGTTTTCAGTGTAAACATACCCTTAGTTAAGCTATATTAAATCCCTATGATTTTCTAGGCACCTAAAAGTTAGGTGTTGCGTCACCTTAGGGCAAGTTTACACTACAAAATTAAGTTGACCTAAGTTAAGTCGACATACAGCCACAAAAGTAATTAAATAGCTTTTGTGGTCCAGACTACACAATGTGTGTTGGTGGTGCACGTCCTTACTACCAACGCTCACATCAGTGCAGATAACAGTGCACTCTGGGTAGCTATCCCACTGTGCAACTTGCCACCATCTAGAGGGGGTGTTTTGGGAAGAGTTTGCAATGCCTCATGGGGACAAACGACTGGAAAAAATGATTTCAACGTCCCATAATACAGTTTTCTCCATCCCATAATTTTATCTGCATCGCATAATGTTTTACATCTTTTTTCAAAAGCCCCACAAACCCATGTGTGGTGGGTTGAACCCTTGGGAAGCCCCCTGACGTGCTGAGATATCATTGAGTCTACCTGTTCTGCCAGAATTGGCCCCCTTTAGCCTGTCTTGCTGAGCCAGGCTATTAAAGCCTTCTCTAACATACACACAGGCAGGGCCATACCCAGCTGCAGATCAGCTCTGGGAAGACTCAGCTTAAGGTACTTGCTCCAGGATGCAGAGGCTCCACCTCCCTTGAAGTGTAGACCCAAAGATATATTATGAAATTTGTCCCCTCCATCAATGTACCGAGAGGTGTGCACACTTCTTGCCCCTCCACCCACCCCAGTTAGAAATTACAGAAATTGGGTTTAAATAAAAAAACAAATTTTATTAACTATAAAGGGCAGATTTTAAGTGGTTAAAAAAAGGGTAACAAACAGAACAAAGCAGATTACTAAGCAAATTAAATCGAACATGCATACTAAGCTAGTTTCACCAAAGAAATTGTTACAAATAGTATTTCCCACCCTAGATGTTGTTGCAGGCAATTTGCAAAGTTTCTGTGGTTCAGAGTTCCAGTTATACTTCCCCCCCTTGCCTTCGCTTTTGCAGTCTATCATCTTGGGCAGACAGGCCAGGGAGGAGGAGGAGTCAAGTTTGCCTTCCTCCCCACCTGTAAATGGGATTTACATAAGACGGAAATCCTTTGTTTCCCAAACTTGACCCCTCTCCCCCTTCCCTTACAGTGAAAAGGTTACAAGTCGTCCCAAGTAACGTTTTAGTATCCGGTGACAAGACCACCAGACTCTGTAGGATCAGAGCGTCCATGAGTCAGCGGCAGTATGGAGCGTCCACTGGAAGACCAAGCTTTTCACAGTTCATTGTCCTCACTGATGGGCCATCCACCCTGTCTGGCTCTTCCATTGTTGTACCTGAAGTGTTAGCAGTGGGCATCACCCAAAGTAGCATAGTTGAAATACAGATACATAGTCATATTCCTAAATTCAGATACAGATATGATACAGGAATACAAGTTGGATAATCACTTTCAATAAATCATAACCTTTCCAATCATATCTCACATGAGCCATCTTGTATAAAGTACATCTCAGTTACGTCATTCATATCATAAGCATATTTTCATAAGGCATATGGAATGTAATGTCACACCATGCATCCACCATCTGTGTGAGAAACATGGATCCTGCACAGCTCTGCACTATTGTGATAAGCATTGTTAGCATGCGGTGCCTGTAGTATTTGCAGAGTCGCTAGAAGATCCACAGGGAACATGACAATTCAAAGTTGTTGGCAGCATTCATGGAGCAGCTGCAGATAGCGAAGTGCCAGTTCTGGACCCAGGAAACAGGCACTTACTGGGGGGATTGCATCGTTATGCAGATATGGGATGATGATGATGATGAGCAGTGGCTGCAGGACTTTTGGATGCACAAGGCCACATTCCTGGATGTGTGTGTGCAGATCTCGCCCCAGCCCTGGAGCGCAGCAACACCAAAATGAAATCTGCACTGGCAGTGGAGAAGTGAGTGGCAATCACTGTGCGGAAGCTTGCAAAGCCAGATTGCTACCAACCAGCTGGAATCAAATTTGGAGCTCGGAAATCCATCATGGGAGTTGCTGTGATGCAAGTATGCAGGGCCATTAATAGCATCCTGCTACAAAGGACTGACTCTAGGCAATGCGCGGAAAATAGTGGATGGTTTTGCAGCAATGGAATTCCCAAACTGCAGTGGGACAATAGAGGTCACTCATTCTTATTGTGGCACCAGACCACCTTGGCACAGAGTACATCAAAAGAAAAGGTTACTTTTCTATGGTATTGCACGCGCTGGTGGATCACCAGGGAAGTTTTATCAACGTTGGCTGGTCAAGGAAGGTGCATGAAACATACATCTTTAAGAACACAGGCCTGTTCAGAAAGCTGCAAGTATGGACTTTCTTTCCAGACCAGAGGATTACCATTGGGGATGTTGAAATGGCAATAGTGATCATGGGAGACCCCGCCTACCCCTTACTCTTATAGCTCATGAAGCTACATACCGCCCACCACAACAGCAGCAAGGAGCACTTCAACTACAGGCTCAGCAGGCGCCAATGACAACTAAATGTGCCTTAGGCCATTTGATAGGCCACTGGCACTATCTACACATGAGATTAAACCTCACAGAAAAAAGTTTCCGCTGCCTATAAATGGGAAAAATAACTGCCTCAGTGGAAGACTAAGGTGGAACGGCAGTCTGCTGATTTTGAGCAGCCAGATACCATGTCTATAGGAAGAGATCAGCAAGGAGATGTACTGCTCAGGGAGGCTTTGGAAGACCACTTTAATAGTGAGCCACAGTAATGTGTGTTGCTGTAGTATGCTCTGCCTGGCGTTGTTGCTTTGCATCCTGGTATGAACCTGGTAATATGAGAGAGAGAGAGAGTCATAACATTGCAAGTGCACCAATTGCTATTATCTGTGAATGATGTAAGCCCCAGTCAGCATATGTTGTGAAGTAATAAAGATGAATTTAGTTTCCATAAATAGACTTTTATTCCAAATCCAGGTGAACAAACAGGTATATTTATAAGTGAATGAAACAAATACAGAAAAGCAAAGGAGTACTTGTGGCACCTTAGAGAGACTAACACATTTATTTGAGCATAAGCTTTCGTGAGCTACAGCTCACTTCATCGGATGCATTCAATGAAGTGAGCTGTAGCTCACGAAAGCTTATGCTCAAATAAATTTGTTAGTCTCTAAGGTGCCACAAGTACTCCTTTGCTTTTTGCGAATACAGACTAACACGGCTGCTACTCAAACCTGGGAAAATCATGGAGCAGGTCCTCAAGGAAACCATTCTGAAGCACTTGGAGGAGAGGAAGGTAATCAGGAACAGTCAACATGGATTCACCAAGGACGATGCATGCCTGACCAACTTGATTGCCTTCTATGATGAGATAACTGCCTCTGTGGATATGAGGAAAGCGGTGGACGTGATATATCTTGACTTTAGCAAAGTTTTTGACACGGTCTCCCACAGTATTCTTGCCAGTAAGTTAAAGTAGTATGGATTGGATGAATGGACTATAAAGGTGGATAGAAAGCTGGCTAGATTATCAGGCTCAACGGGTAGCGATCAATGGCTCAATGTCTAGTTGGCAGCCGGTATCAAATGGAGTGCCCCAGGGGTCGGTCCTGAGGCTGGTTTTGTTAAACATCTTTATAAATGATCTGGACGATGGGATGGATTGCATCCTCAGCAAGTTTGCGGATGACACTAAGTTGGGGGGAAAAGTAGATATGCTGGAGGGTAGGGATAGGGTCCAGAGCGACCTAGACAAACTGGAGGATTGGACCAAAAGAAATCTGATGAGGTTCAACAAGGACAAGTGCAGAGTCCTGCACTTAGGACAGAAGAATCCCATGCACTGCTACAGGCTGGGGACCTGATGACTACATTCTCTCATGCTGGGTGGATCAGTGTGTCCTGAACCATCCTCCAGCTGCTGCTTGTTCAGATCTGGATGATCTGGTAGTCACTGCGCTTCCAGATCCAGACATTTGTACTAATGCACCAACACTGGATGAAGTGAAGCGAAGTGTGCCATCTCTAAACTGAAAAATGGATGCGCAGTTGCAGCGGATGGCATCCCCTCAGAGCTGCTAAAATGTCCTATTGATCCTGTAGCAGAATCACTTCTGGCCATCTTTCGTCTGGTGTGGAGAACTGGAACCCTGTCAACTGACAGGAAGGACGGTATTGTGATCTCACTCTATAAAGGGCAAGGGACCGCGCAGTGAATGTAAGAGCTACAGGCCAATCACCTTGCTCTCCATTCCAGGGAAGGTGTTTGTGTATGTTTTGCCAGCACACCTGGAGCCTTTGCTATATGAGAAGCGTCGTCCCCTACAGTCAGGCTTTACAAGGAACAGGTCCATATTAGAAACCATTTTGGCCCTTTGCTTGTTGTTGGAGATACATCGCAAGTTCAGAAAGCCCCTGCAGGTAGCATATGCTGACCTTAAGGCTACATTTTATTCTGTAGACCGCGATATGTTATGGAAGGCCTTAAAGCACATAGGTGTCCCTACCACTCTGCTAGACAGGATTAGAGATGGTGATCTGTGTTCATCATGCATTCTGCACTATGATATATTCTACAGGAGGCAAAGACAGGCCTATTGCATGTAATGATGTGGTCCAGCTCCTTCTGAGTGATGCCATCATGAGACACCCAGGACAGCTGGCATATACGTCGCTGCTTGAACCATGACCCAAGAATAGAAAAAGATTCTGAAAGGCATAGAATGTAAGCAAGCAGCAAGAGTTATCATTGGGAGTGCCTGAACCATAAAATGACCAATTACCTGTTCAAACCCAGTTCGCAGGGAGCCAGTAACTGCATTTAGGTCACCCAGGATCACGAGATTATTATGTGGAGGAACTGTGCATACCAGATGTTCCAATTGGATCATAAAAATTATCTTTAAGTCAACAGATTCCTCTGTTGGTGCATAGACTACTATTACAGTGAAGTAACCGTACCGATGTTTAAGACGTGCAATAAGTAAATGAGGAGACATGGGCATCCAGGTTCTCAGGGAGGATAGCCTCACCTCACAGTAGTAGTGCTATCCCATATAAATGGTTGGGGCCGCCAGAATAGAGAAGTAAAGAGCCTTCCACCTTGTGACATCCGTGATCAGCCTTGCTTCTGTTAGTCCTGCGATTGATATACCAAGAAGGTCCATTTCACATGAGAGTGCGACCTGATGACCATGCCTGCGAAGAGTTCCAACATTCCAAGTTGCAATTTTGGTGGACTCTCAAAGATTCCAGATACAATTAGATGTGTTGTCACAATGTACTGCAGACGTGCCTGCCGACATCAGAGGACACGTGCCCCTAGGCGGGCTTTGGCATGAACCCGTCATGTTTGCACCGAGACGAGACAGCACTGACAAGAGGCACAGGGAAGCCCCACAATGAGAGCTTGTAGCCTGCTCAGTCTCCTAGCTGAAGTGACACTCAATCGGGAAGACATTTTAAGGATAAGATGGAGCACTCCATAGGGGGCTTGAATGGTGGCTTCGTTAAGCTGCAAAAGGAGGATTCTGAGGTCTGAAGCCAGAACTGGTTGTGTGACTGGTGGATAAGCACATATTAGGCCCATGAACACTTTTGTGTAAGACCCTGTGGGTCTAGAATCCAGGCCTGCAGAGCTGCCACCGAGCAGCAGCTGTAACTGGCTTGCACTCCACTCCCCACAACCAGCTGTGGATACAGACCATTGGAAGTCACGCCTTAAGGGGTTTGATAGGCAGAAGTCTCATGGCTCCTGATTGGCTCCCTGCCCTCTACAAATGCAGAAAGTGTCTAGGTAACATGGTGGATTTCCTGTAGCTGCCACGACCATTCCTGTTCCCCACTCTTGAATTCCTGGCTTTGACCTTGGTATGATTTGGACTTTACCTCCTGACCCAAACCCTGAAACTGGACTCAGACTGTTGGTATCGATCCTGACCTGGAACCTATGAACTCCTCCGTTACTCCCAGCCTCCGGTTTGATCATATTCTGACCCTTGGTCCCGACTGCCCTTGTGAGGGCCGTGACATTTTGATACCATTGAATGAGAAAAGATAGAGAATGACTACTGGAGGATGGTATGCTGAGATCACCATGAAAGAGACCTTGATTGAGCTGAAAGGCAGTCCAGAATGCTTCAACTGCAATAGACAGTCCAGGATCGTAGGCATAAGGCCTGTTCAGACACCATGTGCTGTTGGGCTGCCCATATGGAAAACCTCTTCCACTTAGAGTAGGTTCTTGTTAAGAATGGTGTTTCTCCACTTTGTGCCAGGATATCCTAGACAAGTGACAAGCAGTCCTTTTCCATGGTTCTCATCCAACCAGCATCCACGCAGGCAGTTGCAGTAATACCAAGCCTGAGTGAAGTACCTGTCCCTGGTTCTGTGATAACAGGTCTGGGAGGAGTGGGAGCTTAATTGGGGGTTATGCTGATATATGTAGTCAATCCATAAACCAGAGCTGTATCAGTTTGTACAAACTTCTGAGGACAGATCTGGCAAATCCTGCATCTTGGCAGGGGGTTAGACTAGATGATGCTTCCAGTCCCTTCTAACCCTATGGCTCTATGATCTCATCTCATCTCACGCTGGGGATCAGTGGGCAAGCATAGAGAAGCCCTTGACTCCTCTGCAAGAAGGCGGCATTTGGTAGGGATCTCAGCTTATGCCCTCTCTGGAACAGAAGTTGAGGCACTTCATATTGTCTGTAGTGGCAAACAGGTCCATCACCAGAGTCCCCCAGCAATGGAAAACATACTGCGTGATGAATTTCTGCAGTGACGACTTGTAATTTGGCGACCACTTGCCTCCTTAAAGAAAAGGAGTACTTGTGGCACCTTAGAGAATAACAAATTTATTAGAGCATAAGCTTTCGTGAGCTACAGCTCACTTCATCGGATGCATTTGGTGGAAAAAACAGAGGAGAGATTTATATACACACACACAGAGAACATGAAACAATGGGTTTATCATACACATTGTAAGGAGAGGTTTCAGAGTAGCAGCCGTGTTAGTCTGTATTTGCAAAAAGAAAAGGAGTACTTGTGGCACCTTAGAGACTAACAAATTTATTAGAGCATAAGCTTTCGTAAGCTACAGCTCACTTCATCGGATGCATTTGGTGGAAAAAACAGACTTTTTTTTCCACTGTTTTTTTTTTTTCCCCACTGTTTTTTCCACCAAATGCATCCGATGAAGTGAGCTGTAGCTCACGAAAGCTTATGCTCTAATAAATTTGTTAGTCTCTAAGGTGCCACAAGTACTCCTTTTCTTATTGTAAGGAGAGTGATTACTTAAGATAAGCCATCACCAACAGCAGGGGGGGGAAAAGGAGGAAAACCTTCCATGGTGACAAGCAGGTAGGCTAATTCCAGCAGTTAACAAGAATATCAGAGGAACAGTGGGGGGTGGGGTGGGGGGGGGGAGAAATACCATGGGGAAATAGTTTTACTTTGTGTAATGACTCATCCATTCCCAGTCTCTATTCAAGCCTAAGTTAATTGTATCCAGTTTGCAAATTAATTCCAATTCAGCAGTCTCTCGTTGGAGTCTGTTTTTGAAGCTTTTTTGTGAAGTATAGCCACTCTTAGGTCTGTGATCGAGTGACCAGAGAGATTGAAGTGTTCTCCAACTGTTTTTTGAACGTTATAATTCTTGACGTCTGATTTGTGTCCATTCATTCTTTTACGTAGAGACTGTCCAGTTTGGCCAATGTACATGGCAGAGGGGCATTGCTGGCACATGATGGCATATATCACATTGGTAGATGTGCAGGTGAACGAGCCTCTGATAGTGTGGCTGATGTGATTAGACCCTATGATGGTATCCCCTGAATAGATATGTGGACAGAGTTGGCAACGGGCTTTGTTGCAAGGATAGGTTCCTGGGTTAGTGGTTCTGTTGTGTGGTGCGTGGTTGCTGGTGAGTATTTGCTTCAGATTGGGGGGCTGTCTGTAAGCAAGGACTGGTCTATCTCCCAAGATCTGAGAGAGCGATGGCTCGTCCTTCAGGATAGGTTGTAGATCCGTGATGATGCGTTGGAGAGGTTTTAGTTGGGGGCTGAAGGTGATGGCTAGGGGCGTTCTGTTATTTTCTTTGTTGGGCCTGTCCTGTAGTAGGTGACTTCTGGGTACTCTTCTGGCTCTGTCAATCTGTTTCTTCACTTCAGCAGGTGGGTATTGTAGTTGTAGGAATGCATGATAGAGATCTTGTAGGTGTTTGTCTCTGTCTGAGGGGTTGGAGCAAATGCGGTTATATCGTAGCGCTTGGCTGTAGACAATGGATCGAGTGGTATGATCTGGATGAAAGCTAGAGGCATGTAGGTAGGATAGCGGTCAGTAGGTTTCCGATATAGGGTGGTGTTTATGTGACCATCGCTTATTAGCACCGTAGTGTCCAGGAAGTGGATCTCTTGTGTGGACTGGTCCAGGCTGAGGTTGATGGTGGGATGGAAATTGTTGAAATCATGGTGGAATTCCTCAAGGGCTTCTTTTCCATGGGTCCAGATGATGAAGATGTCATCAATGTAGCGCAAGTAGAGTAGGGGCATTAGGGGACGAGAGCTGAGGAAGCGTTGTTCTAAGTCAGCCATAAAATGTTGGCATACTGTGGGGCCATGCGGGTACCCATCGCAGTGCCGCTGATTTGAAGGTATACATTGTCCCCAAATGTGAAATAGTTATGGGTCAGGACAAAGTCACAAAGTTCTGCCACCAGGTTAGCCGTGACAGTATCGGGGATACTGTTCCTGACGGCTTGTAGTCCATCTTTGTGTGGAATGTTGGTGTAGAGGGCTTCTACATCCATAGTGGCTAGGATGGTGTTTTTAGGAAGATCACCAATGGACTGTAGTTTCCTCAGGAAATCGGTGGTGTCTCGAAGATAGCTGGGAGTGCTGGTAACGAAGGGCCTGAGGAGGGAGTCTACATAGCCAGACAATCCTGCTGTCAGATTGAACAATATCAAGAATATGAATATGAATAAGAATATGAAGTATAGCCACTCTTAGGTCTGTGATCGAGTGACCAGAGAGATTGAAGTGTTCTCCAACTGGTTTTTGAACGTTATAATTCTTGACGTCTGATTTGTGTCCATTCATTCTTTTACGTAGAGACTTGCTGTCGTCATCATGAATAGGTCGGAGTATGAACAAGAGGCTACTAGGCAGTTCTCCAACACCACTTTCTACAAGCCATTACCCTCTGATCCCACTGAGAGTTACCAAAAGAAACTACAGCATTTGCTCAAGAAACTCCCTGAAAAAGCACAAGAACAAATCCGCACAGACACACCCCTGGAGCCCCAACCTGGGGTATTCTATCTGCTACCCAAGATCCATAAACCTGGAAATCCTGGACGCCCCATCATCTCAGGCATTGGCACCCTGACAGCAGGATTGTCTGGCTATGTAGACTCCCTCCTCAGGCCCTTATTTATTTATTTATTTATTAATGAATGAATAAAAGTCAAATTTACTTACAAAACCTTCATTAAGATGGAGTTAAATTTGTTGATGCACAACAGAGCATTCTACTACATGTGCCCTAAGATGTGGGATCTCAAAACCACCAAATCAAACATTAGGAAAGAAACAGGACATGTTCTGTTAAGGTGCTACTCCACACAAAACCAAACCTGACTATCAGCATTTATACCAATGGCTCCTCCTGGACAGATTTCAGATGTGTCCACCATCCTCAAGATTAAAGAAACCAATATTCTTTTCTCTTTCTACAAGATTGATTGTATAGGGGGTTTCCAGGCTGTGATCCCACACAGATAGCAGAAATGCTTGCAGAGGCCTCTGGGAGGACCCTCTGGATTGTACCTGAACACAACACCTTCAGATGCAGAAGCTGAAGGCCTTTCCTGATCACCATAGTGAGGTGCTAGAGCAATGTCTGCACAAGATTTCTAACCTTTGTACCTCTGCTGAAAAGACTGTACAATCTGGCCCCCAGACAAGTTAGGCCCCCTTGAAGAAAGAATAAGTAGCTTTTGGATTTGTCTACATATAGGAGTTGATAAGGAACAGCTATTGCACTTTCAATTCACACCCTACCTTAATCCACATTAACTTTCAAATGCAGACAAGTCATTCGTCTCAACTGATCACAAATCCCTGTTCCTGAATAACCTGATAAAACTGAGACACCTCAGTGGTAGCCTGCCAGCACTGGAATCAAACCAGGCCATCCAAGTAAAGAAAGATATGGATCCCTTCTTTTCTGAGGGAAGTTATCAACACTGCCAAGGCCACTGAGGAAACTCAGATGACAGGCTAAACAGAAGACTGACATTAAGACAAGCTCTTCATTCACAACTGGAGGCATGCTGTCTTGAAGCCAATAGAGCAGAAGTTTCCCCACCCTGGGCTTGCTGGATAGCAGGGGAGAAGCGTTGCTCAGAGGAAAGAGTATACGATTGCAGGATTCATGGGAGACAAATGAAGAGTCATGAAATATATCAATCTAATCTGAAGGGCTTTACCAGTTTACTGGGAACAGTGAGGAGGGGTCAGAGCAGCACACCAGATCTCCAACATTCACAAAGGAGAATAAGGCTCTCTGAAGAGCCTAAGAAAGAAAACAGCTTGTCCGTTGTCCTCTTCCTAGCTCTGGCTCTCAGAGATATTTAAAGAGCCAAGCCTTATGAGATAGGTGATAGGCCTATTTGTCCAGGATATTTGCTGTCTGGCAGCATCTGCAAGTTGGGACAGAGGAGAAATGGGATGGGATCAAGGTGTAAGAGCCCAGTTCACCTTCCTCCACAAGGCTTTGGTATTTAATTAGGCAGTTGGAAACTGCAGAACTTCAGTGGAAAAGCCAATAGACAGAAGAGAAGAGAGATTGTAGAGGCTTACTGATTCCTACCTAGGATCTTCCCTACTGGGAACAAGCAGCACTGGTTGGGAGCTGCTTCTTCATCTTCCTCTAAGCTTTCCTCATCTGGGTTTGTCCTCCAGAGCTGATGTGGCAGCTTTATTTGGGAAGGGACCAATCCTGCTGCCAGCTTAGCCAGCTTTGAGAGGTAGTGGCAGCACCTGAAGGAAAGCTGCAGAGAAAGCTATAAGGAGGAGGTCTGGGTACAAAAATTCCTTGCTGGGACTAATCACCACCTGACCAACTAACACTGTTCACATGACTGGTACCTCAGAGGCAGATTATTCACAGAACAAGTCCAGCAAAGGAGCAGAAGTGCTCACTTAGCTGCCCCTCCCCACCCCCACACAGACTTTATCCATAAGGACCATCTCTAAAACAACAGGGTAGTTTGATTTCCATGCCCAGTTAGTCCTCATCCCATCTCATGACACTGCCAAGAAGCCAGCAAGTGCCAGCTGTGGTGATGTTTCGTCAAGCAGATGATGGGTTGACTAGGAAATGGTCCAACACTTAACCTGAACTCATTTTGTACAAGCCAGACTATTTGGACTAATAAGTGACCGAAAAGGCAATTTTAGCAATCCTATGAGCCACATAGCCCTTCTGGATTTATGTGCATTTAATTTCAGGCATCACATAGAAGGCCACATTGAGCTACCCAATGAGAATGACAAGGTAATACCTGGTTCACAAGCCAGCTAGGAACAGAATTTGCCTTTTGAAGTCATAAAACAGGAAAGCAGCAAAACCAGAAAAGTGGATGGGATCCAGGAGCCAAGCTCCCTTTATAGTCAGTTATGTGGAAAACTGATTAAAGGGTTAACTGCTGACAGTCTGAACCCACCTCACTTGAGAGAGTTAAACCAGTAATTTTAATCTTACTGTTATTTTTAAATTAATCATATTAACTTTACATTTCCTCTAACATGTGAAAAGAACTAAGAGAATGGTCATATATGAACATCACTATGTTACATGCTTTCTGATCAAATTCCAATTATGAACAAGTCCCCACTCCAATTCAGCCCGATACTCACAAGTGATCATAGTCTGATACACTGGCTGTTGCAAAGTGTAATCAGGCCACTGAACATTCACCGATACCTACTCTATCTAAAACCCAATTCTTTCTACCCTATCCCCACTCAGGGATTCTTCAAGTCACTTCCAACTCCTCAAGGGGGCTTCTGCAAAGCCACACAATCATAGGTGCTGACTCCGTGGATGCACCAGGGCTTAGCACCTGCTGGCAGCCAAGCTCCCTCCCTCTCTCCTGCCCCAGAGGAAAAGGCAGGGCAGGGCCTTACGGGAAGGGGTGGAGTGCAAGCGAGGCCTGGGGCAGAGCAGGGACAGGAAGCAGCAGGGCAGGCGTGAGGGCTTGGAAGAAGAGGTGGAGTGGAGGTAGGTTTGGGGTCAAGCACTCCCAGGGGTAGAGAGGAAGTCGGCGCCTATGCACACAATCCCATGCTTGATTTGAACTTCTAATGCCTTGAGGACAGTGATCTTAATTCCCCCCTAACCCCGTCAGCTTTAGAATGCAAGACAGCCTAACAGCAGCTCATTTTGAGTTCCTAGATTCTTCCTGGACAGTGTTAGTGTCAGAGGACCGCACCATCACCTGGCAATGTAAAACAATGCATCATTAATTTAAGGCCCACTGATTTGCATCTTTAACATGTGAGACAGGACACAGGATACCTGTGACCGGTTCTGTTCAAAAACTCAGAACACAAGTGTGCACAGCAGACAAGCCACCTTTACAGAACAAACAAAATGCTCACATTAGCTGTAGTGATGGCATGAAATGTTCTCACAGTCTGGAAAATGATTCCACTCTATTATTGCTACACTTTAGATTCTACTCCCAGCACCAATTCTATACTAGGCCCACTCCCCTGTGACGTAAAGTAGTGGCAACAGCTAGCTTACAATTAGAGATTCAAGGAATATCTCAAATTGCATGGATGTAACACAAGAACACCTATTCAAGAGGCTCCAAAGCATTTGCTGTGTCCTGAATGAGAAAATGCATTCAGGGTAGAAGAACTGAAGAAAGGATATCAGCACTTAGTCTCACTCTGGTAGCAAGTTCACAGTACTGTACCAACAAAAACTCCCTACCCAGTCTCCCCTCCACAAAGTATCACATGCAATGTTTGTCAGACAGCCTCCTTTTAAAATGATTCTTTTTACTACAAAAGTCAGTCAAAAACAGAATGGACAATGCAGACAATTTAACCTGCCTTAAGTTAATAATTTGATTGCATTTGTAAGATGAGGTTTAATCAGTCAACCATGAAATTTGGATTCAGCAGAAGGCAATTTTTTTTAGGACAACTTGTTCCTTTTTAGCTAGGCAGCAGCGTATCAGAGCACAAGGGGCTGGCTTCTAGTGTTAATTTTATCATTGAAAATTTTAGAAAAATGCACCAGGAAATAGTGGCAACAATGGCAAGTCATAAAAACTATCACACACACCATGTGCAGGCAGTGTTTTAAACCCAAGATAACATTTATCTATCTACTTTTAGTGAAGATCAAAAGTGCATTGGGAGAACAGTGAGCACTTCTATATTTCCCCCATTCACAAATAAACAAAATCTATTCCCACACACATTCCTTCGTCAGGGAAAAAAAAAAAAAAAACAGAAAATGGCCTAAAAAGCAATAGAATCAAATCTATTCATGCAAAGCTACTTTAGGATGAGAATTTAAATACACAGAAGTCAGTTAATGTCAAAGTTGGGTAACATGGCTGTAGGAGCCTTAAACTGAGCCACCTGTTAATAGTATGTTTGATTCCTGTTTTAATGTGCTCTCCCCAGAGCAGGTGTAGCAGTTCTGAAAATGCAGAGTGATCTGACTCAATTGCTAAACTAGGCCCATTCAAACAAAATAAATTTTAATACTGCCAAGTTCTAGGTTAGACATCTAGGAACAAACAATGCATGCCATACCTAAAAAGGAGGGTGCTGCAGTTTGAAAACATTCCCATGTGTTATGAAGGCGTAAGAAGCCAACCCTGTGTACCCTTTGGCTTACCATGGCTTCCTGGAAACCAAATTCTGTTGCCCAGCCATGTGTGATGTGTCACCATACCGGCAGGCGCTCAATATAAAAGGCAAAATGCGACCTTGTACCTAAAGCACATATGCTGTCTGCTGTGAATTGCTTGATTCGCTGTGAAAGCAGGGCTTTGTAGCTGTGCTCCAGCTCCACACCAGCTCCAGGCAAAAACCTGAAGCTCCACTGCTCTGGAGCTGCTCCGCACTCCAGCTCCAGGCTCCGCTCCATGTGAAAGAGTCTCCTTTTTGTTCTCAGAAATGTAACATCTTACATTTTACTCTCCCTTTTTATCCCCCCGCAGGTGCAAATGTTTCTATGCTCCCCCTATCATCTCCATCCCTGAGGTTATCGAAGATTAGAAGGTGGGGGGGAAAAAACCCCTCACTTGCAATAACATGTTTTCCGAGCTCATGCAGTCCTCCCACACTGATAGGGCACAGCTGAACGCATGAAGGCATTCAGTGACAGAGGCCAGGAAAGCATTAAGTGACCACGCAGCAGAGGCAGGAGGTGTTGCCAAGGCTAATGGGGGAGCAAACGGACATGATGAAGCATCTGATGGAGCTGCAGGAAAGCCAACAAGAGCACAGACCCTCACTGCATCCATTGTATAACCACCTACCCTCCTCCCCAAGTTCCATATCCTCCTCACCCAGACACCCAAGAACGCAGGGGGGAGACTCCGGGCACTCAGCCACTCCACTCCAGAAGATGGCCCAAGCAACAGAAGGCTGTCATTCAAACAGTTTTGATTTGTAGTGTGGCTGCAATAAGCAATGTGCCCTCGTCCTTCCCTCCTCCCACACCCCATCCAGGCACTTTATCAGTTATCTTCCTTTTTTTTTTTTAATTAAGAAAAAGAATGTGGTGTGTAACAGCTCCTCCCCCAGCTTTGTCAGTCAGCAAATTGATCCATATGAATTCAAAAAAAACTTTGTGATTCTGTAGCTCGTGAAAGCTTATGCTCAAATAAATTAGTTAGTCGTTAAGGTCCCACAAGTACTCCTTTTCTTTTTTGAGGATACAAACTAACATGGCTGCTACTCTAAAACTTGTGATTCTGAATTATCATCAATAATTTTAAAACAAGTAATGACATTTTTCGTGTATCATGCCTTGGCCACCATACACCTCTCACTTATTCTGTCCTTCCTGTGATTTTACATTCCAGCCATGTAAATCCTCCCACCAGGTTTCTGCAATGCCAATTATATTAAGTTTCTTCTCATCAATAAGAATGTCCAGTTCCTCTTGCTAGGTGTCCAGACTCCTAGCATTGGTATATAAACAACTGAAACATTTCTTCTCTTCACGTTCTTTGTCACATGTGAACAAAATTGTACCAAACACACTGAGTCCAAGTTTATACCATATTAAGCCTCCTTAGCACCCTCCCCTTTGTGTTGTTAGTTTAATACCCTTCTGGCTGCTCCAGCTTGTCTCCAACAGAGAAGAATAGCCTTCACTACCCGCAAGATATAGGCCATCCCATTAGTACACTGGGATTTCGTCCAATGTTCCACAAAACCAAAACCTTCAGCTTCACACAAGATGTACTGTCAATGATTCATCCCCAATATTTTTTCTAGAAAAATAAGAGATTGAGAGGAGGAGAATGAAGAGCCTAAGGGGAGGAAGGTTACAGTCACAGCAGAGAGACAAGTTTGACAATGCACTTCCAAAGAGAAAACGATGACTCCCCCTTCCCTGGGAAACTTTCCTACTTGCCACTGCTGAGTGGTTTTCAAAACATAAGATCTATGGGCCTGGGACAGTCTTCTTACGGCTTTGTACAGCACCCAGCACAAAAACCCTCAGCCTGATTGAAGTCTCCAAGCACTGTCATAATACAAGTTAATAATGACCTCTAACTCACCCCATCCTCACCCAGATTTTCCACTACAACCTACTCCATCATCCCACTTACATGCCCAGACCATCAGCTAGTTCCCACTCTGCCCACAAATGTTCCTACCCAATTCACCTGGCTCCTGGACGGCTTGCAAGGTTGAGAACCAGTAACAAAGAGGAGTGTACTGCAAAAATCACAGGCCAGGAGAACACGGAGTGAACCCCAATATTAGTGCATCCTTCATGTCTCCTGGGGAAGAAAACTAAAACCAGAAGAGGCAATTTCCATCTACAAGAGAACAGACTGGTTTCCAGGTGCTAAAGGGTTAACAGAAGGGAAGCAGATCTGAACCATGTTTAGGAAATCCCATCTCAGACGTCATTTTTTTAAATCTGAGACTCTTTGCTCCACAACATTAGAGTCAAGGCAGACAGAAATCCTTTAGAGCAGTTTTTTTTCAACCTTTGGCCAACAGACCCCTGGGGGTCCACAGATGACATCTAAGATTTCCAAAGGGGTCCAACACCTCCATTTGAAATGTTTAGGGGTCCGCAAACTAAAAAAGGTAGAAAATCACTGCTTTAGAACAGGAGGCACAACCTTCCCTGAGGAGCCCTGCAACACACACCAGATACAACTAAAACCAGCAGAAATATTATTACGAGTGTGTTTCAGCTTCTAGGACTCTGTAAGCACTCCTCTTGATTGCAGCTAGAAGGCACTTAACACAAAAACATTATCACAACTACACATCACCCAGGATTCACTGGCTATCGGGAAGGGAAATAGTCTGAACTGAAAATAGTGTTTCCACCTCTATAGTGACCTGTACAGAACTGATCCAGGCAATAAGCATAAGCCCCCCTCTTCACTCTCCACCCTAGGGGGCTGGGTCAGATAAAGTATTTAAGCAGCAGCTGTTACCATGAGACCTAGAGGATAAATCTATGCCCATCCCCCACTTCACTGCTCATTCACCTCCAGCCCAACAGAAACAAAGCCAGATTCTTTCCTTCTTTTGCTTTCCCTCCATTAGCCAGCTGGGTAGCTCAACACTCATCTCCTGGGAAAGTAACAAGCAGACACCTTTACCAGCTTCCAGTTACAACATAAACGCCACGTAATAACACAAGGGGTCCATCTACACTACAAACAAAAACGAGCCAGGGGCCCAGTTACACTGTGGTTCCTGCTCACAGACAGAGTTAAAGTCGTGGGAAGGGAACTGTAATGCAGCTAGCAGGCTTTGATTCTTTTCTCTTTATTCAGGAGCTCCTCCTCCCCACCAACAATCAGCTCTGCACCCTTTAAATGGCACAGACTCTTCCTGAAGATCTGATTCCTGGTGCTACTGTGCCACATCTGACTCTGCAAAGTTACCACCACCACCGTAAGTCATTTAGACAAAAAAATACCATTCCCTATTCCCACCAAATAAATAAATAAATAAATAAATAAATGCTAGTTTCTAGGCTCCTAAAACTTCAGCAGGTTCTGGCTGAGTGACTCCCAAGTAAAAACAAAAACAAAAAAAAAAAGTGGCAAACCTCACAACAATCTAAGAAGAGAGCACTAAAAAGCTGTCAAATTTCCATTTTCTTTGGATTTTTATGGATCTCAATTCCTTAATAAAAATCAGCTTCATTTCTGACAAATACTTGGCTGTGAATGAAAGTGAAAGACCAGCTCAGTACAACATAGATGGAGTTCAGAGATTTCATTAACAGCCTTCTCTCTGTTCCAGCTTTCAAACCACAAATCTTTTCCTGTCTCCTGTTCTGAAACATGGGGGAAGGGGGCCCAGAAGGGTGTCATACAGAGAAGAACAATGGTTACTAGGTAGGTATATGCTCAGGTGTCCAGTATTAAGTAGTATAACTTACAATAAAACCAGCTTCCCCTTCTTACACACCTGAGAGTTCTAGAACTTTGTTATTTAGCTAAGGAATCAGTTACTTCTGACTGCCAGTGAATAAAGACACTAGTTTCTAGCCCAGATCAGCCTCTCTCTATTAACTGATATTCTGCAGTACATCAAAGGCAGGTAGCCATAAACTCTGGGATGAGACTAAAATGGGTTCCTTTTAATCCTGTGTGATGAACTCCAGCTCCCTCCAAGATTATGAGACAGTTTATGAGAGACCCTATCCACATATTTAAGAATAGCAGCCGTGTTAGTCTGTATTCGCAAAAAGAAAAGAAGTACTTGTGGCACCTTAGAGACTAACAAATTTATTTGAGCATAAGCTTTCGTGAGCTACAGCTCACTTCATCGGATGCATTCAGTGGAAAACCACATAATAAGGGTATAAAACATACTCTCCACCACACCTCTCTCTGGGACCAATTGCAGCATAAACCTGGAGTTGCATCAAATCCTGGTAACTAGATTCAAACCCTTCTCTTTTCTGCTAGAATTACGATGACATTTCTGCTTCATTTTAAAACATCATGTTACTTCATATCACTGGATGCCTCCTTGCCAAATCCTCACCATCTCACCAGTGCTTAATTAGCGTCAGGGCTTGCCGGGACTGAGCCCTGCACCTCTAGGCTTGGCAGTTCATAGCCCTGGCACCTCTGGGCTTGCCACATCAGTTATGAAAGTAAAAAAATTGCTTCAGCCCAGGACACCTCTTTCATTACAAATTAAGCACTGCATCTGGCATCCAACTCCTTGTGCCATACAAGTTCTTAGACATTCAACTCCAGACCCAGAAGCTTCCCTCCCCATCTACAACCCAACGCAGAGTCATCCAGGAGCTGGGAGAGCTCTCTTCAACACCCAAATCTATCCAAGGTATACCTAGGGAGGGGGGCGGGGGGAGATGCATTTCGGCTGTAATGTCGGGGGCAGCAGGCGAGGGCATCCACATAAGATGTGCTGTGATCCGGGCCGTGGCAGAACGTCGGTACCTAGATCTCTAGTTACTTGCTAAGTAACGGGGCCACGTATCCGAGCACCTCCCACGTTCAAGTCCCAGAAGACCGGCGGGTGTGAGCCCTTGACAAACGTAAAGTGGGTCCTGCCGGGAGATGCCGGACAGGGACCCGACCCTGTAGGACCTTGGGCCTTATGCACCACTGGCGTGGGGCGGCTGACCCGGAACAAGCCTCCACTTCAGCCCTTCCCAGGCCAGGCAGCTCCGGCCGGCTCCCCTCGGGGGCCCCTGGCACTGCTCCGCAGCTCGCGAACCACGCGAGGCAGGTGCCAGGGTCCGTCCGCCTCACGGGGCTGGGCACCGCGCGCGCCAGCAGGTAACGAACCTTCGTCCGTAGGGGACGCAGCGGCCCGTGCCGCGCGCTCAGCGGCCCGAATGCTGCCGGCCGCCTGGCCACGACGCCGGCACCCCAGCGGGGGAGGGACGCGGGGCAGCAGCCAGGGGTGCCCAGGGCAGGGATCCCTGGTCACGCCGGGCCCCGCGCGAGCAGCCGCTCCTTACCTGGCCACTCCGGTGTAACGAACGGCAGAGCTCGGCCCGGCTTCCCCCGGCGGCTCGCGCCCCCGAACCGAACCGAATCGCTCCGCAGGCAGTGGATTGCAAGCCCCACCCCCAGGAGCCTAACGCCGCAGCCCCACCCATTCCAGCCAACCACAGTACGAGCCCCACGTCGACCCCGCCCCTTCCTCTGAGACCCGCCTCCCAACGGCGCACTCTACCAGTAGCCCCTGATCTCTCGGAGAGGCCACACCTCCTTCTAGCCTGGCCCCGCCCCAGATTCCCACGTGGCTCCAGCATTGGGTAACTCGTTCACGTCTTACAGAACAGAGACAAGATCTGATTGGCTCCTGCGTGTCCAATGGGAGGGATACGGATGGGAGGAGTGACGCTACGGGGGAGGCCTGCAGAGCAAGGGGGCCGGGAGGCTGCGGGGGCCAGCAGCAGGGATATAGGGAGAGGGAGGCCATGGGGGACAGAGGGATGTTGTTGTTGTTGTTTCTTGATGTTGTTGTTTCTTGACTTTAGCAAAGCTTTTGACACGGTCTCCCACAGCATTCTTGTCAGCAAGTTAAGGAAGTATGGGCTGGATGAATGCACTATAAGGTGGGTAGAAAGCTGGCTAGATTGTCGGGCTCAACGGGTAGTGATCAATGGCTCCATGTCTAGTTGGCAGCCGGTGTCAAGTGGAGTGCCCCAGGGGTCGGTCCTGGGGCCCGTTTTGTTCAATATCTTCATAAATGATCTGGAGGATGGTGTGGATTGCACTCTCAGCAAATTTGCAGATGATACTAAACTGGGAGGAGTGGTAGATACGCTGGAGGGGAGGGATAGGATACAGAAGGACCTAGACAAATTGGAAGATTGGGCCAAAAGAAATCTAATGAGGTTCAATAAGGATAAGTGCAGGGTCCTGCACTTAGGATGGAAGAATCCAATGCACCGCTACAGACTAGGGACCGAATGGCTCGGCAGCAGTTCTGCGGAAAAGGACCTAGGGGTGACAGTGGACGAGAAGCTGGATATGAGTCAGCAGTGTGCCCTTGTTGCCAAGAAGGCCAATGGCATTTTGGGATGTATAAGTAGGGGCATAGCGAGCAGATCGAGGGACGTGATCGTTCCCCTCTATTCGACACTGGTGAGGCCTCATCTGGAGTACTGTGTCCAGTTTTGGGCCCCACACTACAAGAAGGATGTGGATAAATTGGAAAGAGTACAGCGAAGGGCAACAAAAATGATTAGGGGTCTAGAGCACATGACTTATGAGGAGAGGCTGAGGGAGCTGGGATTGTTTAGTCTGCAGAAGAGAAGAATGAGGGGGGATTTGATAGCTGCTTTCAACTACCTGAAAGGGGGTTTCAAAGAGGATGGCTCTAGACTGTTCTCAATGGTAGCAGATGACAGAACGAGGAGTAATGGTCTCAAGTTGCAATGGGGGAGGTTTAGATTGGATATTAGGAAAAACTTTTTCACTAAGAGGGTGGTGAAACACTGGAATGCGTTACCTAGGGAGGTGGTAGAATCTCCTTCCTTAGAGGTTTTTAAGGTCAGGCTTGACAAAGCCCTGGCTAGGATGATTTAACTGGGACTTGGTCCTGCTTTGAGCAGGGGGTTGGACTAGATGACCTTCTGGGGTCCCTTCCAACCCTGATATTCTATGATTCTATGATTCTATGTGGGGGCAGAGGGATGGGGAGGGAGGAGGCCAAAAAAGTAGCACACCGGTGCCGCAAGGCAAGCCCACGGCATCCTGGGGTGACCAGATAGCAAGTTTCAGAGTAGCAGCCGTGTTAGTCTGTATTCGCAAAAAGAAAAGGAGGACTTGTGGCACCTTAGAGACTAACAAATTTATTTGAGCATAAGCTTTCGTGAGCTACAGCTCACTTCATCGGATGCATTCGGTGGAAAATACAGAGGGGAGATTTATACGTACACACACAGAGAACATGAAACAATGGGCTTTATCATACATACTGTAAGGAGAAAGATCACTTAAGATAAGCCATCACCAGCAGGATGGGGGGGAGAAAGGAGGAAAACCTTTTGTGGTGATAATCAAGGTGGGCCATTTCCAGCAGTTAACAAGAACGTAATTTTGCTGAAGCTTTCAATTAAAAAGAAGTCACTTTTCAGTTGATACCAACCCTGAGGAATTCCAGACCAACAAGAGAGATTGTCAGAAAATTGTGACCAAATTAGAATGGGAGGGAATTAAGGAAACTCCCAAAATAACCTTAACTATAGCATGTGCATTATATAATAAATGTTTCTGCTGGAGCTTTTGAAAAGCAGCCACAATGTATCTTGAGGAAAGGTGGTGAAAGATATTCTGGCAGAACCTGTAGAAAACCAGAGGCCAAGACCAGTAGTCCATGGAGTTTTTGCTGCAAAAGGCATGCACATGCTGCCCAACACCACCCAGTATCACTGTGTGGTGCATTATAACCACAGACCAGTGAACTGAGTTGTTCAAGACATGAAATAAACATCAGTGTCCACAGAACTTCAGGAGGAGGAAGGAGACATCTCTGTACTTGTGTGGCAAGTTCAATCTGACACTTAGCTCCAGATACATCTAAGAGCCTACTTCACCATGAAAAGCAAGCAACAATTGCCCTATGGAACCTGACTACCCCAGATAATTATCGTCCAGTTGAGTACCAGACAGAGGATGGGAAGTCTACAATTGGTTCTGTTGTGGTGGAAGCATGCCGGGCAGTGCAGTGTAGTGTAGGGATATTCAGTCAAAACAGCCAATGTGCCAGAGATCCAGACATCAATTCTCACAATGTTATATCTATCTAAATATGTATAAGGTTATGCATCACCATATGCATGCCTGCCACACAAAGTTAACCAAAAAAAACCCCCCAAAAAACCCACTCACGTTCAACTCTTCTGGCAGGAGCAAGCTTCCAATTATTGTTGGGATTTTTTAAAAAGTATCCAGTGTGAAGATGTTGATGTGCTTGAGAATAATATTGCAGGAAAGTTATATCAAAGAGATGGGGAAGGGGGACTGCATTTAGTTCTGAACATTGTGAGGGACTTGGATGTTCTCATTTTGTCTGGCAGTGAATTGAAGTGTCTTTCACTAGTTCTTGTGACAATTTTGTCCCCTGCAGATAAGAATATTTCCTTATTTGTCATCAGCTTGTCAACAGTATTGTAACTCTCATGATTTTCAGGTTGTTTTTCAAATAGTTTCTCAAGATCTGATATCGCTCAGCATCCTTGAGAAGATTGCCCTTATTTGTCCTGGCCCTACTCTCCTATTATTTTCAGTGGGTATGAGCCCACAGGTTGCTCTCAGTTAAGATGGCCACCATTTCCCTACAGCCTTTGCAAGTGGCAATGATTCTGCGTCTAGTAAAGAAAGGCCACTATCAGCCATTGCATTCAATGAGACTGAAGATAGGCTGCTCTCATAAGATGACCACCCCTGGGTAACGTGGTTTGAAACTGGACAGGAAAGTGTGATGTTAGGGAAGAATGGTTTGAAGAGAAATATGGAGAGCAGGATGGAAACTAAGTTTGCAGGAGAATGTAAGGGACTAGAAACCTCACAAACTGTCACCTCAAACCTCCCTTATTTAAGCAAGTTAACCAAAAAGATTGAAAAAACTAGTCTCCAAAACCACTTGAAAGTTACCAGTAATCTGAGTAATCTGTTAGTCTTCAGGCCAGATTTAATTTGAAGCTCTGGTGGATGCCTGCCTCCAGACAAGGGAAGCTTATCCACACTCATCTCTGCAGCATTTGGTATTGTTTGTCACCAGGAACCCCTGTTCCACCTCCAAGTGTCTGCAGCATGACTGGAAAAAACCCTGAAATAGCCCAGGTCTCTCTGCCCAGACCTAACCCAGAAGATTGTTATGGGCACTTGCTCCACACTCAACTGAGGGATTCTCCAAAGCTCATTCCTCTCCTCTGTTCTGTTCAGGGTCCCTGGGAATGGGTTGGGGAGTTGGCTGAAATGCCAGTAGTGACATATGGCATCCTGATGTACTGTTCCATTCTATAGTGTGTGAGATGCCTCGGCTCTCTCGGTGCCTGGCAAGAGTTAGCCCCCAGATGAAGTGCAGCTGGTGAATGCTGAACCCAGGCTGAACTGAAGGGATGCTGATTGGAAAAGGGAACTAGCTTCCTCTCTAACATCCCCTTCTGTTGTGGGCACCTGCCAGGTTGGAGCCATATGACTCCTCACTATTACTAGTGCCAAAAGGCAATAATGGCAAAATAAGCCCCTTCCATCTGCAGCTGGCCAGATGATTGTGCCAGATCAACCAGCCACAGTGATTCAGGGAACTGCAATTTCCAGGCTTTGTTACTGAAACTCACTGCATCTAGGAATGAAGCCTCATGCCCTGTGAAAGCTCCAGCTAGTACAAAATACACCAGCCTGTCAGTTCAGCAACACAGGACACTGTGAGCACTTTCCTCAAGTAGTTCACTCTCTCTGCTGGCTCCCCAGTGAATACAGAGTCCAGGGCAGGGTCTCTATCCTAATATTCAGAGTCCTTGATAGGAAACACCTCTCCTTTCAAAACCTCCCATGAGACCTAGGGAATAGGCCACTGTCTAAACACCTAGAGAAAAGTGAGTGATTGTTCCCAGTGTCTTCACTGGGCTATTCAGTCTGAGCATTCAAAATGTATCTCACAGGAGTAGGTGAGGCTGCTGTACAATCTGCAGATTATTCAAGGGTCTGTATTGGTCTCAGAGGGTATGTCTACACGGTCATTAAAAACCTGTGCCAGGCTGTGCCAACTGACTCAGACTCATGGGCTCAGGCTAAGAGTTTGTTTAACTGTGATAGAGACATTCAGGCTCAGTCCGCAGTCTGGGCTCTAGGACCCTGTGAGATGGGAGGGTCCCAAAGGTCTACACTGCAATTAAACAGTCCCTTAGCCCACACTCATGGGCCTGAGTCAGCTGGCACGGGCCAGCCGCTAGTGACTAATTCCAGTGTAGACATACCCAGAGTGTTTATTCTGTCCCTTAGCAAGTCTTCTAACACAGACTGGTTTTAGATCAAGAATCTCATATACAAGTAGCTCATAATGCTACAAGAAAAGGAAAATGCTGGGTCTGACACATAACCAAGAAGCTACAGCTGCTGGGGAGTTCTGTGAAATATTTGACAATTAAACTGATTGTATCCAAGGTGTAAGGGACTGCGGAAGACTTTGTTATGGCCTAGCCAGGGAACTTCCGCTTTCTCGAGCCGAGAGGTTACTGTGGGACATAGATAGCTGCTTCGTTATTGTGGGATAGAGATAGTTTTTGAAGGACACAGCTGCTTTGTTATTGTAGGAGATAATTCTTGAAGGACACAGCTGCGTTGCATGGCCCTTCGCCAGGTAGTAGAAAGCCCCCCTTTAAGAATCACCTAACTTTATATGCATGAGCTGTTTTTGTGTAATGCTTATTAATGCTGACTGTCTGCCCCTCCATCAGACTCCGTCCCAGGCAGAGCTCCGGTGTGCTGGGTTCCCCGCCTCCGTGACTGCAACGCTTGGAGTCCCCGTTGCGGGTGGGTCACTAACCTTCACTAAAGCCAATAACTCACAGCTGTGTGTAAGACTCATTTTTCTTAGATTTCAGAGTAGCAGCCGTGTTAGTCTGTATTCGCAAAAAGAAAAGGAGTACCTTTTCACTCTAAGGTGCCACCGGTACTCCTTTTCATTTTTCTTAGAGTACTCCTGCCACACCTATGGTGCTTCGAGCACCATGGCCCAGAACACAAGGGTTAGGACACTGCCTTGCAAATTAAAACACAAGGCTGCCAACTAGTTTGGGGGGCAAATTGATATTCCAGTCGCTTCATGTTAGTGACTTAGAACATAAGAATGGACATACTGGTTCAAACCAAAGGTCCATCTAGCCCTGTATCCTGTTTTCCGATAGTGGCCAATGCCAGGTGTCCCAGAGGGAATAAACAGAACAGGTAATCACCAAGTGATCCATCCTCTGTCGCCCATTCCCAGCTTCTGGCAAACAGAGGCTAGCGACACCATCCCTGCCCATCCTGGCTAATAGCCATTGATGGATCTATCCTCCATGAATTTATCTAGTTCTTTTTTGAACCTTGTTATAATCTTGGCCTTCACAACATCCAAAGAGTTCCACAGGTTGACTGTGCGTTGTGTGAAGAAATACTTCCTTTTGTTTGTTTTAAACCTGCTGCCTATTAATTTCATTTGGTGACCCCTAGTTCTTGTGTTATGAGAAGGAGTAAATAATACTTCCTTATTTACTTTCTCCACACCAGTCATGATTTTATAGACCTCTATCATATCTCCCCCCTTTGTCATTCTTTTCCAAGTTGAAAATTCCCAATCTTATTGATCTCTCATCATACGGAAGCTGTTCCATACCCCTAATAATTTTTGTTGCCCTTTTCTGAACCTTTTCCAATTCCAATATATCTTTTTTGAGATGGGATGACCTTATCTGCATTCACTATTCAAGATGTGAGTGTACCATGGATTTAAATAGATTTTCTGTCTTACTATCTATCCCAGAGGTGGGCAAACTACGGCCCACAGGCCACATCTGGCCCACGGGACCCTTCTGCCCTGCCCCTGAGTTCCTGGCCCGGGAGGCTAGTCCCCAGCTCCTCCCCCACTGTTCCCCATTCCCCGCAGCCTCAGTGCACCATGCTGCTGGTGTAGTGTATTAAACTGCTCCATGTAGGAATGTGCTACTGGCAGCAGTTACGGAAAGCAATTTACTACACTACACCAGCGCAACGCTCTGGGCAGTGTGGCTGTAGCACTGCCAGCCACCAGTGCTCCAGACAGCGCAGTAAGGGGGCAGGGAGCAGGAGGGGTTGGATAGAGGGCAGGGGAGCTCAGGGTGGTGGTCAAGGGGCAGGGGTGTGGATTCTGGGGGCGGTCAGGGGACAGGAAGCGAGGTGGATGGGGCAGAGGTCCTGGGGGGGCCGTCAGGGAACAGAGGGGGTTGGATGGGGCAGGAGTCCTCCATCATTGTATATATATAGTTGGGATTATGTTTTCCAGCATGCAATACTTTGCATTTATCAACATTGAATTTCATCTGCCATTTTGTTGCCAAGTCACTGAGGTTTTTTTGTGAGATCCCTTTGTAGTTCTTCGCAGTCTGCTTTGGAGTGAACTATTTTGAGTAGTTTTGCTGAGGGTGCAAACCATTCCATCATCCAGATTATTAATGAAGATGTTGAACAAAACCAGCCCCAGGACCGACCCTTGGGGCACTCCGCTTGATACCGGCTGTCAACTAGACATCGGGCCATTGATCACTATCCGTTGAGCCCGACAATCTAGCCAGCTTTCTATCCACCTTATAGTCCATTAATCCCATCCGTAGTTTTTTAACTTGCTGGCAAGAATACTGTGGGAGACCATATCAAAAGCTTTGCTAAAATCAAGGTATATTACACCACTTTCCCCATATCCACAGAGGCAGTTATCTCGTCATAGAAGGCAATTAGATTAGTCAGGCATGACTTGCCCTTGGTGAATCCATGTTAACTGTTCCGGATAACTTTCCTCTCCTCCAAATGCTTCAAAATGAATTCCTTGAGGACCTGCTCCATGATTTTTCCAGGGACTCAGGGGAGGATGACCAGTCTGTAGTTCCCCACATTCTCCGTCTTCCCTTTTTTAAAGACGGGCACTATATTTGCCTTTTTCCAATTATCTGGGGCCTCCCCCGATCGCCGCAAGTTTTCAAAAATAATGGGAAATGGCTCTGCAATCATATCAGCCAACTCCCTCAGTCCCCTTGGATGCATTAGATCCAGCCCCATGGACTTATAGAATCATAGACTCATAGAACTGGAAGGGACATCGAGAGGCCATCTAGTCTAGTCCCCTGCACTCAAGGCAGGAGTAAGTATTATCTAGACCATCCCTGACAGGTGTTTGTCCAACCTGCATTTTAAAATCCCCAATGATGAACCTACCTCCCTAGGTAATTTATTCCAGTGCTTAACCACTCTGACAGTTAGGAAGTTTTTCCTAATGTTCAACCTAAACCTACCTTGCTGCAATTTAAGTCCATTGCTGCTTCTCTTATTCTCAGAGGTTAAGAAGAACAATTTTGCTCCCTCCTCCTTGTAACAACCTTTTATGTACTTGAAAACTGTTATCATGTCCCCTCTTAGTCTTCTCTTCTCCAGACTAAACAAACCCAATTTTTTCAATCGTCCTTTATGTTTTCTAGACCTTTAATCATTTTTGTTGCTCTTCTCCAGACTTTCTCCAATTTGTCCACATCTTTCCTGAAATGTGGCACCCAGAACTGGACACAATACTCCAGTTGAGGCTTAATCAGCCTAATCAGCCAATTAGGCCTAATCAGCACAGAGTAGTCTTGTGTCTTGCATACAATACACCTGCTAATACAGATATTTGCTTTTTTTGCAATGGCGTTACACTGTTGACTCATATTTAGCTTGTGATCCACTATGACCCCCAGATCCCTTTCCGCAGTACTCCTTCCTAGGCAGTCATTTCCCATTTTGTATGTGTGCAACTGTTCTTCCTAAGTGGTGTACTTTGCATTTCTCCTTATTGAATTTCATCTTATTTACTTCAGACCATTTGTCCAGTTTGTCCAGATCATTTTCAATTTTAATCCTATCCTCCAAAGCACTTGCAACCCCTCCCAGCTTGGTATCGTCCGCAGACTTTATAAGTATACTCTCTATGCAATTATCTAAACCATTGATGATGATATTGAACAGAACCGGACCCAGAACCGATCCCTGCGGGACCCCACTCATTATGCCCTTCCATGGACTTGTGCATATACAGCTTTTCTAAATAGTCCTTAAGAACATAAGACCATAAGAATGGCCATACTGGGTCAGATCAAAGGTCCATCCAGCCCAGTATCCTGTCTACCGACAGTGGCCAATGCCAGGTGACGCAGAGGGAGTGAACCTAACAGGTACTGATCTCGTGATCTGTCTCCTGCCATCCATCTCCACACTCTGACAAACAGAGGCTAGGGGCACCATTCCTTACCCATCCTGGCTAATAGCCGTTAATGAACTTAACCTCCATGAATTTATCCAGTTCTCTTTTAAACCCCGTTATAGTCCTAGCCTTCACAAACTCCTCAGGCAAGGAGTTCCACAGGTTGACTGTGCGCTGAGTGAAGAAGAACTTTCTTTTATTATTATTATTCCTGTTTTAAACCTGCTACCCATTAATTTCATTTGGTGGCCCCTAGTTCTTATATTATGGGAACAAGTAAATAACTTTTCCTTATTCACTTTCTCCACACCAGTCATGATTTTATAGACCTCTATATCCCCCCTTAGTCTCCTCTTTTCCAAGCTGAAAAGTCCTAGCCTCATTAATCTCTCCTCATATGGGACCCATTCCAAACCCCTAATCATTTTAGTTGCCCTTTTCTGAACCTTTTCTAATGTCAGTATATCTTTTTTGAGATGAGGGGACCACATCTGTATGCAGTATTCAAGATGTGGATGTACCATGGATTTATTTAAGGGCAATAAGACATTCTCCATCTTATTCTCTATCCCTTTTTGAAATGATTCCTAACATCCCGTTTGCTTTTTTGACTGCCGCTGTACACTGCATGGACGTCTTCAGAGAACTATCCACGATGACTCCAAGATCTTTCTCCTGATTAGTTGTAGCTAAATTAGCCCCCATCATATTGTTTGTCTGGTTGGGGTTATTTTTTCCAATGTGCATTACGTTGCATTTATCCACATTAAATTTCATTTGCCATTTTGTTGCCCAATCACTTAGTTTTGTGAGATCTTTTTGAAGTTCTTCACAGTCTGCTTTGCTCTTAACTATCTTCAGCAGTTTAGTATCATCGGCAAACTTTGTCACCTCACTGTTTACCCCTTTCTCCAGATCATTTATGAATAAGTTGAATAGGATTGGTCCTAGGACTGACCCTTGGGGAACACCACTAGTTACCCACCTCCATTCTGAAAATTTACCATTTATTCCTACCCTTTGTTCCCTGTCTTTTAACCAGTTCTCAATCCATGAAAAGGATCTTCCCTCTTATCCCATGACAACTTAATTTACATAAGAGCCTTTGGTGAGGGACCTTGTCAAAGGCTTTCTGGAAATCTAATGAACTATGTCCACTGGATCCCCCTTGTCCATGTGTTTGTTGACCCCTTCAAAGAACTCTAATAGATTAGTAAGACATGCTCTCCCTTTACATAAACCATGTTGACTTTTGTACAACAATTTATGTTCTTCTATATGTCTGACAATGTTATTCTTTAATTCTTAACCTGTTCTTTCACCTGTTCTTTCTTGAGGGCTGTTCACCCCCTCCCCATACTGTGCTGCCCAGTGCAGCAATCTGGGAGCTGACCTTTTCTGTGAAGACTGAGGCAAAAAAAGCATTGAGTACTTCAGCTTTTTCCACATCATCTGTCACTAGGTTGCCTCCCCTATTCAATAAGGGTCCCACACTTTCCCTGACCTTCTTTTTGCTAACATACCTGTAGAAACCCTTTTTGTTACCCTTCACATCCTGTGCTAGCTGCCACTCCAATTGTGCTTTGGCCTTCCTGAATACACCCCTGCATGCTTGAACAATATGTTTATACTCCTCCCTAGTGGTCATAAATATAAAGGGAAGGGTAACAACCTTTATGTATGCAGTAACATAAAATCCCTCCTGGCCAGAGGTACAAAATCATTTACCTGTAAGGGGTTAATCAGTTCAATTAACCTAGTTGGCACCTGACCAGAAGGACCAATGGGAAAAGAAGATACTTTCAAATCTGGGGGTCAGGAGGGGAAGGTTTTGTTTGTGCTCTTTTTGTTTGTTCCCTCTCAGGACAGAGAGAGAGATCAAGCAGGTAAACCAGCTCCTAAAAAGATCCTAAAATGATACACTAAAATTACAAAAATTGTAAGTAATAGCAAGGAAATGCGTTAGATTATCTTTTGTTTTTAGCTTGTAAATTTTCCCTATGCTAAGTGGGAGGTTTATTCCTGTTTTTGTAAGTTTAAAGTTGAGCCTAGCGGGGAATCCTCTGTGTTTTAAATCTTTTTATTACCCTGTAAAAAGTACCATCCATCCTAATTTTTGCAGGTGTGATTCTTTTACTTTTTTTTTTAAATAAATTCTTCTTTTAAGAACCTAATTGATTTTCAGTGTTCTAAAAACCATGGGTTTGGTTTGTGCTCACATTGTACCAATTGGTGAGGATATTATTCTCAAGCCTCCCCAGGAAAGGGGGTGAAGGAGCTTGAGGGGGGATATTTTGGGGAAAATAGGGACTCCAAGTGGTCCTTTTACTGAATCTTTGTCTAAATCACTTGGTGGTGGCTGCAATACCATCCAAGGACAAGGAAAGGATTTGTGCCTTGGGGAAGTTTTTAACCTAAGCTGGTGGAAATAAGCTTAGGGGGTCTTTCTTCCGGCAACTAACAGAAGTTACTAGATCGCAGGCCCTGGTTCTCATGGGAGACTTCAATCACCCTGATATCTGCTGGGAGAGCAATACAGCAGAGCACAGACAATCCAGGAAGTTTTGGAAAGTGAAGGGGACAATATCCTGGTGCAAGTGCTGGAGGAACCAACTAGGGGCAGAGCTCTTCTTGACCTGCTGCTCACAAACCGGGAAGAATTAGTAGGGGAAGCAAAAGTGGATGGGAACCTGGGAGGCAGTGGCCATGAGATGGTCAAGTTCAGGATCCTGACACAAGAAAGAAAGGAGAGCAGCAGAATACGGAGCCTGGACTTCAGAAAAGCAGACTTTGACTCTCTCAGGGAACTGATGGGCAGGATCTCCTAGGAGAATAACATGAGTGGGAAAGGAGTCCAGGAGAGCTGGCTGTATTTTAAAGAACCCTTATTGAGGTTACAGGGACAAACCATCCCGATGTGTAGAAAGAATAGTAAATATGACAGGCGACCAGCTTGGCTTAATAGTGAAATCCTTGGTGATCTTAAACACAAAAAAGAAGCTTACAAGAAGTGGAAGATTGGACAAATGACCAGGGAAGAGTATAAAAATATTGCTTGGGCATGCAGGAGTGAAATCAGGAAGGCCAAATCACACCTGGAGTTGCAGCTAGCAAGAGATGTTAAGAGTAACAAGAAAAGGTTCTTCAGGTATGTTAAGAAAGTCAAGGAAAGTGTGGGCCCCTTACTGAATGAGGGAGGCAATCTAGTGACAGAGGATGTGGAAAAAGCTAATGTACTCAATGCTTTTTTTGCCTCTGTCTTCATGAACAAGGTCAGCTCCCAGACTACGGCACTGGGCAGCACAGCATGGGGAGGAGGTCACCAGCCCTCTGTGGAGAAAGAAGTGGTTCGGGACTATTTAGAAAAGCTGGACAAGCACATGTCCATGGGGCCAGATGCACTGATTCCGAGAGTGCTAAAGGAGTTGGCGGATGTGATTGCAGAGCCATTGGCCATTATCTTTGAAAACTCATGGCAATCGAGGGAGGTCCTGGACGACTGGAAAAAGGCTAATGTAGTGCCCATCTTTAAAAAAGGGAAGGAGGAGGATTGTGGGAACTACAGGCCAGTCAACCTGACCTCAGTCCCTGGAAAAATCATGGAGCAGGTCCTCAAGGAATCAATGCTGAAGCACTTAGAGGAGAGGAAAGTGATCAGGAACAGTCAGCATGGATTCACCAAGGTCAAGTCATGCCTGACTAATCTAATTGCCTTCTATGACGAGATAACTGCCTCTGTGGATGAGGGGAAAGCAGTGGACGTGTTGTTCCTTGACTTTAGCAAAGCTTTTGACACGGTCTCCCACAGTATTCTTGCCAGCAAGTTAAAGAAGTATGGGCTGGATGAATGGACTATAAGGTGGCTAGAAAGTTGGCTAGATTGTCAGGCTCAACGGGTAGTGATCAATAGCTTGATGTCTAGTTGGCAGCCAATATCAAGTGGAGTGCCCCAAGGGTTGGTCCTCGGGCTGCTTTTGTTCAATATCTTCATTAATGATTTGGAGGATGGCGTGGATTGCACCCTCAGCAAGTTTGCAGATGACACTAAACTGGGAAGAGAGGTAGATGGAGGACAAATTAGAGGATTGGGCCAAAAGAAATCTGATGAGGTTCAACAAGGACAAGTGCAGAGTCCTGCACTTAGGATGGAAGAATCCCATGCACCACTACAGACTAGGGATCGAATGGCTTGGCAGCAGTTCTGCAGAAAAGGACCTAGTGGTTACAGTGGATGAGAATATGAGTCAAAAGTGCACCGTTGTTGCCAAGAAGGCCAATGGCATTTTGGGCTGTATTAGTAGGGGCATTGCCAGCAGATCGAGGGACGTGATCGTTCCCCTCTGTTCGACATTGGTGAGGCCTCATCTGGAGTACTGTGTTCAGTTTTGGGCCCCAGACTACAAGAAGGATGTGGAAAAATTGGAAAGAGTCCAGCGGAGGGCAACAAAAATGATTAGGGAACTGGAACACGTGACTTATGAGGAGAGGCTGAGGGAACTGGGATTGTTTAGTGTGCGGAAGAGAAGAATGAGGGGGGATTTGATAGCTGCTTTCAACTACCTGAAAGGGGGTTCCAAAGAGGATGGATCTAGACTGTTCTCAGTGGTAGCAGATGACAGAACAAGGAGTCATGGTCTCAAATTGCAGTGGGGGAGGTTTAGATTGAATATTAGGAAAAACTTTTTCACTAGGAGGGTGGTGAAGCACTGGAATGTATTACCAAGGGAGGTGGTGGAATCTCCTTCCTTTGAAGTTTTTAAGGTCAGGCTTGACAAAGCCCTGGCTGAGATGATTTAGTTGGGGATTGGTCCAGCTTTGAGCAGGGGGTTGGACTAGATGACCTCCTGAGGTCCCTTCCAACCCTGATATTATATGATTCTATGATTCAATGATTCATGCAGGTCCCCATATCTGTACCCCAGAGTTCAGAGTGGGGAGGGAACCCTGACACTAGTCATTTGTCCAAGTTTCCACTTCTTATAAGCTTCCTTTTTGTGTTTAAGTTCACGGAAGATTTCTCTGTTAAGCCATGCTGGTCGCCTGACATATTTGCTATTCTTTCTGCACATCAGGATGGTTTGTTCCTGTGCGCTCAATAAGGCTTCTTTCAAATATAGCCAGTTCTCCTGGACTCCTTTCCCCTTCATATTAGCCTCCCAGGGGACCCTGCCCATCAGTTTCCTGAGGGAGTCAAACTCTGCTTTTCTGAAATCCAGGATCCGTATTCTGCTGCTCTCCTTTCTTCCTTTTGTCAGGATCCTGAACTCGACCATCTCATAGGACTGGTCCCATTACAGACCCTTGGAGAATACCACTATTTACCTCTCTCCAGTCTGAAAACCAACCATTTATTCCTACCCTTTGTTTCCTATCTTTTAACAAGTTACCAATCCATGAGAGGACCTTCCCTCTTATCCCATGACAGCTTACTTTGCTTAAGAGCCTTTGCTGGGAGACCTTGTCAAAGGCTTTCTGACAATCTAAACACACTATATCCACTGGCTTCCCCCCTTGTCCACATGCTTGTTGAGCCCCTCAAATAATTCTAATAGATTCATGAGGCATGATTTCCTTTTATAAAAACCATGTTGACTCTTCCTCAACAAATTATGTTCATCTAAGTGTCTGACAGTTTTGTTCTTAACTATAGTTTCAACCAGTTTGCCCGGTACTGAAGTCAGCCTTACCAACCCGTAATTGCAGGGATCACCTCTGGAGCCCTTTTTTAAAATTGGCATCACTTAGCTATCCTCCAGTCTTTTGGTACAGAAGCTGATTTAAATGATAGGTTACAAACTACAGTTAGTAGTTCTGCAATTCACATTTGAGTTCCTTCAAAACTCTTGGGTGAATACCATATGGTTTTGGTGACTTATTACTGTTTAGGTCATCCATTTGTTCCAAAACCTCCTCTAATGACACCTCAACCTGGAACAGTTCCTCAGATTTGTCACCTAAAAAGAATGGCTCAGGTTTGGGAATCTCCCTCACATTCTCAGCTGTAATGACCGATGCAAAGAATTCATTTACTTTCTCCGCAATGGCCTAATTGTCCTTGAGTACTCCTTTAGCATCTTGATCGTCCAGTGGCTCCACTGGTTGTTTAGCAGGCTTCCTGCTTCTGATGTACTTAAAAAAAATTGCTATTACTTTTTGAGTCTTTTGCTAACTGTTCTTCAAATTCTTTTTTGGCCTTCCAAATTATATTTTTACACTTCATTTGCCAGAGTTTATGCTCCTTTCTATTTTCCTCCCTAGGATTTAACTTTTTAAAGGATGCCTTTTTGTCTTTCACTGCTTCTTTTCCTTTGTTGTTTAGCCACGGTGGCAATTTTTGGTGTTCTTACTATAATTTTTAATTTGGGGCATACATTTAAGTTGAGCTTCAATTATGGTGTCTTCAAAAAAGTTTCCATGCAGCTTGCAGGGATTTCACTTTTGGCACTGTACCTTTTAATTTCTGTTTTAATAACTTCCTCATTTTTGTGCAGTCCCCCTTTCTGAAATTAAATACTACAGTGTTGGGCTGCTGTCGGGTTTTCCCCCACGACAGGGATGTTAAATTTAATTATAATATAGTCACTATTACCAAGCGGTTCTGCTATATTTATCTCTTTGACCAGTTCCTGTACTCCATTTAGGGCTAAATCAAGAATTGCCTCTCTTCTTGTGGGTTTCAGGACTAGCTGCTCCAAGAAGGAGTCATTTAAGGTGTCAAGAAACTTTATCTCTGCATCCCATCCTGAGGTGACGTGTACCCAGTCAAAATGGGGACAGTTGACATCCCCCATTATTATTGATTTTTTAAAATTTTTATAGCCTCTGTAATCTCCTTGAGCATTTCACAGCCACTATCACCTGAACAGGTGGTTGGTAATATATCCCTACTGCTATATTATTATTATTAGAGCATGGAATTACTATCCATAGAGATTCTATGGTACAGTTTTGTTTAGTTAAGATTTTTACTTCATTTGATTCATCGCTTTTTTTCACGTATAGTGCCACTCCCCCACCAGCACGACCTGTTCTGTCGTTCTGATATATTTTGTATCCTGGTGTTACTGTGTCCTAAGTTCCCCTCCTCCAGCCCCAACCCAACCCTGGACCTTCCACGGCTGGGGGAGAGATGCCCCTCCTCTAATCCCACCCTAGCCTGGCCCCCAACCTGCCACAGCTCGGGAAGGGGCGTCCCTCCCCCGGCCCCACCCTAGCCTGGCCCCTAACCTGCCACAGCTGGGAGAAGGGATGTCCTTCCCCCAGCCCCAACTCAGCCCTGGACCTGCCATGGCCTGGGGAGGGGCACCTATCCCACAGCTGGAGCCCCTGAGCTGCTGTGGCGGGGAGAGGCATCTCTCCCCTGCAGCCCAGGTGCTGCTGCATGGAGAGAGAGCTGGGGGGAGTCCTCTCTCCCCACTGTAGCCCCAGAGCACCTGCTGCACCCAAACACCTCTTCACTGGCCCCACCCCAGAGCCCGCACCCACATCTGGAGCCCTCAATCTCCCCACACTCCAACCCTCTGCCCCAGCCTGGAGCCCCTCAGCCCTGGCTCCACCCCAGAGCCCTCAGCCCACCCCACCCCCGAGCCCCTCATCCCCGGACTCATCCCAGAGCTTGCACCCCTAGTCGGAGCCCTCATGCCCTTGCACCCCAAACCTCTGCCCCAGCCCTGAGCCCCCACCCACAGTCTGAACCTCCTCAACCCCACCTCCATCACATGAATTTTGTTATGTACACCAATATGAAGGTGATGTGTCACACATCACCTCCATATTGGTGCACATAACAAAATTCATTTTACACATGTGGGAAAAATTACAGGGAACACTGCCTGTGTCCCATTGATTATTCTCATTCCACCAAGTTTCTGGGATGCCTATTATATCAATATCCTCATTTAATACAAGGCATTCTTGTTCACCCCTCTTATTATTTAAACTTCTAGCATTTGTATATAAGCACTTTAAAAACTTGTCACTTTTTAGCTGTCTGCTATTACATGATGTAATTGAATGGGACTCTCTTTCATTTGACTGTTTCTCATCAAATCCTATATTTTATCATCTTCTATCCTCTCCTCCTTACTAGGACATAGAGAATCTCCATTAATAGGTGCTCCCCAAGGGGTGTCTCTGTCCAAACCATGTGCTTCTCCACAGCTGTCAGCTTTCCCCCCAGACCTTAGTTTAAAAACTTCTCTACGACCTTTTTAATTTTAAGTGCCAGCAATCTGTTTCCATTTTGGTTTAGGTGGAGCCCATCCTTCCTGTTTAGTCTCCCCCTTTTCCAAAAGTTTCCCCAGTTCCTAATAAATCTAAAACCCTCCTCCCTACACCATCATCTCATCCATGCATTGAGACCCTGCAGTTCTGCTTGTCTAACTGGCCCTGTGTGTGGAACTGGAAGCATTTCAGAGGATGCTACCATGGAGGTCCTGGACTTCAATCTCTTACCTAGCAGCCTAAATTTGGCCTCCAGGACCTCTCTCCTATCCTTCCCTTTGTCACTGGTACCTACATGTACCATGACCACCGGCTCCTCCATAGTACTACACATAAGTCTATCTAGATGTCTCGAGAGCCACAACTTTTGCACCAGGCAGGCAAATCATCATGCTATTTTCCCGGTCATCGCAAACCCAGCTATCTAGGTTTCTAATGATTGAATCCCCCATAATTATTACCTGTCTCTTCCTAATAGCTGGAGTTCCCTCCCCTGGAGAGGTATCCTCTGTATGAGAGGATACCACATCATCTGCGTCCCAACTATGGGATCGTTTCCCTCTGCTCCAGTTGGATGTTCTCCTTCCCTGAGACTTTGATCCTCCTCAACAGCACAGAGGCTACCAGACTGGGGGTGGGATCATTCTACTATGTCCCAAAAAGTCTCATCTATGTATGTCTCTGCATCCCTTAGCTCCTCCAATTCAGCCATTCTGGTCTCCAAAGCCCATACACAGTCTCTGAGGGCCAGGAACTTAGCTTTAGGAAAACAAATATGTACTGTGATGGGTTCCACCAGGGTGCCACTTGAAACTGGGGTACCACCGAGCCCTCTGACCCACTAACCTCACCTCCCTCTCATACTGTGCTGCTGTGACAAGCTGCAGACACACTCCTGATCTTATACTTCCACCAGCATACACACAGGTAGGGACATACCGACCAGGAGCAGTTACATGCAGATTTTCTGACCAGCCACTGCACGTGAATCAACTATAGAGAGGCTAGCGCCAAAATAACCACCAGCTTCCCAGCCTTGGACCCCAGAGCTGTACCGTCCTGCCCTGATCCAAACGCCAACCAATTGTCCCCAAATCTGAAATAGTTGTGGGTGAGGACAAAGTTCAGCCACCAGATTTGCCGTGACATTATCAGGGATACTTTGTCCTCACCCACAACTATTTCAGATTTGGGGACAATTTATATCTTCAAGTCAGTAGGACTGCTATGGGTACCTGCATGGCCCCACAGTATGCCAACATTTTTATGGCTGATTTACAACAACGCTTCCTCAGCTCTCGTCCCCTAACGCCCCTACTCTGCTTGTGTTACATTGATGACATCTTCATCATCAGGACCCATGAGAAGGAGGCCTTTGAGGAATTCCACCAGGTTTTCAACAATTTCCACCCCACCATCAACCTCAGCCCGGACCAGTCCACACAAGAGATCCAGTTCCTAGACACTACAGTGCTAATAAGCGATGGTCACATAAACACCATCCTATACCAGAAACCTATTGACTGCTGTACTTACCTACATGCCTCCAGCTTTCATCCAGACCACATCACACAATCCATTGTCTACAGCCAAGCTCTAAGATACAACCGCATTTGCTCCAATCCCTCAGACAGAGACAAACACCTACAGGATGTCTTTCAAGCGTTCTTAAAACTACAGTACCCACCTGGTGAAGTTAAGAAACAGATTGACAGAGCCAGAGGGGTACCCAGAAGTCGCTTACTACAAGACAGGCCCAACAAAGAAACTAACAAAATGCCACAAGCTGTCACCTACAGCCCCCAACTAAAACCTCTCCAGCGCATCATCAAGGATCTACATCCTATCCTGAAGGACAATCCCTTACTCTCACAGACCTTGGGAGACAGACCAGTCCTCGCTTACAGACAGCCCCACAACCTGAAGCAAATACTCACCAGCAACTACACACCACACAACAAAAACACTAACCTGGGAACCAAACCCTGCAACAAACTCCAGTGCCAACTCTGTCCGCATATCTATTCAAGGGACACCATCATAGGACCTAACCACATCAGCCACATCATAGAGGCTCGTTCACCTGCACATCTACCAATATGATATGTGCCAGCATGTGCCAGCAATGCCCCTTTGCCAAGTACATTGGCCAAACTGGACTGTCTCTACTCAAAAGAATAAATGGACACAAATCTGACATCAGGAATTATGACATTCAAAAACCGGTAGGAGAACACTTCAACCTCCCTGGTCACTCAATAACAGACTTAATAGTGGCAAATTCTCCAACAAAAAAACTTCAAAAGAGACTCCAGCATGAAACTGCAGAACTGGAATTCATTTGCAAACTGGACACCATCAAATTAGGCCTGAACAAAGACTGGAAGTGGATGGGTCATTACAAAAACTATTTTTACCATACTAATTTCCCCCTACTGTTACTCACACCTTCTTGTCAACTGTTTGAAATGGGCCACTCTCATTACCACTACAAAAGTGATTTTTCCTCCATTGTATTCAACTGTTAATTGAATTATTTCGTTAGACTGACCCCCCCACTTGGTAAGGCCCCTCCCATCTTTTCATGTACAGTACTATGTATATGTATACCTGCTACTGTATTTTCCACTCCATGCATCTGAAGAAGTGGGTTCTAGCCCACGAAAGCTTATGCCCAAATAAATTTGTTAGTCTCTAAGGTGCCACAAGGACACTTCGTTGTTTTTGCTGATACAGACTAACATGGGTACGACTCTGAATCCTATTATATCAATATCCTCATTGAATACAAGGCACTCTAGTTAACACATCTTATTATTTAGACTTCTAGTATTTGTATGTAAGCATTAAAAAAATTGTCACTTTTTAGTTGACCTGACTTGAGATTTAGACTTATAAGTCTCCTCTGGAGATAATCATATGGTTTCCCTTATCTGTGTTAATGGCAACTTAGAATGATAAATGCATCTAATGGGCCAAATTCAGAGGTGCTATAAGACAGTATCTCTTATAGATTAGTAAGTGAGTGAGTCTAAATTGGTCTAACATACATACTGAGGGGAAAGAATGTGTAAGCTATATGCTTACTTAGGCCTCGGCTATCCTACAAATATAGCCATATTAAGGGACTCAGGTATAACATACTTCTAAATTATAGGATAGGCAGACCTTAACTGTTTCAGAGTAGCAGCCGTGTTAGTCTGTATTCGCAAAAAGAAAAGGAGTACTTGTGGCACCTTAGAGACTAACAAATTTATTTGAGCATAAGCTTTCGTGAGCTACAGCTCACTTCATCGGATGTGACCTTAACTGTGGTTCTGTAACATGACTAAAGCTTTGGTCATGTCTATGCCTTAGCCTGGTTACAGAACAGAATTAAGGGCCAATGTATGCTTCAAACTGGAACCATGGCATGGGACAACCATGTTGTATGACTGGGTTTTCAGAGGTAGAAGTATCTAATGTAAGTTGACTCTTGATCTTTCCTGTTAATTTAGCCTAAGTCTCTATAGCAATAATTAAAAGTAGCAGTAACAAGTTTAGAGTGAGCTGTTAGGAAAGCAAAGAAAGGCTGGACTGAATTCTGATAAAATACAGAATTAGCCTTCTGCCCAGGATGCCCATCAACGTTCCTTCCTCCAACTCGCCCTCCACTATGTTAGAAACCTTCTATAGGTTTGTGAGGCCTCTTACACATATTTCTGACATTTCAGAGGACTGTAGCTGGTAGAAGTCCCATTTCTTGAAGTGTCACCAAATATCTATTCTCCTCCCTGTTCACTGCTCTGCCTGTGCCTCCTCTCTCAACAGCTGTAAGGATGTGAAGGGAAATGCAGTTTAGTGCCTGCTACTTGATTTAGCATCTGACAATCTCTCAGTGACCCCTACAAAGTATGAGGTTAGGAGAGGAGGGCTGGTAATGTTCTCTGGGTCAAGTTTCCTCAAATTTTATTAGAGCTGAAGAGTCGCTTATGCCCACATAGCCTGAGCCCAGCAAAGCCCTTCAAACAAGATTCACTACACTCTAGCTGCTCCTCTACATATGCCTTTCAACGCCACCCACACAGACATACATTCTACTTCTGCAGGCATTCTCACAGAAAATGCTGCTCTGTCTGTTTTACAGGGACCCTGCCACAAAGACATTTTCTCTAATCAGAGAGGCATTGTAACTAAATGCAAGTTACTTTCACCAAAATCCAAAATGGTAACTAGGAGACAGAGCAAGAAACATTTTCACTTTGCTCCAATCCATTCATGACTTTAAACACTAATCCCCTTTGTACCTCTCCTCCAGAGCCAGTCCAAACCTGCAGCCCCTTCAGTCTGGTACAGAGCTTCTGCAAGCTTCATTTAAAAAGCAGAGAAGAAAAACATGAAAGGGGTTGGAAAAGAGTAGCCTTTCTTCCTGTCCCAAACTCGGTCTGGAGTGGAGAACTGTGTTTGTATGTTCTGTATATTTGGAGCAGTGTAGAGACAGGGCTTTCAGTAAGAGGGACTGCCTGTCTGTCACAGCCCACAGCATTCATCTGCAAACACTGCTCTCCATTCACAGGCTGCCAGGCCTGGGAGCAGAATGAACCAGAGAAACTGTGAGAGAGTGAGGAGGGAACTGAGGTGGGGGTAGGGTGTGAAGGGAGACAGAGGGAAGAAGGTGGGGGGGGCCTAAGAATTGTGAACAGAACAGACATGAGAGAGGTTACTTTATAAGAAGAGAGAAGACAGACAAGAAGTGAGAGGAGAGGAAGTGGAAGAAGAGACAAGGGAGAAGAAGGGGAAATCAGAGAGCTAAGAATACACAAAGCAGGGGAGGGTTACATAGACACAGGGGGTCTTATGCTGTTTTATCATGAGGACTGCATCTTGGTAAAGCAATGAGGTAGACACTTCCACTCCCTCATCCTCATTCACAGGCCCATTAGTGAGCACCCAACATACTTGTGACAGCTACAGAAACTGGAAGAAATCATGTCAGGAAACTTTATTTTTAACTGACTTTAATTAGATGCATTTTGTCCTTGCAGGCCACAATGCTTACAGACACCAGCACCTTCAGCATTAAATATAAAACTCACTTCTTCATTCACTGTTTCCTCCATAACTCATGAAGACCCCATATTCAAAAAACAGAGTCCCTGCAGAAGAGGAAGGAGAGATTCTCATGTTACCCTTAATAATCTGGGCAGCTCACATCCCAGTGTGCTGGCCATGGCATAAGAATACATAGAATATCAGGGTTGGAAGGGACCTCAGGAGGTCATCTAGTCCAACCCCCTGCTCAAAGCAGGACCAATCCTCACAGATACATACATATACGGTTGGGAGGAAAAAACAAAAAACCAAAATCACACTATGCTGACCTTTGCTTTTCATTTCATCCATCCACGTAGCTGTTCATTTCTTCTCCCTTACCTGCCCTGCTCCCCAGCCCCCTGGTTCCTTTCTCCCTGTTCCCTTGCCCATGCATCCCAGAGACCTGACTCCCTACTCCTTTGAGTATATTACCCAGCTGTTTGGTTCTTCAACTATCCAGCACATGCTGTCTGGCTGTCTATCCCCCTGAACGAACTTCCCAGACAGTTGGTTGCCTTCTCCACTGGACATTTCTCTCCCTCTAATAACTCATGATAGTGGATGGCAGCTCCAGTCCTGCCAAAGAACTCATTCACCAAGGGTGACTCCCATTTCCCTTCACATAGCATCAGTCTCCAGTGAAGACAACTTTGTTAATTCCTTCTTGTTTTCAGCTCTTTCTACAGGCATCCAAAGAGCTGGACCAAAGAGCAGCCAATATCAAATGATCTGCTAGACCTCCAGTGACTAGCACTCTAGTGCAAAACCTTAACAGTGACCTCACCAATGTTAAGGCAGAGTAACTTCCAAGATGTATAGAACATCTGAAAGCCGCATGTACCCATCTGTTGATACAAGAGAATCTGAGACTACCATGGAAGTTTTGTGCCCAAGGGCAAGTTTCATGAAACAGAGGTATGTGTTGTTTTTTTGGTATCTGTTGGAAGTAGAAGCAGAAGCCTTATGGAGTGTGTTATTGACAAAGTTATAGGCAATATGAAAGCAGCAGGGAATGCAGAAGACTTTTCCCTTATTTTCCTTATTTTCATGGTTTTCAGGTTTTGAATTGATAGGCTGGAATCAGAAACCCAAACTGAATGCTAAAACTGTATTGTAATGGTTAGCCTCTAGGTGATGCCATGTGTAATATACCTTGCCTTAGCTGTAACAGCCATCCCTGGCAATGCATAAAGTATCTCACAGAGACTATATCTCTAGTACTTTTCTCTATGATGGAAGCTGTGTATCCAGTCCATATCCAGTACAGGAGCCTGACCTGCTAGTAGCAGCCCTGCAACTACAAGGAGTACATGACATGGTGTCAGAAGTAAATGTATTTGGCACTGGTGCGACTGCTGCTGGAATACTGTGGCCAATTCTGTTGCCCACAATTCAAGAAGGGTGTTGATAAACTGGAGCAGGTTACATAAAAGAAAGGCCATACTGGGTCAGAATGGTCCATCTAGTCCAGTATCCCAGTCTCTGACAGTGACCAGTGCCAGAAGATTCAGAGGGAACGAACAGAAGAGGGCAATTTCAAGTGATTCATAACCTGTTGTCTAGTCTCAGCTTCTGGAATTTGGAAGTTTAGGGACACCCAGAGCATGGGGTTGCGTTGCTGAACCTCTTAGCTCATAGTCATTGATGGACCTATCCGCCTTGAACGTGTCTAATTCTTTTTTGAACCCACTTGTACTTTTGGCCTTAACACCATCCCATGGCAACAGGTTCCACAGATTCACTGTGCATTGTGTGAACTACTTCCTTTTGCTTGTTTTAAACCTGCTGCCTATTAATTTCATTGGGTGACCCCTGGTTTCCGTGTTATTGGAAGGGATAATAACATTTTCCTATTCACTTTCTCCACACCATTCTTGATTTTATAGATCTCTCTCATATCCCCCCTTAGTCATCTCTTTTGTAAAATGACCAGTTCCAGTCTTTTTAATCTCTTCTCAGATGGAAGCTGTTCCATCCCCACTGATTATTTTTGTTGCCCTTCTCTGCATCTTTTCCAAGTCTAATATATCTTTTTTTTTTTAAGATGAGATGACGAGAACTGCACAATTCAAATTGTGGGCATATAATGGATATATATAGTGGCAATATGATATTTTCTGTTTTATTATCTGTCCCTTTCCTCATGGTTCCTAACATTCTGTTAGCTTTTTTGACTGCTGCTGCACACTGAGCGGATACTTTCAGAGAACTAACCATGACAACTCCAAGATCTCGAGCAGTAATGGATAATTTAGATGCCACTATTTTGCACATATTTTTGGGATTATTTTTTCCAATGTGGGTTATTTTTCACTTTTGAACAACGAATTTCATCTGCCCTTTTGTCACCCACTCTTGTGAGATCTCATTAATAACTCTTCACATTCTGCTTTGGACTTAACTACCTTGAGTGAATTTGTATGATTTGCAAATTTTGCTACCTCACTATTCACCCCTTTTTCAAGATCATTTATGACTATGTTGAATAGTTCTGGTCCCAGTACAGACCTCTGGAAGACACAACTATTTACCTCTCTACATTCTGAAAACTGACCATTTATTCCTACTCTTTATTTCCTATCTTTTAACCAGTTACTGATCTATGAGAGGACCTTCCCCCTTTTCATTGATTGCTTACTCTGCTGAAGAGCCTTTGGTGAAGGGACCTTATCAAAGACTTTCTGAAAGTCCAATACATTATATCAACTGGATCACCCTTGTCCACATGCTTGTTGGTTCAGAGAAGACCCCAGAGAATTATTGAAGGATTAGAAAACATGTCTCATACTGATAGACTCAAGCAGCTCAGGTTATTTAGCTTAACAAAGAGAAGGTTAAGGGGTATCTTGGCCACAGTCTATAACTACCTGTCTCAGGAACAAATATTTAATAATGGGCTCTTCAGTCTAGCAGAGAAAGGTATAACATGATCCAATGGCTTGTAGTTGAAGTTAGACAAATTCAGCCTGGAAATAAGGGATTAAGTTTTAACGATGAGAGTAATTAACTATTGCAGCAATTTACCAAGGGTCATGGTGGATTCTCCACACTGACAATTTTAAAATCAAGATTGTATGTTTTTCTGAAAGATCTGCTCTAGGAATTATTTTGGTCTGTGCTATATAGGAGGGCAGAACAGAATATCAAAATGGTCCCTTCGGGCCTTAGAATCTATTAATCTAACTGATGCCAGAGGAGAACAGAAACAGAAGGGAAACAGCAACACAGGTTTCAAACAAAAGGGGGGAAAAGCAATACAGGTTGCAGGATTACATCCACATACCACTCTTTAGTGCCCTAGAGAACTTCAGTTGTGACAGGCCTTCAGAATACACAGACTGAAGGCAGCATTTTGCAAGATTTCACATTGCTATTAAACTCCATAAGGAAACTGCAGACACATAGGTGTCGTCTTTAATTTATGCCAATCCTTTGCCTTTACTGATAACAGTCACAAAGATGGCTCTGAAAGAGTCTGGCTATGTTTATGCCTCAGAGAAGTATGGTTTATGAGAGGGCATGTTTTCACCAGAGAATTCAAGAATGAGGGGAATATGTTGAATTTTTTATAAGAGTTTGGCATGCCTTGGCAGAAAAACTGATTTTAGGATAGTCAAACATTAAAATATTAGAGCTAGATTGGTTATTGTGCTTATAGACAAAAGTCTCTCACAGCCGCAACAATTAAACAGATTTAACCCTACACACAGCTATCCATATAACAAAACAGACTGAGCTAATGAAACAGAAAAACAAAACAACTTGTCAAAAGAAAAAACAGAAACTAGCTTAGAAGCAGTACAAAGACACAACATGAGTGCTAAAAGTACTTATTATAAGAACTCCTGAGGCTGTAAGGGATAAATTATAAAATCTTTCAGATTAAAAGGCACAAGATATGGAAAAATTCATCTCCCAAGACATGTGTCCAGCCTAAGGCGCAAGATGTAATAAATGCACAAAATAATATTTTGCTGCTGTTTGCTGCATGTGACAAGACCCACTCCAATTTAGGCTTAAACAGTTTCTTGTAGTCTTTATTTTATATGCTTTATGATAATACTGTTATCACCTATGAGTTATATATACATGCAAAAATAGAGAGGTCAAGAAAAGTAATCGATCAAGTTACTTCTTCTGGGGGCAGGGTGACTTTTTCTTGTCTCTGGTCTTCTCCACTCTTTTGTTGTCAATCACTAATGCCAGTGAAAATGAGGCAGGATCAGAGGCTAAAATAGGGAAAGAACAAGTTAAAAATTACTTAGAGAAGTTAAATGTCTTCAAGTCACTAGGGCCTGAGAAAATACATGCTAGACTACTCAAGGAGCTGACTGAGGAGATATCTGAGCCATTAACAGTTATCTTTGATAAGTCATGGAAGATGGGAGAGATTCCAGAGGACTGGAAAAGGGCAAATATAGTGGCCAAGTATAAAAAAGGAAAATTAGGACAACCTGGGGAATTACAGACCAGTCAGCTTAACTTCAGTACCAGAAAGATATTGGAGCAAAACATTAAGCAATCAATTTGCCAACACCTAGAAGATAATGAGGTGATAAAGTAATAGGCAGCATGGATTTGTCAAGAACAAATTATGTCAAACCAACCTAGTAGTTTCTTTGACAGGGTACAGAGTAGCAGCCATGTTAGTCTGTATTCGCAAAAAGAAAAGGAGTACTTGTGGCACCTTAGAGACTAACAAATTTATTTGAGCATAAGCTTTCGTGAGCTACAGCTCACTTCATCAGATGCATCCGATGAAGTGAGCTGTAGCTCACGAAAGCTTATGCTCAAATAAATTTGTTAGTCTCTAAGGTGCCACAAGTACTCCTTTTCTTTTTGACAGGGTAAAAAGCCTTGTGGCTGGGGGGAAGCAGTAGATGTGGTATATCTTGACTTTATCAAGTGGGATCCTGCAGGAATCAGTTCTGGGTCTGGTTCTGTTCAATACCTTCATAAATGATTTAGATAATGGCATACAGAATACACTTATAAAGTTTGTGGATGATACCAAGCTGAGAGTGCTTTGGAGGATAGGATTAAAATGTAAAATGATCCGGACAAACTGGAGAAATGATCTGAGGTAAATAGGATGAAATTCAATAAAAGCAAATGCAAAGTAATCCACTTAGGAAGGAACAATCAGTTGCACACATACAAAATGGTAAATGACTGCCTGGGAAGGAGTACCATGGAAAGGGATCTGGGGGTCATAGTGGATCACAAGCTAAATATGAGTCAACCCTGTAATACTGTTGCAAAAAAGCAAACATCGTTTTGGGATGTATTGGCAGGAGTGTTGTAAGCAAGACACAAGAAGTAATTCTTCCGCTCTACTCTGCACTGATTAGGCCTCAACAACGAATTGTGTCCAGTTCTGGGCCCCACATTTCAGGAAAGATGTGGACAAATTGGAGAAAATCCAGAGAGCAACAAAAATGATTAAAGGTCTAGAAAAATCATGACCTATGAGGGAAGATTGAAAAAATTGGGTTTGTCTGGAGAAAAGAAGACTGAGATGGGATATGATAACAGTTTTCAAGTTTTCAGCATAAAAAGATTGTTACAAGAAGGAGGGAGAAAAATCGTTCTGCTTAACCCAGAGGTGGGCAAACTTTTTGGCCCGAGGGCCACATCTGGGTATGGAAATTGTATGGCAGGCCATGAATGCTCATGAAATTGGGGGTTGGGGTGCGGGAGGGGGTGAGGGCTCCTGCTGGGGGTGTGGTCTCTGGGTGGGGCCAAAAATGAGGAGTTCAGGGTGCAGGAGGGGGCTCAGGACTGGGGCAGGGAGGGTGGGGGGGCTGGAGGTACAGGCTCTGGGTAGGGCTGGGGATGGGGGTTGGGGGTGCAGGAGGGTGCTCTGGGCTGGGACCGAGGAGTTCGGAGGTCGGAGGGGGGATCAGGGCTGGGGCAGGAGTTTGGGGCACAGGAGGTGGTTGGGGTGCAGGCTCCAGGTGGTGTTTGCTTCAGGCAGCTCCCAGAAGCAGCGGCATGTCCGCCATCCAGCTCCTAGGCAGAGGTGCAGCCACGTGGCTCTGCATGCTGCCCTATCCACAGGCGCCACCACCGCAGCTCCCATTGGCCATGGCTCCCTTCCAATGGGAGCTGCGGGGGCGGTGCTTGGGGTGGGGGCAGCGTGCTGAACCCCTGGCTGCCCCTATGTGTAGAAGCCGGAGGGGGGACATGCCACAGCTTCTGGGAACTGCATGGAGTGGGGCAAGCCCCTGACCTTGCTCCCTGGCAGGAGCTTGAAGACCTGATTAAAATGTTTGGAGGGCCAGATGCAGCCCCTGGGTCATAATTTGCCCACCCCGCCTTAACCTCTGACACTAGGACAAGAAGCAAGGGGCTTAAAATGCAGCAAGGGTAGTTTAGGTTGGACATTAGGAAAAACTTCCTGTATGGGTAGTTAAGCACTGGAATAAATTGTCTAGGGAGGTTGTGGAATCTGTATAATTGAAGATTTTTAAGAGCAGGTTAGACAAACACCTGTCAGGGATGGTCTAGATAATAGTTAGTTCTGCCATTAGTGCAGGGGACTGGATGAAATGACCTCTCATGGTCTCTTCCACTCCTATGATTCTATTCACTAAGGACAACCAACTGAGTGGGGTGCAGTTAGGTTGGTTTTAAAGGTACATTTGTTCCTTTAAATGTGTTAAAGGTACATTTGTTTGTCTGACTCTCCCACTTGTGGCCTGGTCTACACTACAAAGTTAGGGCGACATAAGCCCTGTTATGTCATTGAATAATGTATGTATCTGGCCTAGAGTGTAAGGTTACACCCTGAGCCCTAGAAACGGGATAAGGGTGGGTGCCCCACCCCTAGAGTATGCAAGTAACAGAGAATTGTGTGCGGGTAACACCCTAAGAGGCAGGTTACCATGGCCAGCTGTCCAATGTACTTATATAGCACCCATTGCCATCGTATGAGTGCCTCATAACCTTTAATTAGTGTATTTATCATTGCATCACACCTGTGAGGCAGGGCAGTGCTATTATCCCCATTTTACAGATAGGAAATTGAGAGACAGTTTAAGGGTAATATTTTCAGTATATTACATTGACTTTCAATGAGACAAATTCTTAATCAAGAACTTTTGAAAATTTTACCTTAAGAGACTTGCCCAAGGTCAGACAGGAAGTCAGTGGAAGACCTAAGGTAATATCCTAACCCCTGGATCATCCCTCCTCTCATGGTTGTGGTGTGAGTGGGCCTTAAGGGGAATCTGAAGGGAGACAGTGCAGCAGGGGCATATACTGATTTGAGGCAGAAGCTCCACATGTAAGGGATGATATTGGAGTGAGGACAAAAGTACTAGGGGGGAGAAGCAAACAATTTGGTATGACAGGAGTCCTAACCTTCCAGAGACCACACAACCTCCCTCATCTCCTGGTATAGTAACCCTCCAAATTAGCTAAGGAAATTAGTCAGTTCCTTCATTATAGCCATCTGGGAATACATTTTCCTAATTTAATTTCACTTAAAGCAAAACATTACAATAAACAGGAAGAAGCCATCAGACAACAAATATTATATAGCTTGATATAGAATCCTTTCTAGCACTTGGGTTTTGTAGGAAAGAGATAAAATGTGATGCCCCTTCACAGAGCAATGCTGTGTACCTACTGGAAGCTTGTATACTAGAGCCAAATGCTAAGGAGCAGGCTCTCTGTGTGTTCTGTTCATACAGGTCTTAGTCACATGGAAATTATTACCTTGGAGCTCAAGAAACAACATAAATGGCTACATAACCTGAAAGAATGTCTAAAGTCCCCTTTATGTAGATAGTTTTAAGGCTGATTGTTTTCAAGCAGTTGCCTTGGAGATCAAATGCTGCAAATTTGGAAAAGAGACACAAGCTAAATTGATAATTAGAGCTCATGAGGTGATTCCTTCTCTCTAGGAAGCATTTTGGAAGTCAGCCCATGCATGCTAATAAAGTATAACCTCAAATTTTTACTGCATGCAATGCTTGTCTGCCCAGGTCTACTGTCACACTATGATACAGGACAATTAGCAAGTTCCTTGAAACAGATCCTGAATTTGTTGTATATTAGGAGTTAGGGTTTCATAGCACAGACCTTTCTAGTCTTTGCCATGTTATATAGCAAATGCAATACTAATCGTGCAGTGAAATAATGAATGAGAAATAAATTTTTAAAATATTTATTTTACTATGAAATGTGAAGGTTTATGTCCTTTCAAATGTTTATAATCTGTATAACTGTGGTTGTTCTCATCCATATAAATGTCCAAACTCTTTTTAGTATGTTAAGGTCTTGGCCTCCATGAGCTTATTGCAGTGAGTTCTACAGGGTAATTATGCATCAGTTATACAACAAAATGCAGTTTCATACACTATAAGGTCATGCATCTACAGAATGGGGGTGGGGGCTGTATCCTGGAAAGCAGCAACTCTGAAAAGTATTTAGTGGTAATGGCAGATTGACCACAGGGTCCCAGTGCAATATTGCACCTAAGAGAGCAAATGCAATACTTGATGTATAAACAATGGAGCAGAAGTGGGGAAGTGACTGTATATGACTTTGGTGAAACAGCTATTGGAACAGGATGCTGGTGTTTACATTTTAAAAATGATGTTGAAAAATTGGAGAGGGTGAAAAGAGTAGGCACAAAAACTATTTGATAGCTGGAGAAAATGCCTTACTGTGAAAGACTTAAAGAGCTCAATCAGTCTAGTTTCTCAAAAAAGAAGATTGAGATGTTACCTTGTTAGAGTATATGAGTATCATCACAGGAAGAAAATACCAGATAATGAAAGGCTCTTGAATATAGCAAATAAGAACTACTGGCTGGAAGTTAAAGCCAAATTCAAATTAGAAATAATGCACATATTTAATAGTGAAGATGAATAACCATTAGAAAAAAAACTACCAAGGGAAGTGGTAGATTCTTCATCTTTTGATCTCTTCAAAGCAAGTTTGGATGTCTTTGAGGAAGATATGCTTTTGCCACACACAAGGTTCAGTGCACAGTACTGGAGTAACTGAGTGAAATTCTGTGTTATGCAGGTCAGACTAGATGATCAAATGGACCCTTCTGACCTTAAACATTTTTGAATTGTGTAAAATCATTCTTTTATCAGTTTTAAATTTGTTGCCGTTTTATTTTGGTGACTTTCCTTTTGTTCTAGAAGTTAAGTATATAGGAAATCTGCTGTGGTCTTCACTGTACTGTTCATTTTTGTATGTATTATCTAGAGCAGACTCCTAAAAAACATATTGTGACAAAGTTCCTCCTCTACCTTGGTGGGTCTTGCGCTTATTGGCGGATTTGCTCGCCTTGGAGCTTCACAGCAGCCCTCAGTTTGGCCGTTTTCATGAACCCACAGTCCAGGTCAGATCCTCCTGTATCTGACCAGGAGTTGGGAGGTTTGGGGAGAACCTGGGCCCACCCTCTACTCCGGGTTCCAGCCCAGGGCCCTGTGGAATGCAGCTGTTTAGAGTGCCTCCTGGAATAGCTGTGCAACAGCTACAACTCCCTGGGCTACTTCCCCATGGCCTCCTCCCAACACCATCTTTATCCTCACCATAGGACCTTCCTCCTCGTGTCTGATAATGCTTGTACTCCTCAGTCCTCCAACACTCCGCGTTCTCACTCTCAGCTCCTAGTGCCTCTTGCTCCCAGCTCCTTACACGCGCACCACAAACTGAAGTGAGCTCCTTTTTAAACCCAGGTGCCCTGATTAGCCTGCCTTAATTGATTCTAGCAGCTTCTTGATTGGCTGCAGGTGTTCTAATCAGCCTGTCTGTCTTAATTGTCTCCAGAAGGTTCCTAATTGTTCTGGAACCTTCCCTGTTATCTTACCCAGGGAAAAGGGACCAACTTAACCTGGGGCTAATATATCTGCCTTCTATTACTCTCCTGTAGCCATCCGGCCCGATCCTGTCACATATCCCCCCCATCTGCTCAACACAATGGGGTTGGGCAACTTGGGACATCAGGCAGTGTACTCGTGACAAGCCATCTGCATTGCCATGGTGGCTTCCAGCCCGGTGTTGTATGGGGAATTGGAAAGGTTGTAGGGACAGGAACCATCTGGTCACCCTTGAGTTCTTCTCTTTATTTCGCTGCATCCACTGGAAGGGTGCATAGTCAGTCACAAGGGTAAACCATCATCCCAGAAGGTAGCCCTAGACATGCCACTACTATGCTGAGCTGCATGCAATTCTGGGGGGGGGGCATCACTACTACCCTACCCGTCCATGGACTTCAATGATGGGGTACTCTCCGCCATGCCTGAGGATTTTGCAGATAGGGAAGATGAGGAGGAGCTTGAGGAGAGCACAGCACATCATTCTCCCTGACAGCCAGAATCTTTTTCTCACCCTGACTGAAATACCCTCCCAACCCAACAAAGCCGGAGAAGGGACTTCTGGTGAGTGAACCTTTTTAAATATAATACATGTTATAACAGCAAGCATTTAATGATTAAGTAGGCCTGAGGACTTGGGATGCATTCGTGGCCAGTACAGCTACTGGAAAAGTCTGTTAATGTGTCTGAGGCTGGAGCGGAAATCCTCCAGGGTCATCTCCATGAAGCTCTCCTGGAGGTACTCTAAAAGCCTTTGCAGAAGGTTTCTGGGGAGAGCAGCCTTATTCCGTCCTCCATGATAGGACACTTTACCATGCCATGCTAGTAACAAGTAATCTGGTGTCATTGCATGACAAAGCCTGGCAGCGTATGGTCCCAGTGTTTGCTGGCATTCAAGCAACAACCATTCTTTATCTCTCTGTGTTATCCTCAGGAGAGTGATATCGTTCATGGTAACCTGGTTGAAATAGGGGAATTTAATTAAGGGGACATTCAGAGGTGACCGTTCCTACTGGGCTGTTTGCCTGTGGCTGAAAAGAAATCCTCCCTGCAGTTAGTCACTCCCTTTTTTTCCTCCAGCAGCTGCAAATGTTTCAAGCCTCCCTCCTCCATCCCAAAGGCTATCTCAGATAAGACGGCAAAAAAAAGGCACACGCAATGAAATGTTCTCTGAGCTCATGCAGTCGTCCGGCACTGACAGAGCTCAGCAGAATGTGTGGAGGGACACAATAGCAGAGTACAGGAAAGTGGCCAATGAACATGAGGAGAGGTGGCGGCAGGAAGATCAGAGGAGGCATGAGGCAACGCTGGGGCTACTGCGGGATCAAACGGACATGCTCCATTGTCTGGTGGAGGTTCATGAATGGCAGCAGGCTCACAGACTGCTGCTGCAGCCCATTTAACTCCCCTCTCTTCTCCCCAAGTTCCATAGCCTCCTCACCCAGTCGCCCAAGAACGTGGGGCGGGAGGGAGGCTCTGGGCACCCAACCACTGCACCCCAGTGGACAGCCCAAGCAACAGAAGGCTGTCAGTCAAGAAGTTTTAAAGTGGCCTTTTCCTTCCCTCCTACCCTCCTCCCACACCCCACCTGGGCTACCTTGTGAGTTTTCTCCCTATTTTTATAATCAATTAATAAAGAATATATGTTTTTTAAATGATAGTGACTTTATTTCCTTTGCAAGCAAGTTGTAATCAAAGGGGGAGGGCGGGTAGCTTACAGGGAATTTAGAGGAAACCAAGGGGGTGTGTTTTCATCCAGAAGAAACAAACAGAAGTGTCAAACAGTAACCTGGCCAGTCATGAAACTGGTTTTCAAAGCTTCTCTGATGTGCAGCGCTTCCTACTGTGCTCTTCTAACCGCCCTAGTGTCTGGCTGCACATATTCAGCGGCCAGGCGATTTGCATCAGCCTCCCACCTGCCATAAATGTCTCCCCCTTACTGTCACAGAGATTGTGGAGCACACAGCAAGCAGCAATAACAATGGGAATATTGGTTTTGCTGAGGTCTGACCGAGTCGGTATACTGCGCCAGCGACCCATTAAACGTCCAAATGCACACTCTACCACCATTCTGCACTTGCTCAGCCTATAGTTGAATTGCTCCTTACTACTGTCCAGGGTTCCTGTGTACAGCTTCATGAGCCAGGGCATTAAGGGGTAGGCTGAGTCCCCAAGGATAACTATAGGCATTTCAACATCCCCAACAGTTATTTTCTGGTAGGGAAGTAAATCCCTTCCTGCAGCCATTTAAACAGACCAGAGTTCCTGAAGATGTGAGCATCATGAACCTTTCCCGACCATCCCACATTGATGTTGGTGAAACATCCCTTGTGATCCACCAGTGCTTGCAGCACCCTTGCAGTTTATGTACTGACTGCCCTGGTGATCCGGTCCCAAGATAGGGATATGCGTTCCATCTATACCCCACCACAGTTAGAGAATCCCATTGCAGCAAAGCCATCTAGTATGACCTGCACATTTCCCAGAGTTACTACCTTTGATAGAAGCAGCTCAATGATTGCGTTGGCTACTTGCATCACAGCAACCCCCACAGTAGATTTGCCCACTCCAAATTGATTATTGACTGACCAGTAGCTGTCTGGCTTTGCAAGCTTCCACAGGGCTATTGCCACTCGCTTGTGAACTGTGAGGACTGCTCTCATCTTGGTATTCTTGTGTTTCAGGGCAGGGGAAGCAAGTCACAAAGTTCCATAAAAGTGCCCTTACGCATGCAAAAGTTTTGGAGCCACTAGGAATCATCCCAAACCTGCAACACTATGCAGTCCCACCACTCTGTGCTTGTTTCCCGGGCCCAAAATTGGCATTCCACAGCCTGAGCCTGCCCCAGTAACACCATGATCTCCAAATTGCTGGGGACCTCGGTTTTAGAGAAATCTGTGTTCATGTCCTCATCATCACGCCGCCCTCGCCTGGTTTTTCAGGTGCTGGTTCTGCATAAACTGCATGATAATGTGTGAGGTGTTTACAATGGTCATAACTGCTGCAGTGAGCTGAACATGCTTCATGCTTGCTGTGCTATGGCGTCTGCTTGGGCTATCCAGGGAAAAGGGCGTGAAACGATTGTCTGCCATTGCTCTGATGGAGGGAGGGGTGACTGACAACATGGCTTACAGGGTTGGCTTACAGGGAATTAAAATCAACAAAGGAGGTGGCTTTGCATCAAGGAGAACCAGACTGGCCCCCTCAAGGATAAAACTCAAAACCCTGGATTTAGCAGGCCACTGATTTCACGGAAGGAGGGAAGAAGGGAGGAGAAAATGAATACAAAAAAAATCTGGTCTATTTCTTGTTTTGATCCACTTCATCTATCTTTATACATCTTGCTGGCAGCAGACGGTGCAGTATGACTGCTGGCCATTGTCATCTCCTGGCTACTTATTAGAAGACGGGGCAGTAGGACTGCTGGCAGGACTGAATCACCATGAGACAAAACTTAAAAGGGAAATGACCTGGCTGAGCCACTCCCATGTTTGCCCAGGCACCCCTGACCGACCTCACCGAGGTCGGCTAAAAGAGCACCCTGGAGTATGGCGACAATGGCTACCAGTCATACTGCACTGTCTGCTGCCAAAAGGCAATGAGCTGCTGTTGTGTAGCAATGCAGTACCGCGTCTGCCAGCACCCAGGAGACATACAGTCATTGTGAGCTGAGCGGGCTCCATGCTTTCCATGGTATGGCGTCTGCATGGGTAACCCAGGAAAAAAGGTGCAAAACAATTGTCTGCCGTTGCTTTCACGGAGGGAGGGAAGGTGGGGCCTGATATGTACCCAGAACCACCCACGACAATGTTTTTGCCCCATTTTGGGATTTCTACCCAGAATTCAATTGGGCGGTGGAGACTGCAGGAACTGTGGGATAGCCACCCACAGTGCAATGCTCCGGAAGTCGATGGTTGCCTCGGTAGTGTGGACGAACTCTGCCGACTAAATGCACTTAGAGCATTTGTGTGGGGACACACACAATCGGCTGTATAAAAACGCTTTCTACAAAACTGAATTCTATAAATTTGACCTAATTTTGTAGTGTAGACATGGCCTAAGTATTTAAAAATGACATTTATAAAATAACATGGTGTAAAACTATCATCATCAGAAATTGCAAATTAAAACTTTTTAAATGTATAAGCATTTTACTTGCTTGGGTGCATTTGCCTCATGGTGCACAAATTTGAACTCTGCTTCAAAAATTTGCACAGAAGACATTTTTTGTGCACACGGCCTGTCAAAAATTAGAGGGAACATTGGTCCTGACCTGCAGGGGGTGGTCAGTAAAACTGCTGAAAGGATGTGGTGAGAAACTCTGGTTTAATCTGATATCGTTTGTTAAGTTACATAGCAGTAAACTTAACTTCAATTTCTTTTAATCATTTCTGACTTTTATGCCTCATTTGCATTCACTTAAAATCTCTCTATCTGTAGTTAATAAACTTGCTTGACCTAATCTAGTGTGTTTAAACTGAAGTGTCTGAAAATCTAGCTGAGATGATAAACTGACATATTATTCCCTAAAAGGAATAATAGCCTTAAAATATTTGTACTGTCTGGGAGAGGACTGGGCCATACAGCCTGGGGGAAAATATCTGGGGGAAAATCTGAGACTGGGGGTGTGTTGTAGTCACCCTGCAATATAACCAAGGCTGGCGAGAGCCAGTGTGCAACCCAAATGTGGCTGGCAGAATGCAGTTACACACAGACACTCAGGGTGTGGCTTTCATGCTGGAAGGCTCTTTGTGTGGCCCAGGTGGGAGCTATTTCAGCAAGGCATTGTAAGGCACCCAAGATTGTAGGGCAGGGGTGACATAGCCCCCCACTGTTCTGGACTGTACCTTGGTATGTCACACCTTATCTGTACATATGAAAATGGGCTAGGACCCAGCTAACACCACAACTGTCTTGAGCATGGTGTACCGCATGAATAGCGGTCAAAAGGATGCTCTGACAGAGCCTAAGTTCATCTACACAAGAATGGGAAGCAAAGTGATCATCAGTGGAGAGTCCATGGCTACAAAACTTTTGGCCACCAGCGTAGGCTAAGCCTTGAATCTCACCACGTGAGAGTGCAGCTTTAGATACTCCATTTACAAAAGTCACATTCCAAAAATCTGGATAACAATCCCCCCTAAAACAATGCTGCCTTTGGTGAGACACAACTGAGAGAACCAATTCAGGACAAATTGCTTAGAGCAGGGCAGCTCAAGGCTGGGGTTCCTTTGCACACCATGGCAAACCAAACCAGCCAAACAGAGAAGACTTTGGTTTTACCCCACTGGCTATCCAGAATTCATACAAGCAATTCCCTTAGACACTCCAGTTTCCCAGTATCACCACCAGTGCCACTTGTTATGGGGATGTATGGTTATGAAAACCAATACCCCAGTAAAAGAAAAAGGTTCTCCAGATTGCAAAGGGCCAAGCCCCAGACCCAGGTCAATATACAAGTCAGATCTTACCCACAAATCATGCTGTTGCCAATCCTTTAGAATCTAAAATCTAAAGGTTTATTCATAAAAGGAAAAAAGACATAGATGAGAGCTAGAATTGGTTAAATGGAATCAATTACATACAGTAATGATAAAGTTCTTGGTTCAGGCTTGTAGCAGTGATGGAATAAACTGCTGGCTTAGGTCAAGTCTCTAGAATACATCTATAGTTGGGATGGGTCATTCAGTCCTTTGTTCAGAGCTTCAGTTTGTAGTAAGGCTCCTCCAGAAGTAAGAAGCAGGACTGAAGACAAAATGGAGGGGTTTCCAGGATCCTTTATATTCTCCCTCTTGTGGGTGGAAACCCCTCGGTTTTCCTGTGCAAAATTACAGCAAGATGGAGTTTGGAGTCACACAGGTAAGTCACATGTCGATGAATGACTCGGTTCTTTACAGGCTGATGCCATTGTTTACATGTTAGTTTGAACGTTCCCAGGAAAACTCAGATGTGAACTGTCATCTCCCAAAGTTTATTGTCAGTTAAGTGTTTCTTGATTGGGCACTTACTGAGAATAGTCCTTTCTCAAGAAGCTGACCAAATGCTTCACTGAGGCTATTTAGAATCAAAACACATTGAGATACAAGTACATAGCCAATATTCATAACTTCAACTACAAAAATGATACACACACACACACACACACACACACAGCATAATCATAATGAGCAAATCATAACCTCTTTATAGACACCTCATACAACAATCTTCATACAATATTTGCTGCAAATATATAACAGTGGTTGCAACAATGATCTATATGGTTACAGGTTATGTCAGTAACGTTGCACCTCCCTTTACTTATCCCCCACATGACTGCACTAATGAAGGAAGAGGAAGAGAGTTTAGCCTTTCAGAAAGAACCAAATGTATCCCTTAAAATTACGGGGCACTACGATGTGATGTGATGGTCACATGTGATGGTCGTAAGAAATATATTGTTGGTGAACGTCTGAAAAGTGCTAAGCACAAAAGTCAATCAAAACAGCAGAATTATAGTCGCCTATCAGAATAGAGAGACTTGCATACTAACATCAGGTTTATCAAGAAATAGCTGGACAATGAACATTGAAATCCCTGCGCTATAGCTAATGGATGGCAGGAGCTCAGACTACACAGATTTGCACACTGCAAAGTTGTGAAATAATTAACTATACATTGACCATGTAAACAGACATCCAGAACAAGAGTGAGGGGAATTAAAAATCACAAAATGTACAGTTATGAGTCAGTAACTGTAGAGCACCCTTGCACTCTGGCTGAATGAGACATCTCCATTTCTGTATGACACAGGATACAAAGTAGTTATCAAGCTGCAAAGTGACTATAAAATATCAGACTCAAAGATGTTATGAACAAACCAATATCCCTTCTTCTCTGTCTTGAGGCATATTATTAGTCCTGAAGTGAACAGTGGATCTCTTTCTGTATCACAATTCAGATTCACAGCATTTTTTCTTTACACTACAATGAGAGAATCAAATTCTCCTTGCCCTTCTCATTCAAGTAGTCCCAATGAAGTCAGTGGGAATACTTACATATTATGAGCTCAAAAAGTTACAAAAACATCCAGAAGGGTCGCCTTAAATCAACAATAAATTATGTATAAGATTGAATTTAGGAAGTGTATATATAGATTTCATTTGGCATTAATTACTAGTGTGCTATATTGCCCTCATGGGGGGAGGAAAATTGTGAGGTATTCCCTGTATATTATATTTATTATTAGTATGTATATAAATGCCCTCATGAAAGAATTAATAAAGTCACTAGCCTCCAAACTTATTTTTACCATGATGCCTCTGGAACACTGCCAGCTAATATTAGCTAGGCAAGGAATGAACTGCAATGCCTACTACTGATCTCCTTATTTATCTCCAAACAAACTTCTATCTACAGCAGTGGTTCCCAAACTTTAACAACCTGTGAACTAAAATGTCAAGTCTTGCAAACCCCCTCCTAAAAATGAATATTTCCTGGGATTTCCTCTTTACCTGAGTATAATTATAAAAGCATTGATCTTGGAAATAAAAAATTTATGTTTTTATGACATGCTTATTACACTCTTTATTATTAATCATTACAGTATTTTTATTACATTATGAAAAGGCAACACTCTTCCAAAATCTCACTTTCATAGCTTGTGTCACTTTGAATAAGCCTGTTATAAGACAAGGCTCCTATGTTTCATCAAGGAGTATCAGCTGTGAAACAGCATGAATGTATTTAAGAAGCCAACTCAAATAGTTCTTCCTAAACAACCATTCAGGTCTTGAGCAGTCCAGGCAAACAACGCAAGTTACAACAAAACTTAAACTTGTTCTTCATAATAATTTTAAAAACAATACTAGCTGCCTATTTAATTTTAAAAACAGCAAAAAATATCCACCTCCTTTTCCATTTCTTATAAGGAGTCTTGAAGTTTAAATTTCCTCAGTGTGATGGATATGCTTGCTTTGATCTGCTTAGCTCTTGGAAGTCCAGCGGCTCCAGGCTGCTGGCCCCGGGCTGCCCGGGGTCCCTAGGGACAGCTATCTTCCATTAGGGAATTTTTTCGCTGAGAACCCCCTATAACATTTTGCAACCCCCCAGGGGTTCATAAATCCCAGTTTGGGAACCATTGGTCTATAGCTAATCTACACAAAAACATTTCCCACACTGTCACTGTAGCGAGGCGATGATTCACCGGTGCGGCACCTCCTGCTAGTTGTCTCGGGAATTAGCTCTTCCAGACTCGAGCGTCCTCTGCAGGCTGGTGTCTCACCTGCCGCTTGCCCCCCGTGTCCCTCCTGGATCCCGGTGCCCTTTACCCTAGGGTTCTGACCTAGCAGTACCCTTACACTCTGGGTCTCCCCTCCCAGGGGAACCCCCAACCCTCTAAACCCACCTTGCCTCAGTGGCTACTGCCAGTCATCATCTAGCTCCCGCTCACTGGGGCAGACAGCAGTCTGTCATGGCACTCATCATTAGCAATGGGTTAGGACCTGCTGCCTCTGCCTAGTCCCAGGCTGCACCTCTGCAGCCCCAGTACCTTTGTAGTACCTCACCAAAACCTGCAGCCTGGGGAGTTGCCAGGCTGGAGCTCCCCAGCACCTCTTGCCCTTTTCCCAATCCTGCTCCACTCCAGGTACCCTGCTCAACTCCCAGGCAGCCAGGTCCTTCTCTCTCTCTCTCTCTCTCCAGCGAGAGAGAGAGAGAGAGAGAGAGAGAGAGACTCTTTTTGAGCTCCTGACTCACAACCCTTTTATAGGGTCAGCTGTGGCCTGATTGGAGCGTGGCCCCAGCTGTTTCCCCAATCAGCCTAGCCTTTTCTCTCAGCCCCAGGCCTCTCCAAGGGCTGGCTTTTAATCCCTTCTGAGCCGGAACGGGGTGACCGCCCCGCTACAGTCACCTCATTCCCCATTTATTTGTTTCACCCACCTGTTGCCTTTTGTCTTAAGACTGTAAACAGGTTGGAACAGGAATTGTTTTATTGTATGCTTTATCAGTGCATAACTCAATCGGTACCTGACCTAGCTGGGGGCCATAGGAATTACTTCAAACACAAGAATAGTAGCAAGTCAAACATAGATGAACTGCATGTAAAAATTAGGGGCTATAAATCCTAATGGAAACAGTTATTCTAACACTTACCTTACAAGTGATCCACGAAGAGGGAAAGCTATAGATCATTGTAGTTAACTTTCATTTATTATTACAGTGCACCTTGCCAATTGTGCAATATTGTACTTACAAGAAATAATCCCTTCCCAACACAATGATCAGATTATGGCGTGACACATGACATTGAGTTACTCCCATCTTGGCATGTATTGCTACAAATGTTATCATAATATAACTTGGGCACCTAAAGTCAGGCATTTAAATCCATATCCGTATTCAGATACCCTCATAAGCAGTCTGATTTTCAAAGGTGCTGATCACGTGCAATATAGCCTCTTAGAAATTGAGCCCACTTATTTCAGGTTATGCCAGCATAGCTATGCCCTCTGAGCCTCCTAGTGAAGACACAGCATATGTTGGGAGAAAAAAGGGAACTCTGCTGCTGTAGAAACACTACCTCCCCCAGAACTATGTTAGCTATACTGACAGATGCACTCTTTTGTCAGCATAGCTGAGTCTACACTGTGGGGTTTGTTTGAATAATTATTAGGGCTGTCAAGCGATTAAAAAAATGAATCCAATTAATCACACTGTTAAACAATAATAGAATACCATTTATTTAAATATTTTTGGATGTTTTCTACATTTTCAAATATATTGATTTCAATTACAACACAGAATACGAAGTGTACAGTGCTCACTTTATATTTATTTTTGATTACAAGTATTTGCACTGTAAAAAACCAAAGAAATAGTATTTTTCAATTCACCTAATATAAGTACTGTAGTGCAATCTCTTTATCATAAAAAATGAACTTACAAATGTAGAATTATGTACAAAAAATCTGCATTCAAAAATAAAACAATGTAAAATTTTAGAGCTTGCAAGTCCACTCAGTTCTACTTCAGCCAATCACTCAGACAAACAAGTTTGATTATAATTTGCAGGAGATAATGCTGCCTGCTTCTTGTTTACAATGTCACCTGAAAGTGAGAACATGTGTTCATATGGCACTGTTGTAGCCGGCGTCGCAAGATATTTACGTGCCAGGTGCGCTAAAGATTCATATGTTTCAGAGTAGCAGCCGTGTTAGTCTGTATTTGCAAAAAGAAAAGGAGTACTTGTAGCACCTTAGAGACTAACAAATTTATTAGAGCATAAGCTTTCGTGAGCTACAGCTCACTTCATCGGATTTGCAAAAAGAAAAGGAGTACTTGTGGCACCTTAGAGACTAACAAATTTATTAGAGCATAAGCTTTCGTGAGCTACAGCTCACTTCATCGGATGCATCCGATGAAGTGAGCTGTAGCTCACGAAAGCTTATGCTCTAATAAATTTGTTAGTCTCTAAGGTGCCACAAGTACTCCTTTTCTTTTTGCAAAGATTCATATGTCCTTCATGCTTCAACCACCATTCCAGAGGACATGCATCCATGCTGATGACGAGTTCTGTTCAATAATTATCCAAATCAGTGCAGACTGACACATGTTCATTTTCATCATCTGAGTCAGATGCCACCAGCAAAAGGTTGATTTTCTTTTTTGGTGGTTCGGGTTCTGTAGTTTCCACATCGGAGTGTTGCTCTTTTAAGACTTCTGAAAGCATGCTCCACATGTTGTCCTTCTCAGATTTTGGATGGCACTTCAGATTCTTAAACCTTGGGTTGTATCTATTTTTAGAAATCTCACATTGGTACCTTCTTTGCATTTTCATAAATCTGCAGTGAAAGTGTTCTTAAAAGTAACTATGTGTGCTGGGTCATCATTCGAGATTGCTATAACAGGAAATATATGGCAGAATGCGGGTAAAACAGAACAGGAGACATACCATTTTCCCCCAAGGAGTTCAGTCACAAATTTAATTAATGCATTATATTTTTAACAAGCATCATCAGCATGGAAGCACGTCCTCTGGAATGGTGGCCAAAGAATGAAGGGCCATACAAATGTTTAGCATATCTGGTGCATAAATACCTTGCAATATCTGCTACAAAAGTGCCATGCAAACACCTGTTCTCACTTTCAGGTGACATTTTAAATAAGAAGCAGGCAGCATTATTGCCTGCAAATTGTAACCAAACTTGTTTGTCCTAGCGATTGGATGAAGTAGGATTGAGTGGCCTTGTAGGCGCTAAAGTTTTACATTGTTTTATTTTTGAATGCAGTTATTTTTTTGAACATAGTTCTACATTTGTAAGTTCATTTTTCATGATAAAGAGATTGCACTGCAGTACTTGTATTAGGTGAATTGAAAAATACTATTTCTTTTGTTTTTTATGGTGCAAATATTTGTAATAAAAATATCAAGTGAGCACTGTATACTTTGTAGTCTATGTTGCAATTGAAATCAAAATATTTGAAAATATAGAAAACACCCAAAAATATTTAATAAATTTCAATTGGTATACTATGGTTTAATAATGCAATTAATCACGATTAATTTTTTTGAATTAACTGCGATTAATTGACAGCCCTAATAATTATATCACTAGGTGTGTATTTTTTTCATACCCGACAGACATTACTATGACAGAAAAAAATTTTAGCTGGTAGAACAAGCCCAGGTATCTAACGTTAAACTTCCAAGGTTGAAAATTGTGATCAGCATTCTCAATGAGGCCGACTTATTTTGGTAAATTGTATGATTTTCTATTTTTTTTTTTAAATGCATCCAAGTATCCTATTTTTTTAAAACTAAATATTCAGCAGACATCTTTATTGAGCTTCTCCATCAATGCTGACATTTAGATGCTCTTGTAAGACATATGAAATTATTTTACATTTATGGAAATTAAATTCAATTTGCATTTGTGCTGCCCTTGAATCCACTGGAATTTTTTCAATCATCAGTGGCACTTACCAACCTACGAAATTTCAGCAACAAATGCTAACAATGTGTTATTCACTTTGCCCTCGAAATAATTAATATATTAACATGCAAAGGTCACAATACAAATTCTTAAAGGCTCTCACTCTTCACCTCTTTTCACTGATATGCAGCCAACCATCAAAATGTTTCCTATTATTACCGTTTATTATTTATATTACAGTAGTGTCTGAATGCCCCAAATGAAGGTTGGGGCCCCATTGTGCCGCATGTTGTACAAAAACCTAAGTGACAGCCCTTGCCCCAAAGAGCTTACGGTCTAAATATTTTACAATCTTATGGTGTAAAATCTGAATATCGCATAACCAGTTTTCATCTATTTGCATCTTACCTTGTGCTTATTTTTCTTAATCTTTCACATGGGACCTTATCATGAACTTTTTAAAAAAAAAAAAGTTATTTTTTTTTTCCACCTTCCTCTAAACAACTGGCAGAAGATGAGAGATTCTGGACAAGTGGGGAATGTCTAGTGGATACATTAGGAAATGGTATAGAAAATGGTCATCTTTAATGTCTACTATAGTGTTTGGTAAGGACATATTAATTAAAGTCACTTATACTAAATTTGGCGGTGTAGCAAATACCAGTGAAGACAGAGAAATAATACAAAGGGACCCAAAGAGAACAGAAATAGGGGAAGGTAATAAAATCAGAGAAATGCAAACTAATGCATCTTGCAAAAAGTAATCAAACAAAAACTAACTGGGCAGGAGAAACCTAGAATATAGGAAGGCTGAAAGAGCCATGGACAGCAAATTAAACAGGAGTTTGTCATTTTGTGATGCATACACAAAGATATCACATCATGGAGCAAGGCAGACATAGTCTCTCTTCTGCGCAGAGCTGTGTTGTGTATTCTTTCTAGAATACTCTTTTCAGTTCTGGTCATGCCAATATTTAAAAAAAATTGAGAAAAACCGGAAAGTGTTCAGAGAAGAGCAACTATGAGGAGGAAAAGAAAAGGTGGTAACTGGCTAGAGAGTTAGTTAATAGACATGAACTGACTATAGCTAAGGGCTAAATCTAGGCCCTAACTACACAACAAATGCTTTGCAATTATAGCTATATACTGGCACAGCCCCCAATGTAGACATCACTTATGCCAAGAGGAGATTTTTCGCTCAGCATAGTAACACCACCTCCTCGAGTGACATTAGTTATGCCAAGCTTATTTTTCCTGGTGGGTGCTCCACCCACTCTGCCTCTTCCTGCCCCCACTCCATGCTCTTCCCTGAGGCCCTATGACAGCTGCTGAATAGCCACCCTGCTGAACAGCTGTGACTGGTGGGTGTTGACCACTCCCACTATTTTTTTCCACGGGTGCTTGAGCGCTGGAGCACCCACAGAGTTGGTGCCTATGCCCGATTTTCTCTTCCCTTGTAGCAGTGTAATGCAGAAGCAACCCCAATGAAATCAGTGGAGTTACACTGATATAAAATTAATGAAACACAGGTGGATCATCAGCCTGGGAAGCAGTCTGATAAGTGGCACTGTGGTTCACCAGCAGATATAAACCCAATCTGACAAGCCAGAGAAGACATGTCAGATTGGCAGTCACAGCAGGAATCTGAAATACACTTCTTGAATTGAAGAGGGTACTAAGCAGGGGTGAATCTAGCCGGCACAACTATACTGTAGTGCTGTAGTGTAAACAAGACCTGCATTAACCATGTTTTTGGGCAATTAATTTCCCTTGTTTCTTGAGAAAGAGGTGTTAGTGAAGGGGCATGATTGGAGGGCATCTGTGGGAGGGAAATGATCTGTCACTTTACAGACCAGCTCTGCCCTCCTTCTGGCCCCACCATGCCCCCTGTAGGGCTGGAAGAGCTATAGGAAGAAAGGAAGATGGTAATTGATGGGCTGTGAGGAGCACATCTACCAGTTGGAGGCAGCAAGATGAATAGCAGGGAACCCAGACTTCGTATCCACTTCAGGGAGCTAGTGCAAAGGAAGGGGCTCTGCAATACAGCCGTACTGTTGATGTGTGGAATGACCCATTCACCTTAGTCGGGTGTGCTCAGATGAATTAGGATGCTCAAAAGAGATGAATAGTCTAATACAATAGCTCTGGGTGGGGTGAAATGACCCACTCATCTCAATGGGAGCTCCCCTCTACTTCGGTTTCAGTTGTGGAATACCATTGTTCAAGGTAATCTCACTATGCATGTAAGTTTTAGAGCAACTGGGATATTAAATGCATCTGAAGAAGTGAGGTTTTTACCCACAAAAGCTTATGCTCAAATAAATCTGTTACTCTTTAAAGGTGCCACCTGACTTCCTTGTTGTGTTTGTGGATACAGACTAACACAGCTACCGCGATACTTGGGATATTAAAATCTTCTTCTTATTCGGGGGGGGGGGGGGGCAGACAGTATCTGTGGAATGTCAACCAAGTTATTCCAAACTTGCACCATTGCCCCTGTTGTGGTATACCAATATCCTAGATAATCTCATTATGCATGTGGATTTTAGAGTACTCTGAAAATTAAAAGATGCTCATAATGCAGGGGGAGGACATATATTGGGAACCTCTTAATCAAATGACCTACATTTGCACCATAAATTCTATCCTAGTCCCTGAATAGCTTTTTAAAATATTGCTTCCCCAAAACGGAAGTGGGTGGTGGAAATTATCCACGATTGATCCTGAGAGAGTAATATCAGGATCAGAGCCATAGTTTGAGCCCCAAGTATTTGTTAAAAAAAAAAAAAGTTATAAGTGTAAAATTTGGATGTCACATGATTATTTTAGTAGGACTGGTTTCATAGTAGCAGCCGTGTTAGTCTGTATTCGCAAAAAGAAAAGGAGTACTTGTGGCACCTTAGAGACTAACAAATTTATTAGAGCATAAGCTTTCGTGAGTAATGCATCCGATGAAGTGAGCTGTAGCTCACGAAAGCTTATGCTCTAATAAATTTGTTAGTCTCTAAGGTGCCACAAGTACTCCTTTTCTTTTAGTAGGACTGTATCTCACTTAAACAACCTCAAAAATCTTGACTACTAAACCAACACTGTGGCTATTTTCAAGACAAGATTTATTTGAGGGCCTCTTTCACCTAATCAGCTTTCTCTTACCCTAACTTATGCTCTTGTGCTCCCAGCACTCTTTCTACATGTACTTGCAATGGTGGAAAGGGACAAATTTTCACACCCAGATCAGTCTTTCAGCCCCACAAAGTCAGCAGTTACCCTGATTTTGGTGAATTAGGAATATAAAGGATAATTTCATTTTTAAAGGTTTCAGAATAGCAGCTGTGTTAGTCTGTATCCGCAAAAAGAAAAGTACTTGTGGCACCTTAAAGACTAACAAATTTATTCGAGCATAAGCTTTCAGAAGCTATAGCTGATGAAGTGAGCTGTAGCTCATGAAAGCTTATGCTCAAATAAATTTGTTAGTCTCTAAGGTGACACAAGTACTCTTTTTCTTTCATTTTTAAAGATTATCTGTAAAGGGGCAATAACTGAGATTGTGCCTTTGTTTGATTTTCTTCTGATGTGTTGTTTTGGAGAGGGAAGAGACATTTATATTGCCTCCTTTTATATTAAAATTCCAGGTCCTGCCTAGCCTGGGGGATTCATGCTTTGTCTTTGTCTAGACTAGAGTTGATGGTCCTGTTATAATTTGAGCAAATAGATTGTAAATGCTAATTGTGTGGAGAACTTCAGTTATCAACAAATGTTTGTTCTGGGGTACAAAGTTTTGTGGTTTGCCTGAGGCTGAGCCACCATGTCCTGATACTTTGCAAGGTCTAGATTAGCATTTACAGTCACTTAACAAGGAACTGGCAATCAATTACAAGAGGACAAATAGAAAAGGAGTACTTGTGGCACCTTAGAGACTAACAAATTTATTAGAGCATAAGCTTTCGTGAGCTACAGCTCACTTCATCGGATGCATTAGCTCACGAAAGCTTATGCTCTAATAAATTTGTTAGTCTCTAAGGTGCCACAAGTACTCCTTTTCTTTTTGAGAATACAGACTAACACGGCTGCTACTCTGAAACCTGTGATTAAAAGAGGACAAATGTCAGTCCAGACAAAGCCTATGATAACAGGAGAACTAGTGAAATAATAACATCATTCACAACACTCAAGAGACAAAAAATTCAGCAAAGGAAAGGGGAAGGGATTTTAAATCACATTTTGAAAAACTCTGTTTTGTCTGATTTTGTTAACACCTATTTAACTTCAGTGCCAAATGAGTATTTTGGATAAAGGATGCATGGGTGCAAGGGAGGGATGAGAGAGACAAATTTGCTCCCAGATTTTTACTATTGTGGGGGGCCAGGACAGTCATCTCCCCCCTCCTCCCCTAAATGGCACCCTGAGGACAGACACTTCCCCACCTACGCAGAGCAGCTTGGCAGTGGCAGAAATGCAGGGAGTGGCAGTGTCTCTGCATGTCCCTCCACCACCCAACTGTGCCCATGGTGGACTCCCCTCCCCCTCTCCTGACACTGCAGTGTTACCGCCCCCCTCCAGCCAGGCTCCCCCTGCCTGAAACAGGACTCATCTAGTCCTGCCTGCAGTTGGAGCCCTTGCCCAGGAGATCGAGGTAGGAGGCGGGGCGACCAAGGTGAGCAGGGTCTCACTGCTGCTGATCAGGTGGGCTTCTGCAGAGCAGAGGGAGCCCTGCGCTCCTCCCCTCGCCCAACACTTACCCTGGCTGGAGCAGCTTCCTGAGGCTGCTGGAGGCGGGGCTGCACCCCCCACCCAGGGCTCAAGCAGGGCTGGGTCAGCCTCTGCTACACCAAGCCCAGGGGCTACAAAAGTTGAACAGTTCATAGGTGATTAACACAGCCATCTATTAGCTGATCGGTGGGGACCAGGCTGCTCAGGAACTACTGATCCCTGGCTGGGGCTGCAGCTCTATAGCCGGTGAGTGCTAAGCACCCGCTAATTTTTTTCCCTGGGTGCTCCAGATTTGAATCAGCAAAAGGGGATGCAACAGTCATGTGCCAATCATCTCAATCACGTTTATATATCTGTACCTGTCCTTTCATCATTTGGTTATCTGTCATCTATTTAGGTTGTAAACTCTTTGAGACTGGGAACAGTCTATAATTAGGCTGCTAAAGCATCAAGCATGCTTTTGAGACATTATATAAATAATTAGTAATAGAAGTGAGTCAATAAGTTACCAAAAATATTTTAATTGCACCCTCAAGCTGTACACACACCTTGAATGGATAATCACAGGATCATATTCCTGTAACCTTCATCCTTCCTTGGACATCCCATCCCTATTGTTTGTCACTTCCACTCACTCTACCATATTTAAAATTTAGATAAAAATCTTCATGGTAGACATTTTTATTTGTTTGGTAAATTTCCCAGCAGAGTTTTGGGTATGGACAAATTGAAAAATCAGTAAGATAAGTAATAAGATTGAATGGGAGGGAATTATATATGGAAGCCAAAGGGTATAAACACAAATAATGAAAAGTTAAAAAAAAAATTCATCTGAACATGAGAAACAGTCTCTTAGAATAAACTCTACAGGATTGCAGAATAAACTAGAAAAGATGATGGCAGAAGAATCTACCAAAATGAAGTTGTGGAACTCCCATTGCTTGAGACATTTAAACGCGACTGTACAAAGCACTAGAGAGAGAAAAAAATAATGCAAAAAGTAAGCCTGCCCGGGGGAAGGACTAAATGTTCAAATGTGTTTTCCATTTCTATGAATTATGGAGAAAGCAAGATTAGAAACTGTTAATACAGATTTTTAACTAGCACTAACTCCCAGTGTTTAGAGTACAAATGTAATTTTATTAACCTAGGAAATTATGTTTCTCTCTATTGGAGACTAATTTCCTTTCAATAAAAGGTATAGCATAGGAAGAGTAACAGCAAACACAGTGCAGGTTAGTGCAGTGCTAAAGATTGAATTTCTTTTGATTTGTGTTTCCAGTCGCCGCTCTGCATCACACAATTCTAGAATCACATCCTGCATGGCTAAGGCCTGACCCTTTACCTCAGCTGAAGAGCCAAGCACCATTCTTTCCACAGGTCTAGAATGAACTGCATGTTTAACATTTTGTACCTCAGCAGTCATTTGTCCTAAACTTTTTTCCAGGGTGCTAAACTGCTGTTGTAATCTCCCCATGCAGGAACTGACTTGTTTAGAGTAGTTTAGATGTTCTTTCAAAGAAACTAAAAGAGGGTCTGTTTTTAATGATGCAGTTGTGCCTTCTTTAGCTAAGGAAACATCTTCTTTCATTTCCTGTGATGTCCCAGCCCCAGCTTCCAACATGTTCCTCAGGGTCACAATGAGGTCACTGAGATCCTTCTGTTGTATGTAGTGGCTTGATGCTTGTTCTTTGATAGCCTCCTGTAAGCTTATCGGTCCCTTCTGTGCTTCAAGAACTAAGGCTTTTAATTCTTGCAGCCTTACTCGGTTAATATAGGTGGAACCAAGGACACCGATAATAGCTCCCAGTACAGAACCAATAATGGACCAGTTCTTTGTTTTTTCTGCTCTTGTTCTCTCTTTTTCATGGCTTTCCCTCACAGCTGCAGAGAAGAGAGAGAATTTTTCCCGCTCAGATTCCTCTGCACTTAAATAGGCAGTTCGGTATCTCTTCTCTTCCTGCAAAAAAAACACAACATATTGAATAAGATGTGATGTGTAATTATAAAATCACATTGAAGTCTACATCTACAAATTAAATACTTGCTTTGGTGTATACATACCTTTTCCTCTATGCACAGAACTACAATGGAATTTAATATACCTCAGCTGTGTCTTGGAATCATTTCTATCTCAGAAATGTCAGATTTCCTTAGTCAAATCTAGTTATAACAATCTGAGATGTAATTTCTAGTGAAAATTAATTAAAAAGACTAAAAATGATGTTCAAGAATTACACTTTAAGCTTTGCTGTGCAGAGATTTGTCATATATAGGTCTGTCCTTGGTATCTTCCTCTTCTCCCTTTACAATCTACCTGTGAGTCATCTTACGTGCTCCCATTGCTTTAAATTACCATCTTTACACCAATGACTCACAAATCTACCTTTCCACTCTTGATGTCTGCCTCCATTCAGTCCTGCTTCTCAGTCTGTTCCTCTGATGACTCCTCCTGGATGTCTCACAAGCAATCTGAAAATAATGCAGCCAAACCCGCACTGCATTTTCCTCCAAAATTCTCTCTACTTACCTTCGTTCTGTCAACACTGACACCATCATCTTTTCCTGTCAAATACAGTGGACCCTGTGCGCGGGATTTGGGATCAATGCGCAGTACCGCGTTAACGCGGGGACCGCATTATAGCGGGGACCATGTTAAAATGAATTGCAATTAAAGTAATTAAATTTGGGATCCATGGCTGTGACCGCATTATATGCGAATTCATGCTATATAGAGGCACGTTCTAGCGAGGGTCCGGTGTAGTACCATAACTGGAGAGTCCTCTTCCAGTTCTTCATCTCTCACCCAAAACACCCAGGCTTGGTCTGTATCTTGACCAGAACATTTTTTGAGAGTCCATTTTCTTTTCTACATTACTAAAACTTGTCCAGGCCCTCATCTCCCAAATCTGGATTACCAAAATTGCCTCCTCTCTGGCCTTCCATGATACATTGTCTGACTCAAACTGACCCATCTACATTGCCTGACCCAAACAAAACACAGCTAATTGATCATCTTCCTTGATCTTCACTGACTACAATCACTTAATCTCACTTTGAATCACTCCACTGGCTTCCCCTCTTCCATTATATCAAGTTCCAATGTTTTCTCCTCACCAGCAAGCCCTTCACAGCTCTGTCCCTCAATACTTATCCACTGCTGTTCTCTTACTGCTTTACCCTGTAGCCCACATACAATCCTAGATTCAACCACCAATGCTTCTCAAACAAGAATCTGCAAACTTTTTTCTACACTATTTCTTACACATAGATTCATAAATTTTAATCCCAGAAGGGACCATTATGATAATCTAGTCTGATACTCTGTATAGCACAGGCCAGAGAACTTCAACAAAATAATTCGTACAGCAGATCTTTTAGAAATACATCCAATCTTGTTTTAAAAATTGTCCATGATGGGGAACCCATTACGATCCTTGGTAAATTGTTCCATTAGTTAATTACTCTCACCATTAAAAATGTATTCCTTATTTCTAATCTGAATTTGTCTAGCTTCAATTTCCAGCCACTGGATCATGTTATAGCTTTCTCTGCTATACTGAAGAGCCCATTATTAAATATTTGTTCCCTATGTAGGTTCTTATAGACAATCAAGTCACCCCTTAACCTTTTCTTTGCTAAAATAAATAGATTAAGATCCTTGAGTCTATCACTATAAGACATGTTTTCTAATCCTTTAATCTCTCTCATGACTATTCTCTGAACCCTATCCAATTTACCAACATCCTTCTTGAATTGTGGGCATCAGAACTGGACACAGTATTCCAGCAGTGGTCACACCAAAGCCACATACAGATGTAAAATAACCTCTCTATTCCTGCTTGAGATTCCCCTGTTATGCTTCCCAGGATCACATTAGCTCTTTTGGCCACAGCTTTGCATTGGGAGCTCATGTTCAGCTTATTAGCCAACATGAACCTCAAATCTTTTTCAGAGTCACAGCTTACCAGGGTAGAGACCTCCATCCTGTAAGTATGGCCTACATTCTTTGTTTCTAGAGGTATATATTTACATTTAGTCATTAAAATGCATAATGTTTGCTTGTGCCCATTTTGCCAAGTGATCCAGATCATTCTCAATCAGTCCTGTCCTCTTCATTATCTGCCACTCCCCCAATTTTTATGTCATCTGCAAACTTTATCAGCAATGATTTTATGTTTTCTTCCAAGTTATTGATAAAGATGTTAAATAGCATAGGGCCAAGAACCGCACTAGAAACAGACTCGCTCAGTGATGATTCCCTGTTTACAGTTACATTTTCAGATCTATCAGTTCACCAGTTTGTAATCCACTTAATGTGTGCCATGTTAATTTTATATCATTCCAGTCTTTATTCAAAAAGTCAAATGCCTTAGAGAAGTCAAAGTATATTATATCAACACTATTACTTGTAATTTCATAATCTAAAACAAATATGAAGATAGCTTGACAAGATCTATTTTCCATAAATCCATGTTGATTTTCATTTATTAAATTATCCTCCTTTAGGTTCTTTATTAACTGAGTCCTATATCAGATGCTTCATTATCTTGCCTAGTATTCGCAAAAAAGAAAAGGAGTACTTGTGGCACCTCAGAGACTAACAAATTTTCATCCGATGAAGTGAGCTGTAGCTCATGAAAGCTTATGCTCAAATAAATTTGTTAGTCTCTAAGGTGCCACAAGTACTCCTTTTCTTTTTTGCGAATACAGACTAACACGGCTGCTACTCTGAAACTTGCCTAGGATTGACATCATGTGACAGGCCTATAATTACCCAGGTCATCCTATTTACCCTTTTTAAAAATTGTCACAACATTAGCTTTCTTCCAGTCATCTGAAACTTCCCCAGTGTACCAAGATTTATTGAAAATCAGCATTAATGGACCAGCGAGCTCCTCAGCCAGCTCTTCTAAAACTTTTGGATGCAAATTATCTGGACCTGCTGATTTAAAAATATCTAACTTTAGTAGCTTCTGTTTTACATCCTCCATAAATACTAGTGGAATGGAAGGACTGTTATCACCAGATGACAAGATTGCATCATCTGCTTTTACCCAAATACAGAAAAGGAATATTTATTGAACACTTCTGCCTTTTCTGCATTATGATTGATAACTCTACCATTTTCATCTATTAATAGAACACTATCATTGTCAGGATTCCTTTTGTTCCGAATATAATTTAACAAACTCCTCTTTATTGTCCTTAACTCTGCTGGCCATAGATTTCTCTTTGTGTCCCTTGGCTTCTCTTATCAATTTTCATACATACATCTCTCTTGAGACAGATAGACAGACACACCGCTCCCTTCACGTCCCCTCTAAACCAGGTTGGTTTTTTAACCAGCACAGTTTTCTTCCTCAGTTGTGGGATTGAGGCTTTTTGGGCATCTAGTAAGGTGTTCTTAGCTGATGTCCAATTATCATTCAGATTTTTCTGATTAAATTCTTCCTCCCAGTTGATTTAGCTCATAACCGTTTTCAGCTTTGTGAAATTGGTCCTATTAAAGCACCAACTGGTCTGGAATTTATTCTGCTTGCACATTATAAATGTGATCAGGATCACTTGTACCTAAACTACAATTAACTTCTAATTCTGTGATAAGTTCCTCTTTATCTATTAGGATAAGGTCTAATATAGTGTTCGCATGTTGGCAGCAATACTTGTGGAGTTAGGAAATTGTCATCTATAATGTTTTGAAATTCCAAGGATGTTTTAGTACAGGCAGCATGAGACCTTCAGCATATGTCACTAAAATTGAAGTGAATGGAAAGTCCTCCCTAAACACACCCCTAAAAGACTACTACCCTCTCCTTCATATTACTTTTCAAGACCCATTTCTGCTGTATGGCCTACAAGTCACCCAACATTTAATGACTAGGCTAAAGGTCTACATTTATGCTATAAAAAAGTTTATGCAATAAAAAAGTTATAACATTTTAAATGCATATACACATTTGGAATATTTGATTATCTCCTTCTTCCCCAGCCTATATATCACTTGTCTTCCTAGGCTGTGAGCTCCACATCAGCCTTTGTATTTGTACAACATCTAGCACAGAGAAGCCCTGATCCTAACTGCGGTCTCTGGGTACTACAATAATGTGATCTGAAAATGAAATACAAAAAAATTCCTTATGTTTGTAACAGAGAAAGTAAACGAAATCTTGGAACAGTATCATGATGCTACACCAACTACCATTGGGATGATTGGTCCTCACTATTACTATACGCAGAACATGCTTCCACAGGTCAGAGCCCTTTCTTCGCAAACTACAAGTTCCACACAAAATTATCTGTATCCTCCTCCTATCCAGGAGCATCAGATTGGATTCAACAGATCCATCAGACTCAGGAGAGACTGAAGGGCCATGTTGAAAAAGCACAACTGGATTATAAAAGGCATGCAGACCAGCACAGTCAACCAAGACTCCCTTATTCAGTAGGGGATCAGGTATAGTTCTCAACAAAACATCTTTGTACAGACAGACTTTCCTGCAAACTAGTTCCTGGGTCCCTATCGAATCTGATGACAGATCAACCCAGTCACTTTTGAGCTCCACCTGTCTCAACCCTCAGGATCCATCTGCTTTTCCATGTTTCAGTGCTAAAATATACACAGAAAACCCCTTCCCTCAGTGGGAGCAACCATCTCCTCCACTGGTATGCACACAAGGCCATGAAAGTATATCACTGAGGAGGTCCTGGATTCCAAGTTTAAGTGGGACAAATTCTGGTACCTATTCAACTGGGAAGGGTATGGCCCAAAGGTGCATACATGGGAACTGGCAGAAAACATTCATGCCTCTACTCAAGGTGTTCCACAAAAACCACAGAGAAACCCGGTTCAGCACCCCACCAGGATACCCCTAGGGGAGAGAATACTGTCATGACCCCCTGGGTCTTGTACCTGGGTCTGCTGGGTTCCCAGTTGACTGTCAGCTCCCTGCTCCCACCCAGCAGCTCACTACTAACTGATTGACCAAAGAGATGATGAAACCTGAAGCTACATCTGGGTCCTGATTGGAGGAACCCCAGAACCTTTGATTGGGTTTAAATAGGAAGCCCTGACTAAAGAGAGGCACAGGAAGTTGTCTGCACAACTGGGCTCTACCTGGCTGCTATATCGGACCCTGCCTTCTCAACTCACCTCCCCCCCCCCCCCAAAAAAAAACACACAAGAACTTTTATTGTAATCCAAAAGGAATTTTCCCCTTTAAATAAAAAAACCGAAAACATCAAACAGAACAAATCAAAAACAAACTAACAAACATCACCTTCAGGAGAAAACAAAACAGAGTATTCTAACTCAAAAGGTGAAAGTTTCAGACCAGTTTTATTACTTTGCAGTTATATAGTACTTTACAAACAATGAGCCAGATTATCAGCCCTGCTGTGTGCAAAAAGGATGGAATCTTCCTCTAATTTCCCTGCTGAGAATACCCACAGTATGGGGGAGTCCCCGGAAGAGAAAAATATGACACAGCTAGCTCATAATCACCATTCCCTGTAGCCCGTTATGCGGGGGTTCTGTTGCAGGCATGCAGAGGATGTGGCTAATGTACACTATATGCTCCAGCTGGAGAGGGTCACTTAGGGACCACTGACAGCTAGCAGAAATTAGAGTGGCATGTAAACTGCTCTAACTTGCACAAGGGACACGGCAAGAATCAGGAAGCCATAATCAGCTCCTTGACAGCGTCTCTTCTTTGCTGTATTCAGTCTAGGCTGAGTGCAGCATAGAATTTAGCTACTTCACAGATCTTGCCTTAACTGTCTATCCTACCCCAGTCCTCTTGCTAAATTTGAATTTAGCATTCAATTTACTAGCACTAATTTGTTGATTAAGGAGGTAAGTAGTAAACAATCTCACAACATAAAAGATGATTAACTGTAAGACCATTAAGACTGTGTGTGTGTGTGTGTGTGTGTGTGAATGCATTCACTGAGGACGAAAATGTGTACAGTGAGAAGGACAGGGTCAGTACCACAGCAGCATCCAGTATGATGCCACATGGCATACATGCAGAAAATAGGGATTTAGAAGTTAAAATACTTACTCAGAAGGCACTTTGGTCTTAATGGATGACACACAAACTTGGAAATCATGAGACTGGTTTTGATATCAACTTCCTGTGAAACCCTCTGAGTCACTTTCTCAGAGCCTCTACTTCACCATTTGTACAATGGGGATAACAACAAACTATCTTAGCCTTGACCTAGACAGTGGTGACAGCTTTAGCCCTATGTCACGTATGCAGTCACATGAGGCCCTGTTCGTCCAGGGGTCTCATAACACACTGACCTGACCCATGAGCTAGAGTGCAATCCTTAATTCTTTCTCTTGTCCTATTGAACTCTGGTGCCAAGAGTAGTGGAAGTCCTCCTCACATCATTGCTTGGAAAGCTGCAAGTCAGCTCCATCTAGTGGCATTTTGGTTCAAGTGCCACTTGTTTTTGAAAAAAGAAAAGGAGTACTTGTGGCACCTTAGAGTGAGCTGTAGATCACAAAAGCTTATGGTCAAATAAATTTGTTAGTCTCTAAGGTGCCCCAAGTACTCCTTTTCTTTTTGCAGATACAGACTAACACGGCTGCTATCTGAAACTTGTTTTTGAGTCTTTAATAAGGTTAAGGAGTTCTACAATCAGACACCCAGGTGGGAATGGACAACATTGTAAGTGGGGAGGAAGATACATAGGCCATGCAGATATTGTTTCACCTAGAGCCAGTCCTGTCAAACTGATTAGCTGCTCATGAACTAAATTCTGCCTTTACAACTGTATTCAAATCTAGACTTTCTTACTGAATTCCAGCTTTACAGGGAACACTGTCCCAACTACCCTTGCCTTCTTAGGCAGACAATTTATTCTCTTTGTTCACTTAATCCTTGGGTTTTCTTCCACAGCTTTACTAGCATAGTCCAACCCTAACCTATATGAGCCATCTCTCTAATGTGTAGTGTACCAAATTCATTCCAAGTGAATGGCACTAGAGATTAATTTAGGTTTCAGTTTTGGAAATAGGATTGGCTATTTGCAATAATGATCAGTAGAGGTAAAAATAAGGGACACACTGTCCCCAAGCGCCAACTCTTGGCATATCCCTTACCTGCAGCAACCTGTGTTCCAGGGTAGCCAGTTCCAAGTACTGGGTGTCTTCCCGGGATACTCGATCCAAACGATCGCGAACTTCCTTCAGTTTGATTTGCTGGGCTTCTATGCTCTCACGAGCTTCTCGTACAATCCCTCGAGCTACCATAAACACTTTTTCAGCCTGAAAAGAGGGAATGTAAACAGGTTCCCATTTATCACTGAGTAGGTCTAAATTGCTGACTTCATGGATGTGAATTTGGAGAAGGGAGATTTCTCAGTTAACAAGGTCCAGAAGACAAGCTACTAGGCCTGAACACATTCATAATATTAATTCATTCCTCAGTTCATTTCCAGCAAAGAAGATATACAGCTGCTCCTTTTCCAAAGTTCAGTGAAGGAATCTCCTTTGTACTGGCGAACTGAGTATCGTATCTGCAGTCTTTGTGATCCAGGGACCTCGGTGTCAACTGGCAGAGGACACAGGGATGTATAAGGTTTACAGTAGGGCTATCAAGTGATTAAAAAATTAATTGTGTAATTAATTGCACTGTTAATAGAATACTATTTATATAAATATTTTTGGATGTTTTCCACATTTTCCAATATATTGATTTCAATACAACACAGAATACAAAGTGTACAGTGCTCACTTTTTGTTTATTTTTTATTATAAATATTTGCACTGTAAAAACAAAAGAAATAGTATTTTTCAATTCACTTAATACAAGTCCTGTAGTGCAATCTCTATCATGAAAGTTGAACTTACAAATGCAATTTGCTAAATTTTCCAAAAAATAACTGCATTCAAAAATAAAACAATGTAAAAAACTTTAGAGCCTACAAGTCCACTCAGTCCTACTTCTTGTTCAGCCAATCGCTCAGACAAACAAGTTTGTTTACATTTGCAGGAGATAATGCTGCCTGCTCTTGTTCACGTCACCTGAAAAACTGAGAACAGGCATTTGCATGGCACTGTTGTAGCTGGCGTTGCAAGATATTTACATGCCAGATGTGCTAAAGATTCATATGTTCCTTCATGCTTCAATCACCATTCCAGAGGACATGCATCAATGCTGATGACAGGTTCTGCTCGATAACAATCCAAAGCAGTGCAGACCGACACGTGTTCATTTTCATCATCTGAGTCAGATGCCACCAGCAGAAGGTTGTTTTTCTCTTTTGGTGATTAAGGTTCTGTAGTTTCTGCATCACAGTGTTGCTCTTTTAAGACTTCTGAAAGCATGCACAACACCCCTACCCTCTCAGATTTTTGAAGGCACTTCAGATTCTTAAATCTTGGGTTGAGTGCTGTAGCTAGCTTTAGAAATCTCGCATTGGTACCTTCTTTGAGTTTTGCCAAATCTGTAGTGAAAGTGTTCTCAAGACGAACAACATGCTGGGTCATCATCCGAGATTGCTATAACATGAAATTTATGGTAGAATGCGGGTAAAACACAAAGGAAGGAGACATATAATTTTCCCCAAAGGAGTTCAGTCACAAATTTAATTAACGCACTATTTTTTTTATTTTATTATATATATTTTTTTTTAACAAAAGTCATCAGCATGGAAGCATGTCCTCTGGAATGGTCACCAAAGCATGAAGGGCCATTCGAATGTTTAGCATATTTGGCACATAAATAACTTGCAATGCAAGGTACAAATTACAAGAGCCTCATGCAAACATCTGTTCTCACTTTCAGGTGACATTGTCAATAAGAATTGGGCAGCATTATCTCCCATAAATGTAAACAAACTTGATTCTATTAGCAATTGGCTGCACAAGACGTAGGACTGAATGGACCTGTAGGCTCTAGAGTTTTACATTGTTTGTTACATAACTGCACTCAAAAACAAAACAAACAAACAAATCTACATTTGTAAATTGCACTTTCCCAATAAAGAGAACGCACTACGGTTCTTTATGAGGTGAACTGAAAAATACTATTTCTTTTATCATTTTTACAGCACAAATATTTGTAATCAAAAATAAATATAAAGTAAGTACTGTACACTTTGTATTTGTATGTTGTAACTGAAATAAATATATTTGAAAATGTAGAAAACCATCACAAATATTTAATAAATTTCAATTGGTATTCTATTGTTTAACAGTGCGATTAAAATGGTGATTAACTTTTTTAATTGCAATTAATTTTTTGGAATTAATTGCATGAGTTAACTACGCGAGTCCTAGCTCACATAGATCCCCTAGATCTGGTATTTACATACTAGTTCATCAAAGAGTGTCATGTGAGGTCTTTACTGAAAGCCTGTATCACACTCATCTTCATAATAATTGTGAAAGTGCTGATAACATGTAAGGAGTTACACGTATATACTGAAAACTATGCTCTTAAGATCTATGTCTTTGGTCTGGTCACCAGAAGGTGAGAAAACAGGTTTCTTCAGGCAAAAGATATTTATCTATATGTCTAATTACATGGAAATTGAGTATTATATGATTCACAGTGGGAGCCTATTTACATTCTGAGAGGGAATTTACAGAAGAAATAAACCAGCAGGAGGAAAAGTCCTGTTTACAAGTGAAGACAATGGATTTTTGAACTATTATAACAGTACCTATAGGTACAGAGCTACACTCTGAATCTTTTATTGAGGGGACAAACTGAGAGCCTGGCAGAGTGGGATAACAGCCTATCTAGCTGAAAAAGGCAGGTGGGCATTAGTAGGTTCTAGAATGAGTGTTATGATTTTATTTTATATGTAAACCTTGATTGCCAATACTTCCATCTACTTGTTATTACTTGAATCTCTGTTCAGTGTTAAATAAACTTCTTGTTTTCATTAAAAACATGTTTAAGGCCTGTGTGTTGAGCAGAGTGATGATCCTGAGATGAAACTAGTAATTTGGTGCGTACTATTCTTCTGGAAGTAGTGGATCTGTTAATTCTGGGAGCATCCAGTGGAATAGAGGCTGGGCACTCCAGAGGGATACGTGGAAGTCTCGGCGGTTGGAATGTACCTATCATTAACCTGTAAAGAAACAGCAGGGCCCGCGGAGCCCTGGAAGGCAGTGTTTGTGTAACCACAGGCTGGTGATGTTGGGGAACTGAACCACAGCAAGCATACACAAGACTTCCTCGTGCTAAAGGCAGGTGTTGGTGAGAAGCCTCCCCACCCTGGGTGCCCCAGAGAAGTGTCACAGTTTTCCTTTCTATTTCAAAGCTAGAACTTATGTTTTAACAAGACAATTCATCACTAGCCTTCCACATTGTCTCCATATGTTAACAATGCAAAGGATTACCTCTGTCACTTTTCCTTGAGCGTCTCGAACTTCATTAAGACCAACAAACTCTTCATATCTATCCCACCAACTTTTGACCGTTGTAGAGATTCTTTTGAGGGAGTTTTTTCCCAAAACTTTCCCTACTTCCGTCATCCGATGAAAAAGTACCATGGCTATTTCCATTGCTGGCTTAGTCTCAGGCTTCTTAGGTACTGATGAGCAGTAAGTCCTCACTACATGTAAACTCATTTTTTGGCTCCTCGGTATAAACGAATGGCGATATTGCATGCCATACCACACTGAGGATATGGTAGCATTACACCTCATGAGATCTAAATCTTGAATCCAATCACTGATTAAAACCACTGCAAGGATAAAGAAGCAAAGAAGAGTCACAAAATGAAAAGGAAATAAATACATACTTCTTAAATCTAATGTACATAAGGCTGTAAAAAGAGACATACGTGCTTATTAAAAATTAAGACATTAACACTAATGATGGCTCCACAACCATTACTTACCTAGGCTGCATGAGGATACTTTCCATGGTTTTCATCAAAATGTTTATGTATGGCAGTTCTGCCATATATTCTTGCCTTCCTGCTACTCATAAGTATTCCCATGATGCCTCCTGATTACTAATTCACTCAAAGGACCTTGAGTAGTGGACTTTTGCAGAATTGGTAGCAATATAAACTGCCACAAAGAAGCATAGCACTCAAGCACAGAGGCAATTTACCTATGGATCTGTTTACTATACACTTCCACACTTGAGCTTAGCAGTATTCCTGCTACTGATCCTGGGAGGAGGTGGGGGGAAGCAGAGGAAAAAAGGGAAAGACAAAAAAAAAAATCAATGAAGAGGGAAACAAAGACACCTTCCCCCAAGAGAAATTAAATACTGGAGTGGGGAAAGACAAATACACAAGGGACAGAGGTAAAAGCAGGAGTGCCAAATTTAGTATTCAACATAATTTCTCCACCTGTGAGTATCTGGAAAACTAAAATCTAGACATGAACCACCAAGATCATCAAAGTAGTTAGTAGTGGCTCCACAGAAGGGGTTGCTTTCTGAAATAGGCTAGAAAGGTATATACACTGTTCCCCCACTCCCTCCAAAAGCAGATGCCCTATCAGTGTGAAATTTCAGTATTAATTTCTATGCCTGTTGAATTTTTGTTTGGCTTCACTTTACAGTTTTTAATTGGAAATCTTTTAAATTGGACTTTGGCTGAAATTTATCCATAGCCATTTTAGTTTTCATTGTTGACAGAAATCTTACAAAAACATTGACTCTCTACAGAAAACTTAGTAGCAAGTTGGGTCCCAAGTAGATCTGGTGCACACAGGTAGTTAAATAGGATTTAGGGATCTTGTTAGCTAATTGATGAGGCTGGGTGCGTATAGATAAAACCTTCTCCACCAGAAGCTGCACTTTCTTTTGGTCAGATTTTATCCTACAACGGAGAAGCAGTCATGTAGAGCTGCTTAAGGATAAAGTAGTCTCATCAGCAGCTGCACTTCTATCCACTACAGGACTGCCTCCTGGTTAAGCTTTTTTTTTTTTTAAACCCATGGAAATTAATACAAGCTTTTTGCATGGGACTGCTGATAACTGCCACACAAACACATCTCGTTACATTAACTTAGAGTTAAGATTTTTTTCAAATATATTTTCCTCACACCAGTGCAAACACTAATTGGAGGGTCACAAATTTCATTGCTCAAGTAGGCTGAGCTCTGTGTTATCCAGCTTAAGTGAAAACACAGGGCTGGCTGCGGGAGACTGGCTTAAGGGGAGGAAAGGGCTCACCTGTCCATCCACTGTATTGTGATGCAACATAACCACTGCAGGTAGTGAGTTCAATGAATTTAGAAGACACCTTGCTACAGTGTTGACAGCTTGTGGAAAGTTGATCACCTGTTCACTATAACTAAGGCTACGATTTTGTCATGGTTATTTTTAGTAAAAGTCGCGGACAGTTCAAGGGCAATAAACAAAAAATCATGGAGCCCGTGACCTCTCTGTGACTTTTACTAAAAATAAGTGTACAAGCTGTGTGGCACTGGCACATGGCCCCAGCTGTAGCCCCCATCGCAAGCTGCGGGGCAGGGGTGCACAGCTCCGGCTGCAGCTGCTGACAGCCTAAGCTGAAGAAATCACGAAGGTCCGTAAAGTTACAAAGTCCATGACTGCAGTGACCTGTGTGGCTAAATCATAGCCTTAACTATAACCAAACCATTGGCCAAGAATTCTGTACACAGAATTCTGTATACATATTACAGGGTGTAATCTAGCAATCTGCTGTTCTTTCACCAAAGTTAGAGTACATAGTTCAGGAGGCTGTGGGCCAGGATCCATGTTACTTTCAGCAGAAAAAAATATTTAATTGCATTTCTATACTTTCTATGTCAGTTACATAGTGTTATCAGTTACAACAGCCCCTATAAATCTCTCATCACAATTGTCACATTCATTCCATGTTAGAAATTTTTGATGCTTATCAAAGCAAGAATAATCATCATCGTCTTCTTGATTACGTCTGTGACGCTGTCCGTCTGCTTCAGGGTGGATTTGATTTAAATCACTAGTCAGGAAGACTCAATTTAATCATGGATTTCTACATAAAAGTGCATTCTTGTTGGTTGTTATAACCTTAATACGTATTCTTCACAACTCAGAGATAGATGTAGGTTTCATTTTTAGAAGGTACACTATACATTTTTAAAGTGATTTATTTTGAAAACTTTTCAGATTAGTTTTACAGCTATATCAGAAAATGAATGATTGTTCGGTTATTTCATTTACCAAAGGTAACTGAAGCAGATATTTATGAAGTCATTGGGAGGTCAACTATCTCCAATTCAACAGGTTAATCATTAATATTTGGAGGATTTTCTTGCCATGCTGTATAAGGAGGAGAACATCACCACACAGACATTTAAATTGTTTTATTTAACTAAAACAATGTTATATATTCTGGATTTTTTCTTCAACAGCAAGCATATAATATTTTAACAAAACAAGCATATGAATTTTTGAATTTAAACATTCAAGTTTTTTAAAATTGGGGTTTTTTTGTTAAAATTGTTTTTATCTAAAATTGTTAAATGAAATATTTAAAACAAAAACAAAAATTAAAATCAACTATGTCAGCCAGGTCAACATGAGAAACTTAAAATATTGGCTTCTGCAGCTAACTCAGTTGTTTTCACTTTCATTTTCCCATTTGTTCATAATCTGGAAAAGAAAAACAAGCTTCCTTGCTTTTTCAGATCTTAAACGATTTCTCAATTTGGAATGAATTAGTCCAAAGGAAGAAAATATTCTTTCTACACTGGCAGAAGCAGCTACTGCTGTTAAAAGTGAGATTATCACTTCAACAGTCTCCGAATCCAAGCGCTTAAATGACTTCCACCCGTTCACTAGTGTGACTTTCTTTAAAACATCATCAGCAAACATATATTTCTTGAATGGTTCACCCTTAGCTCTGAAGTTTATTATAGTTGGCATTATGGAAGGATCATTGCTGGATGTCCATGTCATAGCTAACTCTTCTTCTTCAGCAGTTAAAGTTTGACCCTGGTACCGAGTGCTGAGAATATTTGCAAGAAAATGAGCTGGAGATAGTGCTTGTCCCTTTTGTTTTTTTAATGCTTGTAATTTAATTCTGTCATTGCATATTTCTCTTTTTAAGATCTCACTCAGTTCCTTCCAAATTTCAACAGCGTCGGCAATAAAACAGCTATTTCCCTGCATTTTGTTCAAGCCTACAGAAATAGGCTTCAGGGTATTCAGCATGTGTTCAACATTTCTCTTAAGCCCAATGATGAGAACTTTGGCTGTGACAGTGCCATCTATTTTTTTACAATTTTGTTCACAAACTCATCAGATTAGGCCAGTTCTTGATATAGTGCTCAAAACAGTCCACTACTGAGTTCCATCGCACGTCTTGTGGGAGAGTTAGCTTGGTTCCTCCCACTTTTTTTTAGAGCAGCTGCTGCAAAGCGGTTGTTACAGAAGTATTTTGCAATTTCAACTTTAGCCTTTATTTCTGAAACACTGAAGTCTTTGGTTAGGAGGTGCATCAAATGAACACTGCAACCATGTGTTATTAGCTTGGGACTCTCGTCACTCTCTTCTAAATTTCTTCTCATCTGGGATACATTTGCAACATTGTCTGTGACTAAGCTGCATACTAGACATTTGAAATTTTTTTCAGTTTGTTATAGCTTTTACTGCTACTTCTTGTAAATATTCTGCTGTGTGTGCATTTCCTGATGTATCAATTGTTTTTGTAAGGAAGACATTCCCTTCTTCTGTTGTCACACAAGCATATACAACAGCATCATTGTGGACATTTCTGCACCCATCAAGACTCAGGTTAACAGTTTCACCCTCTAGACCTTTTGCACATTGCTTAATTTCTCTTTCATACACTTTATCCAACAAATTGCCTGCGACATCTGCTCTGTTGGGTGGACTATATCCTGGTTTTAATGACTGAACCATATTAATGAAGTGTGGGTTCTCAATCAATCATACGGAAAGGAGAGTTTGTTGCATGAAGAAACCTGGCAATTTTTTCATCAATTACCTCTTTTTGTAATCTGTTGGTTCTTATCACAAACTTATTTGGGTTCCTTAGAGACTAACAAATTTATTTGGGCATAAGCTTTTGTGGGCTAAAACACTCTTCATCCGATGAAGTGGGGTTTAGCCCACAAAAGCTTATGCCCAAATAAATTTGTTAGTCTCTAAGGTGCCACAAGTATTCCTTAGTTTTTTTGCTGATACAGACTAACACGGCTACCACTCTGAAACTTATCTGTGGTTGTTTCTGAATGATTGAGCTATTTTTTTCTTTTTGCTACAGGTGATATACTGTGTCTATGTGACATACAAGATGTAACTGAAACACTGTCATTGGCAGATAACTCTGAAACTATAGAAAATGATGATGATCTTGAAGGTAAATAGTCTTCAGAATTCTGTATGTTGAAGATGGAAGCCAAATCAACAGTAAGATAACTAAAAGTTTATTAGCTAAGAAAAAGGAATGAGAGTTATTGAGAGGTTAAAGTAGGTAAAATTATATGTATAGGTAAATCACATTCTATAATTCCAAATGGTAGCAGAGATATAGTAATCTACGAGTTTCCCAAAAGTCTCTCAGGGCTACCCAGAATAACTCTGGGGATCTCTGTCTTTTCGTTCAGTTATTCTGCCATGTTAGAATCCAAACAGTTCAGAGATGAAGAATTTTTCCTTGGGTCCATACTTATAGCTTCTTCTCAGAGAAGACAAGCTGATAGGGTCACTACCCACAGGAGCTCTTTCTTTGATGGTGAAGAGAGAAAAAAGTGCATTTAGAGTTTTTGATCTCTGATCATCACACACAATGACTGCTTGCCTTCAAATGTGCCAGAATTAGCACTTTCTTGTTAAAGTTCTTCATTTGCATTACTCAAGGCTTCTTTCTTGTTTGCTGGGTTATTTAGTTACAGGGGTATATACAATGCAAATGTTTGCTATTGCATTGCAACAGGAAACAGTTGAAAACAATGCATGCAAAATCCCATTAGTTTTCATGAAGTTTAAACATCAAATACATTCAACAATCACTTTGATCTATATTAATAAAAACAAATGAATTGGCCTGGCTTCCAGTTATGCATTTGTAGATGTTCAGTGAGGCCTGGGGCTTGGACATGAGCTGGCTCTTGTCTGCCAGCATCACAAAAATCTTTACCCATTAAGAAAGAAAGAAAAAGAAAGAAAGAAAGGACTTATAGGAAGTTATTCAGTGAAATAGCAGTACAGCACTTTGGTAGAGCAGGACTTAGCTGCTTACGCTGAGCCCTGGATCCAAACTTGGTGGAGAGGGTGGGGACGGGTTCCTCTATAGATGCAGATGGCAGAAAGCCCACCCCTGACACAGGAAGTCTAGAGGAGAAAAAGCCCTGAGGACAGAAGGGTCAAGATCCTGAGACCTCAGCCCAGGTGGAGACTCAGAGCCACCCAGCCTAACTTGGAGGGCTATGCCATTGCTGGACTCTTTATAGATCCTGAAAGGGGTAGACATAAACATATGAACAGGCCAGGGGATTAAGTTAGAGAGGGGGCAGATCACAGGACCAGAACAACTGTCAACGGGGGGTTTCAGGAAAGAACAGAACCTGTCACACTCTGCACAATCGCTGGATGGCAACTGCGGTGAGGGATCTCCTACACATCATAGCTTTGACAAGCTGCAGAAAAATAGGTGCTCTATTGCTGATGCAGTTGAAATCTGGAACAGAAATCTTTAAACAGACATTAAAAGGTACAACACCAAAAGCAAAATCCCTGCAAGCTGCAGGGAAACTTTTTAAAAACAGCATAAGAAAGGCTCAAATAAAATGTATACCCCAAATTCAAAAAAAACATAGTAAAAGAACCAAAAAGGAGCTACTGTGGCTAAACAACAAAGTAAAAGAAGCATCGAAAAGCAAAAAGGCATCCTTTAAAAAGTGGAAGTTAAATCCTATTGAGGAAAATAGAAAGGAGCATAAACCCTGGCAAATGAAATGTAAAAATATAATTCGGAAGGCCAAAAAAGAATATGAAGAACAGCTAGCCAAAGACTCAAAAAGTAATAATTTTTTTTTAATAGTACATCAGAAGCAGGAAGCTTGCTAAACAACCAGTGGGGCCACGGGATGATCGAGATGCTAAAGGAGCACTCAAGGACGATAAGGCCATTGCAGAGAAACTAAATGAATTATTTGCATTGGTCTTCACGGTATAGGATGTGAGGTAGATTCCCAAACCTGAGCAATTCTTTTTACGTAACAGATCTGAGGAACTGTTCCAGATTGAGGTGTCATTAGAGGAGATTTTGGAACAAATGGATGAACTAAACAGTAATAAGTCACCAGGATCAGATGGTATTGAGCCAAGAGTTCTGAAGGAACTCAAATGTGAAATTACAGAACTGTGGTTTGTAACCTACCATTTAAATCAGCTTCTGTACCAAATGACTGGAGGATAGCTAAGTGATGCCAATTTTTAAAAAGGGCTCCAGAGGTGATCCCAGCAATTACAGGCCAGTAAGCCTGACTTCGATACCGGGCAAACTGGTTGAAACTATAGTAAAGAATAAAATTGTCAGACACATAGATGAACATGATTTGTTGGCGGAAAAGTCAACATGGTTTTTGCAAAGGGAAATCCTGCCTCACCAATCTACTAGAATTCTTTGAGGGGGTCAACAATCATGTGGAAAAGGGGGATCCAGTGGATATAGTATACTTAGATTGTCAGAAAGCCTTGTCACAAGGTCCCTCAAGAAGGGCTCTTAAGCAAAGTAAGCTGTCATGGGATAAGAAGGAAGGGCCTCTCATGGACTGGTATCTGGTTAAAAGATAGGAAACAAAGAGTAGCAGTATTCAGAATGAAGAGAGGTAAATAGTGGTGTCCCCCAGGGGTCTGTACTGAATCCAGTCCTACTCAACATATTCATAAATGATCTGGAAAAAGGGGTAAACAATGAGGTGGCAAAATTTGCAGATGATACAAAAACTACTCAAGATAGTTAAGTCCCAGACAGACTGCGAAGAGCTACAAAATGATCTCTCAAAACTGGGTGAATGGGCAACAAAATGGCAGATGAAATTCAACGTTGATAAATGCAAAGTAATGCATATTGGAAAACATAATGCCAACTATACATATAAAATGATGGGGTCTAAATTAGCTGCTGCCACTCAGGAAAGAGATCTTGGAATCATTGTGGATAGTTCTCTGAAAATATCTACTCAATGTGCAGCTGCAGTCAATAAAGTGAACAATATATTGGGAATCATTAAGAAAGGGATAGATAATGAGAGAAAATATCATATTGCCTCATTTTCTTGCCAATATTCTCAACACAAAGTATCAGGGTAGACGCCTAACTGCTGAAGATGCTGCTATGACATGAGCATCTAATAACCATGTTAATCATAATAAATGTCAAGAATGGAGGTGAACCGTTCAAGCAGTACGTTTGCAGTAGTAATTTTAAAGAATATCAACTACTGAACTGCAGGAAGTCACTAGCTAAGCACATGGAACCAGACCTCTTTGCAGATGCAGAGAATATTTTCTTCATTAGGACTAGTTTATTCAAAGTTGAACAACTGTATGGGAGTTGAAAAAAGCAGGAAAGTTTGTTTTGCTTCTCCAAGCTTATTTTTTTATTCTAAGGACGAGAGGATGAGATCTACTGGTTCTAAAAACTTGAAGGCATTGGTGAATAAAAAAAAAAGTTAATTAACTACATTTAATACTTCCTTTGTTTAAGAAATCCATTTGTTTTAAATGAAAAACATGTTTTGATAAACTTTTCTCTGTCATTTTTCCAGCACATTTAAGGTTGTTTTATTTAACTAATAAAAACAATTTTAAAATGCTGGTTTTATACATTTAAAATTAATTCTAATTTACATCCAAATGCAGCGTATCACAAATTGTGAGTAAAAAATTGATAATCTAGCAAATAAGAAATGTTATTAATCATTTTCTAACAATAAAAAATGTAATTTAAAAATCTGAATAATTGTATGTTAAGCTAAATAATTCCTTAAACATATGTGTTGAGATACAGTGTATCCTCCTAGTTAGCAAAATGAAGTACCACATTTTGTGTAAAGACTAGGGTTGTCAAGCAATTAAAAAACAATTATCATGATTACTCACATGATCGCGCTGTTTAACAATAATGGAATACCATTTATTTAAATATTTTTGGATGTTTTCTACATTTTCAAATACATTGATTTCAATTACAACACAGAATAAAAAGTGCTCACTTTATATTTATTTGTCATTACAAATATTTGCACCGTAAAAAACAAAAGAAATAGTATTTTTCAATTCACCTTATACAAGTACTGTAGTGCAATCTCTTTATCATGAAAGTTGAACTTACAAATGTAGAATTATGTACAAAAAATAACTCCATTGAAAAATAAAATGTAAAACTTTTGAGGCAACAAATCCACTCAGTCCTACTTCAGCCAATCACTCAGACAAACTTGATTACAATTTGCAGGAGATAATGCTGCCCACTTCTTGTTTCCAATGTCACCTGAAAGTAAGAACAAGCATTTGCATGGCAATGTTGTAGCTGGTATCGCAAGATATTTATGTGCCAGATTTGCTTAAGATTCATATGTCCCTTCATCTTCAACCACCATTCCAGAGGACACGTATCCATGCTGATGATGGGTTCTGCTCGATAACGATCCAAAACAGAGTGGACTGATGCATATTAATTTTCATCATCTGAGTCAAATGCCACGAGCAGAAGGTTGATTTTCTTTTTTGGTGGTTCAGGTTCTGTACTTTCTGCATCTGAGTGTTGCTCTTTTAAGACTTCTGAAAGCATGCTCCACACCTCATCCATCTCAGATTTTGGAAGGCACTTCTGATTCTTAAATCTTGGGTCAAGTGCTATAGCTATTTTTAGATATTTCACATTGGCATCTTCTTTGCGTTTTGTCAAATCTGCTGTGAAAGTGTTCTTAAAACAAACAACATGTGCTGGATCATCATTCGAGACTGCTATAACATGAAATATATGGCAGAATGCGGGTAAAACAGAGCCAACGACACACAGTTCTCACCCAAGGAGTTCAGTCACAAAATTTAATTAATGCATTATTTTTTAATGAGCATCACCAGCATGGAAGCATATCCTCTGGAATGGTGGCCGAAGCATGAAGGGACATATGAATGTTTAGCATATCTGGCACATCTTGCAATGCTGGCTATAAAATTGCCATGTGAACGCCTGTTCTCACTTTCAGGTGACATTGTAAATAAGAAGCAGGCAGCTGTATCTCCTGTAAATGTAAACAAACATGTTTGTCTTAGCAATTGGCTGAACAAGGAGGAGGACTGAGTGGACTTGTAGGCTCTAAAGTTTTACATTGTTTTGTTTTGAGAGCAGTTATGTAACAAAAAACAAATCTACATTTGTAAGTTGCACTTTCATGATAAAGAGATTGCACTACAGTACTTGCATGGGGTTAACTAAAAAATACTGTCTTTTTGCGAATACAGACTAACACGGCTGCTACTCTGAAACCTGTCATTATGCAAGGCACTGAATTTAGCCGTATAGAGTGGAAATCTGTCAACTTCATGAAAAAACTCGTACAGATACAGACAGACATCATCTTCCTCTCCAAATGCAAACAGATGGACATCATACCGAAAGGACTGAAGGTAAAAAATCCATTACAATCTACATACCACACAGACTATGCTGACAGCTTGTGCCACACACTCTCAAAGAAACTGCGGAACCACCTGATCAACATCCTCTACAGCAAACAGGGAAAGATTAAGAATGAGCTCTCAAAACTGGATACTCTCATAAAGAACCAACCTTCCACACAAACTTCCTCGTGGCTGGACTTTACAAAAACTAGACAAGCCATTTACAACACACACTTTGCTTCTCTACAAAAGAAAAAGGACACTAAGCTATCTAAACTACTACATACCACAAGGGGCCACAGCAGTGGTTCCCGTAACCCACCCAGCAATATTGTTAATCTATCCAACTATACTCTTAGCCCAGCCGAAGAATCTGTCCTATCTCGGGGCCTCTCCTTTTGCCCCTCCACCCCCACGAACATGATACAGTTCTGTGGTGACCTAGAATCCTATTTTCGACGTCTCCGACTCAAGGAATATTTCCAACACACCTCTGACCAACATATTAACCCACAGAGACCTTCCTACCGACACTACAAAAAGAAGGATACTGGGTGGACTCCTCCTGAAGGTCGAAACAGCAGCCTGGACTTCTACATAGAGTGCTTCCGCCGACGTGCACCAGCTGAAAACGTTGAAAAGCAGCATCGCTTGCCCCATAACCTCAGCCATGCAGAACGCAATGCCATCCACAGCCTCAGAAACAACTCTGACATCATATACAAAAAGGCTGACAAAGGAGGTGCTGTCGTCATCATGAATAGGTCGGAGTATGAACAAGAGGCTACTAGGCAGCTCTCCAACACCACTTTCTACAAGCCATTACCCTCTGATCCCAGTGAGAGTTACCAAAAGAAACTACAGCATTTGCTCAAGAATTTCTACGTTACCAGAACTCCCAGCTATCTTCGAGACACCACTGACTTCCTGAGGAAACTACAGTCCATTGGTGATCTTCCTAAAAACACCATCCTAGCCACTATGGATGTAGAAGCCCTCTACACCAACATTCCACACAAAGATGGGCTAAAAAGATGTTCCGTCAGGAACAGTATCCCCGATAATGTCACAGCTAACCTGGTGGCTGAACTTTGTGACTTTGTCCTCACCCATAACTATTTCACATTTGGGGACAATGTATACCTTCAAGTCAGCGGCACTGCGATGGGTACCCGCATGGCCCCACAGGGATGCCAACATTTTTATGGCTGACTTAGAACAACGCTTCCTCAGCTCTCGTCTCCTAATGCCACTACTCTACTTGAGCTACATTGATGACATCTTCATCATCCGGACCCATGGAAAAGAAGCCCTTGAGGAATTCCACCATGATTTCAACAATTTCCATCCCACCATCAACCTCAGCCTGGACCAGTCCACACAGGAGATCCACTTCGTGGACACTACAGTGCTAATAAGCGATGGTCACATAAACACCACCCTATATCGGAAACCTACTGACCGCTATTCCTACCTACATGCCTCTAGGTTTCATCCAGATCATACCACACGATCCATTGTCTACAGCCAAGCTCTACGATATAATCGCATTTGCTCCAACCCCTCAGACAGAGACAAACACCTACAAGATCTCTATCATGCATTCCTACAACTACAATACCCACCTGCTGAAGTGAAGAAACAGATTGACAGAGCCAGAAGAGTACCCAGAAGTCACCTACTACAGGACAGGCCCAACAAAGAAAAGAACAGAACGCCACTAGCCATCACCTTCAGCCCCCAACTAAAACCTCTCCAACGCATCATCAAGGATCTACAACCTATCCTGAAGGATGACCCATCACTCTCACAGATCTTGGGAGACAGGCCAGTCCTTGCTTACAGACAGCCCCCCGTTCTGAAGCAAATACTCACCAGCAACCACACACCACATAACAGAACCACTAACCCAGGAACCTATCCTTGCAACAAAGCCTGTTGCCAACTCTGTCCACATACCTATTCAGGGGACACCATCATAGGGCCTAATCACATCAGCCACACTATCAGAGGCTTGTTCACCTGCGCATCTACCAATGTGATATATGCCATCATGTGCCAGCAATGCCCCTCTGCCATGTACATTGGTCAAACTGGACAGTCTCTACGTAAAAGAATGAATGGACACAAATCAGACGTCAAGAATTATCACATTCAAAAACCAGTTGGAAAACACTTCAATCTCTCTGGTCACTCGGTTACAGACCTGAGAGTGGCTATCCTTCAACAAAAAAACTTCAAAAACAGACTCCAACGAGATACTGCTGAATTGGAATTAATTTGCAAACTGGATACAATTAACTTAGGCTTGAATAGAGACTGGGAATGGATAAGTCATTACACAAAGTAAAACTATTTCCCCATGTTATTTCTCCCCCCCACCCCACCCCACCCCCCACTGTTCCTCAGATATTCTTGTTAACTGCTGGAAATAGCCTACCTTGCTTGTCACCATGAAAGGTTTTCCTCCTTTCCCCCCCGGCTGCTGGTGATGGCTTATCTTAAGTGATCACTCTCCTTACAGTGTGTATGATAAACCCATTGTTTCATGTTCTCTGTGTGTGTATATCAATCTCCCCTCTGTTTTTTCCACCAAATGCATCCGATGAAGTGAGCTATAGCTCACGAAAGCTTATGCTCAAATAAATTTGTTAGTCTCTAAGGTGCCACAAGTACTCCTTTTCTTTTTGCGAATACAGACTAACACAGCTGCTACTCTGAAACCTAAAAAATACTATTTCTTTTGTTTATTATTTTTACTGTGCAAATATTTGTAATAAAATAAGAATATAAAGTGAGCACTATACACTGTATTCTGTGTTATAAAGAAATCAATATATTTGAAAATGTAGAAGAACATCCAGAAAAATATTTAATACATTTCAATTGGTATTCTATTGTTTAACAGTGCGATTAATCACGATTAATTTTAACTGCGATTAATTTTTTGAGTTAATCGCGTGAGTTAACTGCAATTAATTGATAGCCCTAGTAAAGACAATATTTAATTGCAAATATGTTTTCATGGTTATACCAATTGATAAGCATAAACCCCTCTTTAGCAAAATCACTAAAAATTGCAAAACAAGATTAACACTATTTAAATCAAGGTTTCCTGCTTACTTATTTAAATCATTATTAAAATTGGTGGTTTAAATCACTTTGACTTAAAACAATCCACCCTGGCCTAATTGATCATCATGTATGTATCATCAATTTGTATCAATATGTATCATCATATTTAGCATACACAAGAGACAACTGAAAAATCACACTGCAATGCATACCTGAAATCCAGTCTTCCAATGTTACATGGTTTAATAATAATGTAAATAAATCTATTACCACTGGGTTCACTGGGGGAAGGAGACTAAAGCCCTGAGGTAAGTGGGATACCGGGAGGAAGCACAAGCAGGAGCATGCGAGACGGGAGGGCTCCTGCCTCATACTGAGAAAGAGGGACAACCAGCGAGTTATCTCAAGTGCCTATACACAAATGCAAGAAGCCTAGGAAACAAGCAGGAAGAACTGGAAGTCCTGGCACAGTCAAGGAATTATGATGTGATTGGAATAACAGAGACTTGGTGGGATAACTCACATGACTGGAGTACTGTCTTGGATGGATATAAACTGTTCAGGAAGGACAGGCAGGGCAATTGCATTGTATTCAAGGGAACAGTATGACTGCTCAGAGTGCTCCGGTATGAAACTGCAGAAAAACCTCGGAGTCTCTGGATTAAGTTTAGAAGCATGAGCAACAAGGGTGATGTCGTGGTGGGAGTCTGCTATAGACCACCGGACTAGGGGGATGAGGTGGACGAGGCTTTCTTCCGGCAACTCACGGAAGTTATTAGATCGCAGGCCCTGGTTCTCATGGAAGACTTCAATCACCGTGATATCTGCTGGGAGAGCAATACAGCGGTGCACAGACAATGCAGGAAGTTTTTGGAAAGCGTAGGGGACAATTTCCTGGTGCAAATGCTGGAGGAACCAACTAGGGGCTGAGCTCTTCTTGACCTGCTGCTCACAAACTGGGAAGAATTAGTAGGGGAAGCAAAAGTGGATGGGAACCTGGGAGGCAGTGATCATGAGATGGTCGAGTTCAGGATCCTGACACAAGGAAGAAAGGAGAGCAGCAGAATACGGACCCTGGACTTCAGAAAAGCAGACTTTGACTCCCTCAGGGAACTGATGGGCAGCATCTCCTGGGAGAATAACATGAGGGGGAAAGGAGTCCAGGAGAGCTGGCTGTATTTTAAAGAACCCTTATTGAGGTTACAGGGACAAACCATCCCGATGTGTAGAAAGAATAGTAAATATGGCAGGTGACCAGCTTGGCTTCACAGTGAAATCCTTGCTGATCTTAAACACAAAAAAGGAGCTTACAAGAAGTGAAAGATTGGACAAATGACCAGGGAAGAGTATAAAAATATTGCTCAGGCATGCAGGAGTGAAATCAGGAAGGCCAAATCACACCTGGAGTTGCAGCTAGCAAGAGATGTTAAGAGTAACAAGAAGGGTTTCTTCAGCTATGTTAGCAACAAGAAGAAAGTCAAGGGAAGTGTGGGCCCCTTACTGAATGAGGGAGGCAACCTAGTGACAGAAGATGTGGAAAAAACTAATGTACTCAATTCTTTTTTTGCCTCTGTCTTCACAAACAAGGTCAGCTCCCAGACTACTGCACTGGGCAGCACAGCATGGGGAGGAGGTCACCAGCCCTCTGTGGAGAAAGAAGTGGTTCGGGACTATTTAGAAAAGCTGGACGAGCACATGTCCATGGGGCCGGATGCACTGATTCCGAGAGTGCTAAAGGAGTTGGCGGATGTGATTGCAGAGCCATTGGCCATTATCTTTGAAAACTCATGGCGATCGGGGGAGGTCCCGGATGACTGGAAAAAGGCTCATGTAGTGCCCATCTTTTAAAAATGGAAGAAAGAGGATCCTGGAAACTACAGCCCAATCAGCCTCACCTCAGTCCCTGGAAAAATCATGGAGTAGGTCCTCAAGGAATCAATTCTGAAGCACTTAGAGGAGAGGAAAGTGATCAGGAACAGTCAGCATGGATTCATCAAGGCAAAGTCATGCCTGACTAATCTAATTGCCATCTATGACGAGATAACTGCCTCTGTGGATGAGGGGAAAGCAGTGGAAGTGTTGTTCCTTGACTTTAGCAAAGCTTTTGACATGGTCTCACACAGTACTTCTTGCCAGCAAGTTAAAGAACTACGGGCTGGATGAATGGACTATAAGGTGGATAGAAAGTTGGCTAGATTGTCAGGCTCAACGGGTAGTGATCAATGGCTCCATGTCTAGTTGGCAGCCGGTATCAAGTGGAGTGCCCCAAAGGGTTGGTCCTCTGGCCGGTTTTGTTCAATATCTTCATTAATGATCTGGAGGATGGTGTGGATTGCACCCTCAGCAAGTTTGCAGATGACACTAAACTGGGAGGAGAGGTAGATATGCTGAAGGGTAGGGATAGGATACAGAGGGCCCTAGACAAATTAGAGGATTGGGCCAAAAGAAATCTGATGAGGTTCAACAAGGACAAGTGCAGAGTCCTGCACTTAGGAACAAAGAATCCCATGCACCGCTGCAGACTAGGGACCGAATGGCTAGGCAGCAGTTCTAAAGAAAATGACACAGGGGTTACAGTGGACGAGAAGCTGGATATGAGTCAACAGTGTGCCCTTGTTGCCAAGAAGGCTAATGGCATTTTGGGCTGTGTTAGTAGGGGCACTGCCAGCAGATCAAGGGACGTGATCATTCCCCTCTATTCGGCATTGGTGAGGCCTCATCTGGAGTACTGTGTTCAGTTTTGGGCCTCACACTACAACAAAGATGTGGAAAAATTGGAAAACGTCCAGCGGAGGGCAACAAAAATGATTAGGGGACTGGAACACATGACTTATGAGGAGAGGCTGAGGGAACTGGGATTGTTTAGTCTGCAGAAGAGAAGAATGAGTGGGGATTTGATAGTTGCTTTCAACTACCTGAAAGGGGGTTCCAAAGAGGATGGATCTAGACTGTTCTCATTGGTAGCAGATGACAGAACAAGGAGTAATAGTCTCAAATTGCAGTGGGGGAGGTTTAGGTTGGATATTAGAAAAAACTTTTTCACTAGGAGGGTGGTGAAACATTGGAATGCGTTACCTAGGGAGATGGTGGAATCTCCTTCCTTAAAAGTTTTTAAGGTCAGGCTTAACAAAGCCCTCGCTGGGATGATTTAGTTGGGGATTGGTCTTGCTTTGAGCAGGGGGTTGGACTAGATGTCCTCCTGAGGTCCCTTCCAACCCTGATATTCTATGATTCTATGATCTTAAAAATACAATCTCAAAACCTACACATCCCCTTCACCAGATCAAGAAAACAAAGTTGAATACTGAATATTTCTAATATTACCAAAATCACAAATGTCTAGTACATATTTACACTATGACTTCTAAATAAAAGTCATATTAATTACACCAGGGGTGGCAAACTTTTTGGGCCGAGGGCCACACCTGCGTGCGGAAATTGTATGCAGGGCCAGGGCAGAGGTTTGGGGTGTGGGAGGGGGTGCGGTGTGCAGGAACAGGCTCAGGGCAATAGATTGGAGCACAGGAGGGGTGCGGGGTGTATGAGGGGGCTCAGGGAAGGGGGTTGGGGGATAGGAGGGTGTGGACTGTGGGAGGGAACTCAGGGCAGGGAGTTGGGGTGCAGGAGGGGTGCAAGGTGCAGGCAGGGGGCTCAGGACAGAGAGTTGGGGGCAGGATGCAGGAGGGGTTCGGACTCCGGCTCGGAGCCGCTTACCTAAAGTGGCTCCGGGGTGGCAGCGGCGTGCACCGGGGACAGGGCAAGCTCCCTGCATACCTGCTCTGGCCCCATGCCGTGCTGGGAAGCGTCTGGCACGATGTCCCTGCGTGGCCCCTGGGGGAGGGAAAGGCACAGAGCCCTGCGCGCTGCCCTTGCCACTCCTCCAGGTACCTCTCCCGAAGCTCTCATTGGCCACAGTTCCCTGTTCCCAGCCAATGGGAGCTGCAGGGGACAGCGTCTGGAAGCAAGGGCAAAGCATGGAGCCCTCTGCCCCCCGTGGCCCCAAGGACATTGTGCTGGCCACTTCTGAGAGCGGCGTGGGACCCGTGGCACCATGGGGGGGCAATTCTGTGGGCCGGATCCAAAGCCCTGAGGGGCTGGATCCGGCCCGCAGACCATAGTTTGCCCACCCCTGAATTACACAATACACATTATTAAACAAAACCATATGGAGCTATTATTGAAATATACGAACACCTCACTTCCTGCTAAAATTCTTAGTAATTTCCTTGCCTATATTCTTACAAAACAACAAATTAACAGGCTGGAATTCACAGATTTTAAAAACAGAAGGGACCATTATGATCAACCTAGTGTAAGCTGCATAATACAGGCCATATCATTTTACCAAGTGATTCCTGCATTCAATCCACAATTTCTGATTGAGATAAAAAATACATTTTAGTACATCGAATCTTGAGTAAGAGAATCCACCACATTCCTAGATAAATTGTTCCAATGGTTAATTACCCCCACTGTTAAAACACTCTTTTTAGTCTGAATTTGTCTAGCTTCAGCTTCAAGCTATTGGGTCTTGTTATTCTCTTGTCTTTTAGATTAAAAAAGTCCTCTACTATCAGAAGTCTTCTCCACACTTAGCCCTGGTCTACACTACAGGGTTAGGTCGAATTTAGCTGCATTAGGTTGATTTTATAATGAATGCGTCTTCACAAGGAACTCCATTCTGTTGACCTAAAGGGCTCTTAAAATTGACTTCTGTACTCCTCCCCGGCAAGGGGAGTAGTGTTAAAATCGACCTTGCTGGGTCAAATGTGTGGTAGCACGAATGAAAATCGATGTTATTGGCCTTGGGAGCTATCCCAGAGTGCTCCAACGTGACCACTCTGGACAGCACTTTCAACTCTGATGCACTAGCCAGGTACACAAGAAAAGCCCCGGGAACTTTTGAATTTCATTTCCTGTTTGGTCAGTGTGGTGAGCTCAGCAGCACAGGTGACCATGCAGTCCCCCCAGAATTGCAAATGAGCTCCAGCATGGAGCGAACGGGAGACACTGTATCTGATTGCTGTATGGGGAGAAGAATCCGTGCAGGAAGAACTCTGATCAAAAAGAAGAAATGCTAACATATATGCTAAAATCACACAGGGCATGATGGACAGAGGCTACAACAGGGACACACAGCAGTGCCATGTGAAAGTGAAGGAGCTCAGGCATGCCTACCAAAAGACAAAGGAGGCAAATGGTCGCTCTGGGTCAGAGCCCCATACATGCCGCTTCTATGATCAGCTGCATGGCATTCTAGGGAGGACCCTAGTACTACTCCACCACTGTCTGTGGACACCTGCAAGGGGGGAGTCTCACGCAACACTGAGGAGGAGTTTGTGGATGAGGAGGAGAAGGAGAATGCGCAGCAAGCAAGTGGTGAATCTGTTCTCCTGGGCAGCCAGGACCTTTTCATCACCCTGGAGCCAATACCCTCCCAAGGTGGGATCCCCGACCCTGAAGGTGGAGAAGGCACCTCTAGTGAGTGCACGTTTAACTATAGTACAGGGTTTAATAGCAATAGTGTTTAATGTTTGATTTGCCCTGAAGACTTGGGATGCATTGGCAGCCAGTATAGCTACTGGAAAAGTCAGTTAACGTGTTTGGGGATGGACCGGGAATCCTCCAGGGACATCTCCATGCAGCTCTCCTGGAGGTACTCTGAAAGCCTTTGCAGAAGATTTCTGGGGAGGGCTGCCTTATTTCGTCCTCCACGGTAGGACACTTTACCATGCCAAGCCAGTAGCAAGTAGTCTGGAATCATTGCAGCACAAAGCATGGCAGCGAATGGTCCTGGGGTTTTGTCGCATTCAAGCAACATTCGGTCTTTATCTTTCTGTGTTAGCCGCAGGAGAGTGAAATCATTCATGGTCACCAGGTTGAAATAGGGAAATTTTTGTAAGGGAACAGTAAAAGGACCCCATTCATGCTGGGCTGTTTGTGCTTGGCTAAAAGGGATCATCCCACAGCCACGCGGCGGGGGGAGGGGTGAAGGGTTCATCCCAAATAGCTACACGGAAGGGTGAGGGGAGGTGTGTGCTGCACATCCACCTGAAAATTGTAGCCCCTATTTTTAAATGGCAAACCCAACCAGCATTGCTTGCTATGGGAAAGGAGGATGCTGCAGTTTGAAAACATTCCCACATGTTATGAAGGCGTTAGAAGCCAAACTTGCGTACCCTTTGGCTTACCATGGCTGCCTTGAAACCGAATTCTGTTGTCCAGCCGTGTGTGATGTGTCACCATACTGGCAGGCACTCAAAATAAAAGGCAAAATGCAACCTTGTACCTAAAGCACATGTGCTGTCTGCTGTGAATTGCTTGAATCACTGTGGAAAAAGTCTCCCTTTTGTTCTCAGAAATGTATCATCTTAAATTTTACTCTCCCTTTTTATCCCCCTGCAGGTGCAAATGTTTCTATGCTCCCCCATCATCTCCATCCCTGAGGTTATCGCAGATTAGAAGGTGAAAAAACCACACTCGTGATGACATGTTTTCCAAGCTCATGCAGTCCTCCCGCACTGATAGGGCACAGCTGAATGCATGGAGGCATTCAGTGGCAGAGTTCAGGAAAGCATTAAGTGAGCGCAATGAGAAGTGGCAGGATGCAATGCTGAGGCTAATGGAGGAACAAACGGACATGATGATGTGTCTGGTGGAGCTGCAGGAAAGCCAACAAGAGCACAGACCACCGCTGTATCCACTGTACAACCGCCTGCCCTCCTCCCCAGGTTCCATAGCCTCCTCACCCAGATGCCCAAGAATGCGGGGGACGGGAGGCTCTAGGCACCCAGCCACTCCACTCCAGAGGATGGCCCAAGCAACAGAAGGCTATCATTCAAACAGTTTTGATTTGTAGTGTGGCTACAATAAGCAATGTGCCCTTGTCCTTCCCTCCTCCCCTACCCCACTTGGGCTACCTTATCAGTTATATCCCTTTTAAAAAAAAAATTAAGAAAGAAAGAATGCATGGTTTCAAAACCATAGTGACTTTATTTCCTTTGCCAGCTGTGATCGAAGAGGGGAGGGTGGTTGGCTTACAGGGAATTAAAATCAACAAAGGGGGCAGGTTTGCATCAAGAAGAAACACACACAATTGTCACACCGTAGCCTGGCCAGTCATGAAACTGGTTTTCAAAGCCTCTCTGATGCGCAGAGTGCCTAGCTGTGCTCTTCTAATCACCCTGGTATCCGGCTATTCAAAATTGGCAGCCAGGCGATTTGCCTCAACCTCCCACCCAGCCAAAACGTCTCCCCCTTACGCTCACAGATATTGTGGAGCACACAACAAGCAGTAATAACAATGGGAATATTGGGTGCGCTGAGTTCTAACCTAATCAGCAAACAGCGCCAGCGAGCTTTTAAGCATCCAAAGGCACATTCTACCACCATTCTGCACTTGCTCAGCCTATAGTTGAACTGCTCCTTACTACTGTCCAGGCTGCCTGTGTATGGCTTCATGAGCCATGAGAGCAAGGGGTAGGCTGGGTCTCCAAGGATAAATATTGGCATTTCAACATCCCCAACAGTAATTTTCTGGTATGGGAAGTAAGTCCCTTCTTGCAGCTGTTAAACAGCCCAGAGTTCCTAAAGATGCGAGTGTCATGCACCTTTCCCAGCCATCCCACATTGATGTCAGTGAAACGTCCCTTGTAATCCACCAGTGCTTGCAGCACCATTGAGAAGTACCCCTTGTAGTTTATGTACTGGTTGGCAAAGTGGTCCGGTGCCAAGATAGGGATAAGCATTCCGTCTATTGCCCCATCACAGCTAGGGAAACCCATTGCAGCAAAGCCATCCACTATGACCTGCACATTTTCCAGAGTCACTATCCTTGATAGCAGAACATCAGTGATTGCATTGGCTACTTGAATCACAGCAGTCCCCACAGTAGATTTGCCCACTCCAAATTGATTCCCGACTGACTGGTAGAAGTCAGGCATTGCAAGTTTCCACAGGGCTATCGCCATTCCCTTCTCAATTGTCAGGGCAGCTCTCTTCTTGGTATTCCTGCGCTTCAGGGTGGGAAAAAGCAACTCACAGAGTTCCATGAAAGTGGCCTTACGCATGTGAAAGTTTTGCAGCCACTGGGAATCATCCCGTATCTGCAAGACTATGCGGTCCCACCAGTCTGTACTTCTTTGCTGGGCCCAGAATCGGCGTTCCACTGTATCAACCAGCCCCACTGCTGCCATGATGTCCCAACTGCCACATCCCGTGCTTTCAGGGACGTCTGTGTCCATGTCCTCCTACCAATCGTCCTCATGCTGCCGTCTCTTAGCCAGGTTCTGCACATACTGCAGTATAATGTGTAAGGTGTTTACAATGCTTTCAACAGCAGCGGTGAGCTGAGAGGGCTCCATGCCTGCTGTGCTATGGCATCTGCATGGGTAACCCAGGAAAAAAGGCGTGAAATGATTGTCTGCAGTTGCTTTCACAGAGGAGGAAGGGGAGACTGACAACATGTACCCAAAACCACCCGTGACAATGTTTTTACCCCATCAGGCATTGGGAGCTTAACCCAGAATTCCAATGGGCAGTGGAGACTGTGGGAACTGTGGGATAGCTTCCCACAGTGCACTGCTCCGTGAGTCGATGCTAGCCACGGTAGTGAGGATGCACTCCGCCGATTTAATGCGCTTAGTGGGGACATACACAATCAACTGTATAAAATTGATTTCTAAAAATTGACTTTTATAAAATCAACCTAATTTCATAATGTAGACATACCCTTAGGTATTTATGCACTATAATCAAGTCATCTCTTAACCTTCTCTTTAAGAGACATAGGTTGATCTTCTTACTATAATGCATGTTTACCAGACCTTAAATCATTATTGTAGCTCTTTTCTGGATATTTTCCAGTTTGACAATGTCCTTTTTAAAGTGTGGGCCTTAATTGCACTTAATATTCCACTACTTACACATCCAAGGATTGCATCTGCTCTCTTAGCCCCAGCAACCCCTTGGGAGCTCACATTCAATTGGTTATCCACCATGACCCCTAAATTCTTTTCTGAGTTGCTACTATACATGGGATTTATATTTTTGCTCCTAGATGTTATGTCTGTCTGTGTGTTTTGCTATATTGAAACACATATTATTCAAGTGAGCCCAGTTTACTAACCTATCCAGATCACTCTGTAGTACAGATCTGTCCTTATATATTATATTCACCACTTGACCAATTTGTGTAATCTGCAAACCTGACCAGTAATTGTTTTACATTTGCTTTTAGATCATTGATAAAGATATTGAATAGCCTGGGCTGAGAAAAGAACCCTGAAGGGTCCCCTAGAAATGCCCATATTGGTTGATAATTCCTCATTAACAAATACTTTTTTAGATCCATCATGAGCCAGTTTATAATCTGTTTAATGCATGCCAAATTGGTTTTGTATAGTGCTAATTTTTAAATCAGAATGTCATGTGGCACTAAGAAATCTAAGTATACTTTGTTGACACAATTACCTTTATCAACAAATTTGTATTTACATAAGAACGGCCATACTGTGTCAGATCAACGGAGTTGAAGTTGGAGTCAGATCAATCAGTTGGCGATTTAGGGATGTGCAGAGCATAGGGTTGAATCCCTGATCATCTTGGCTAATATCCATTGATGGACCTATTCTCCATGAATTTATCTAATTATTTTCAAGTATCAGAGGGGTAGCCGTGCTAGTCTGGATCTGTAAAAGCGGCAAAGAGTCCTGTGGCACCTTATAGACTAACAGACGTATTGGAGCATAAGCTTTCGTGGGTGAATATTCATATAAGATGCCACAGGACTCTTTGCCGCTTCTAATTATTTGTAACCCAGTTATACTTTTGGCCTTCATAATATCCCCTGACAACAAGTTCCACAGGTTAACTGTGTGCAGAAATACTTCCTTATGTTTGTTTTAAACGTGCTGCCTATTAATTTCATTGGGTGACCCTCTAGTTATTGTGTTATGTGAAGGAGTAAATAACACTTCCCTATTTACTTTCTCCACACCAGTCATGGTTTTATAGACCTTTATCATATGCTCCCCTCCCCCACCCCCATCATCTCTCTTCTAAAATGACCAGTCCAGTCTTTTTAATCTCTCCTTGTAGGGAAGCTGTTCCATCCCTGTAATCATTTCCATTGCCCTTCTCTCCACCTTCTCCAATAATAATGTAACTTTTTTGAGATGGGTGACCAGAACTGCACACAGTATTTTTGAGATGGGCATACCATGAATTGATATAGCAGCATTATGATATATTCTGTTTTATTATCTATCCCCTTCCTAATAGTTCCTAACGATTCTGTTAGCTTTTTTTTTTTTTTTTTTTTTTTTACTGCCACTGTACATTCAGCAGATGTTTTCAGAGAACTTTCCACAATGACTCTTATCATAAATATAAAGGGAAGAACCACCTTTCTGTATACAGTGCTATAAAATCCCTCCTGGCCAGAGGCAAAACCCTTTCACCTGTAAAGGGTTAAGAAGCTAAGGCAACCTCGCTGGCACCTAACCCAAAATGATCAATGAGGGGACAAGATACTTTCAAATCTGGAGTGGGGGCGAACAAAGGGTTCTGTCTGTCTGTGTGATGCTTTGGCTGGGAACAGATCAGAAATGCAAGCCTTCCAACTCCTGTTAAGCTAGAAAGTAATCTAGCTAGAAAATGCATTCGATTTTCTTTTGTTTAATAGCTGGTAAATAAGATGTGCTGCAGGGAATGTATATTCCTGTTTTTGTGTCTTTTTGTAACTTAAGGTTTTGCCCAGAGGGATTCTCTATGTTTTGAATCTGATTACCCTG